>NC_134848.1:65978682-67178682 GCF_965363235.1 Mytilus galloprovincialis
TAAAAGGGTATGAATGAAATACCCAATCGGTACGGTAAATTCTGATATTTATATTGAACTTGTGGAACATACGTTTTCTAAAAACAGATCTAGAGCAGATTTTTTTTCAAAAAGGATTATTTGTCGATGCAACTCAGTTTTTGTAGTGGTTTGATGTGGGTTTTTTTTTTGTGTTTTTTTACTCAGTTGATGTTTTTGTTTTCATTATGAATTAAAAAGATACACAATAGTGACGTAATCAGATTTTTATATTTTTTCAATCATGATTTCTTCTATGTGTTGATCACATTTTAAAAACATATTTGTCTTTATCACACTAACTCTTTCTCCCTGTGTTTCTATTTCTCTAAACTCATGAAACCATCTTGTCCAAAATCGACGATATTTTCTATTGATTTGCACATCATCCAGGGTGAGCTCGATCTATTCGGCTAAGCATGAGGTGTTTAGATTGATTGAAGTAAATTGAAGACTTCCCGTCAACAAAATACGATAGCATAACACAAAAAAAACAAATAAACAAAATAGAAATTTAACTTAATTTACTTCATTTATTTGCTCCCGTTTTGATTTGTCGCTCATCAAACCTTGATTCGCGACATACCAGAACTGGTGCAATTAAAGGATTTAATTCTAATTAGATTGATAAAATTGAGTGTTGAAACAATCATACCTCTGCTTAAAAGTGTACAATTTTGACAGGAGATACACAATCACATTGTATTATTAAATGCCTTAAAATTATATATTGAAGTAAAAAATGATGGTTTGTATGATGTTTAATTGGTGTTTTTCTCTGTTGTTTACATTTTTTTTACATTGCCTTGTAAAAAGGTAATAAAATAACATTGAATTTGAAACAAAAAGTATTTTCTGCTGACTGTCTTTATTTTTTGTGATATTTTATCGTTTTATTGGTAAATGTTTTGTATAAAGTAACAATAATAATGCTCATGATGACGCTTTACACACGAAAAGGTTTGTCGTTCCAAAGCAGTGTCTGCCTTTATTAAAAAAATATATCTGATAAAGCAACTGTGCTAAACGATTTTCAAGTTTTTCATGTTGTGATATTCAAACGTTTTTCTAACCGATTGGTAATTCTTATTTTAGGATATATTGTGTATGAAAATATGCAAAGCTTTGAAAAAGAGATAAGAATTGTCTTAGTAGGGAAGACAGGCACAGGAAAAAGTTCTACTGGAAACACTATTTTAAATCAACAAAAATTTACATCCGACCTCAACGTCCTGGCCGTTACGGAAAAATCGTCATTTGGAACAAGAACACTTAACAACACACGATTGATTGAAGTCGATACACCGGGCATTTTAGATACACATCGTGCAGAATGTGATATTAAAGCGGAAATAATCAAAAGTGTTAGCATATCTGTACCTGGTCCTCATGCAGTAATATACGTTATGCGAATAGGCGATAAACTTACGAATGATGAAATAACCAGCATACACAAGTTTGCGAACAGGTTTGGAGAGGATATTTTTAACTATGTAATTGTGGTTTTCACGAGAGGGAGCGACTTGAAAGGCAAATCTCTTACTGAATATATCAACAATGCTCCAGCACCATTTCAATACCTTTTAAGTAAATGTAATAATCGTATGCTTGCTATAGACAACGATGGAACTGATCTACATAAATCCCTGGTAGTGGATAATTTGCTTAGTATGATACAGAATATGAGGCATGAAAAGGCTTATTACTCAAATGATATGCTTAAATGTGCACAAAAGGTTTTTCGTGAAAGAATGGCAGATGTTAGACAGGCGCAGGATGTTCGAAGGGAAATTGAAGAATGAGGACATGCATATATAAATTTGTTGGCTCAAATTAGTATTTATGTTATTGTTGGAGCTCTATTTGCTAATATGGGAATCGCCCCACTGGTCATAGGCCCTGGTGTCGGAGCGATAGTTCCTGGTGTCGGAGCAATGAGTCCTGGTGTCGGAGCAATAGGTCCTGGTGTTGGAGGAATCGTTCCTGTTGTGAAATTAGGTATTGAAAGGTTTCTAACCGGTCTGGTACCCATGTGTTCAATTTTGTAATTTGTTTCATTCAGCAAAAAGCAACAAAGAAGTAACACTGCATAATAAGTTAAGCGCATATATTTGTTTGTCAAGTTCTAATGAACTTATATTAATCAATGATTTATTAACTCTTTGAGAAAGGGAAGCAGAGTTTAACTCATGAAATGACCTTTTCAACCTCTTTCAAACTATGAATTCATATAATAAAATCTACAGCTTACCCGATGTTGAATCACTGTAATAGTAACAGTGGTGTAATAGCAAAATTACGTAAAATGGAATAAAGCGAACAAAAGTTAAAAAAAAAAGCGCTATAGCTTACGTACATATATCTCCTTTTCTGCGATTTCAGAAACTAAATATTGCAAATACCTTAATCTTTAATTATTGTCTCTTACATGTGTATAGTAATCAAACGTAAATACTCGCAGTGTACGCATTAATCTTATCACATACATGTATTTATTTATTTTGCAATTGGTACTGGCCAAAGGAGATTCGACTAATTATTTTCTATATACTATTCAAATAAGATTTTTACTCCTGTTTTCTATAAAAGTGACAATATCTGATTGGTCAACTACCATATATTGTCCAATGTTATTATTCGAAACAAAAAGCACAAACGTCTAAATCAAACCACTAATACAATAGCTAATTTCTCAAAACTTCAATCACTTCAATTGACTGGTTATTTCGTAGTATGCATATAAAAAAACACAGAAAAATGCCGAACTTCGATGAAAATTTAAAACGGGAAGTCCCTAATTAAATGGCAAAATAAAAATCTTAAACACATCAAACGAAAGGATAATATGTCATACTTCTGATTTGGCTCAGGCATTTTCTTATGCAGAAAATGATAGTCTTAACCTTGTTTATAGCTAGCTAAACCTCTCACTTGTATGAAAGTCGCATCAAATTCTATGATATTAAAATGATGTGTGAACAAAGTAAACAGACATGAAATGTAAAAAATGTCAAAAATATAATCTTAATAAATATAAAAACAAATAGATATGTAGGAAAAAAACACAAAAAGGAACACTTTAAGTGTTCTTTATAGCTTGATGGTCGATGTTATCACATGCTCCGTGTACTTTGACTGACAATAGAATTGAGAAAGGAATTGGGGAATGTGTCAAAGCGACAACAACCCGACCATAGAGCAGACAATAGTTTACTTTACAATTTGTGACCTGGATGGAGAGTTGTCTCATCGGCATTTATACAACAACTTCTTATATTTATATAGACAACGCACATTAGCAAAAATGAAAGACAAGGATACAAACATTGACCATTACACAAAGACTACAGGTATAAGTAGCCACTTCATATGTAGCAAAGATACACAAAAAAGTTGTCAACGGTTAATCGGTTAACCTGTTAACCGTTCGAACAACCGAATACCGAATACCAAAAACCGCTAACCGGTTAACCGGACATTTTTTCAATTTGAATAGATTTGATATAAATTTGTATTGAAATCATTAAATGGTTGTTTTCTTTAAAAAAAAAAAATGTCGTCGTGGTAATTAATTTGACGGATCAATTGTCCAGTATATGGATTGGTATTGTTAAAAATCCAAAAATATTAATTTAATTAGAACTTGTCTCTCAGCTCGGTGCAAGATATTAAGGAAACATAATTAGTTTCATGTTTTTTAACAGTAATTTTTAATAAGTAATACGATTAAATTTTACGATTTATTTCATTATTTAATATATTTGATCTTATATTGTGTAGACCTACATCTGAGTGTGCAATCTCCGTCGTGCAAGTCTTTGACATACTTTAAACTAAATGCTAACTCAAAAACTGTAAAAAGCAAACCAACGTGAATGTAATCAATGTATACTTGATGGTACGAATATCAGGACTAATCAATTTTAATTGAAACACCTCACATTATTTTCGGAGACAACAAGACAAAATGGAAGAATCATTGGTTTAATTAAGACATATTTAATTCTGCGAGATCAAGACGTTTTTTATTAGTAGTATTTGTAGTGTTCCCTTGTTTTCTTTTTTCTTTACAATTGATAAGAATGTATTTTTCTTATCATATTGTTTTGTCAAGGATTTTATATAAAGGTATATCTTGTATTGTATATTCTTTAGATTTACTTAATAAAAATAAAATTGAGTATGGAAATGGGGAATGTATCAAAGAGACAACAACCCGACCATAGAAAAAACAACAGCAGAAGGTCACCAACAGGTCTTCAATGTAACGAGAAGTTCCCGCATCCTGAGGCGTCCTTCAGCTGGCCCCTAAACAAATATATACTAGTTCAGTGATAATGAACGCCATACGAATTTCCAAATTGTACACAAGAAACTAAAATTAAAATAATACAAGACTAACAAAGACCAGAGGCTCCTGACTTGGGACAGGCGCAAAAATGCGGCGGGGTTAAACATGTTTATGAGATCTCAACCCTCCCCCTATACCTCTAGCCAATGTAGAAAAGTAAACGCGTAACAATACGTACATTTAAAATTCAATTCAAGAAAAGTCCGAGTCTGATGTCAGAAGATGTAACCAAAGAAAATAAACAAAATGACAATTATACATAAATAACAACAGACTACTAGCAGTTAACTGACATGCCAGCTCCAGACTTCAATTAAACTGATTGAAAGCTTATGATTTCATCATATGAATATCAGGCACAATTCTACCCGTGTCATGCCAACAACTGGTTTTTGAATAAATGTGTTTAGTTCCGATGCAAAGACCCTATAAGTGAATCAATATTAACGCCAAAATATGCAATCTTTAATGACCTGACAACAGTATCGTAACTATATTCCTTCTTAAAAAGTATATTTAAAGGTTTTGTTAGTTTCTGCGGTGAATACTGACATTTTGTGCTTTATAAAGAATATTTCCATAAAAAATTAGATGTGAAATACCTAAACGTATAAGAAGTCTACATGTTGCGCTATATTTACGAATGATGTCCTTATACCAATGATAAAATTTAGTAAATGTTTTGACTAGTTTGTGATATCGAAAACCCTGGTGTAATAATTTTTCAGTAATACATAAATTTCTCGTTAAAATCTAAAATATTGTTACATACACGAGCGAATCGTACAAGTTGAGATATATGAACACCGTAAGATGGTGACAAGGGAACGTCACCATCTAAAAAGGGATAATTAACGATAGGAAATGAAAAATCATCTTTTTTATCATAAATTTTAGTATTAAGCTTTCCGTTAGTGATATAGATATCAAGATCGAGGAAAGGGCAGTGGTCATTGTTAGTATTAGTTTTATTTAAAGTAAGTTCAACAGGATACATTTCTTTAGTATACATACTGAAGTCGTCATTATTGAGAGCCAAAATGTCATCCAAATATCTAAAAGTATCATTAAATTTGTTTATCAGATGTTATTTCGAGGGATCTTTGTTGATTTTTATCATAAATTGTAACTCATAGCAATACAAAAACAGGTCCGCAATAAGTGGTGCACAGTTAGTCCCCATTGGAATTCCGATAACCTGACGATATACGGAATTTCAAAAGCGAACAAAAATGATATCTAGTAAAAATTCAAGGGCATATACAATATCAAAGCATGTCCAATTGACATAGTGTTTTTGTTTATTGCTACTAATAAATGACCTAAAAGAGTTTGAACATATATATTCACATTCTGACTTTTTTAATGCCCATTTAATTAGGTTGGTGAATTTTTTTCTTAATGAGAATGTGAGGCAATGTGGTATATAGGGTAGACAAATCAAAACTTTGAACAGATTCAAAATCACCAATAAAAGCATGCAATTTATCAAGTACTTCCAACGAGGTCGTGACACTCCAAAAGTAATTAATTCCACTATTTTCGAAAGCCTTATTTGAACAATTTATTATCAGGTTTTTTATTGTACCAAGTGTAAGAAGAATAGACAATTAAGTTGTGGAACAATGGCTTGAAGACGAAATACATCTATAGTTGTAAGGTGTTTTGTGGAGCTTCGGAAGCCAATACATAGTTGGGACTTTCATTGTTTTTGGTTCTGCTTGTAAAGCGGAAGCTAAAAGTTTATGTTTGTTACAGATGTCGTTTTCTGAAAATGGAGTCAGTTGGAATGTTGGTGAATTGGTAATTTCTTTTTTCAGAACCTCAATGTAAAATTTACGTCAAACAATAATAATATTATTAGCAGCCTTATCGGCCGGGACAAAAACAAATTCCTTGGCTAGTTCTTTTAGTTTATGTTTGATACGAGAAATAGGTTTATTGTGGTTATTGTTAATAATAAAATGTTCTTTAAAATGTTGAATACGTATATCAACTATTTTCATTACTGAATTTAAAAAAAGAGTCCAAAGATTTGTTGTCAGCTTTTTCCTGTTTTATCCATTTCAAACAGTAAGTACGGAGTGAGTCGTGGATGATATTACGACACTCATTCCAATTAATAAATGAAGGGGGACGATATTTAGGTCCTTAACTGATGAATGATTTCAACTCTCGGTCTTGAACGATGTTAAGATTTCCTGTTATAACATGGGAAATGGGTCCATAAATGTATGCGGAATTAATACAATTACATGAAGTAGGTGTATTTTCACTGATATTAACATCTTTACACAATTGGTTATAATTGAACACAAATTTTCGAGTAGATTTCTTGTAAATATAACAAATAAGAGGAAGCTCAGTATTGTCAAAATATCCGGGAATTTGTTCTTTAACAGAATGGTCGTTAAATATACCGGCAATATTTACAAAATCAAAACGTTTATTGACATACTTTATTTTAATAAAATGTTTTTTAATGATCTTAAGGGCGGTCAAGTTTTGGAAATAGTTTAGAATAACAATATGCCATAATAATTTGAACTATTTCATACTTAGGACTGTTATATGAAATTGTGTTGCAATCCTCCAAAATTTTATTTAACCTATTAACCGGTAATGAACAGAGCTTTGTTAACAGATAATGTCTGCCGTTGTTTTTTGAAATAGAAATTAAGTCCGAAATATTGGTATGATTGGTCCGAAATTTTCTTTGATTGCGATTTTTTCTAAGACCGTGAGAACGGTTTTTACGAACAGGTTTAGAAACTATATCCAAAATGTTAACGGAATCGGTTCTTGATATACTACCAATTCCCATGATATTATCATTAAGACCGAGAGGATAGACTGTCTGTAATTTTTTAATCCACTTTAATTCAATTATTTTCCGTGATCGTACAAACTTTGAATGAGATTCACCAGGCTGCTTATTTACTACTTCTGAAGGTTGAACTGATAAACATTTAATAGGATGATTGTGCTTTTTAAGGTGTTGATAAATGATACTTTTGAATTTATTGGGTCTTTTAAAACGATACAGATGTTCTTGAGTGCGTTTAGATAAATATCGTCCAGTTTCACCTACGTACTGAATACCACATCCCGCTTTGTTTCATGTGAGTGAATAAATAATACTGTTTGTTTTTCAAGTTATATCAGTTTCAAAATTTAAAGAAAATGTGCGACCATTAAACGTGGACCTTACCGTATTTTACGGGGAAAGACGGGGACATGTAAGTCATTTTTTGGAATGACACTTATCGATAGAAGGGTAACCACGATTTTTATTGTTAAAAATGTTTGTTTTGTAATCAAATTTTAATTATTTGACAAATACAACGAAGGAAACATCAATAGTTACAAGCCATACACATACAGTCAGTAGTTGGTATAGAGGTTGTTGTTATTTGCTGTCTGTTAAAGTGTTCTTCGTTAATTATCTTGTCGTACATAATATTTTCAATTGTTTGACATTTAACACATGTTGACACCTTTTAACGAAGACTACACGTTATCGGTTTAATCATTATTTAAAATGTTTAATACAACAAATACAACTGCTTAATATTGCAAAAATATAATATAAACAATAAACAATAAACATGTTCCAATGCATATATGATATAGTCTATAAAATATGACAATGTTTGTTATACAATGCACCAACAAAGCTGCAATATCAATTTCGAAAACTAAAGAAAATCAAAAACTTACATGTCTTCCCCTTGCTTGAAAACAGGTGTAGAGTATAAGTATACATGTATAATATTACAGTCCTGGTAAAATATTTTAAAATGATTTCACTGATAATTGTGAACGTTGCAACAAAGAAATCAATGTAACAAATTAAAACATATCAAAAATTAGAACAAGACGTCACTGTTATTAGACTGTTTAGCACCGCCTGTAACAAGAAAAGATGGTTGACGCAACAACGAAGATTGCTTAGGACGATATTCTGACTCTGAATCGTCGTCAAAGTGACTCCCTTTCTTTTTATTCTGTTTTCTCAACACATCGAAATTGTTTCCCTTTCGACTGTTCTTCTTATGTGAAGGTTCAAGGTCAGTATATGGCAGTTCGCTACTCTTGTTCTCATCAGGTATCGTTTGATTTGAACTATTTGGCTTTCCGAAATTGAGTTGATAAGATGGGGTTAAATCTGAATAAGGTAAATCGTTAGCATTGTCAAAATCTTTATAGTTCCTTATTTTTTCTCTGCTTGTTCGGTCATCATATGAATCCGTACCAAGTTTAGGTATGTTATCCTGTTGAATTTTTCGTGTTTGGATTTGACCCAAAGGACGATTTCCCTCCAATGGATGGTTTTGTCCCTCGGATTTATTTCTATTCGGATAAAGAGAGTTTTCGGATACATATCTAGATGGCATAGAAAAGGGTAGCTTAGTGGACTTGACAATATCTGGATCATTTTGTGTAACAAAATTGGCGTCAAAGAATGCTTTCCTTTCCAGGTCTGTTGTTTTAACCGCATTCTGATTGGAAATGTATGGTTGCCTCATTGGTCCATAATCATTAGACCTAGTCACACTAGGAGCATCAGTTCTTTGTAGATGTTGAACACTCGAATATCCATTTAAATCAGCAGAATTATTATCGTTCTGACTGTCATTTTGTAGTGTATAAGGTGATATATGTGTCTCCATCCATTTAGGGGCGTTCCTTTGTGACGCGATCAATACCTTTCCTACGTTTGTTTGTAACACTATATCAGTACTTATAACAATGTCTTCATCCTTGACACGGATCTGGATTGGCATTTCGAGTCCTAATTCTCTTGAAGCTGGAAAAATAAATATTGGAAGCAGATGCACAATGAATTGATTTGATATAAATTTAAATTTTAAAATACTGACTTCTAATACATAATAATTAAATCTTAGATACACATGTTTTAAAGCTTGCATTTGCTTTGAACCAGCTTTCAGAAACTGTGAGTATTCTCAAATCTGTAATTCATGCCAGTCATGTTTTTGTGAGTTGTGTTTGTGCTCTGTATTCATTTGACGAGTTGATCCCATGTCGATTGATAATGTGTTCTTAAGTCGTGATGTTACAACATTGTTTCAATTTAGTGGGTATCTGGTACTAGCAAATCTGTTTTACCAATCGTCATTCTATTTGTACTCCTCCCAAGTTTTGACCTTGTTATAGGTGGATAGTATAGTTAGTGCTTGTGTTATGTTGCTGTACCACTGTCCCTAGTTTGTCATTATTATATTTGCATTGTAGTTTTATTAGTGAAACTTCTATTCGCATTGAACTAGAACACATTTTTGTTTAGGGGCCAGCTGAAGCCCGCCTCCGGTAGGGATTTTACTCATTGCATGTGTTGAATACCCATTAGTGGCCTTTCCCATTTTCGTTTTCCAAAAATTGTACGTGCTTTAATTACAATAGCACATAAAAGTGTACACAACAGTGATAGACTTCCTCCGATTGGTCAGTGCTATCTTTTTCAATTATCGTTCGTTTAATCGTTTATCTGTAGATTGAGGAAAAGGCAGAATTTCCATTCAACGCATAATGAAAACTTAATTTTCGTTATTCTTTAATTTGTTTTGTAATTGACGATACTGACTCTGGCTTTAATTTGAAGTTACATGTAAATCCGGAATTGCTTTGGTCACACCAGATTCATCTTTATTTTGTACGTATGTTAAAGTATGTTTAAGGGGACTCGCGGGTCTAAATCATTTTTTTTAATTTAATATAGAATTTCTCTATATTTTCTATAAATGAACTTTATCTTATACTTAATAGAAAAATGAAATAAAAATGGGGTCACCGTTCATTTGCGCTCCCAATCTGCCTTCGAAAGAAGCATACATTTTTGTTGATGGATCCTTTTTTTCTGTTGAACTAATAGAAGAAATATCAGTAATATCGAAATAAAAAAAGAACTAAATTACAGAAATCGCTTAAATTTTACAATTATTTAGTTTATGTACAGCTTATTCGAAAACAACAATAAAACATATAGGTCACCGATGAGTTAAAAAGATATTTCAATTTCAATGCCAAAAAAAATACATTTTTGCACCGAAGAGAGATAATTGGAAGCTTTTTCAATGATAAATGATATTTAAAAGTCACCTGGGGCGAACACGAATTGTTTTTTTTTTTAATTATTTCTGTACCATTTGATAAAGTAACAACTATTAAAGGTAAAAAATAAAATTTGTAATGAAAAATAAATGTTTAATTTTTTTCTGAAAATCTTATACCCGCGAGTCTCCTTAAATATAATTGGGCAGTGTCTCTACAATAAATATTCGCACCTTTAATGTGTAAATCAATACAGTTTTCAGCTTTAATCATCTTCTTTTTGCTACGATCCTCTGACCATACTTTGAATGAAAGGTTACTAAAAATAAAACTAAATATTAAATTAGGGCCGCTAGAAATGATATTAATATAATTTAGGTAAAATGTGATTAATAACGATCGCATTATTATTTAAAAGATGACGGTTTGAAGGATCAATGCAAATGGGTTGCAGACGAGATATCAGTTTATAATGGTGCTCTTTGTGTTGACATGATATCCTTAATTTTCCATTAGTATACAGCAAAATGCATTGCGTGTGTAGGTTAAAAGTAGACTAGTCCGACAGATTTTCAACCTATCTGTCTGTCGGACTATCTAGAATACTTCGAAAGGAATGCGTTTTTCCTAACCTAATGATGATTTAACGTTTCAGTTAATAAGCAACCTAACCAAAGATTCTACCTTTATCAAACACACTCAACGCATTCTGGTGTTATCAAATATAATCAACACTACTTTGTACTGCAACCAGTTGTGTTTTTTCCTAAATATAGTAACACAGCTTTATTTTGTGCAATGTCAATTTCATCATGGAACTTTTTTCACAGTCAAGGGTTCATTAAGGGATGCAAATAAGTTTGAAATTTGTGTTATAATTTAAATAGCTATCAATTTATTTATTTAAGGCAGGAACCATTTGATTTTCTGGGGGGGGGGGGGGTGGGGGCTATGGATTTTTTTTCCGGACAAACTTTTTTCTTTGGCGAAAAACAATCTATTTTTTTCGCGACAAGTCTAGAACAATTTTTTTCTTTCAATTTTAGCATTACATATAGTGGCAGCTGAGGGTGAAACAAACATTTTTTTTTCTCAGGGTCAAAAACAAATTATTTTTTTCTCCAAAAAAAAATATAAACTTTTGTTTACTCGGCACAAAACTGATGAAGCACCCTTCCTCAGTTTCTCAGCCTCGAACAAAAAAGTTTATACTTTTATGACATTAACCTCATATTTTGTGTTTAGCAGGTTTTAAGTTAAACCTTTAGCACACCTAATGTCACTATGAACTTTAAAAATTCTAGTTCCAATTACATGTAAGGGGGAATGGAAATACTATGATTGATGACTGTCAAAAATCAAAGGGCAAATTAAACGAGTATTCAGGTCGTTAATGCTATGATCATAAACCACAATTTGCACTAAGCAAACACGCGAAGCTTGATTTATCACGAAATGATTTACTAGCATACGCACATATTTTTGATTATTTTCTAAAGAAAAAAGTTTATTGGGGTAATGAAAATTCGAAGAAAGAAATACAAATAACCAATATAAAAAAAAGTATTTGTAAATGCCATGATGCTATGTTCAGAGGTTTACATTAATGACTTTGAACTAGGACTGTTTGTATCGTTTACGTCATCACAATCAATGCCACATGTGGAGCAGGATATTATTATCCTTCCAGAGCACCCAGTTTTGGTGGGAATCATGTTGCTCAGTCTTTTGTTTCTGTGTTGTGTTGTTATTCTTTTTTTGTTCTCTTGGTCTTCCTTTTTAATCCGTTTGTTGTCAGTTTATTTTCTATACGAGTTAAAATGATTATTTTGGTATTTTTTTGTCTTTTTCGTTTTTGCCATGTCGTAAGTTTATTTTCTTAATGTGACTTTGGATGTCCGTCTGAATTTCTTTCGCTTTTTTTCGGTCATCGAATGCATTATGATTTTGAAAAATGCATTTTATAATAAGATTTTTGTTCAAATAGTACAATAATACCTCAATGTCCGTGTATCTGTAGATGTTGTTGATTCTTTATTTTCTATATCAGCAATTTTGTCTGTAGCTGGCGTCCAACTCTCGTCTTTACCAAGTGCCATAACTGTTTGACTCGACATAGAAATCAGAATATCATCGTCCCCAATCGTCGTACCGTCGTTTTCAAGGCATATTTCATGAACGATGTAACCAAAATACGCTGGAGCTGCAAGACAAGAAATGACACCTGTTTTTTTATGAAAGTTGTGTCAAGTAATATAATTAGAATGATCCGTGAGTACTGTGAACTAAAGCGCTTGTTTACATCATGAACATTCAACATTCCAATGCAACATCGCTTGTAACGTTCAATTTGATTGGATAACGCAATCATTTTTATGGCATCAATTGACAATGAATGCAATGAAAATGTACGCGTAATCGCAGACGACGTATGGCAGGTTTTAAATGTATGGTTTGAGGTTGTTTTCTGTCAGTTTCATTAGAATGGAGATAACAATATTGTATTTTGAAATACAATACAGTCATATCCTAATTCTATTGCATGTAATATGAAACAGGCATTTTTTTTTTAAAGCCGAGTGGTCTGAGTACAATTTAGTTACTACTGTAATCACTAGCCAGTCAACACAGAGGTTGTGAGTTCGAACCCCTCTCGTACGGGTGCACTCGATTCCAATATTAATTGACTGCAATTGTCAGTTCTCCTATCGAAGGGCGAAGGTTTTCTCCGGACACTCCGGATTTCTCCGCCAATTAAGACTGGCCGCCACCAAATAGCCTTAAAGCAGTGCTTAAAAGTGAGGTTAAAACACAAAAACTCAAAAAATCAGAATTTATTTAAAAAGGTTTCATTTTTATGTTGTTGGCATGCATCTATATTTATAATACACGTCTCATATCCTTCGACGTCGTATGAATTTCATTAAGTTATAAAGTTATGGCAATCGATTGCAACAATTATTTGTTAAAAAACAGACTATTTGATAATATAGATAAGTCCAAAATTTTTCAGCAATAAAGATATTATTACGTTAAAAAAAAAATCTTTTTAAAATCACGATTCTTCAATTGATGGAGTCAATTGTTGTAACCTAGAAATGATTGATTTTTACGACGGTGTAATGGACAACTAGAATATTGCATTCGATATGTGCTATGCAACGTTTGTGAAAAATTGTGTCTGGAAAACAAAAGTTCATAACTTGAGGAAATCATGTTTATGTTGGCAATCGAAAAGACATGTCTAATTAATTTTCATAACTAAATTTAATATACTGGTTATAAAAAATATTTGGTCCGTTCAGCTGCGGACAGTAGAATAGTATATCCTTGACAGTTTTTGTTCAATAGTTGAAGCAAAGTAACGATTTTTTTTTTTTTTTTTCAACATACCTTGGTGAACTAAGTCTTTTAGGTTTTCTGCTAGCACCAATTTCCGTAATGTTCGATTGTGGGAGCAAACATCAAATGTGTACCTGAAAATATGATCAAGAAACTTAATTCCAGAATTTAAAAACATGTTTTAAAATTGACAATTGACAAGTAGGCACGAAAAATAAATCTTATTACTTTGATTTGTTGACAGATTTTGATTGATTGGCGCCTGAACCCCTTAAATTTTTAATCGAGCTTCAAAATGAGGTCAGGTTTTGTGTGCTTTCAAATTCAACTTTGATATCAATCCTCCATTCATTTTGACATATTCCTGATAAAGATGAATATAGGGAAGTTCTTCGAACGCACATATGAGGTGTTATTTTCATTAAATTCCGTGTTTTTTATTGTTTTTCATCTTAATGAATGTGGTGTCAATGACGGATCATTGGTATTGTATTCATATTTTTTCTAGACTCAGGGCAAATGACAACTTTTTTTATTGTGAACTATATATGCCATTTTGATTTTTGTCCATTGGTGAATTCCACATACTAGTATCTTTTTTTTCATATGTTTGCCTATATGTATACAAATTATAGAGAAATTCTGATATAAGGTTACATTTGCGTAGCAAATAACAATTTAGTTTATAAACAATACATCTATTGAGTTTTACAAATAAGTAAAATATAAAAACACATTGTCTCCCCTTTAAACATCCCACCCGTTACTCACTTTTGTATTGGAAAATTAGAAACACCTGTCCGATCTACCCAATGTTCATTCCTAGCCAATACAACCAATGTCTTTCCCATACAAGACGCTAGAATTTCGTCATTGTCCACGTCAGTTCCGTCTTCCTCCAATGTAAGACGTACGGGATTATCGTACTGGTATATAGTGGCAGCTGTAAAATCATTCATTCATTATAAACTATTTACATAACATTGTTTTCTTTCTAAAAATTAAAGATTTTTCAACTCGTGATTTGATTATCATAGGTGTATTTTGCTAACCTTCAGACCTTTGTCAATGCATTTAAACTTCGTACTTTTTTTTCATTCGAGTGTCACTGGTGTGTCCTTTCTGGTGTATACAATTTTAAGCTTGGTATCTACGAGGATTTTTTTAAATGTTTGCTGAAAAGGGACAGGATGTAAAGTACAGGTAAATAAAGAGATCACCTATCTCGGGTTTCGTAATTTTGCCATTATTGTGTTAGCTCTTACTTTACCTTTCTTCTGAAGAACTGCAAGATTTTCAGCTTTGATAAACTTTCGCCTTGTGCGTCTGCATGTCCAGACTTTAAAAATTCTACAAAGTACAAATAAAAAGCATGTCCAAAATTCTAATAAGTACAGATTAAAAGAATTGTCAAATTAAGTACTAAAAAAAAGCTCATTAAGCAATATCAATTTACGAAATTTAAATGAAATACTAAAATAGAGGATTCTAGTTAATACTATTAGTTACATAGTGCTCTAGTCACCTAATACGATATATATGGGGTCAGTAAATTCCATATGGGGTGAGGGTGAAAGTAAAATCCTCATATCGAATTTACTGACCCCATATCTACCGTATTAGGTCACTAGCATACTATGTAACTAATTTATCTTACCGACTATCTTAACATGTGATATTTAGACTAGTGGCCTATAAAATTGATCAAGTCTTCAATACGGTTAGTATTACGAACCAACTTCTATAGGTCTATTCAAAAACAATTGCCAACAATAACAACTTGTTAGCTTTAAGTGTGCTGTATGGAATTGAATTAAATCGCTCATTATCGATTTAATCGTCTGATGAAACCTTAAAGATTTTTTTCTCACCCCCGTGTTGTTTGTATAAAGGGACACAACTCCACACTTAACCTAATATGGAACCTTACTAACCTAATATGGAATATACACGATCTCCACGAGATTGCTCTTAACCAATCATATTCTTATAAATGTATAAGAGGTAAGATGAAATCATTTACTTACCCAAACTACTTTTATTTAATCATATCAAACAAAATAGAGGTGCCATTACTTTTCAATGAATTTCAAAAACTAAAAGAATATTGATCTTACGGTGTATTGGACGTTCCTATAATAGATCCATTGCTGCCTACTAAGCTTATTCCGTCATGGTGTCTGTATATATCTATACTTCCGGCAGAAGCATAGCGAGAGTCAATGACGTGATTACCATAACCATGCTTCCCATAATTCATTTCATTATAATACATTGATCCGTCTGACCGTCTGTTACCTATATGGTTATTGGTTAAGTCAGAATTTCTTATGTCTTTGAATGGTACGCTATCATCTTCTCTCATATGTGTATTCTTGAGTCTGTCTTCCCTTCAGAAAAGATAGGTATGAGAAAATATCACAATGTTTTTTATGACAAATCTTTTGGCTGACAATATGGTTTGTTATCCCTCAATGAATATCTACATAATGTACAATCTTACAACGAGAAAAGACCAAATACGCTGTTTATATAGTTGAAATGATGCAATCTAAAGATAGCGAGATGCGATAGGGTTGAAATGAGACAACAATCCACGAAAATTATGATTAGGATTACTCTGACTACAACAATTACAGAAGACTTTTGAAGTAACAGATACAGTAGGATAAATAAAGTTATAATGATTACAGAGCAACAAAAGTAAACAACAGACAGCAACCCAATGACATCAGAAAACAAGCGACATCTGGTATAAGCAGACGATTGCGATGTTTAAGCATATTGTTAGCTTTTTTAGCGGTATCTAAACCAGTCCTTATTCATGAACAATGAAACAAAATCGCAATCAACACATAACATTTGTGTTTCTTCAAATCTTTAGAATACGGTTTAAAAATCCGTTCTATGCTTAATACATTGAATAACATGCTTACGACAACATTTTTTTCAATTAAAATAAAAGTACAAAGTTGAAGTTGAAGTAGCATTTCGTCCTATTTAAATGTTATCGTGAAGAACAGATAATTAATTCAACAGAATGTTAAGAATAAACAGATGAATTACCCGGATATTTTCTTTTTCCTTTTACATAAACAAACAACTACGGTAGTAACTATGGCAATGAAAACCACACCTCCTCCAGCGGATCCACCAATGATTAACCATGGTAACGGTTCTTTGTTGCTACTGCTTTCGCCTTCAAAATAAGAATAGTAAACTGATAAGTTTCATTCTAAAATAAGTTCAAGAATCACTTCTAATCTAAAATTAATTAAAATTTGGCTGGATTAAAAATTCAATTGAGTTAAAATAAAAATAAGATGCTCATATAGCAAGTGATTTCTTTATCTGTTATCATGTGAAATTCTTTAATAAACATATAGCAGAATGTGATGCAAGATTTCTATAGACGACGGGTACCACATGTGGAGCAGGATATACTTCCCCTTCCGTATCACCCGGATTGGTGTGGTTCGTGTTGTTAAGTCTTTAGTTTTCCACGTTGTATTTTGTGTACTGTTGTTTGTCTTTTTTATTATTGTTCCCATGGCTTTGTCCGCTTATTTCCGATTTTATAAGTTTTAATGCCCCTTTCATATATTTCGCATTTCTTTTATACGTAAATCAGTTGTTAATGTAAAACTACTTATTTTTTTTTATCTCGCATGTTCTAGCATTAATAATTTCCTTTATTTTTTACTTTAAGATATCAACATAAATCTTCTAGAACATGCATCTTGGTCAATATCAGTTAAATGTTTAATATTTCATTTAACTGGTTTGTGGCCTTGTTGTTCTCGTTTGTGGTATTTCTGTTTTCCGTGGAGTCGTTCGTCACATCGAGTTTATAAACATGTAATGTCTTATGTACTATTTTAATCTTCCTTTTACTTTCTCAAAGTATCAAGTTTCATAACAAATTGGTTATCAATAGTATATAAGGTCGATGTAACAGAACATATTAATGGTAACAACGTTTGTTTTGAAAACATAACTTTGTGTGTTTAAATGGTGTAATTTCTTTCAGTTACATTTCTTATGTATACGTCGATTTGTTGGTATCTTTATATTTTGGAAAATCGGGGTGGATAAAAGTGGTTGCTTATCTTTGACAATTTGTGATATCAAGTCACCTATAATGCATACATACTTAAACAAAAATGAAAATAATTATTAAGTAATACGTACGAGGAACACATGTTGGTATCTTATCCCAAGTTTCGTTTGCTAAACATCTAGATATACTGGAACCATTGATCTTTTTTGACGGACTCACACACTCTAATTTTACGACAGTGTTTACCGGAAATGATCCTGGACTGCTGGTTATATTTCCCTTAAGTTTATCTGTATTTGCCTTAGTTATAATTTTCGCACCATTAATCCAAAACTTACTACAAGTTGATTGCACTGTAAAATTGAATAATAATGATTTCAACATCAGTTATACAAGAGGATCATTATTTCTTTATCTTACTTTTCAAAGTCATTTTTCTCTATACGATATATTCGCTGGTCATTGTTACCCTTCTAAAATGTTTTCTGTATTCTCCGTATGTGTTGCCTTATGTTCTATATTATTTATATTTTAGCACCCAATAGTTTCTATTCGTTATTGTTTTGCCAATTTTCCTCTATTCTGTAAATTTTGTGCACTTTATTCTGTATGTTTTGTCTAAAATAAACTCTATACCATATCCAATCTAGAACCCGATACAGTACTTGCTTTAGATATCAGACATTAGAGAATTCATTAGATTTTTTTTCAAAGCTTTTAAATAAAATTGAGAATAGAAATGAGGATTATGTCAAAGGTAAAACAACCCGACCAAAGTGCAGAAAAATACCACATCCGGGGTGGGCTTCAGCTGGCGCCCTCATACCATAATAATGTGTGTTTCGTTTCTATGAAATAATGGGGCATTTGAATGTGTTATTACTATGGAGGAACAATTCAAAGAGGGTCGTGTATGATAGTGGTATATTGTGTACTCGATTTCAAGCTTAGCAATTATATCTCTTTGAAGGTCTCACCGTCTGTAGCTGGTCTGCTGCATGATATTGTAGCCCACTTTTCTAATAGCACTCTTAATATATCGCCTTTATCTCACAAAAGTACAGATGCTATTCGTTTACATGTATTTTTAATGTGATCCCGTCCTTTTGTTTGCAATATTTGCCACTGGACATTGAGAACAATAACTATCAATCAATTAATGTCAATCAGATTTACTGTTTAAACAAAAAGTAGTTTCAAAATTGTTATCTACCTACCTTTTATTGGAAAAGTCAAAATGACAAATGAAACTGCTACTACATGAAGAAGACTTGACACCATTGCTGTAATTCAAACGCGAAAGATTTTGTTCTAACTATAAAATAATAAAGCTCAATTTTTGTTATGAATCGAAACACCACTTTCTTTCCTTTCCAATAGTGTGCTTCTTAAAAAAAATGGAATGAACGTATCTACATGTATATATATATTTTTTTAAGATGTGATTATTTCAAACATTTATCTCTACATATATTGTAAGCTATGCGATTTCAGTTGTAACCAATCCAAGCTCTATCCTTTTTTTTTCAATGTTCGACTTGTTCAATTATGACAAATGATATAAAATGTTATTTACATCGAATTTTATCATTCAATCGTTAGAGCATCTTGTTGAAAAAAACAGGGGCGGATCCTACTATTTTTTTAAAAGGGGTACCCAACCCAGGACAAAAGGGGGAGTGGTCCAACCATATGTCCCCTTTTAAATACATTGATCATAAAAACGAGGGTCCCAATCCCAGAAATCCCCCTGGATCCGTCACTGCTGAATTGGATACAGAAATATCCGATACACTTATTTACCTGTTGTATTGAAAGACTAAAAGATGTATTCCAACACGTAAGAAGTCAAATCAAGCTAAAACAAACAAAATGTAATGCCAGCTTGTATCACAAAGCAATGTCAATAATTTAAATCACAATATAAAGTAACTTACGAAATCCTTGTCCAGTCGAAATATTTATTATATAATAGGAAACTTATCTCACACAAGAGCAAGAATTGCGACTATTACGTGCATATCATTTATTCAGAATTCCTTTTTATAAAATTGTTTGTGTAAATAAAGATAAATTATCAATCTTTGTGTAAAGGTCTTACAGATTATCGGTTTACATTGAATTAGACAGACTTACACCCATAAACAAACATTCATTTATTGGTTATCTCAGTTCGAATTTTATCATTGTCAGTCATATGTAGTTTTGATATTGCAAGATATTATTTAAATACAGATTTCGAAGGTGAAAATAGTTACACTTGTACATCTCCAAGATATTTCTTCTGGGTCTCAGGTCAGTTTATTTCAAATCATAAAAGTAAAGAAAATCAAATCATCTTATTTTCGTTAAAATAGTTGCACCGATTTCCCTAGAGATTGAAAATTTTCAGACTTGTTAGTTATAGGCATAGGTCAAAAGTTACTATTTTCTAATTGGATTACAGATGAGTGTTCTCAAACAATGTTTAATTCTGTGAATACCTGTCCAAAGATGCATGTGATTTAGTGCTTGTCGTTAGTTGCAGTTTATCATATGGTTTTCGTTTCTTGTGTTGTACAAAGGCCGTTATATTTCGGTATTGAATTGAAACTACGTGTGTCATGTTGCTGCCTTCAGATACCACGTTATGTTATATGTCTTTATTATAATTCTCAACTATTTGTCATAGACCATTCGTGTGAAAAATGACCACATGTAGTCACAACATCAATATAAAATCAATGTCAGTGATCATTTTTTAACTCATTTTTTTTTTCAGACGATTGTTTTCGTCTTTGTCGTGCCTATACTTTATCGACACCTATGAGTTGACAATTTAGATGTTTTTCTTTTCTTTGTTATTTCGACAATCTATTAACTACCATCTTCTCTAAAAAAAATCTTAAGTAAGTTGTAAAACAGTCATGTTTTGTTAGGGAGTCATATTTTGTTTATTATATCCAAATTTCTTGAAAAAAAGAAGGTATTAAGGGAATGCACTTTGCAAAAATTGAATTCTCATGAAATATAAAAACAAAAATATTAAAACAAAATTGATGTTATGCGGTTATATATAAATGTCTTATGAAAATAAGAAGATGTAGGTTGATTGTCGATGAGAAAAATATCAAAAAGAAACCAAATGACACAGTAGTTAACAACTGTAGGTCACCGTACGGCCTTTGACAATGAGTAAAACGCTGACCTCATAGTCAGCTACTTGTATATATGGCGACGAAAGAACAAATGTAAAGCAATTTAAAGGCGAAAATGATGAAAGGTCTGTACCGTTCATGAATAATAGAAAAGACTCAAAATCAATAAACCGAAGATCAAGCAATCCTATCAGTAATAAAAAAAAAACATGTACTAATAAAGATATTCTTCTTGAATGTTGTATTGAGGCAGATACTGTACTTGAATATTGCATTGCAGCAAAGTGTAGTTAAATTATATTTAGACAGATATTATACATGCAATTACTACATCATAACAAAAATAGCGATATTTAATGTACGAGAAACATGGAAGGGGGTAGTAACATATTAAGTGATTAATTGCTTATAGTCCAGTGGCAAATATGTCATACACGTTCATTTGTAAACAAGATAACAATAAACATACCAGTAATGGGGACCGTCTGGGATAAGATTCGGATAGTTAGGATTACCACTGGAAAAATGAGTGTATCTTGGATAGGGAAAGTTCTAAGAGTTGTTGCAAGAGTTCTTAATGTGTAGATAGCATAAGAACTCGCTCTTAACGAGGCATTAGATTAAACGAAATTCCCCTTTCTGACTGGTTTTATACATAACCTCACAGATGGATTGATACCATTAAAGTAAGGATTCTACTGCTTGTGAATGAAGACCAAGATTAATCATATTCCTATTATCCAGTCAACTTATGGGTGGTTGAATAATGACTTTCACTGAAACTAACTACAATCTCCTTCCCTTTTCATGAACGTGGCCTACCGAATTAGACTATTTACCGGGTTTGTATAACGTGAGCAACACGACGGGTGCCACATGTGGAGCAGGATCTGCTTACCCTTCCGGAGCCCCTGATATCACCCCCTGTGTTTGATTGCCAGTCTTTTTTTATATATTGTATCTTGTGTACTATTATTTGTCTGATGGTCTATTTCATTTTTAGCCATGACGTTGTCAGTTTATTTTCGATTTATGAGTTTGACTGTTCCTCTGGTATCTTTCGTCCCTCTTGTATGCAAGTAATTGTTGTTGTTCTCTTTTCGTAGTGAATAGGCCTTTACGCATAACTATTTAAAGTACATAATCATGGATTTTAAATACAAGCGTCCACAAGCTTAGTTTATATTGAAACAAATACAATTTCGTTTTGTTTTTAACTGTTACGTCGAACGTTAATGGCATTTTTTAAACAGTAAAACATTCAACTAGTTGCAAGCAGTATATGTTTTTTCAAAACATTTGATGAAATTTATGTTATTCTTTGTTTTAAGAATGGGGAAGGGGCTCATTGCTCGTTTTCAAATTTCCCCAACCATCATCCCAGATGACCTCTTTTGTTACAAAACCTTCCTATTGTATTTATTGTCAACTTGTTGTTGTCCTGAACATGCTTGAAATATTTGCCACTGGACGTTCAGGAACCAACAATCAATCATATTTTAAAATGTATATATTAAAAAACTATTTAAGTTTGGACAAAAACAACACCTTACCTTACATGATCTGTGTATTATGTCATTGATTTAGACAAAATTGATGGCCTCGTTATCATATAGATAATAAAGTTATGATAAATAGGGTTTCTATTTTGAGGGATTGAATGAGGGTAGATTTGAAGCGTAATAAATTGAGGACCAATCTAGGATATTGACAAAATAACTTTTAAAAAGGTGACTTATTACATATGGTTGGAAAATGCTAATAAAATGAGAGCAAAAACGTATTGACACACGTGTAAACATTTATAGTGATTTAGTACACGTCCTCCGTGAACCCACGATTTATTTCGTTTACAATTTTATCTATAATGATTATAATGTTTTATTTCTAATATTTGTACTTGCACCAGGCCTATATATACAACTAGTTCCGTGTTTGTTTAGTTAATTTAGCATTTAGTTAGAAACGCAATCGATCCAGATAAATTCCATTTTTGCTTTCTGTCTTCCTTGCCAAGACTTAGCCTTGAAATATAATATTCAGTCAGCTAGTTTGCTTTGATATGAAATTGAAATAGGTCATTGAAATTCAGAAGGATATTTGGTACGGTTTTTCACATTTTTAATTCTGTTTTAAATTTATTTTATTTTTATTTTATTTTTGGTTTATTTGGTTTAATTAAAAAAAAAATGAGGGGAAAGGAAGGGGGGTGACTGGATATCTGTTTCAAATACTATTTGTGACAATCTACCAGAAGATCGAGTTCGATATGCTAAATGATTCAGTTCTTTCCTTTAAAATTTTTAAAAATTTAGCCAAGGTAACATGTTTAACTTAGTAATCCATCACGTTGTCTCTCCCTTGCCTCTTGACAGGTGCCCCTTGTAAGCTAATTTACAAAGGCTTGACGTAAATTCCAATATTTTCATTATGTTAAAATAAACTACTATCTAATAGATGGGTGTGATCGTTTATCAGTATAATTTTTAATAAGACACCAAAACTGAGATAAAGAATGTTTACACAACTCTTATATATAGCGGGACTTTTAACAGTATTTCGCAAGTAGTACTTAATCTTTGACCTTTGTTTAATGATGATTAATTCTTTTTATTAATTTTGTACAACATGTGGATGAAAAAAAATGTCTATATACATAGTTGACATGATACTGTTTTGTGTATACCCTGTTAGTTTTAGTTTTTTGCAATCAATTACTTTTTAATTTTGTTGTGTTTGATGGCGGAGTGGAGTAATATCATTAGTTTTAATTATCACAGAAAGAAGTCATGATTTGCAATTAAACGATTTTTAGTTAATTTTTTTTCATTTTCCAAAAGTAACAAACCTTTTTCATTGTTTATAATATTAGTCAATAAATGGCCAATTTCGATACGTGTAACTAAAACATGTAGGCATCCCTACGCTTACGCATAACAAGAATACAGTCTTAATTCACAAAATGTGCCTGTTAAGTTGTAAAGAAATGACAGGTTAGTATAAAAAAAATGTCACATAAACATATTGTTAACCATTTTATACTTTCCTGCTATAATTTTTATTATACTTAATGTGTATTTATAATGTAATATAATTTTGTATTGTAAATCGAAAGAGTTTCAGTTTCCTTTTGTTTTTCTCTTTCACTATTGCTAATTATCATCGTAAAAGCGCGTGAACGTATTTATTCTTGTGAGGAATTATTTTGCGGGGGATTTATTTAAAGAAAGCTGGATAAAAAGAAACGCACATTATATTGAAATAGCTTAATAGAGAACGCGAATCGATATGTAAAGATGGTTAATTCTTTTTATTAATTTTGTACAACATGTTGATGAAAAAAATGTCTATATACATAGTTGACATGATACTATTTTGTGTATACCCTGTTACTTTTAGTTTTTTGCAATCAATTACTGTTTTAATTTTGTTGTGTTTGATGGCGGAGTGGAGTAATATCATTAGTTTTAATTATCACAGAAAGAAGTCATGATTTGCAATTAAAAAAATAGGAAAGCCTCGAATGAAGAAAAAATCAAAGACCTTTTTTGTGTTTATAGGAAAGACCTGTTGGGATTTTTTAATTGTTAAAAGTAAAGGTTTTCCAATAAAAAATCTTTATTATGTGGACTGGCCTGTTGAACATTTCTGTTCCTATCCAAATTATCGTCATTTTGTCAGTGGAAGTCCAAATTTCCCCCGATTTTCAATCCACATGGCCTTTATTACAGGATCAACTTATTGTGTTCGTCCTGAACATGCATGAAACATTTGCCAATGAATCGTTTGCAACCAATAATTGATAATAATGACAAAGCACATCAAAAACGAATGGACAAGAACTGCCATATTCCTGACTTGTCACAGGCACTTTCAAATGTAGAAAATGGTGTAATAAACCTGGTTTTATAGCGCTAAACCTCTCACTTTGTTGACAGTCTCATCAAATTCCGTTATATTGACAATGATGCGTGAACTAAACAGACATAATAAAACACAGATAGGAACAACACACTTCCATGTTGCTCATGTGAGTACACATCCGGTGATACGATATAGACCGGTACATTTTACACACCAAAAAAATAATACAATATACAATAATCGGTTTATCGAAAGGTTTGGTAAATATAATTATTGTGTTTCCTTGACGTCCATGGACAAACATGTCAAGCATATTCAGGAGATTTTCACCGTTAACAATAAGATAATTGGGTTCTGCAAAGTGGACCGACCTTCATGACAGATGGAAATTTAAAGTTTTACTAGAAAAACAGGGTTTGCTAGATAAGGAAAATTATGCTGCTTTAAAACAGGCTATTGTCGGACAATAAATTGTTGTTGCATTTGGGCTGAATATGTAAACATCCTGCTCATGCAACACAATGGAATAGCATCTAAATAATAAGTTAAACATACCAATCGGAAAGAGACGAGGTTTTTCTTCTTTTTTTTTTTTTCTTTTCAAAATTTATACAGAATTTATACTACACATAATCGATAGTTAAAAAAAGATTTTTAGTTAATTTTTTTTCATTTTCCATAATAGTACTGCAACCAGAGTTCATTTTTTAAAACTTTAATGGTCCGGAAGAACACACACCTAAATTATATATCGATGGAAAGAGGAAAACGTGTATAATAAGAAAAGTTGGGTCGTAAAAATCCAGAGTGGTCACAATTTTGTGAAATTGAGATCAAAGGTCAGACCTAAAAATATCAATATTTCAACCACAAGGACAAAAAGGAGAAATATTCTGATATTTATTCAATAGAATGCTACAAAAACGATTCAATCATAAGCATATGGTATAAACGATGTTAAAACGACAAATTTGACTACTTATATGAAAAGCTGCCATTAAAAAATGGCATTGATTTGGAACCTTCTGATTTTTTTCCATTTAAGACATAGCAAAAGAAGAAGTGGCCTTGACCTTTTCACATCCATAAACTTTCATATTGTGTATAGTATTTCACTATAGTATATTACAGAATTATTTTCTAAAGTATAAAACACCAGTTTATCAAATTATTTCAATATTTTTTCTATCTTTGAAAAAAAAAAAAAATTCCAGCGCTGAAACAGTGTTTTTAATTTTGCATCTTAAAGGTTGTGTATTTTGTGAAAATTAGTATCTAGTTATAGATAAACACATATTGTGTATTTGCAAAGTATAGACAGGGCAGTTATAACACAAAATATACTATAGTCACACGAGGCGAATGCGAGGTTTAAAAAAAATGAGTGTAAAACAAAGTCAGTTTGGTGCATGACTTTTTTTAGTGGGATAATCCTGGTAAAAAAGTTAACTCATTAATTTTTAAGGGAAGGATGAAAAATTATACAATGCAATGCCAATTTTCTAATGTTGTAATTCAAAATCAGTCATGGTCCTTATATAACTTTTAAAAGTGACACACAATAGCTCAAGTATTCATAAAATAGGGACATGAATCAATCTCTTAGTCATCATATGCGGATTCAGTACGCGTATTAGCATTACAAGACACTTCCCTTTTTTTTAAGAACAAGTTTGGCGTAGGACAGAGTTTGTTCAAAGCAAACACAGTTTTTGGGTACAAATGCTATCTGGAGCGTAAATACCGTCATCATTCGGTCAAACTCGTCAGATATAGTCTTACCTTTGCATAGGAAACCCAAAAGAAATGTGAGTACAAAGTTTCGATCAATGTTAGTGACCCATATTCCCATATGCATATGCATGATGGTTCTGCACTGCCAATCCAAAATGTAATGGGGCGAATGTTGCTACAGAAACGATTGATTTTGTAATAGCCATCAATTTACGAATTTTTGTTATCTTTAGGGACAATATATGGTTCAAAAGCGCCTTTGTGTTATTTTCATCAATTAACTAACAAATGAACTTTTGAGCCTAGGCTCCGTGTTGAAGACCGGACCGTGACCTATAATGGTTTACTTTTATGAATTGTGACTTGGATGGTGTGTTGTATCATTGGCACTCATACCACATCTTCCGATATCTATTAACAAGCTATGCATTTCCATAGAAATACCAAAACGAGGACATAGCTCATAAGAGCACTGGCGGCAGGGTGAAGTAATTGTTCTTCTTTTAATGTATCCTTAATATTTTCAGACACACCTTGGTGTAATTCTGAAAGTCTTAACATAGACTTCAATTTTCCTGCAGCAGATATGGCATCCCCTAAATTGAGTTCAGAGCTAAACTCTTTATTTCATATCCCTTGGCCCCACAATGTCTGAATTGTGAGGTGTCACAATATCTAGTTACATGTAGTTCTGGAGTTTGGCAGTTTGGTAAACATCAGAGACAATCTTGGGTAAAAATGATCGGTATATATAGAGGATGTGCTACATGAGAAAGGCTTTTTTTTTTATGGAAGAACAAATCACATCACTAACAATCGTTATTAATAAACTGACAGCAAGTTCAAATTCTAATTTTTCAGTAACTTAATTGCACAGGTGTTGACTTCAATAAGTACTTGATTATGCATGGATAAATGATTACTCACATTAATAAGCACAACTTAAAAGACTGTCAACACGTTTAGAGGACTCAGTTTTGCGTAGTTTTCTTGTTTTTTAAAGGTTTGTCTTTTACACAAAAACCCTGTTTTCATATCCAAACTACAAGGAAGAAACTGAGCGCGAGATCGTATAAAAGTGTCAGGTTGTGAGGATACATGTCGATCAGTTTGATCACATGTATGGATTTCTGTTGTTTCTAATTTAAAGTTCCCCAAGGGTGACTGGGGAAACGAAATGTGGTCACTTGGTCTTCTCCCTACCGGCAGTAAAACGAAGTGGGGCGTCCGTTTGGCTGTGCGGGATGTATCAAGTTCGCAGGCACGTCCGGTCAGAATGGGGACGTTAAGTCCGATGCCTCGTGTAAAGGGAGTGTCACGTTCTTTGCATGTTAAAACCCTTGCATCAACTCTTTGAGGAGTCCGAAGGTGGCCTGTTGCAATGGAAAATTTCTGTCCCAATCCAATATACCATCATTTTCCAGTGGCAGTCTAAATTTTCCCGATCATCATCCCGAATGGCCTCTATTATGACAAAACCTACCTATTGTTTTTATTGTTAACTTGTTCTCGTCCTGAACATGCATGAAATATTGTCACTGGACGTTAAGCAACCAACAATCAATCAATCAATCTAATTTAAAGACGCACCAATTTTGCCTTCTGGTGCAAGTCTCATAACATCACTGATGATTCGCCCACGGAAAGCAGAATATTAAGAGAAGTTGGTTTTAGCATCACCTTGTCACACACCAAATCTCTGCGAATCTTCAATAGTACTTTTCCCCCGACCACTTGCATGCATATTAATTGCTCTGAGGTTAAACATTGACATACAATGTCACACAATGTCAACTATAGTCATTATCCGGAAAAACCTTTTATCCGAAGGATTTGGTTAACTTTTATATAAAGTCAAAATTTTATTAACAAAAATATAACTTATTTACAGAAAATACACGAAAGAACTACTATATATATTCAAATCACTAAAAAATAAATTAACTTCTCCTACAAAATCTACATAATCACATCGAAACTATCAAATTGATGGCGAAGGAAAAAATAAATGGTGGAGCTGATTGACGGATAGGAAATTTCCGTAATAAAAAAAGGTACAAATGATGTTTTTATTTTTGAGTTTTTGACAAAATTGTTAGGAATTTGCCCAACAAAATTTGCATACAGTATCGCAATAATATGTTTTGTCCTCTCAAATGTCAAATACTATTTTTGGATCATATGTTTTCTCGTTTTCAAAGAAAAACGCGTTAAGTTTCTACCTAAAAAACAGCTAACTTTAAGTTTGAAAGTTTTACTTGGAGATGGTATTATATTTATGTCTTCATCATTCCGATGATCCTTGATGATATGTGCATAGAAAATATTTACGAAAATAGCGGGAAATTTAACCAAAAAATATATTTTTGGATTTTAAGGTAACTACCCAAAACCGTAAATTGTCGGGTACCCCCATTAAAGGGATAAAATACAAAAATGTGATCATAGAAACTTTTTACGACCCGACGGAAATTAAAATATAGATATTATTCTATCATTTAAAACAATTTGCAGCCGTGTGTTATTCCGGACCATTAAACTCGTTAACTAAACGTCTTTTTCGATGTCAGTTGCAGTACTAATATGTAATAGCAGTTGAGGCGATAAGTCTTTTATATTAATACATCTACATAGGTACACCAAGATCATTTGTACAATCGACTTTAAAGTTTAGTCAAGGTCATACGTTGATGTTACAAGACCAACAGGAAGGTCAAGATGAATACTAATTACATGAGATATTCGGTGCATGTAAAATGAGACTGAACTACAACAGTACTATAAAAAATCCGGAAGACATCGAATATATTTATCTGACAAACATGTTTCGTAAAATTGCACAAAGGTAGTTTGGTTGGGGTGATATGGAAAAAAATAAAGAAAAATATGATGCGAAGGATTCCAAAGGGACATTCAAACTCACAAATCGAAAATGAACTGACAATGCCATGCCTGACGAAGAAAACGTTCTGCTTACCCTTGCGATCCTCCCAGTTTTTGTTTGGGTTCGTGTTGCCCAGTCTTTGGGTTTTTAATGTTGTTTTATGTACTGTTGTTTGTCTGTTTGTCGTTTTCTGTTTTAGCCATGGCGTTGTCAGTTTATTTTTGACGACTTACATTTTCTGTAAAACATTAAAATAACAAAAATACCGACCTCCAAGGAAAATTTGAAACGGAAAGTTCCTTATCAAATGACAAAATCAAAAGCTTAAGCACACCGAACGAAAGTAAACAACTATAATATTCCATACTTGATTCAGACATTTTCGTACATAGACAATGGTAGATTTAACCTGGTTGTATGCTAACTAAACCTCTCACTAGTCTTACTGCATTCCATTAGATTGACAACAACATTAAGTCTGAGCCACGGTTGACAATGTTTTCTCGGGTTAACCATCTGTTTTATCACCCTCTCAGCTATGTGTTATTTATATATCTACATGTATATATATATGTTATTTATATATATAATGTTAACTCCTTTGAGGAAAATGAACAAAAATGTGGTGAGCAAAGTGCTGTTTGAATTGTGTTCTGTATTATAAAAGAAGCATCTGTAAATATGTTTGTCGATTCAGGAAGCAAGTGAAAAAACATTCGGTTTTACTATTTTCTGATAACAAAAACAACCTAGTCACCTTCGTCAAGGCTCTTTTAATTTTAATTTTAATTTTAAATTTGTATAATATTGTTAGTTAATAAGGACATATGATACGACTGCCCTTTAAACAACTATTCAACAGAATCAAAATTTGTAGCAACTTTAACTTAATCAATAAGCAAACCCATACATACAGTCAGTTTAAAAATATCCCGACATAATAAAAGATGAAAAAATTCAAATGAAAAGATAAACTTTAAAATTTTTAAGTTTTTCCAGTTTAATTAATCAACACATGGTTGTTCGGTGAACCGGATATACGATAGTGATTTTATACAGTGATGCTTATCAGGTGTGAAAATCAATTGTATTGGTTATTTAAATATCATTATTAATGATATTTAAATAACCAATACAATTGATTTTCACACCTGATAAGCATCAGTGTATAAACTCATTTGATATTTTCCCTGGTCAAGTGAGGCTGTTAAAATACAGGGGGCCCTAAGTATGCGACCTGAGCTACTTAGGTATTTATATATCAGGAAATGATTGAATAAAATATTTGTTATCGTCAAAAAAAATAAAATGAAAAGACATACAGCCTGAGTTATAACAAAACAATAAACGAAAAACAAATATAATAGATAGCAACGAAAACCACTGAATATCAGGCTCCTGATTCGGGACAGACCATTTAAACGGAGATGCGTCAAACATATTTGTAAGCGTTAGACGCTTTCGTTCTTTTTCTCCCCTAGCCTAGGACAGTGGTGCAACAACACAACATGGGAACAAACGGTAACCGATAGTTAGATTGCTTGACTTATTAGATTAAAATCAAAGCACAAAAAACATCATGCATTAATTACACAAAGTACACAAAGTACCAACAGTAATTTCAGGTACGGGAAGCTAGTTCAAAGCCAATAACAGTCAATGAATACGCCATGTTCTCCCAGAATAAAGCATCGATCTGTGCACATCCAACAGATTTAGTATAAAAAGTGTGAGGAAAGTATGACATTTGAGTTCATATCAACACCTCTTTCATTTTTTCCCAAAATAATACATTTCCTGTAGCATCGTGTGGATACTCAATGTATGACTGCTGTTGCACAAGTTCCAACATCATCAATGGGAGCTCTTTTGGTTGAATTCTGTCGTAAAACACCAGAAGAAGGACGTTTTGTCCATCTCTCGAATATGTTCCTTCCATTCGTGCCATGTTGAATTCAAACATGCAAAAGTAAGATTCAAGAAAGGCTCTCGTTATCACGCACACTATTCTCTTACTGTCATGTATAGCATTTGTCATGTTAACAGTAATATCCTGTCCAGGGAGGAAGTCTCGTTGATGTAGGCAAAGTCTCATGTTAAATGTTTCTTCGAGATTTGGGATGCATTCATTAATTATAAAATCCCGTTCGTTATCCGAATAAGACACGAAAGCGTTGTATGTGTATATTTCATCCACGTCGACTGGTTTATATCGGTAATATTTACTTCTTGTCATGTAATACATATAACGCAGGGTCCAGCGATATCGATAGATCAGACCACAACATAAAACAAAAATGGTGGCAATTATACCGGCGGATACCAATGCAATAATTAATGTGTATTTGGAGCATTCTTTGTCAATGTGTTGAACGGTCTGTTTAAAATCACTAAATAATATATAGTCCTTCGTGTCTAATTTGCAGGTATAATTTTCAAAACGTTCAAATCTATCCGTATATTCTAACATCCAGCGCAGAAAATAAACGGTATGACAACCACAATTTAAAGCATTCTTAGTCAAATCTATTTTAAGTTCTGTATTCTTAAATAGATTTGTTATCGTATGAATAGTGGTATCATTAAAATGAGAAAGGGAGTTGTAGGATATGTTAAGTAGTCTTAAATTGATTAAATGTGACATATCAAATGTTATATCAACTAAATTGTTATGACTAAGATCTATCCGTTCCAATTGTGGATGACCATGAAATATTGAGAACATTAAATGATAAATACTATTCCACGATAAATCTATAATTTTCAAATCAGTCTGCGTGGAAGTCATATATATATTGTCCGCTAGGAATGCTCCTAAGGAGTTATATCGAACATTCAAACTCGTCAGGTAAGGCATCTGTAACGACAATTTCATGAGAGTGTCATTTGATAGATCCAAATGTTGCAATGAAGGCGGAAGCTTATAAGAAGTCGATTCTCCACCGCCGACCCGTTGGTTGTCAGTTATTTCTATAAGTTGGATACTAGTGTTGTATAGGCCAACAAATACATCCCCGGGAAATTTCGTAACCACACAGAGTAGATGCCTGATTTTGAGTGATATTATAGATGTTGATTTCATATCTTTTAAAACATTGCCAATTCCTCCAAACTTGCTCCGCAGATGAAAATTTAAGCTAAGAAATTCTAGTCTCCTCAACTTACAAAAGGCACAGAGTCTAAATTTAGATATAGAACAGCTAGACAAATCAAGATATTCTAATTGTTGTAAATATGCAAAGGAAAATTTATCCAACATTAAAATTGAACAATAACCTGAAACTATTTTTTTTAGTTTGTGGAGTGAAGATATTTGTTTTTCAAATAGATAGCCTGATTGGTTACTAATGTCAATCTGTAGACTTTCTAAATTCAAAAGTGGTGTCATAAAATACCTATTGCAATGTTGCCGGGTAAAGTGTTAAATTTTAAATTTAATTGTACAAGTGATTTCAACGGACTGAACAGTTCTTTAGGTAAATCGTTGTATGACAAAGAATTGTTTGCAAGGAACAGTATTCGTAGATTTTCGAGTCCATTAAACGCAAGCGGTTCTGTTTTCATCTGTCCTACTTTATTTGAAGTTAGATCTAACATTGTAAGGTGTTTTAGGCCGTCAAACGTATTTTTCTCGATAGATGTTATGTAATTAGAACTAAGATTCAAAGTTCTGGTATTTCTTGGGAAATGTGGAATACGGGATATCTCTCGAAAGGAGCAGTCTATATGTAGAAATCTCCCAGCAGTTTTACACCTACATAATGAGTTATATCGGCACAGAAAAAAATGTGTTGTGTTGCTAGTAAGTATGATACTGTTGATTGCATACATGAACAACAGAAAAACAGGCCTCATTATTGCTGTCTACAAATAAAAAGAATATTTCAACTAATGCGTGATTAGTTGCGCATTACATCTGTATTAAACCTCATTGATATACACAAAATGAAACATTAGGAAGAACCCATAAAGCATTGATAGTTAAATCATGAAAAATAAGTTGGCGCTTTCAAACTTGTTTAATTCCGCTACATTCTGTTTGTGTCTGTCCCAAGTCAGGAACCTGTTATTCAGTGGTTGTCGTGTGTTGCTTTGTTATATATTTGTTTTTTTTTTTGTTCATTATTTTGAACATAAATTATATAATTTAGAGGCAATCTATAGATGACTATGCAGTATTGGCTTTGTTCATTGTTGAAGGCCGTATGGTGACATTCAGTTGTTAATTTCTGTGTCATTTTGTCTATTGTGGAGAGTGTCTCATTGGCGGTTATACCACATCTTCTTTTTATATTTACATTCAAATACAATATTTGTTAAACGTGTGAATATCCTGGTTGATTAAACCTCCCAATTTCTTTTTTATTTGTATTTTGTTTCGTTTTTTCTTGCATTTTAATTTTCAATCTGGGTTTTTTCTTCTTTTCTTTTCATTCTTTTTTTTTCTTCTTCTTCTTTTTTTTTGGAAAATTCAGAAACGATTCTTTCGAGCGATTTCTGTAATTTAGTTCTTTTTTATTTCGATATTATCTTTTTTTCTCCAATTATTTCAACAGAAAAAAAGTAACTTTACAAAAATGTATGCTTCTTTCGAAGGCAGATTGTGAGCGTAAATAAACAGTGACCCAATCTTTTTATTTCATTTTTCTATTAACTATATAAGATAAAGTTCATTTGTAGAAAAATATAGCGAAATCCTATATTAAAATAAAATTTTGATTTAGACCCGCGAGCCATCTTCAAAGAAAAATCTTCAGTTTTCATAAATACATGCAATAGACCCAGTATTATATCTTCTTGTATAAATGCATGTGTGTGTCGATGGATTGAGATGTGTAACAATTATATTTAGATGATTATCATTTCAATATAGAGATTAAAGATACCAAAAGGGACATTCACACACATAGTGTCGAAAATAACTTGATGTCCAACGTCATGGTAAAAAAAATGAAGACAAAAAACAGTATACAAAACGTAGATAGGAAACTAAAAACCGTCATGTTGATTATGCAAATACACGTCCGGTGATAAAATATAAAACAGTATAAAAGAAATGGTACAATATACGTACGTCAAGGTACAAAGATGTCAGTAAAATTGTAGTGTTGAAAGTGAAATATTTGGGTTTTGCAAAGTCGGTCAACCTTCGTGACGGGAAGGAAATAGAAAGCACCACTAGTAAAAAAGAGGTTTCTGTGGATAAGGAAAACTTTGCAGCTTTAAAACAAGCTACTTGGGAAGGTTAAATGGTAGTTGCAAGATTTTATTTTAATTGAAAAAAGCTTAGTACTTTCTCTACACGGGTTGTTCAGATTTAAATTGCTCATTCTGACCTATTGTAGCTGAATATGTATACATCCTGCACAATCCAAAGGAATCTCATCTAAATAATTACTTAAAGAAGTACGCTTCTCACTTTCAAAATAAAAAGCTTTTCAAAACATTTGTATATATTAATAGAGGATAAATAAAGGAATCAAAAAAGCAAAAACTATATATATAGATCAATGTGCTTGATTTCGAGATATTAGCCATTGAAATATTGGCGAGAAATGTTATCTCTTGACTTTTTATAGCTTTATCATTGACAAATTTAACTTTTCAAAAACTTTTAAAAAAAAAAATTGAAATGTTATAAGAATTTCACAGATGGCTTATCAACATACAGAAAGAAAAATGGGGGTCAATGGGCAATATTTTGTAAGGCATTCGAAAATATAAAACCAGAGGATTCCGAATATCTGACAAAATCGCAAAACATGACAAGCAAACATCCTTAAAAATATCGTAAGAAGCCGAGGTGTTTATCTGTAGATGTAATTTTGTAATTGAATTATTTGTAAACAGATCGTCAAACTGTAACATTAATTTATAATAAAATTTTGTTCATTTTCACCAAGAATCAAATAATCTTTATGGCTCATTGTAAAAATAAAATAAATAACAATTTGGATAACTAAATAGGTTAGCAATTAAAACACTAAGACGAAATAGAAATACAGTGAATACTCACAAAATTTGCCTAATCAGTGGTAAAAAAAATATTAGTTAGTATAACCCTCATATAAAAATATTGTGTACTATTTTATAATTTCCGGCTATACGCTATTTATAATTAGAATGTCTATTTATCATGTAATAAAAGTTTGTATTGTAAATCAAAAGAATTTCAGTTTCCTTATTTAGTCCTGTTTTAATATTTTAAATTGTTACCGTAAAAGGGCGTGAAAATATATTTTCTCATGCGGAATTAAGTTTTGTGTTTATGAAATGAAAAGCTAGAAAGAAAAAAAATGCTTGTAACATCGGAACACCTTTATGCTTATGTTTAAGAAAAATAATTTAATCGCATTTGAAGTAAAAAATGATTTATACAAGATACATATGTACACACAGAATATTTTTGCAGACGGTTTTACGTTTAGCCAAGGTATAAAATTGATGTTACAAATAATAAATTAGATAGTTACAAAACAAAGCAAGTACATTCTGCATAGACTCAATAGAAACAATAGAACACATAGTGTGGACCTGTCCAAAAGAGTTTGACGCGTGGGAAAAATTAAAAAGATGGATAGATTGAACTATCACTAGAAATAATTGGATTTGGGATTGAACAAAAAAAAAACCGACAGAATCTACATTAGTATTGTAAACTTGATAATACTAACAAAATATTAAGGTGGCTCACCCCAATAGTGACCCCCGGTAGAATTTTTTTATTTTCACATATTCTGTAGATTTTTTTATGCTGAATCCAAAAATGCAAAGAAAATAGGGGGTCACCAGGCTCGTTTTCTCCTCAAATTGAAGCGAAATGTGCGATTTTGACCCTATTTCCAAACATGCCCACCCTTCCAACAATAACCGTTACATCAAATTCAAAGACTTTTAAAACCAAGTCAGTATGATTTTTATGTGAAAAAAACATTTGAATTTGAAATGTAAACCTTTCCCTTGGTTGTTTTTGACTTAAAAATCCTTTTATTTTCAGATTAATGTCTAAATTTTGCATTTTCTAATTTTAGTTTAAGGCAAAAAATATTGGTTTAATCGATTTTTCGTAAAATTTCCCCGGTAGATTTTTTTTAAAAACAGATATGTCAAAGCTATGAACTTTTCGAACATTTTAAGGTAAAATAAAATGGGGGTCACCAGGCTTTTAAAAAAGTTACGAGCTTTTGTTTAACCCCTCTACCCCATTAGGTCTGATTTCATTGCACTCCATTAATTACTTAATTGTGAATTCTTTATTGATGGCTTTAATAAAATAATGTTTGTAATTATATCAATAAACGATTGCTGAATATAAATGTGGTTATCGTATTACTGTTTGTTATCAAAAAGTGAAATTTTGATTATTTTGGTGAAATACGGTAATTTTGTCTGGCGCGAGTTGCTTCCCTCTAATTTGGCGCCATAATCGGACCAGAGGAATTTCAAGGTCGCCATTGCCGAGCAGCATACTGTATTGATGAATACGACCATGTACATGCATAACAGACATTGTGGCGAATATGGGTCATTTTCAAAAAATGTAGATATTTTGTAATGGTGTTTTTCAAAAAAAAAAAAAAATTACTCATATCGTTTTAAATTTTATTTTGTTTCAACACAGAACTATTCAACTGTATGAAAAAATAACAGAGCATTACTTTTGAATGCACAAAATGTCAAAAATTTTAAAAATGTACCTCTTGCTGTCTGCAAGTGTCACTTGTGTTACCATAACAACTTATTTGAAAAAAAAAAATACTTTATTATTTAAAACCATCTTTGTAAACGTTCTAAAAGGATTATTAGTTGAAAAATACTCGAATGTTATATATTTTATATAATTTTAAAGATTTTTTAATATTATTTTTCTTAATTCAAAGTCAGTCACAGAAAAAGCTAATTTTAAGTAATAAACTTTGGTAATTTATGTGAAAACAAGTTGAATAAAAATATTCGTTCTCTCTCGAATGAAATGAACTGGCAATGCATTGTCCAAAAGCGAAACAATTATTAATTTAATTCAGGGGTTCATCTTTAGCATGCATTTTTCTATCAGTAACGCAAGTGACAATTTGGTAACACAAAAATGAAAAAAGTAACACTAGTGACAATCATACAAAATAACAACATATTTGATACAGTAAAAAAAACTATCAATGTTTCTGAAATATCTAATATGACATTCTTTGTTGTTCATTCATATCTTAAACCTATATTGATCTAGACACACATTTGAGGTCTATCAGTTAAGTCACATTTTGATCATTTCAAGGGCTTGTTTCCAAAGACTGACATCAACGATGTACTTTTGTCCAACAAGTTTGGGTTCTGGAATTGTTCCCAAAACGTTTTCCATGTCGTACCAACATTCGTCTCTTACTGCAAGAGGCCAATAAAAGGATGGATTGTCTAGGTTTCCTATTCTGTGCATACAACTTACAAACACCTCGGTTTCATCGCAATCTGTGACGATTCCAGGGTACGGTTTTTTGTCATAAGCCACTAGTACATACTGTCCAAGAAAATCTTGAGGACTTAGATCTGAGACATTGAGATAGTTGTGTCTACTCCCGCCTGGATTATCGCCATTGTCAGTGTGTTCTTTTGTATTAACATCTTCGAATTCGTTACCACTATTGAGTTCACCTCTTCTATCGGAAGAAATGCCGTCACCTGCAACCGACTCATCACTGATGCCTGTACTATTTTCATTGTAGTCGTTCTGTCCAGTTTGTTTCATTGGTAGTAAAACAATGAAATGATTGGGTACCCAATTGTTCCTTCTCATGTCGTTTCTCGTTGTAGTCTACATTATAAAACTTGTTTCTTTGCTTTTTATTTCTCTAGGTTTTATCATGCGATGAAGGTCTCTTCTGACGTTAGGGTTACCAAGGTTTGGATATACCGAATATATGTGACGACATAGCACACTAGCTAGGGCAAATACTTGCCAAATACCCATATAAGATTTATTCTTGCAAATTTTCAGGACCTCTCTCTCATATAACCTTTCGATTTCTCCATTTGACAATACTTCATTTGCATATTCATCTGAGTAAAACGCAAAAGTTTTCGCAAGAGAATTATTCTTTTCCCGAAATCCCCTTTCCAAGAAACCTTGATTCAAGTATGCATCCTTGAAAATACAGGATTCGAGAATAATTCGGACTCTAATTTCCTCACTCATACCTTCCTTTCCAGAGACAAGTATACTACCCGAGTATGGTAAACAATTACCATCTGCACTGACTTTGACAGGATGAAGTGTTACATCATGTGGTATGTCAGATGGCAGAATTGAATGTGTTCTTTCATCAATTGCGATCCCAGTATTTGTGATATTTGGCTAGTAATTATAGTCTATTCTGTAACCCTTCTCATCTATGATTCGATAGATATTTTCGCATTTTTCTAATATTTCCTCGTATGTCTGACATTGTCCAAGTTCGGTTAATGTGCGTGCGAAATAATACTTCCTTTTAGCTACTGTCCTATCTTCAGGTACCTGTATTTCTGGTGATTGTAGTGACCGGTGTCCTTCTTTATCATTGCACGCTCCTTGGTGTTCTGTTTCTGGTTGTTCACTTTTTTTTTCGTTTTTCTGTTGTTTTAGCTTTTCTGTTGATCAGGGAATGCACTTTCATATCGTGTCCTGCATGAAATGAGCCTTTGACGCAAGTGCAGCTCACATCTCTGTACAGTATATTTCCATATCCAGAGTACCATATTTGGTGGAGTTTTAACGTTCCTGGAACGGGTTTGAGTGTTTCCTTTGATAAAATTATTGCCTTATTGTCTATTTCTTGCTGTCCTACTTCATACACAAATACGGCAGAATCCTGGAAGTTCTTTACAAAAGACTTGGCACTCATTATATCTTTCCCATGAAGCACCAGGTCATTTGCTCGTCTTTTCAGAGCTCCACCTACACCGTCTGGCACTCCTTTTCCGTGTCCACTTTCATGGAAGTTCCATTCTCCAGATAAATTTCTGACTGTCATTTCGTGCGTAAAAAGTAAGAAATTGCCCTTCTGCTTGTATTGCGTTGACGGACCATCGCTAAAAAAGTGCACAGTGTCAACATCCTTGTTGGCTTGTAGAAGTTTATCCAAAATGGGGTCCATAAATGCCCAAACTGAGCAAGGAGTGTGATCTAGACTATCTGACACTGCGCAAAATGTTTGTGAACTTAATGCAGTGTAAAAGACTCCAGTGTGAAGTGTTAATTGCTTTTTCGATGCCCCAAAATGCATGTTTTGTATTTCATTTGCTAATTTGCATTGGAAATTTTCAGCAAAATCGACGTGAACGAGTGCTTCGTTTGGTTTTAAATTTTCTTTGATATTTCTGTAATGTTTCATCTGATTTGCTATGTTGAATGCGTGTATTTTGAACCTTTGCATCTCTGTAGAAAAGGTATCCATCAACACATGAATGCTATCTGTGACTGTTTCCTTGACGGTCAAAGTGATTTCTTTCTCGTCACCTTTAATATTTCTTTTCTCCTTTTTTGTTTTCCATTGCAGCCAGGATGTTTCCTCATTATTGTCTCCCTGATCGTTTGTAATGATATTTATTTCTTTGCATTTCTCACATTTTCCATACATGCAATCCAAATCTTTTATGTCACAACTGAAAGTTTTTATCAGATCAGAAAGAGATTTCGACTCGACATGTTGTAATTTGAATAGTGAATCTACTAGAAACTGCATGTTCTCGTGTTTCTTACAACCACAGGTGTCCCTATCAGATTCTTTTGGGGGTTGAACCCAGAATGGTCTAAGTCGACTAAATGTTGTGTAGCTTAGAGTTATGTTTGTATTTTCAATCAAAAACTTCTCGTGTAACTTTTCTACAGTGTCATTTAATATTCTCCTTTGTTTTTTCACACCATTTTTAGTCACAGTGTCCTTCATACTAGGTGTTATCTTGCTGTTGTCGTCTCTTTCATAGAATTCAAAAATTTTCGGTTCGAGTCTGTATGACAAGGACCCGTTCTTAAAACGAGTTGTACCTGCTTTCATTTTAAGCTCTTCTCTTGCTTTGTCTATTAACTTATATTTCTTAAGCAGTCTTCCCTGTGTCAACTCTGCTAGATACTTCTGTTGCCGTCTTTTAGCTCGACCATATTTTGTCTTCAGTTCATCACTCAACGAAAGTTGAAACATAAGAGTTTTCTTTGCCTTGTTTTTCATTTTTCGTCTATTTCGTCTACTTCCCTTCATTTTTCTATTTTCTGTGTTCCAATTCCGTAATAATTTGTTTGTTTTGGTTCTTGGTGTATCAGGACATTTCATTAAAGGTGAATTCTTCCTTTGTCTACTTAGTCGGACGTATAGCTTTTGATTGAGTCGTCTTGCTGCTTCAAGTTGATCTTTTAATTTCATATTGTCTCTATAGCATTTTGCTATTCTTCTTTTCTTTCTCCGTGTATTGTGAAGACCGACCTGTGGAGTTGGATCAGGTACATGTATTAACGGACCTGGCACAGGAGAGGATGGAGGCGTAAGAATTTGAGCATGATTGTTAGCCTTTCTTTTTCTTTCTGCTATCTTTTTTTTCTTCCATTCTTTTCTTTGTCTACGCTGTTCTCTATGCGTCATGTCATTAATATGTTTCAACTTTCCTACTGCAAAATCTTGTTGATATTTCGCTCTGCACTTTGCCTGGTGTTCTGCCCTTTTAAAAGGATCTGCGTCTCGTTTTTGTCGATAGCGACGTTGTTTTTCTGCATTTGTGAGTACCATTTTAAATTTCCTGAAAATATATAGAAGAAATATTTATCCATAAAACAAATGAACATTATTATGATAATCTGACTGTTTTATGTCATTTGTGTTACTGCATTTGTCACTTGTGTTACTTTTTCTATTATTATAGGATAAACAACTTTTGTGACAAAGAATTCATTATAACTCTGATAAAAATTAGTGTAAATGGTATTTTTATCGTTATCATCTTGCTAAATTGATAATTTTTCATTTAATAACATAGAAAGAACTATTGATTTGTCATTTGTGTTACCAATTTTGTCATTTGTGTTACTTTTTTAATGGTAACACAAATGACAGTAACACAAGTGACATACGGGCATGTAAATTGCACTTTTTATGAAATATATTCTCCCTGACAGCATGATTTATCTTCTGTCATAGTAAGTGTTCTAAAACAAAAACATTGGTCATAAAAAGAATATGAATTTAATATGTAGACTGTTTATTATTGCAATAACATTGTGGACAAAAATAAAAGTTATGCTATAACTGTACATACCTTTAAACTGAAGTTTGATGTTAAAACTGCATCATGTTGTCTGCTAAACTACCCATAATTCCAAAGAGGAAGTGCTGCTACCGGGAGAAACTATTTTTGATTTAAATTCATAAAGAGACATAACCCGAACTTTAATTTTGTTTTACAAAGTAACACAAGTGACAAATTAAAACGGCACACCTTACACAACTATTTTAATATTTTTTTCATAGATAATTGCCTTTTTTTTCTTTTAAAGTTTCTAAATTCAAAAGAAGTAAATGGATAGAAAAATAACACACCAAAGCAGAAACAAAATATTCAGTATTATGCAAAGATTTTTGTATATCTTTATCATACTGCGGCGCACTTACATTCATTTTCAAGCATACCTAGCAATTTGAAATGCATATGTTATCACATAGAATTGTAGATAAGCGATATTTTCTGTTTAGATATTATTTCTTACATTTTATTGTTGAATTACGAAAAGAAAAAACATAATTTTTTAAAAAATATTGTCCAGAAATCAACTGCATATGTTACTTACACAAATATCTACATTTTTTGAAAATGACCCATATACAACGATGAAGGTAGAGTTATTACATAAGAAAACATAGATTTCGATATATTAGGCAGCCAAATGTTATCAGTATACCGAAAAATACAAACTTGGGGGTTGTCTCAAAATACTCGCTACTGTTGAAAATCACTGCGGCTGAAACCTTGCACGGGCTCAATTTCTGTTCCATGTTTAATATTATAGATCGTTATAGCTGGTATCTTATTTATGTGTTTATTTTACCTTTTACAGACAAGTTGTAAACATGTCTGGCCAGTTTTGCAAAATATCCGTGTGCAAACGGCCGAAGAGGAAGGGATGACATCTACTGTCATTGGAAAGTTTGCTATAGCTTGCTATAGCTACTTTCCATAGGCGTCGGCCTCAACTTCCAGTGAGACAGACTATCGCAATGTTCTGCTCCAAGATAATGTAGTACTAGTGTTCGAATTCTGGTTCTTGGATATTTTGAGTTGCTACTCTTTTGAAAAGATTACAGCTTGAATAAAAAAGGAATAAATGTTTACCGACAATTCAGATGAATTTAACTTCATTTTGTAAATAAGTATCACAAAACTACTTTGCGGATCGGCCATTGGCTGAAGAAAATCAAAAGAAATCTACGCGAGACATCGTTTCATTCATGAATATTTCATGAATGAACATTTTTCCGCACTATTTTTTACTATGTACGATATTTACAACTGTTTATTATTGAATAAGTAAAAGCCCGAGAATATCGAAAGAGTCCGGTATGCGAGAACAAGTTGATATTTGACCAAGTTGTCGGATAATTGACAAGTGATAATGGTTTGATTTATTTAACAATACACAGGTGATAGAATATAAAATAATTGATAATTATATGGCTTATGTCTCACGCCAAGAACATGTAAATAAGGTAAATACCGGCTTTAATAGAAAAGTGCATTGTTTTTGTCAAAACTGACATCGATCTGAAAGTTTTGATGCCAAACATCTGGAACATATATATTAGGCAGCAACCATTTGATTTTCTGGGGGGCTACGGTTTTTTTTTTTGGAAAAAAAAGTTTGTTTCCAGTTTTTGGAGAAAAAAATAATTTGTTTTTGATTCTGAGAAAAAAATAATTTGTTTTTGATTCTGAGAAAAAAAATTGTTTGTTTCACCCTCAGCTGCCACTATATGTAATTCTAAAATTGAAAGAAAAAAATTGTTTTCGACTTGTCGCGAAAATAATAGATTGTTAAAAAATTTGTCCACAAAAAAAAAAAACCATAGCCATCCCCCCCCCCCTCACCCCAGAAAATCAAATGGTTGCTGCCTTATTATGTTAGATATACTGTTCCCAGCAAACATTATTTGAAAACTTCTGTTATTTGAATACTAACTGTTTCACCTTCACTTGTTCAGCAAACTGACAACAGACATCAGAAAAAAACGTTTTAATGACAATAAGTATCATAGCATCAGTATAATTTAAAAGCAACCGAGTCATCATCTACTTCTTAGAATATTATAGTTCATGTGTATCAAGACCAAGATCAAGCTAAAGACAAGTGCTGTAAAAAATGATTTAATAACATTCGTCACGGGCCATGTACATTGTACTAGCAAACTGACTTTCTTAGTGCTTAACAATGCAGTATCGGATCCAGAACTTTTTATCCTCACACTTTATTCCTGGGGCAGTAAAATTCTTTAAGATTGACCTACATGTATAATTAACAATGTGTTGTCCTAAGACTGATGCAATGATTACTAGTGTATCAAATAAATGGCTCAAAACAAAAAAATCAAATAACATTACCTCAATGGTGATTACACAGCAGAAACTAAAACGTGTTGTAGGGTTATTAGCACCTCAGATCAACATTGTATGAATCTAGTGTATATAAACTTTTTATTCCTGAAGTCATACTACTATTGTTATGCCCCACCATAATGAGTTGTATCCTTGTTTTTTTTCTATAAGTATGTATGTCCCTTACTTGTACGTACATCCATACATCCCAAACTTGATTTCTGTTTTCTTTCTTTAGTTTGCCTGAACCAAATTTTATGAAACTTATGCGCAATGCTTATAACCACAAAACACAAGTCAAGCTTGAATTTTGTTGGCGTCACTTTTACCATTCTAGGTGTAAAGGGGTGAAATTTTCAGTATACCGTATCAAGTATATATACCCTTATATAAGTTTGACTTGTAGCTTTCTTCGGTTATACATTTATCAGGTGAAATTAAAACGGTCTTAAGATTTAGAAGTATAAACAAGAATGTGTCCATAGTACACGCATGCCCCATCTGCACTATCATTTTCTATGTTCAGTGGACCGTGAAAATGGAGGTCCAATTTGTCAGCAGTAATTAATATTACCAATAATTGATCAGATCCAGGTTGACGGATTCAAACAGAAAGATTTTGAAAGCAGAGAAAAACTGTGCATCTTATATACTGCATGACTTTATCAGATGACAATCCCAATACTAAAATAAGGCTTACGGATAGTTATATACTTTAATTTAGTCACAGACCCAAGATATCACGGGTGTGTTCTAGTGTGTACTAAGTTCCAAATTGATTGGACTTCAACTTCATCAAAAACTACCTCGACCAAAAACTTTAACCTGAATGGGACAGACAGATGAATGGACGGACGGACGAACGGACGCACAGACCAGAAAACATAATGCCCATAAATGGGGCCTAAAAAGTGAAATTTGGAAATTGCTGGCAAGACTATAGTTTAGTTTGAAAAATCAAAACTGTGATTAAATACATATTTGAAATAATACACGTCTATAACCTACATGACCTATTTGAAATAATACACATGTATAGTTGCAAACTTTCCAGAGGTGCTATCCAGCACTTTGATTTTTACGCTACCGTTAGCAATGGTTAGTGTCAATGAATTAGTCTTTTTTAATCATCATTTTTAATAACTTATTTCGAGCCAAGTTAGGTTCATATTAGTCCGAGATTAGCCCCAGCTTGTCTGGCAAAACAGCCGTTGGACGTCAGAGAAATCTCGGACTAGGGTCATATGTATGTGGGGTACCCCATAACTTCCATCGGGACAGTTTCTACTCCTTGACCCCAACTATATTTCCCTTCCCATTTTACTCTTAACCCCCCCTTCTTTTTACTTCAATTCTTCCATCTCCTTGCCCCAAGACAAAATAAATTTCAAAGATACCCCCTTTTCCCTGATCCCTCATTCCCCTGTCTCCTTACCCCTGTCCACCCCTCTATTAAGGTCTGGGGTTTGATTGACTTCTTTATTTTCTTGAGAATATGATATAATTGGCCTAATTTGTAAATGATAAACCCTACAGTAGGAGGCAAACGAAGGATTCATCTTTATCAATCACAATTTGTTTACCATTAACCCCCCCCCCCCCCCCCTAATTCTGTTAGGTATACAAAAATGTCTTAAGGTCTAGTAATAGAAGTATCAGGGTTAAACATGTACAGAATGCGGCCATAAGTATTTGTCACTTGAGATTTTTAGCTGTTCATATATATTGTATATAATATAAAAAAGAAGATGTGGTACGATTGCCAATGAGACAACTATCCACAAAAGACCAAAATGACACAGACATTAAAACAACTATAGGTGTATACATTTTTAAAAAAAAAAATATTTTGGATTGATTTTAAGCATCCTGGTACCAATAGAAGCAGTATTATCACAGGTTTATTTTTTGGTTATATTTTTTTTGTGTCTCATTTTCATTATTTTCTGTTCAGAAATTCGATATACATGCATATTCAACCAAATTAAATTATAAAAAAATATTTTATGTTTTCTCAAGGGAAAACAAAAATAAATGAAAACGAACCTATTATCAAATAAACGCATATTAATTTAGACCATTTTAGTTCTTTTAAGGTTACCCTTGCATTGTCAGTCTTATCAAACTTGCATGTACATTTATACCTCCCAAATTTGGTTTCTGTTCTCCAACTTCGGTTTGCCTCTACCAACGTTATGAAACTAATACACAATTGATGCATATATATATGCTTACTACATTGTACCAACAAACACACATGAAGTTTGAATTTTTGTTGGGGTCGCTTTTACTTTTCTAGAGTTATGCCCCTTTACAAAAAAATGCTGAAATTTTGTTCCGTTCTTTAACACAAGTTTACTTCATCCAAATGTTCTGAAACTTATATGCAATGCTTACTACAACAACACTCAGATCAAGTACAAATTTGGGTGGTGTCACCCTTTTCATCCTTTATATGCAAGCGGCTGCTCATCTGTGTCCCATGGACACATTACCATTATGAAGTAGTCTACATCTATATGCTTTTGAATGTCAATAATTGTTGATTTTCTGACAGAATTACTCTGATATTTAATTTCAGGCTGCAAGTACATTTGTACATGTACATTGCAAATGGAAGGAGTGAGCTTGAAATGTTCAACTTTACTTGGAAACTATTGGCAAAGTACTGACAGAATTTCATGAGAAGCCAGTATCATATTCTAGTCTTGCAACCGGAAACTATGCGTAAAGTGCTGAAACTTAAGAACAACATTCTACATGTATATATGCAATATATGTTGCCACAATCCACTTAAGGAGCTAAGATCAACTATAAATTGGAACTACATGTATATGCTTTAGTGCTGTCAAAATCCTTTAAAAAAATCAAATCAAAAGGACCTACTTCACCTATATATATAGCTACCTGTCCCAATGATGAATACAGATCATATATATGAGTCTACTCTTATAAATAAAACAGTGAAGGATCGAGAATAAAAATAAAGAAAATATAGAGCTGATCAGCTAATGATTGTACATGTACATGATGTATAAATGGCAACAATTCTTACATGTATACTAGTACATTGAAATTAATTATATTAATAGATGTTTTATAAATTTGATCTCATAGATATTAGAGGAATAAAATCAATCACGTTTCAAAAATTTGATATAGTTGAGCCTTTTTTTAACACCAGTTTTCATGACATATTATGGTATACCATTGACTGTCCGTCGTCAGCATGTCGGACATATACTAAAAAATAATAAATACTAAAAGGTACATGTAGTAGTCAATATTGTGTAATCAATAAGGTCATCTTCATGTATATTTGGTGTATAAAATGATTATTAAATGTCTTATCACAAATTAAAATATCAAATAAGAGGATGTGATATGATTGTAAATGAGACACAACAGACCAAATAACACAGAAATAACTATACCTGTAGGTCACCATATGGACTTCAACAATGAGTAAAACATATTCTGCATAGTTGGTTTTAAAGGTCTCGAAATGACAAATGAACAATTTAAAACATTTAAAATGAGAAAACTAATTGGTGATTTATGTACAAAATAATAAATGAATAACAAATATGTCTGTCTTGCAGGGTTTATCTGAACTTAACCTCATTTTCATGGACTTGTCTGTTTCTTGAATTCTAAATATGTTTCAAAATATTTGGTTGATGGGATGATTGTTACAGAGTCCGACAAAGGATGGGGGCTCATTGGTGGATTATATTGCAAATAACTGAAGCCAGCCCCGCTTTGGCAGTCAGTCCCCACATTGCCACTAGAGAAATAAAATAACTAAGAACAAAAAATTAAATCACGATAATTTCCTGTCGACAGTGGCGTAGCTAGGTCATTTGGATGTGTACGCCCGAATCTGGGCAAGAGGTCTAAAGGTCCATAGCGGGTCAAGATCAAAGCACTTGATTTGCGAATCACCAAAAAGCTATCGAGTTATCGAGAATGAATGATTGAGATACGATTCCTGCCATTAAAAAAAATCATCAATAGCACATACTTTTAAAAGAATCTAAATGGTTTATTTTTTATGTTTAATTCATTCATGTGCTTTTGGAATGTAATGGTTGAAGAGAAAACATCCAAACCAATAACTTTGAAATATGTGTAATGGGAGCAGCGGGGTTAAGCATTTACTTGACAAAAAAAAAATAAATAAGTAATTTTCAGAGATGTTCAAGTGCAATATTAAAATTCGTTAAGAGTTCTGTGGTAACCTAATTTCTTTCCGCAAAAAGTGAATCCATTTAATGGCATTTATGATTTATTAGTCCTTTACAGGATTTAAACAAATTAAACTTTTTATTTGGATATTTTTTCTCGATCTGGAACATTAAAGTTTGCACAATATTCATGACAATCTTTAAGTTTATCATGGAAAAAATCCCAGACCGTCTGTGAGTCCTTCTGTCACAGTACAGCACTTAAAAACGAACGAAAACAAACTTTCAAAATTTTTGCTTTAGAAATGAGTATTTAAAAGAAACAAACTTCCATAGTTTCATAAAATTTAATGTAGGTTATATGTGTAACAAACTTAACTTTTAACCTCAAACTGTAACTTCTTGTTAACAGCAAACAAAAATATTCCGTTTCTCCGTTAAATATAGGAAAATCAAACATGTAGTTCATCGTAATGCTCTGGATACTCTTTTGATCATAAACAGTTTCTGGCCATCTTCTGTAAAATTTCAAGAACTCTAGGTTTGACAAACATGACAAAGTTAAAGATATTTAGAAAAAAACTTTAATTACATACTGAACCTAAATATTGACGCCGCCGCCGAAACTAAGGATCGATAGGATTCGCTTTCGCTACATGAATTACAGACTCGACAAAAAAGCAAACCAAATATCAAATTTCATTATAAAATAAACTGCTTTGAACAGAAAAATGTACGCAAAAGTCACAGTAGTTTCAGACTTTTACAGAAATAAACAAATATATAATATGATTCCATTTCGTTGAATATCAAATTTCGTCTCATATTCCCAATTGAAGAAATAAGTACAAGGCTGATGTAGATTCAATCTGTTCTTTTTTATTTTTAGATTTTTTTTTTTTTGGTCAAAATTCAAGTGTACGCCCGGGCGTTTTGACGTAAACGTAGCTACGCGCATGGTCGATATGCACATCTACATAGTATGTCCTTATTATCTACAAAGTTTCATGAAATTCTGTTGTGTGGTTTCAGAGGAGTTTCGATGACAAGCTGTTTGCAGTTGTATACTGCAGCAAATAAGTTCAAAGGGGCATAACTCCTAGAAAAATAATTCGTAATTTCCTGTCGATATGCACATCTACATGGTATGTCCTTATTATCTAAAAAGGTTTTATGAAATTCTGTTGTGCGGTTTGAGAGGAGATGCAGTGACAAACTGTTGCAGTAGTATATTGAAGCAAATAGGTTCAAAGGGGCCTTACTCCTAGAAAAAAAATATGTATATCTAAATAGTATGTCCTTATCTAAAAAGGTTTCATAAAATTCTATTGTGCGGTTTGAGAGGAGATGCGATGACAAACTTGCAGTAGTATATTGAAGCAAATAAGTTCAAAGGGGCATAACTCCTAGAAAAAGTTTGAATCATAATTTCCTGTCGATATGCACATCTGCATAGTATGTCCTTATTATCTAAAAGGGTTTCCTGAAATTTTGTTGGGCGGTTTGAGAGGAGTTGTGATGACAAGAAACAGGACTGATAGACTGGCTGATGGACGGACGGACGGGTCAAAAATGTTATACCCTGCGCCACTTCCTTGTGTAGGGTATAAAAATAGGAAGATGGGGTGTCATTGTTTATGAGGCAACTCTTCACCAGAGACCAATTTAAATAGAAGATAACAAGTATGTCCCCGTACGGACTTCAACAATTACTATAAACTGATATACCACATAGTCAAACAAATAAAAGTCCCAGAAATTACGTTTTTTTTTATATGACTGCACATAATGAAAATTAAAGTTGTGCATACTGAATGATCACTGGCAAGTATTTCAAGCATAATACGGATGAGAACATGCAGATAAGTATCAATTATGAAAGTTATGCAAAGTAAGACGGGAGCTAGATATATGGACTGCCATAAAAAAAAAACGAATGGACAATTACGCTTGGTGCATGTGTAGGCAAAATTCCCCCTTTTTACCCTACGAGGCTTCGTATGTATACATCCAGCTGTTTGAACACCCTGTATAATCAAGGGGTCATCTGTCAGATTAGTGATATTTCTATGTTAACCATACGATATGAAAATAAGATGTGGTATGATTGCCAATGAAACAACTATCCACCAAAGTTCATATTTAAAATTCAATATTATAAATAAAAAAAACATTATCTCCTTTTATCATCACGCATAGATCGATGATTAGTTATGCATTTCTTTGCCACGGTAAGATCAAATCAGTGTTCACAAACAAAATTGTCATTCACATTTTTTGCCGCATTGACATCACTCAACTATATTTGTGATCATTTGTTTTAATCAAGAACTTTCCTTATTAGCTTACCTTTTAAAAAAGCATTTCAAAAATTAAGATTAAAGTTAAAGTTTGCCAACATCACCGGCTAATATAGCGTTCTACAGGGAGTAGCTTTTAAATTACAATCCAAACTTTTCCTGAACCTAGTAGTAGTATAGATTTTTTTTATATATAAAGTCTTTAGTAGTGTTTGAGACTGCCCGGCACGATGCGGGTGTATGTCCTAGCAAAATCCGACATGGTGAAACCAAAAATTTTGCGGTTCTCCGCAAAGCATGCAGTATTTAGGAATTATATCATAGACCGATATATAAGGTCGGAATACTAGGCCAGTCCCGGTTACTTTTGACAGTGATGGATCCAGGGGGAGGGTTCCGGGTTCCCCCCTTTTTTGGACGATCAATGTCTTTGAATGGGGAAATATAGTTGGAACACCCCCTTTTTGTCCTGGGTTGGGAACCCCCTTTTAAAATGGCTGGATCCGCCCGATTGATCGTTGCTGGATCCATTAGTCTATTTTAATAACATTCAGTGCTCTGATTCAATTATTTTAGTTTTAATGCTGATATTTCCTTTTTTTTAATATGAACTCGGTTGACATATTGATAGATACAACAGAAAATTGCAAATCAACAAAATAACAATTCACAAAATAAGTAATAGAAAAGTATCATAAAAATAGAAAACATTGGTCCCGATGTCTTAGATTATAGGACTAAGTCTAGTGTTCCGGAAATCATGGAATTGTGATACGAGAAAAATTATCGCAGGTAAACATATCTTTAAATGAAAATGTTAAGTATTAAGTCTGTTAGAAAATTGACATGTTCAAATTTGTTTTGGTATAACTATAATTATCAAAATTTTGCAGTGGAAAAATATATCGTATACTCGGGAATAAACTCCTAAAAATACTTGGAAATAAAGATATTTCAAGTTTTAAATATATTTATGACAGAAACAAACTGTTATAAAACGCCAAACGGATTATATCATGATAACAAACCCGCCCCGATGTTTTAAACCATACTATACGGGCAGAGACATATATACACATATATGTCTCTGATACGGGTCACAAGTTTACCTGTTTTTGAAAGCTGTACGATGACATGAAGTTGTTTACATCGCTATCATTTGTTTACAGTTAATCATTGCGTCATTGGCAAAACATTTTCAAAAATAAATATCCACGACATCATTTAATTCAACTGGTATTTAAGTGAATTCAAATTATGGTACGAACGGACCCAAGAGGCGACCGTGTAAGATGAGAATGCGTTTTGGGAGCGAAGCGGCACCAAATACCGTCGACGTCATACATGTGACTTTGTCAGTATTTATATATTCTTTTTTTTAATGTTATGCTTAAATCATGTATATTTTTCTCCTTTTAAACTTTTATGCGAAAAATGAAGAAAGCACTGTGAATTTCTGACCGTTCGTATTTCCTGTTTTGAAGAACGTTTAGCGTCACTTGTTTACATCGTCAAGGGTGCTTTCATACACGCCCGCGTTCCAAGGTCGTCAAAGCTATTTTTGAGAAGACCCCTTAAAGCGACCGTTTCCAAGGCACTCGTCGTAAGAAACATGCGTTAAAATATGCGCATTGGTAAAGGGCCGAGCCACCTTAAATGTATGGAATGAACATGCAAATTTGTCAAAAAAAAAATTGTAGCATTGAAGAATTATTTTAAAGAAGTTTTGTTGATTGAAAACAAATTGTATAAAAATGAAGCATTACAGAAACCGTACTTCTCCTGAAAAACTTGAACTAATAGAATTATTGATAAGATTATATTTAATCAAAACCAAGTTATAAATATACCATCCCAATCAGGAATACCTATACCCCGTTCACACTATGCATTTTTAAACCGGGTTCGACCCGAATTAATTAATCCGGATTAAATTCCAATAGTGTGAACACGTTAAACTGGGGCGAACCCGGGTTAAAATTACCCCTCATCTGAGGTGGAGTTAATGTGGGGCGAACCCGGATTAGTTACCCCACATTCTAGTGTGAACGCAAAGTGGAGTTAAAGTGGGGTTGTTGCCATAGCGTTACGTGACGTTTTCTGCCGTCTGTCATTGCCAATACAGAGTATAGACATGGATGCCGAACAAAATTCTTCAAAAAAGAGAGGTCTAACCTGGAGTGACCAGGAGACGAAGGCTTTACTTTCAACGTGGGGAGAAGGGAAAATTCAATCAGAATTGGACAATTCAGCAGGAAACACCCATGTATTTTCTTCAATTATAAGAACAATGGGTGGCTTGGGGTATCTTCGTACGGCACCGGAATGTAGACAGAGAATTAAAACTCTTAAAAGAAATTACTTTAATGCAAAGAACAGCAACAAATTGAGTGGAAATGGCAGAACAACTTGTAGATATTATGACGAACTTGAGGACATTTTAGGAGGGCGCCCGGCAGTAACCCCACCGAAAGTTAAGGACTCTTCGGAAAACCACAGCTCTAGAAAAAACTCTTCTGTTGAATGCAGTAAGCCAGAAGATGAAGATGGAGATATGGACATTTTTCAACAGCCATCCACTAGCAGTTCTTCTGCATGTTCCGTGACAATGGTACCAGCAACCGTTAAACTGATTGCAGACGTAAGTATTATAAAACAATGATAAGGTTGTACATGTAGTATATTCCACTGATATTTTATTCCCATTAATCTGCATGTAACACACCGAAAATTAATTAAGGAAGCGTACAGTATTCGTGCGTTTGTTCAGAACAAATATATAGCGAATAAATGAGTTTAGCTTAGTCACAGTTTTTTTATAAGAAATGCTCAGTATAATAGATCAGTATGATGGAAATTACACTATCCGCATCTAAGTCGAATTTGTTCCTTTCATCACCGATTTCATTCTTACTTTTACATGTTACATTTCCTCTACCTTTTTCTACAACCGATTTCAGTTTTTTAACATCTTTTAGTATTTAGCATTATACAACCTGGGAACAGTATATCTATGTTCCTGATACAACCGAGTCAAACTTCAATACAGGATAAGTACACCAATCAAATATGTCCATAGAAATCTTTATGTTTGATATGGACCAGAAACACGAATCAATACCACACAGTGATCAATAGACAATACACCACATTTTGGCTATGATTTTTGCATTTTTCTTTACATTAATCTACATCATTACTTTTCAATAATTCAGCTGTATAGCTTTAAGGACATATCATCATGAACATAAAGGTTTAAGTCAAGAAATGTTCAGAGATATTTAAAACATTCAGTGTGGCTGATTTGAAATGTTTAACACTTTTTGTGTAAATGTCAGCCAAAATGTCTGATAATTTCTTTAAAAAATTGTTAAAAGTTATGCTTATAGAAGTGTGCTTTAGCTGACCAGATTTGAGAATATAGTGGCAGTCCAAATGTCAAGTACAAAAACAGTTTCAAGAACTCTGAATTGTGTATGGCTGAACTGGTTTACAAAATAAAATGGGTGTCTCTAATCAGTTATATACAGGCATAGGAATATGGGGTGACCATTTGACAGGTCAACACTAGCATAAAAAAGCTACAACATACATTTTTCTGCTTATGTTGTTAAGAAATGAAAATGAATAAAGGTGTGCATAAATTCACTCAATATTTATCAGTATAATATGCAAATCATATAAAGATAAGGATGCTATAAACATGATAAAACTTCTCAGGGTTACTATAACATTTATTTATATTTGTAGTCCCAGATTGAGAAAGACGCCTCTTTACCACAGATGACTCACATATCAAGAGCAGAAAGAAAGCTATATTGATCATGTTAATTGATTTAGTAATACTTGATCTAAATTTCATGCTTAACAAGACATTCCCTTCTAAAAAAATCTCCAAAACTTATGATTTGTTTAAAAAAACCTATTCAATGAAAGTTTCACTTTTATTACATACATGTAATATACTTGCAATGGTGGAAAATTCTATAATCATATATTTATGCTTAACAAACGTCAAAGTGATCAAGGAGTAACTGTCCCCATGATTCCTTTCCCAATAATTTATGATATATATGTATTTCTGCCTTTTTCAAGTGAACTGAATTGTATGTGTTTATAATAGATATCATATGCAAGTATGAAAATGTCAACACCACAAAAAAAAAAAGTAAAATCTTGAATAAAGATTGAATATTTCAGATAACCAATAACTAATTTGTTCATAATTTTGCTATTTTTTGGTTGTAATGTACACTTTTACATGTTTTAATCCTGCATAAGCCATATTACATTTTGTATTGTACTGAATCATAATTATATGATTCATCACCTTGTATTCTTGATCATTTAGCATTGGCTATAATCATGATTTTTTTTTATACATTGTACATATAAATATACTCGTATGTATTAAAAAAATGTGGTAAGATTGCCAATTGGACAACTATCAATCCAAGACCAAATAGATATATACAGGAAGATGCGGTATGAGTGCCAATGGGTTAACTCTCCATCCAAAAAATAATTTATAAAAGTAAACCATTATAGGTCAATATACGGCATTTAACTCAGAGCCTTGGCTCACACGGAACAAGCTATAAAGGCCCCAAAATTACTAGTGTAAAACCATTAAAATGGGGAAAAAGGGTTATGAAATGACCATTGTACAGCAATTTAGACCAGAAAACAAATAACCATTTCTACAAACCAATTAATAAAAAAACAAATTTTAAATATATAGGTAAAAAAGCAAGAGGCATCCAATAAAAAACAGTTTACCTACAAGTAGATTGAACGGTTACTTTTTATTTCAGAAAACAGATGAAAGAAAGAGAAAAGACCAGAATGACCCTGAATGTAGAAAAAAACAGGGAAGTAAGTATAAAGCAAACAGGCCCTTTTCATACTATTACATACAATGAATATACATATAGGAAAATGTGGTATGAGTGCCAATGAGACAACTCTCCATCCAAATAACAATTTATAAAAGTAAACCATTATAGGTCAATGTATGCTTAGTCCATGTAGTTTACCATTGATAGTACCATTTATATAGTTGAAAACAAGAGATGAAAAGACTCATATTTAGACTCAGAAACAGGTTCCAGTACACAAAAAAATGTATTTTTTTTAAGAAAATAAGAAAATGTGGTATGACTTATAACATAAACATAACCTCAGTGCTACTGGAGATGTGCAAATTAGATCTCATCATTAAAATGCTTGAGACCAAATAATTGTAAAATCCAAAATCTGATACAAATGTTATTTTAAAAGCTGAATAAACACACATATAGCAAGATAGTGACCTTGACATCATTGTTATGGTTCATTGTCAAATGTTATTTCTTGAATTTCATGTTGATTTTTTTTTATTGTCGAGCCTGTGACTTTTGTCTCAGAAAGCTTGACATAGGTGTAGTGATCCGACGGTGGCGGCGGCGTTAGCTAACTTTTTAAAAGCTTTATATTTTAGAAGGTGGAAGACCTGGATGCTTCATTCTTTGTAAATGGATGACTCATGTTACGAAGTTTCCGTCAGTCACATGTCCAATGTCCTTGACCTCATTTTCATGGTTCAGTGACTACTTGAAAAAAAAGTTAAGGTTTTTTGTAATGTTAAATTCTCTCTTATTTTAAGTAATAGGATAACTATATTTGGTATGTGCCTACCTTGCAAGGTCATAATGCCCGTCAGACAGTTTTCACTTGACCTCAACCTCATTTCATGGATCAGTGAACAAGGTTAAGTTTTGGTGGTCAAGTCCATATCTCAGATACTATAAACAATAGGTCTAGTATATTTGGTGTATGGAAGGACTGTAGGTGTACATGTTCAACTGGCAGGTGTCATCTGACCTTGACCTCATTTTCATGGATCAGTGGTTATAGTTAAGTTTTTGTGTTTTGGTCTGTTTTTCTTATACCGTATGCAATAGGTCAACAATATTTGGTGTATGGAATGATTGTAAGGTGTACATGTCTGTCTGGCAGGTGTCATTTATCCTTGACCTCATTTTCATGGTTCATTGGTCAATGTTAAGTTTTTGTGTTTTGGTCTGTTTTTCTAATACTATAAGCAATAAGGTCAACTATATTTGGTGTATGGAATGATTGTAAGGTGTACATGTCTGTCTGGCAGGTGTCATTTATCCTTGACCTCATTTTCATGGTTCATTGGTCAATGTTAAGTTTTTGTGTTTTGGTCTGTTCTTCTAATACTATAAGCAATAAGGTCAGCTATATTTGGTGTATGGAATGATTGTAAGGTGTACATGTCTGTCTGGCCTGGTTTATCTGACCAGGACCTCATTTTCATGGATCATTGATAATTTTAAGTTTATGTGATACTTGTAGTAAAACTTTTATCTTTAGGACTATCAACATAAAATCAATCATGGTTAGTAAAACAGGCGAGACATTTCAGCGTGTGCCCTCTTTTTAATTAAAGAATTAAAAATACTTAAAAAATATTAAATTTGTGAAAGAAAAACATACATGTTCGCAATTGCCTGTTGTTTTGGTAACATGCAGAAAATTTTCAATATGCTATTAAATTCATGGATTAGTTCTAAAATATGAAATTTTCAATTTGATTTTTAATAGTAACATTTATAATTTTATAGCCTCTGGGAAAATCAGAAAAAGTGATGAGAGCCTTATGGCTATGTTAAAAGAACAGCAAAATGAGTTTTTATCCAATGAATCAAAGAGATGGGAGGAAGAAAAGGCTCGAGAGGAGAGAATGAGAAAAGAGGACAAGGAACATGAGCTGAAACTATTTTCTATGTTTGCTACAATTATTAAAGGACAGCCATCATCCCAAATTACATCAGGTCATGCATCATCAGTATCGTCATTCCCTTCTTCATCATTCCAGGATTCAACATTCCAGGCTTCACCATTACATTCTGCATCAACATCATCAACATCATCAACATACCACAGACCAACCTCAAATGTTAATCATGCTTCTTTTCTTCCAGAAGCATCATGCAGTAATATGAGCTTCTTGAGGATGCTAAATAATGAAGACTGTTTTTAGCTGTTAATTTTAATTTATACCAAGTTTATGTTTTTTTTTCAATCAATATATTTTAATTTTAACTTTAAATTTTAAGATCTAGATGAAAGAACATTTATTTATGTTTGTGAAAAGAAATATTGTTGTTCCTTTAAATTTCTGTGTAAAAATTGAAAATAGAAGGATATGTCCTAATAAAAACTTATCGTTTTTTCTTCTTTATTAATGATGTCTCCCCTGCAACCTCTTAGATGACAAGGTTATTTGCCCTTGACCTTAAATCTTAATATTTCAAAAGGTAAAAGATATGATGCTTTATACTTTGCATATAGATATCTGATGTTATGACTTTTCCTTGGGTCATATGGCTATTGTCCTTGACCTAATTTTCATGGTTCAGCGATTTCTTTAAAAGAAAGTTAAGATTCTTTGTTATAATATTAATTTCTCTTTTTCTTTAACAAATAGGATAACTATATTTGGTATGTGCAGTTTTATCTCAGATACAATAAGCAGCTGTCAATTATATTTGGTGTTTGGAAATACCAGGAACTGTTGTTCTAAGGTGTACATGAATCATCTGACTTTATTCTCATTTTCATGGTTCGTTTGTCAATGTTCAATTTTTCTTGTTCAGTCTCTTTCTTAGATACATTACTATAATGAATAGGTATTCTATATTTGGTCTGTGAAATGATTGTAAGATGTACATGTCTATCTTGTATCATCTTACCTTGAAATAATTTTTCTTTGTTCATTTGTAAAGTTAAATTTTCAGTATCAGGTTTGCTTGATAAGTGTTAAATGTGAATACAGAAACAATGCCGTCATCTCTGTAGACTGAACAAAAAAAAAAAGAATCTGTATTTCTCACTTCATTCACAGAATGCAGAAAAATAGGGATGTTTATCCTATAAATCTTAATATTTAAAAATTGATAACAATATTATCATATCTTGTATATGGATGAACTATTGTAGCTTAATTTGAAGCTTCAGTATAGCATATCATTTAGTTTTTATTAGTCCCCTACCAAGAAAATTGAAGGGGACTTTATGTTTGCACTCTGTCTGTTGGTCTGTCATGTAAATCAGCTTTCCATATTTTTTTTGTCATGCTTCAAGATATTGGTTTGATATTTGGTATATAGTATAACCATGACAAGTTACAGATCAAGTTCTACTTTTTGTTCCAGTCTGATAAATTTTTGCAGAGTTATGCTTGAACTTGGAAAATCCACTCAAATAATTGGTTTTCCACTTTTTTTTTTGCTTAAAGATATTGACTTGAAATTTGGCTTATAGTTAAACCATGACAAATTTCAGATGTGAATTGTGTTCTGGTCTGATGATTGTTTTCAGAGATGGTCTTTGGACTTGTTGAAATTATTTTTTCCCCAGGAAAGCCGGCAATAAATTTCAGCATATTCAATTATGCTAAAAATATATATAAAAATAGGAAAATTTTGTACGATTACCAATGAAACAACTCTCCATTTAAGACCAAACGTCATTGATGTCAGCAAAAAGTAAAATTACACAAAAAACAAACTCAAGGGGAAATTCTAAAGGAAAGTCTGTAATCAAATGGCTTATCGATAAGCTCAATCACATATAATGAATGGAAAACAACTGTCATATTCCTGAATTGTTACAGGCATTTTCTTAGTTAAAGAAATTGTGGATTAGACCTGGTTTTAGAGGTAGCTAAATCTCTCACTTGACAGTCGCCTAGCATTTTAAGGTTACTACATCCTTGAATGCAGAATCTTGGCTTTCAATACATAGTAAGCTAATTATTGACCAATTTAAAGCATTTCAGAGGATAAACTGCTTAATTTACAGTGCAAGATTTTCTCATTGTTGAAGTTCATATATATTGAACTGTAGTTGGTTACATTGTTCATCTTAGTTAATGGCATACTCATTCAGTCTCATTAGCAATCATACTTTACTGTAAATTACTGATATGTTTTAATAACAAGCAGGATGTCATCACAATAAGAATTAAACTAATAATAATAATTTAATACTGTAGATCATTTTATATTTGAATTACTGTTCCCTTTCTTGTAAAAGGTAGTTAATTAATGTATCCCTGACTCGCTCTCCAGTTTGTGTTGCTGCCTGGCAATCATTTGGGGCATTATTCATTTCCTCTTGTTCTAGCCATTCTTCAGGGAATTCATTCAAAAAAGTTTCACATATATTATGCAATGTACAACAGCACTCTGCAACATCAGGTACAAAAAGTGTAGATAAATCATTTCTTTTCATTAAACATCTCCATCTTCCTTTCAATCTGCCAAATGCATTCTCCACCACCATCCTTGCCCTTGACAACTTATAATTAAAATATCTCTTTTCTGCACTTAATGCTCCATTGTCCCTGAAAGGTTTTATTAACCATGGCATTAATGGGTATGCAGCATCCCCAATAATAAACGGAGTAATTGTTGTGTTATTGAATCTTTTGTCTAGTTCCTTTCCAACAACATTGCCTCCCTGAAATTGTGCATATATGGATGAATTTGCAAAAACTTGTGCGTCGTGAACACGACCTGCCCAGCCAACATTTATATTCCAAAACTTATATGAGGAGTCAACAACTGCCTGTAAAATAATTGAATAAAAGCCCTTTCTGTTGTGATAGTCAGCTGGTACTTCTTTAGGAGCCAGAATTGGAATGTGTGTGCCATCTATGGCCCCTGAAATAAAAAAAAGAACAAACTTAATTAATCAGATATTCTGAATTAGACTTTACACAAAGTGTTCCATCAGATTTTCTGAATTAGACTACACAAAGTGTAATCTCATTTTTCAGAAATGTGTGTTTCTTTGTTAGAGAATTTCTGTATATTTTTTTTGCGCTGTCTCATATTTTCTTTTATATCAGGGCTCTTGAAAAAGTATATCTGTGTTACATTTCTGTTGTCGAAAACCGATTAGTGTATGCAGAGACATATATAATACACATGTGTATATATGTCTCTGGTGTATGGTAAGGAGAATATACAATGTTAGGTTGGTCACAAAAATCTTCGCAAATGTTGTAAAATTTGGTTATATCAGAGACCTATATACGTGTTTCTTGCTAGATATACAATTTTAGTGTACATATTTCATAAACTTACCTATAGTGTTTGGAAATCCCCATTTGTTTTGAAATCCGTCAATAATATCTTTAAACTTTTCTGTGGTTGGGTTTCTAATGAATGGTCTCATTAATGCTTGTATCCGCATCATGGAAGACAGAACAAGCCGTACTTCTAGCAATCCCAAACAAATGAGTAACAGTCCTGTATTCACAATTTGTTGCCAACTTCCATAGGGTACTTGCAATTTTGAAGTCCACTGTCAAAGCTTTTCTAAACGGAGTATCATATTTAACTGTAACGGAGGGGGTCGGTGACGACACCTCCCGGGACGTGTAGTGGCCAGTACTTTGTCCCTATTCGACCTTCGGGATACCTGATATCAGATTATGGCTGAACAACAGACAATGAATCAAATGAAACTATAATTTATTCACAAATGTACAATAATAATTGCATGAATTTAAACAAAGTCGGAAATATACAGGAGTCAGAAAACTTTCTTAAAAATGGAGTTCAAAAATAAAGTAATTTCAAATGTAAAATGAAAAATAGAGTGTTCCCAGAGTTAGTTTTTTAAGTAAAATAAATTGGCTTCGCGTTGTGTTTTTTAAGGTAGTCAAATTGCACCAAAAAGGGGTGACTAACTCTGGCGAACTGCACCGAAGTGGTGGCTAACTCTAGACTCGATTAGTACTAATATTAGTTCCGGCGAGTATTTGGAGGCCTGTGCAAGGCCGACTCCGACTGAATATCAAATGATATCCTAAACTTGTCATTAATCAGGAGAACTTTAACATAAAAGGTACTGAAGAAAAGTTGAATTAATGAATATTCTTAAAACATGATAAAAGCATCAAAAGTTAAACAATGAAACAGTTAAATTAACAATCTTTACTTTTATCCTACTCTATTTAAATCAAATTTAACTTAAAATAAACATTTAAATACTAAATAATTAATCTGTCCAAATTAAGGGGAATTAACCTAGGCATATCAAGGCACATCTATTACAATCCTCCCCCCTTAGGACAAATATTAAAGAAATTAATATTTGGGAAAAGAACTATTTAAAATAGATGTGTTCAAAACAATTAACAAATATATAAATCAATGCAAATAGAATGTCAATAGATGTCACAAAAATGTCAAATAATCACACGGTCCAACCATAGGAAAAGTTCCACACAGTATAAACGTCCAGGAATAGGTGGTAAACACAAATTATAAAGTACGGTCCATAGAAGAACATTAATGTAAACGGACACAGTTATACAGCATTCAATAAAACACAGTTCTGGATTCGAACGGAAACGGAATGTTAATACGGATAATCTGCATGGTCCAAGTTGTACCAGGTATAGTCCACCAATTGTTGTTCTCACGAAAACACTTTAAACGTGTGTTTTCGGGTTCTTAAAAGGCCATCGTTGTACCAGGTTTAGTCCACCATTGTAGATCTCACGGAATCACGTATAACATGTGATTCCGGGTTCAAGATGATCAAAGTTCAAACGTTGCACAAAAAGTAAGAAAGGTGTTCTTGATAACAAGAACTACTTACTTTATCAGGTGGTTGTCTTCACACATAAACTTTCTGCCACTCAATAGATTTCTGCCATGACTTGTAAAAGTCACAAAAGGAAAACCATAACCAAACTAAACAAATTTAAAACAATAAAACTTGTTCAGAAAGGTTAAAAATCCAAATAAATGAGCAAACTCATAAATAAACCTATTCAAACAAGAAACTGAGCCACAATCTAAACAAACCAACATCTAAAGAAAAACACAATCAAATCAAACAACGTTTTTGGTGTGGTTTCGATGGCAAAACCGGCTCATTAACGTGACCAAGAAAAACAACAAATCCAATGAAAACTTTGAAACCATACCTACTAAACAATAATATAAACTGACAAAATAAGTAAAATACTAAATATACAAACTAAAACTCATAAAACATACTATATGAAAACTTTAACTGGCTTATCCTTCAAACAAGAAAATTCATCCACACTTTTAATTAAATAATCAGATAAACAGCTTTGCAAATCAGATGGAAATAAACTTTGAACTCTTTTGACAACTTTGCATGATTTTTTCACTTTCTTATGAACTGCAGTAGAAACTGGTTTTTCTGGTTCAACAACATGAACAGAATTGACACTTTTACAAACTTTATTGGGACAATTAGCTCTGATATGTCCAACTACCGAACAATTAAAACATTTTTTAACTTTAAACTTCCTATAAACCAGCTTTTTAAGAACTTTGACAATTTGATCAAAACCAGACTTCAAACAACTAAAATCTAAACTTTCTTCACTTTCCTCAATTTCACATTCAACAGGTCCAATTGTCAAATTAAAAGACTCAAACTCTGTAGCCAAAAATATAGCATCGTCAAAAGTTGCAGGATGCTTAAAATGGACAAATTTTCCCATTTCCTTCTCTAACTTTCCAATAAAAAGATCAATAAAATAAGTTTGCATACTTTGAAACTTATCTGAATATGCACGATGACATAAAAGTTTGAATCTATGTCCAAAATCGAACACAGATTCATTTGACAAAAATGTACAACTATTCAGTTGAAATTTATAAAAAGCTATCCTTTCCTTAGGATTAAAGCGTTGAAAAAGTAAACTTTTCAAAAAATCATAGCTTTGCAACTGAGTTGGAGTAAGAAGACGTAAAATAGTTCGTGCTTCTTCTCTTAAGTTTATTACTAACTGAAGAGCCATTTCAGATAAATTCCAGTTATTCCAAAGACTAACTGCTTCAAATTGAATAAAATAATCTTGTACATCGGCACTAACACCGTCAAAAGTACAAGGTTTCTGTTCAAACTTTATCATTTTAAAAATCAAAAATTTAAACAATATCAAAAATAGATGCAATAAAAATATTCATACCAAACCTGAGGGATCAGGTATCCTGGTCACGGCACCATTTGTAACGGAGGGGGTCGGTGACGACACCTCCCGGGACGTGTAGTGGCCAGTACTTTGTCCCTATTCGACCTTCGGGATACCTGATATCAGATTATGGCTGAACAACAGACAATGAATCAAATGAAACTATAATTTATTCACAAATGTACAATAATAATTGCATGAATTTAAACAAAGTCGGAAATATACAGGAGTCAGAAAACTTTCTTAAAAATGGAGTTCAAAAATAAAGTAATTTCAAATGTAAAATGAAAAATAGAGTGTTCCCAGAGTTAGTTTTTTAAGTAAAATAAATTGGCTTCGCGTTGTGTTTTTTAAGGTAGTCAAATTGCACCAAAAAGGGGTGACTAACTCTGGCGAACTGCACCGAAGTGGTGGCTAACTCTAGACTCGATTAGTACTAATATTAGTTCCGGCGAGTATTTGGAGGCCTGTGCAAGGCCGACTCCGACTGAATATCAAATGATATCCTAAACTTGTCATTAATCAGGAGAACTTTAACATAAAAGGTACTGAAGAAAAGTTGAATTAATGAATATTCTTAAAACATGATAAAAGCATCAAAAGTTAAACAATGAAACAGTTAAATTAACAATCTTTACTTTTATCCTACTCTATTTAAATCAAATTTAACTTAAAATAAACATTTAAATACTAAATAATTAATCTGTCCAAATTAAGGGGAATTAACCTAGGCATATCAAGGCACATCTATTACATAACTAACGTATCATGTAAATTTTCTTTTAAAAAATCAAATGTTTCTTTGTTGATTCTGAAGTTTTGGATCCATTCTTCATCAGTAAAACCTGGAACTATACAGTCCCACCAATTCCGTGAACGGGGTTTGCTCCATATCCTCCTTTCTGCCGGTTGTAAATTTGAGCGTCTATTCATCAGTAATAAGTTGTTTCTTGCCATCAAATACATCCTCATTCTTCTCAACCTAGCAAACCTTTTTTTCGCTTTAAATTTGTAATCTTCCGCCGATTTTTCCGTATCAGTGACAAAAGAAAGAAGAACAGTACCGTGGCGGTTTCCATTTCGTTTGTTGTCACAGACGCTGTTTACAAGATGTTGCGCATGCGTGTCTATTTTTGTTGAAGGGAAAAACCCAAAGTGGGGTAATTCTTTTTCAAGTGTGAACCGGTGTAATTAATTCGGATTAACTAACCTGGGTTCGACCCGGTTTAGATTTCATAGTGTGAACACGGTACTAGATTTGTCATTATTTATTCAACTTTGTCAAATTATTGGTTTGAATAATATGGACACATACTTTCATATGTCAATATAGAGTCATTGGCGTAACAGTTACATAAAAAAAAAATGATAAAGTAATTGCATACCTTAGCATTAAGCACAATTACATATTAAGTGAATTACTTAAACGTTAGTTAAAATTATCATTTTAGTGAAGCTCATATCGAATCATTGTGTACTGGGCTGTGGTACTGTTATGAATATGTTATAACACAATGTACCCGGAACTACATAAATGTATAGCTTTACTATTATGAATGTACATTCGGAAGACTAACTACGTCATATTATTTCCCATTGTATATATGACAGTCATCAAACAGTTGTTAACATGATCGGACGTCCCAACCTTAGACGATCGATCGGTATTAGATTACCAAAGCCTAGCAGTATTATATTCAAGTAATATAACACATTCCCAAACAAATAAAATTATTACAGTGCGGTCAGAAATCGGCACGATTCCACTGATTTCCACTGCGGTTAATGGTTGACATTCATTCCCGCTGTATTTCAAATGTTTTTTTTCCGTTTCCGGCAAAGAAACAAATGTGTTCCTATCCTCCCGCGATTGTATTATTATAAGGCGTGTTGATTAGTTGTTATTTTTTATAAACACTCGACTGATATATTGAATTCATCTTGATAGTATCATTTTTAAATTTTACATCTGAATAAAATCTCCAGCCCCTCCCCTTATTTAACATTTACAAAATACACACTTTTGCATATACCTCTTGTACATTTCAACAAAATAACGTTATAAAAAAGTTACTTAAGAACAGTTTTTCATTGCCTATTCAGTATTTGTCAGGAGCAGTGTATTTGTGTATTATATATTCTGGAGAAAAAAATCTACAATTTTAAACTTTAATATTCCGTAGGGGTCAGATCTTCTGATGTCAATTATCATTTAGTTCCAATATATCTGGGTTTTATTAAATTACTGGTACAACTGTGTGTGTGAGATTCTCTAGTGTCATAGTTGTTATCAGAATAATTTTGTTTACCCCGATATAGTTTAATTTTGGATATAACGCGTCTTCTGATTGGCTGAAGGTGTTTTATTAATCAGCTCATAGGCATACTTTTGTCATGTGACCGTGAGGTCAACAACCTTTATTCATGGTTTACTGTGGTTTAAAATGGAATTCAGAATAAAATTTTAAGAAATGACTGTAATATTGTGTCTGTCTATTCGAAATAACTTTAAAAAAAAATGTGGTGCACACTTTAAAATAACCCGTTACGCAGGTTATTCAGTGTGTAATGTATGTAATGTGATAAAAAAAACAGGCCACTTTCATTGGAAATAAAATATTCTTATTCTTATTCTTATTTTGAGAGTACTTAGTTTTTTTGTGTGTTATTGCTTGTAAAAGTATTGAAACGGGGTTTTTTTTCGCTTTTACTTTAAACTTATTAGTAAATCACACCTCAAAATATGAGTAATAATTCGAGTACTTTTGACGAAACAGCTCCGCTCAGATGGTCTTTGCTAAAAGCAAGTATTGCGTCTGAAACTTTTGTGAACGGATTGAAAACCGAACAAAATTCGCAAACGTTGATAGCGAGAATTTCTAGAAAAACACTGAACTCCTATGAGAACAGGTATCACACGGCACAAGCAGACTACGAAACATTTGTGCAAACTCTTTAATGACCGATTTGATTCGGTAGGCTATCCATGTCTCATTTTAGAAAATCTGGAGAATATGTTCCTATATCCAGACGAATTATTGGGCGAATTCACAGACAAGATTGAAGAGTTGGTAGAGGGGCATCAAACATGAAAAAAATCAATGCAAAACAACATCTTGTTTTAATCTTGTTTCACTAATTCTTGATGTGATGAGGAAGGGAGGGTATTAGTGAAAGCAGTCGCCAAAGGTTCAGTTTATGAAGCAAAGTTATCTTTGTGTATTAAGTAACGTTAAGATATATTTAAAGAAATAAGGTGTATCCTACAATAAAAACAAAAAAGAAGATATCAACGTACAGATGGAAAAGACGGAAGACCACTGTCCCGTTATGGTAGGACAGATAAACGGGTCATTTAAAAACCCACAATTAATTTCGTTTACAATATTATCTATAATAATAATTTTATAATATGTACTTGTACTATATGTACTAGTTCCGTGTATGTCTATTTATTTTGGCTTTTAATTAGAATACGCAATCGTTTTTTTATTCTTTTTTAATTTCTCTTCTCTCTTTTCTTTCTCTCTGAAAAAAATATCCTCTTTATTGAACAATATGGAAAAAATGGATACAGGCTAAAATTGTAGAGTACTAATTTTTATAATTTACTAGAAAACTAACAATTATTAACAAGTTTTTATCTATATATACAATCTAATGTGTAACGAAGCCGGGATAAGATACCAGTACTTTCTGTTTCCAACTAACCAAAATAACAAAATATGGTGATTAAACAAGTGATTGAATTCAATTAAAAAGAACGTACGGTATATTTTATAGGGGTTAAAATAGTTATCAAAGGTACCAGGATTATAATTTAGTGCGCCAGACTCGCGTTTCGTCTACATAAGACTCATCAGTGACGCTCAGATCAAAATAGTTGTAAAGCCAAGCAAGTACAAAGTTGAGGAGCATTGAGGGTCCAAAATTTTAAAAAGTGGTGCCAAATACGGCTAAGGTAATTTATTCCTGGGATAAGAAAATCCTTACTTTTTCGAAAATGTTTAAGTTTTGTAACAGGAAATATATATAATTGACCATGTAATTTATATTCATGTCAACACCGAAGGGCTGACTTCTGGGCTGGTGATACCATCGGGGACGAAACGTCCACCAGCAGTGACATCGACCCAGTGGTGTAAATAGTCATCAGGTATCAGAATTATAATTTAGTACGCCAGACGCGCGTTTCGTCTACATAAGACTCATCAGTGACGCTCAGATCAAAATAGTTGTAAGGCCAAACAAGTACAAAGTTGAGGAGTTGAGAGTTTAAAACTCAAATTGACAGTATGTTAATGTTGATTACTGTACCTATATATATTTTCATTATCCTTTGCTAAACATCTAGTTGGCATCTGGTTGGCTGTTAATGGGTGCAGTAGTTGGATACTTATAATCGAATCAGGGATACTTAACCTTATAATCACTATATTTTGGCAGAGTGAATACTGTAAAATGGTACGAATAAAATTGAGAATGGAAATGAGGAATGCGTCAAAGAGACAACAACCCGACCAAATAAAAAAAACAACAGAACACTTTAATCTATGTACGTATGTATGTTTTGTTCTTATTCGTTTTTATTTCTTTACTAAGTCTTTTAAACATAATCATATGATGAAATATAACATTTCTATTATAAAAAGAAGATGTGGTATGATTGCCAATTAGACAACTGTCTACAAGAGACCAAAATGACACAGACATTAACAACTATAGGTCACCGTACGGCCTTCAACAATAAACAAAGCCCATACCGCATAGTAAGCTAGCAAAGACCCCGATATGACAATGTAAAACAATTCAAACGAGAAAACTAACGGCCTTATTTATATAAAAATCTATTAATCTATTTAAGACTTCCGGAATAACTATTGTTAGAATACCGTGTCATTTTAATAATATGATCACGATTCAGATCACTGTTGATAAATAACTCTAGTTTTTTTAACACAGTTCGATTTAACCAATTTGTATTTGAAGAGTTATAGTTATTGTGTTTAATGTTCTTATCAATCCATGGATGATTACTTAAATGGAAAAACAATATGTTTAAAGATATAGTAAACCAATTGTATTGTGTATATCTTGAATCTTATATACTTTGGTATTGATTTGTCAATCAGATATAAATGTACCTAAGTAGAAAAATTATTAAAACGATACCTTCAATATCATGCCTGCATATACGGTTCTTTTCATTTATTATGAAACTTATACTTACATGTACCAATATTTATATTTCTATATGCGTATAAGAATAGGAGTGTTTTGATGTGGTTGTCATTATAAAGTGCTAATTTATAATTGGATTTCAAAACCTGGAACTGAAATGGTTTTTACTCAGCTCGCCTGTTTAAATTTTATGGTGACTATTTTTCACTGTCTAAATAATGACACAGCCGTATAGAAAGATATAACGGAAAATAGGGGTTATAATAAATATGTAAGGCGACCTGTTTTGAATATTAGCGAACCAATTATAGTACAGCTTGAAATTGCGTTAAACACAATTCATTCATTAGACATGAAGGACCAAATCCTTACAGCATCAGTAGATATGAAGATGTCTTGGACGGATGAGTTTCTTATATGGAATGGAAGTTTGTTTGGAAAAACGGACAAAATATCGGCCCCGTTATCAGAAATATGGAAGCCTGGTGTTAGTTTAACAAACAATGCAGAAAAAAAGATACTTTTTGAAAATGAGGATAAATTTGTCAACATATACAGTAATGGTCTGGTAGAATGGAATGATTTTGTTAAAATCGAAGCGTACTGTTTTGTCAATACCGAAAAATATCCATTTGAGACTGAAAACTGCAAATTAAACTTTTCTCCCAAAAATCTTGACAACAAAAGAACAAGTGCTCAAAATAAGTTTGCAACGACACTCTTTTGACCAATTTACATCCAATGGCGAATGGACTATTGATAAGCCTCAACACATCAAAACGTATACGTATTTACGAAAATCAGGGGGTAAAGAATTCGCAAGTGCGGTATTCGAAATACAGATGGAAAGAGGACACACATATTATTTATGGAAATTTGTTATACCTACGATTGCCATTTCAATTCTAGATATTGTAACATTTTGTCTTCTGGCAACAAGCAACGTCAAGTTAACTTTAGCAACATTTGTTGTGTTATGTTTTACAGTAATGATTCAGTTATTCAATGAATCTTTGCCAACAAGTTCTGATAACATATCGAAATTCGGTGTATTTTTGTGGTTTTTGTTGGTCATAAGTGTAATTGTTGTTATAGCAAATGTCCTTAAACTGCTGTTTTTTACCGTCAACTCTCTCTATGCTACAAATGCATAACCTGTATTGCTTCATGTTTCAAGTGTAAGAATAAAAAGACCACAAGGAGAAGAAAATCGCAATCCGATGAAGAAAACGCAGGTATGACATATAGTTTTACTTCATAATATGCATTTGTTATTCGGGTAATAGTCATTTAAACTAAAATCACCATTGCCTGTTAATTGTCGGAAGTTAAGATTTTAACAAATGATTGCCATTCAGAACAGGTAAAAGCATCTCAAACTGTACTTTTCAACAATTTTATTCAATTTTACCGCAAATAACAAATTTCGTCTAAAATATGAGATCGTGTTAGACAAAACTGAAACGTCATTCGTAGCCAATACATTAACAATACATGTACTAATAGGAGCACCTAAAATTATATGTCCAATACAAAATAAAAGCATAATGCCATTGATTTGAAAAAAAAGACAAAGAAAGACAACAAACTCAATGATTGAGAAACATGAACAACACCAAAACCATGGGGTGAACTGAAAGGCAAGCTGCGTCTACTACAAGTATACGTCGTATAATGTTAAATTTGTTTGATGTCAGTCTCACTCCTGTTTTAGGTCTTGTAATTTACTACATAAGCATGGTTTAATTAACATACATTTGTGTTTGTCATCTAGCATAGATTAAAAACATACAAATAGCAAAATTCGTATGTCAAAAACAAACCGAAAATCCATAATAAGAAAAATAAAAAAACAACAACAGTACAAAAAACACATATAGAAAACTTATGATGGAACTCCATTATCCCGACAACAGGATTTAGGATGTTGGTTTTTCTGTTTTAAAACATCACGTCTGTCATATATTTTGAATTGAAATCAACCGGCTCTGACCATGCCTATGGGAAGATCAAGATGTGAATGAGTCGTTCAATTTCCAAAATTATCTTTAAAGTGGTATGGGAGTCTTTCGCCATCTTGGATTGTAAAAAGCAGGAAACCTGAGGTCAAGATTATTTTAATCAAGTAAGCAAAATTTAATCCATTTTAAGGGAAGGTTACTATAAAATAGTGCATTTTCTAAAGCAATCTACACGGAATTTTGCTTTTTTGTATTTTAGCCAGAAAAAAAAAACGTACGGTGATCCTATCTTTTCTTTGGATATTCTCAAAGCATTTTCTTGAAGAAATGTTTTCGCAAAGTATGACCAAATTCCATCATTTCTAATTAAGACAACCATACCACCTTTATTTCAAGATCACTGGCATACATGTGATGCAAGCAGTCATTAAACTGTGTGTAATTATGTGACTAAATATCATTAGTTTAAAGCCCATCCTTTTATTATCCACTTTAATAACATTCAAAATATATATATATAGATATGACTAGTTGTATCTGTATAGATATAAAGAATCACTAATTTGCACTAAAAGACTACTGTTAGTCTTGTAAGCGGTTTTTTTTTAAATTTGGTTTCTTAATATTTTTCAAAGTTAAGTTTGACGTCAATTTTTGATGATCTTGTCTATCATGTTTATATAATTTAATTTCAAAGGGCCAGCTGAACCCGTTTCCACCACTGGAATTTCTTTCTGAGTTTTCCTCTGTTTTATGATTTTTTTTCTTGTGGTCTCTTTGACACATTATTGGTTACTATTCTCAATGTTAATATTCATTCTTTTGCGAGTTTTATTGATATATTAAAAATACATATGTACTGGCCAAACGTTTACGCTTTTTCACATGATTAATACTTTTGATTTTGCGTTACATTTATTGTACAGAATCACAAAGAGACATCCATTATGAGAGTGATCAATTGCTCCTAGAGATATATGGTAGGTTTTAAAGAAAGAGTGTATTCTAAAATCTCTGTTTTTTTTAATAAATCATCCAATTCCCAGTCACTGATTCAAATTATCCATTTTTTGTTAAATTGTAAAGGTAATAGTAGTATACCACTTTTCAATACTCATCAGTCGATTTAACTGAAACAAATCCGGGTCACAAACCAAAAATTAAGGCAAACGCTTCATATATACGAGGAAACAAAAAGGAACAACAGAAACACTGAACTGCTACAATAAAAAACCGCCAACATACTTGAAACGGAATATGTGATAACAGCTGCCATATCCCTGACTTTGTACTTAAGATTGTAAATAAACTGTTAGGTTGGACCTGGTATTATGGCTAGCCAAACTTTCTGCTAAAATGACAACATTACGTGACAGAAATACAGTACAAATAAATGCAAGAACATTCTGGACGAAAAAAAAACCATAAATAAGTCATAAAATAACACATTTTTACATGAAAACCACAGAATAACAACACCACCTTAAATCAATTTACGATAGAACACAAATACACATCAATTGAAAAACTGTACCTCGCACGAATGTATCAACGCCACACAAATTTATATCAAAGGTAAATTTAAAAAAACAATACAATATACAATTGTGGATAAGTTTGTTATGATATGACTTTACAAGAATATTAATATGGAATTGTGTTAGTAATGGTTTTCAAATTTGTATTTTATAACCATGCTGGTTTTTCTTTCAATTGACACTATGTAAAAACAAATAAAGTATGTTTGTATAGGTGCTTCAAAATACATGCACATAATTGAAAATTCAATAAATGAATCAAAAAATTAATATCTGTTTAAATACATATAGAAAATAAAAATAGATAAAAAAAAAAACACATACCACAAACCAGCAGACATAAAATAACATCTATGCAGAATTACAAATGAAACATTGAAGTTAGTACATGAATGTTTAATGTACAAATACCGAGGCACATGTAATAGCAATGCGAATTTACACTTAGCAAAGAAGTCTTGATATGGGTGATGTTAGGTACTTTGGCTTCCTCAAACAATAGATCAGATACATCGTACAAATTGACATTGAGGGCCGGTTAAAAACAAAACTTTACGACAAAAGAGTTGTTTTACGCTTTCCGATTGTGAACTTTCCATTTCTAAGTAGCAACATTTCAGCAGTACCTGCATACGGGGTATATATCTCCCAATTGATACGATATTCCCGTGCTTGTGTTTCCTATCATGATTTTCTAGATAGAGGATTGCTGCTAACAAGGAAGCTATTAAATCAAGAGTTCCAAATGGTGCAGTTGAAATCATACCTTCGTACATTTTACGAACGCCATCACAAGTTGGTTGAACGTTATGGAATAACCGTTTCACAGATGATATCGGATATGTTTCTTACGTTGTAACTACACTCTCCTTCACTTTCATAAATGTGACCTACCGAATTAGACTATTTACCGGATTTGTTATAACATGAGCGACATGACGGCTGCCGCATTTGGGTAAAGATCTACTTACCCTTCCAGAGTACCTGACATCACCCTAGTTTTGGGTGGGCGAAGTTCGTAATGCTTATTCTATAGTTGTTGTCATGTTGTGTTGTGTCATGTGTCATATGTACTATTGTTTGTCTGTTTGTCTTTTTCATTATTAGCCATGGCTTTGTCAGTTTATTTTCGATTGATGAGTTTGACAGTCCCTCTGGTATCTTTCGTCCCTCTTTTAATCAATTCATGATGGTATCCATAAAATTTACGGAGTGTACTTTTTAATCTTTCATCCTCCTCTTGGATTAGTTTCCGTGTCATGAGCACACTCCTGTATATGAAGTCCGTATATTGTGAAGCATAATGTATCATCTGAGATATCTAAAATCGATACGATAGAGCAGAGTAGTAAATGCGAAATTAACAATTGTGATGATGAATTCGTCCCGTTTGTTACAGATGTTTATGTGAAGTCGTCCATTAGAATGATAAGAATGTCATGACCTTTAGTCCAACAACTAAATATTCGATACGCTTTCTTGCACTTGAGCAATTGATATTTGGTAACATTTTGTTGCCATCTCGAAATAAATAAAATCGACCATTTATAAGATACAATCCAAACACTGAAAGAATTCATGGAATTATTGATATCGAGCTTTGTTTTTAATTTGATTTGAACAAAAATTTGTTTATTGTGGCATTATTTAAAAATATTACCATTCATACATTAAGCAACATTTTAAAATTTCAACAGAGAAAAGAAAATGTTAAAATAATTAAACGAAATGAGATACATATTTATAAAATCCATGTTCTCATAATTAAATGCAAAATACTTAAATTATTTTTCAGTCAGTTTATTTTCGATTGATGAGTTTGACAGTCCCTCTGGTATCTTTCGTCCCTCTTTTAATCAATTCATGATGGTATCCATAAAATTTACGGAGTGTACTTTTTAATCTTTCATCCTCCTCTTGGATTAGTTTCCGTGTCATGAGCACACTCCTGTATATGAAGTCCGTATATTGTGAAGCATAATGTATCATCTGAGATATCTAAAATCGATACGATAGAGCAGAGTAGTAAATGCGAAATTAACAATTGTGATGATGAATTCGTCCCGTTTGTTACAGATGTTTATGTGAAGTCGTCCATTAGAATGATAAGAATGTCATGACCTTTAGTCCAACAACTAAATATTCGATACGCTTTCTTGCACTTGAGCAATTGATATTTGGTAACATTTTGTTTCCATCTCGAAATAAATAAAATCGACCATTTATAAGATACAATCCAAACACTGAAAGAATTCATGGAATTATTGATATCGAGCTTTGTTTTTAATTTGATTTGAACAAAAATTTGTTTATTGTGGCATTATTTAAAAATATTACCATTCATACATTAAGCAACATTTTAAAATTTCAACAGAGAAAAGAAAATGTTAAAATAATTAAACGAAATGAGATACATATTTATAAAATCCATGTTCTCATAATTAAATGCAAAATACTTAAATTATTTTTCAATCGATCTATTCTACAAAACACAATGACAGGAAAGAACACACAAGAACAGATAACACAGCCAGATTCTTCTGAAAAATCCAAAGGTTTGTTCTAATTATGATATACAACAATACTGTTTGTTAATGATTATGCAGGTTAAGAATTAAGATTTAATGAAACAAAACAAAATCAAAAGAACTTATTAAGTTATATCGTTATTAATCAACAGTTTTAATCTGAATGTTATAAAATGCAGTTTTAAGCTCAATTTTATAAAATAGTTATCAAAAGTATCAGGATTATACGCCATCACGAGTTGATTAACCGTTACGGAATATCCTTTTCACAGATGATATCGGATATGCTCCTTATTTTGTAACTTCCAACCTGTTCCCTATCCCTGAATGTGACCTACCGAATTATACTTTGTACCGGGTTGGTAATAACGCGAGCAACAGGATGGATGACACAAGTGAAGAAGGATCTGCATACCCTTCCGCAGCACATGAAATAACACCCAGTTTTGGGGTTGGGTTCGTGTTACTTTTTTTCTATGTTGTGTCTTGTGTGCTATTGTTCGTCAGTCTTTTTCTTTTTAAGCTATAACTTTCTCTGTTTATTTTCGATTTAGAGTTTAAATGTCCCTCATTTAATGCTCGCCCCTCGTTGACAGAGCTGAAAACCGTATTCTTCGTGTACGACTAGAATACCCAAACATGAAAATTAAGGTTTATGACTTTTGATCAATATGATTCCATTTAATTAAGGTAGAAGAAAAAATTAAACGAATTGAGATGCTAATACACAATTCCATGGTCTCATAATTAGATGCGACATTACAACTTTGCTTTCTATAACCAATCTTGTTCAAACTTTTCTTAATCAATCTATGCGAAAGCAAATAAGAGCAGATAACACAATTAGAAACCTCTTTAAAAAACTAAATGCCAAAATGTCGTTTTTTATTCTTAATTTACATTTTTTTTAAACTGATTTAAGCAAAACCAACTACAAAGTCATTTTGTAATATTGTGTTAACTCTTTACGTATCTTTTTTCTGGGTTTACTGCACCAGATGCCCTATCGGCAATAAATAAATTTTTCTGACAAGTCTTAGTTTAAGTTTTGAGGAACTGCAAAACGGTACAAAAAATTAAAGCAATTACCGGACGACAAGTTAAAACTATGCATAAGATTGTATTCATTGCTGTAATACGTATGATTAAAAAAAGGTTAAAACAGCAAAAAACACTATAAAACTCACTTCTGGTTTTCTATTTTGCCAAAAGTACTTTTCTGGAGGGGGAAAGTGCAATCTGAAATTATAGTTAACCACAGTCCGTGACCGATTATATTATTCATATATCTATATGTAACCACATTGTCAACGTCATGGTTTGTTTTGGGTAATTCCAAGATTAATCCCTAATCGTATATGCTTTTTATAAATGAGTAACCCAAGGTCAGCTGACGAAAAGAACGTAATTGGAAAATGATGAAAGAACATTTATAAGCGTTATACGTGTAAATCAACAAATGTGTACTTTCAAGACAAATCGACAAAATTTGTTGAAAACTACTTTTCTTCAATAAAAAAGATAATCTTTTAACTTCTCCCAAACCTTTAAATCATTTGATTAAGTCACAAACTAATTTTTGTTGCTCTTTTATCTGTATTGTTCGTATGTTCAGTTACAGAAACATTTTTGTGTTTGTTTCCTAAATGTAGGGCACGTAGAGTCGGAGTTCCTTCACACACACAAGATAAAAAAAACCTAATCATTTAATTTCACATTAATACATGTATATACTAATAATCGTCTTTCCATTAATAATGCAAAGTTTTCTGATTGGATTCCATAAATATACCTTCCAGAACTAGAAATAAAGGTAAAAAATCCAAAGCGGCTTCCTCTGCCTCGATTTAAAACTTTTACCCCGAATTTGACATAATCGATCATCTCAGTACTATAATCTATGACAAACGAGACGTTTTTAATTTTAAAATTATAAATTTCCCGCTAATAAGTAGCAATATACTTAGTTCACTTGCGTAGGGGATATTCATTTACCAACGTATTGTATATTCAAGGGATTACAGCTGCTACTCAGACTTTTTTAAAACGTCAGCAGTGTCTGAGCAAAGAGTCGATGAAATAGTGGTATGCCAAAGAACCTCTTGTTCTTTGTTTAAAAAATTTTCATCGGAGTTGTCTCAAATTCAATCATACCACATTTTCTTTTTGTATTTCTTTGTTGACAAGTTTTTATAGTGATTAAAATTGGAACACAATTTTGACTGATTTACTCTTATTTTTGACGTATTTTTTGTTTGTTTTGTTCACACATTGTTTTCAATATAATGGAATTATATAAGACTATCAAGTGAGATGTTTAGCTAGCTATAAAACCAGGTTTTATCTCCATTTTCTACAAAAGAAAATGTCTGTACCAAACTAGGAAAATGACAGTTTGATGTATTTGAAACTTTAGTTACGTCATTTGGGTAATTTTTTGTCCTTTTTTAAAAGATACAAACATAACCTGTTTTATTTATTTTTGTAAACAAACACTTGAAAGGGAGTATGAGTTTAAAGCAGCTTCTAAAAACTTAATGAGTTTGACTTTGAAGAATTCCAGTAAAATTCCATATAAATCAAATAGTCAAATGCAAAACGAGAAATTTATTTTCTTTTAGCAGCATCTAAAAACTTAATGAGTTTGACTTTGAAGAATTCCAGTAAAATTCCATAATCAAATAGTCAAATGCAAAACGAGAAATTTATTTTCTTTTACCAATATTGCAAAAAAACAATCTGTAGCTGTGTGACTAATTGAAGCTATTTGAGTAGAGAACACAATTTGACACATCTGAAAAAGGTCAAAATTTAGTTTTGATTAAATCCCATTATGTAAAAACCACACATCTTATACTTTTGTAAATCGATGATTTCTTTGCAACGATGAAAGTCTGATCTTCAGCACCAAAAACCACATTTTGATATATTGCTTTCGTTCAGCTTTGAAGGTTAAAGTGTGGTAAGGAAAAACATCAAAGAAACCGGAACTATCATGTTGTATTCCAGTCGAGATTTTCGTGTGCATTCAATTAATCTCGCTGGCTCTAATTGTAAAATAGATTTATTTTAAATGTCTCTATGATTCCTGGGGATGTTTACTAATAATGATCAAAATAAAAAAAAAGTGGATAAGAGAACGAAAAATAAGAAAATTGATTGTCACACCCTTTTTCTCATTGAAATTAAAATGTACGAAACATCACCCAAATCATGCACAGGCCTTCGAAATTTGTTTAATATCATAACAATTTATTTTATAAAGGTATTAAGATTATCATAGGATTAAACACATTTTTGCTAAGGGTTAATAGTGTGTGAATTTGAGCGATTTAGCATTAAACTGAATAAAAGTTCCAAATATTTGTTGGTAAGTTTGTGATTCAGCGACCAAGTTTACACATCAATAACCTTTAGAACAGTCAGTGTGGTCAATCCTTATTTCTTTAAACTAATTATTCGCAATTTTTAATCAACATTTATAGATTCATTGGCTACTATTACCATCCAATGACATTTCGTAACCTTATTGACTTTTTGAGATCCATTAATGTTCGATAAATGCAATAGAATCTTAAATGAAATAACATCTACCCCAAAAAAATCATTTGATGAAATATTCTTACGATTTAAAGCGTACAAGAAGCGAAAAAAATCTTTATCCTTCGAGTTTTCGTCTGACGTATCGTCCTTGAAGAGAAGGCGCCATGCTCATTCATGATTTTTCGAAAAGTTTCATTGTACTGTCAATATAACACTGTTCAAGCTTTTACTGTTTTAATTTATGTCTATTTATTATTCATTTGAACAGAAACAATAGAAAGTTATATATTTGTTTGTTTGGATTTTTTCAATCTCAATTTGCTTGAACTCCTTGATCGAAGCATCTATATATTTGTATAGCGGAACTCGCGGTTATTTCTAGCTTTTATTGGGTATTTTCCTAAAATGCTCTTGTTTGCAGTCACTCACACATATAATTTATGTATAACAGGTATATACATATAGCAGAGGGGCAAAATATACTAGAGGGACAATCAATCTCATAAATCGAAAATAAACTGACAACGCCATGGCTAAAAACAATAAAAAGACAAATAATAGTACAAAACACATAAAATAGAAAACAATAGACAACGACCCCCCCCTAAAAAAACAGGGATGATCTAAGGTGCTTTGGAGGGGTTATCAGATCTGGCTCCACATCTAGCACCAGTCGTGTTGATTATGTTATTATAAACATGGTAAATAGTCATATTCGGTAGGTCACATTCGTGGTGAAAATGGAATTAGATTGTAGTTTTGACATAAGGCACACATCCGATATCATCTGTGAAACGATTTTCTATAACGTCAATCAACTCATGATGGCGTCCGTAAAATTTACGAAGGGCTGATTTTAACTTCACCATTTGGAACTCTTGGATTAATAGCTTGCTTGTGAACACCAACCTTCTATCAAGGAAACCATGATAGGAAATACAAGAATGGGGATATCGTTTCAATTGGGAGATCCATCCGTATGCAGACGCTGCTGGAATTTGCTACGAAGAAATTTAAATCATCTCTTTTGTCATTAAGTTTTGTTGTCAACCGACCAACTCAATTTCTAGATGAAAGTAAAGATATGAAGCAGACTTACTGTATCTGTTATATCCTAACTCTATGGGTTAGATTCCTTTAACTATCACCAAATTTTAAAGAGTTTAGTGAGAGAACATCATCTATATAGCGGAATGTAAATTTCAATAATGTTTCTAACTTCTTATTTTTCTTCCTCAGAAATTCCTATATGAAGTCAGCCTCATAATAATACAAAAATAAATCGGCAAGAAGAGAGACACCATTTGTTTCCATTGAAATACCGACAGTCTGTTGAAAAACACGTCTTCCAACGTAACAAATATGTTGTCTATTAAGAAAACTCGCATCTTGATAATGTCAATTTTATTGTTTGAGTCAGAGTGATTCTTTACAGAGTACATGTATGAGTAATCCTTTCCCAATACAAGATACTTGTATCTATCTTAAAAAGTTTTATTAAACTAAGCAATACAAACTCTTTCAATTTGTCTTTTAGAATAGGAAATACTTGTGTAAAGTGTAGAAAAGTCAAATGTTTTAATTATATAACAAGACGAGAGAGCCTTATATTGTCTGTACTAGTACTCTAAAAGATCTTTGATTTTTTTAGTATCCACATTTGATTCACGCATCTTTATAATAGTAAGTTTCACAATAACTTTGAGGCCCTACTTTGAACCTGATGCCTTTTGTTATCTGTTGTTCGTGTGTTTCTAATACGTTCTTCTATTTGTTTTTATTGTGGTCCTGTATTATTATGTTGTCATTTTGGTGTTATATTCAACAATGCCATCAAAGTGCGAGGTTTGGCATGCCACAAAACCAGGTTCAACCCACCATTTTTTTCTTTAAAAATGTCCTGTACCAAGTCAGGAAAATGGCCATTATTATATCATAGTTCGTTTCTGTATGTGTAACATTTTTACGTTGTGTTTCCGTTGTGTCGTTTATTTTCTCCTATATTTGATTGTACTATAAGACGTTTCACGGTACTTTTCTATCCCTAATTCATGTATTTGGTTTTGATGTTATATTGGTTATTCTCATCGGATTTTGTCTAATGCTTAGTCCGTTGATGTGTGTGTTACATTTTAATGTTGTGTCGTTGTTCCCCTCTAATATTTAATACGTTTCCCTCAGTTTTAGTTTGTTACCCCGATTTTGTTTTTTGTCCATAGATTTATGAGTTTTGAACAGCGGTATACTACTGTTGCCTTTATTTGATTGCTGATATAATAGATGTTAATAATTTCGAAAACTTGGAAGACCCAGCAATATACCGTTGTTGTTTTTTTAAAAACCAAACATGTAGTTAGTCATCAAATCATATATATCTTTATTTTCTTTAATTCAAGTGAACAGGAGCGTCAAACAAGAAGCGGAAACAATCGAAATAGCTGAAATTACTGTTCATTTCGAAGGTTTGTAAATGTACAGTCAAATGATTAATAATGTTCTGAGGGGAAATAAAAATATGTAAAATTTAAAAGTGGGGTGAAAGTTACCAAAGGGACAGTCTAACTGATAGATTGAAAATGAACTGACAATGCCATATATTAAAAAGAAGAAGTGGTATGATTGCCAATGAGACAACTATCCACAAAAGACCAAAATGACACAGACATTAACAATTATAGGTCATCGTACGGCCTTCAAAAATGAGCAAAGCCCATACCGCAAAGTGAGCTATAAAAGGCATGTCCACTGGTATTAAAGTGATTAACTGGAATTACGACTATCCCAATATGGCGACGGCAGATATAGGTAAAATCTTTACAGTCATTTTTCGCAAATGTAGCTTGTTTTGTCAATAGTCACTCGTCTGAAAGGTTTTTCTATACCATTACATCATATTTGAATCGTAGCGGTGCACTGGAATTGTGAAGGCGCTTTGAAAAGTGCCGTTGAGAAATTAGGGATGATAATCGTAACTCGGAAAAGAGATAATCGTAAATATGGTATTAAAAAATGAGAAGATAATCGTAACTGGGTAGTGTTTTATTGATATTGACACTAAAAACGTATATCTGATAGCACATGATGAAATTATGGTGATGAATTAATTACTTTTCAACATCTCATTTCTTTTTGTCCTAGTATATTATTAATGGTTCTAATGAAAAACAGCTACATACTATTAAATCATAATTGGAAGGGTGAACAAGGTTGAAGAAATTTGGCAATGGGAAAAACACGAACTATGTTACAGAAAACTCCAAGAACTAGGAATGTCACAAAATTTGGGAATGAGCGAAGAGATAATTTTAAAGGAAGTTATGATATATAGCAATAATTGTCGGGCGTAACACATGTGTCATCCTACATCAGATTTGTGATTAAGACTGTTAAAAAACATTGATTTATCCTGAATAAAAACGTAGTTAATGTAGTGAATATTGTTTTAAACCATTTATTTAAGTTGGCTATATGTGCTATTTCTGCCCCCGGGAAGCCACTTCTGATTCAATTCTAGCCCATCCCCTATTATGCCATAATGAAGTAGGAAAAATGTTGTGTTCGCCAGAGACAGTTTGACGATAAATTAGGAACTGCAGTTTTGCACTTTTGGGATATGGAATATTCCTAACCCCCTCTATTTTCTCTCAAAAAGAAAACCTTAAACACGCACATATTAACATTGAAACTTTGAAAATTAAAGAAATTAAAATATCTACCTACCACAATACCTGACCCGACTGCTGCTTCATTTTCAATATGGTTATGCATATCGCCGTATTGTTGTCAGTTATAAGGGCGTTTTTCAATAAAAGTGTGAATTTCAGACCTTAAAAAATGAAAAATCTACTTTTTATTTCTAGAGTTATTTTGAATACCTCTATTATAGACCTGTTTGTAAATAAAAAGTGCAATCTTAAATACTCTTTAAAATGATATTGTTTTATAATGTATGTACTGTTTCGTAGGGGACATCTGTTCACTACGAAACTGCTTTTAAATGCACATCTTATTGCATTATAATATCTCCTACAGACATTCCAGTTTGTTTTACTTTATCCACTAGAAAGATCTCATTTTTTCTGAATTTTAGAACCATTTTTTATCGATAAAGATTAGACAGTACTTCACATATGAGCGTACAACTAATGCTACGTAGTGGACATTTTTTATGAGTGTCGTATTGGACAAAACCGTTTCGATTGTAGTGGACAAAAAGTTTCGTAGTTCAAATGAACCCTATTCTATGTTGATAACATACTGAAAATTACATGAAACTATTTAACTTGTTATTTGTTTTGCACGAATATAATTGAAAATATACAAAATATCCAATACTTGGTTCGTAGGTTACAGTTTTGTAGTGGACATATGTTCTTGTTTTATTTTTTCCCCGGAATCCCTATATTGCAATAGTAACAAGAATGATTCAATTCATCAAAGTAAGTACTAAGCTGTACACTTATATTGTTTATAATTTTAAAACAAGATACTGAAGGAGATTTGAACCGTTCCGTAGTGGACATTAACAAAAATACGGTATCACCATGATGCATTTTATGTGCTCTTTTTTTGACAACTATTACACTGCCGTTATGAAAGCATAACTTCTTTTGTAAGACCCTTATGTTTATATCTCTTGCAAACATTGAGAATGAATGTTGAATAGGGCGTCTAGGGACATGCCATTTTGGTTATTTTTATTCATGCAGGAATCGATATTTTATTAATCCCTCTAAAAATAGTATGTTGCTTAAAAATGTTAAATCTAATTCCATGTAATGACTGCATAAAAAATCACTTGTAAAGATCAAACTGATTTGTTTTTAAAGTGGCTGGGACAAGAAATTACGGTTTTATTGAAAAACGCCCATAAATCGAGATAAATAAGTAAATTGTCCTAGATATTAGCCTGTAAGTTTCTCCATTTTTTTTTTATTTTCCGTTAATGTCATCAATTAACTTGACATTTTCATTTTAACACACAAAACACCATTGAAACTCTAAAAGACACATTTATTATTTTTCAGTTACTATTTTTCGAATGTTTAGAATTTTTCAACGGCAATTTTCAAAGCGCTTACACAGTGCCAGTGCACAGTTACAATTCAAATATGATGTAATGGTATAGAAAAACCTTGCAGCTGAGTAACTATTGACAGAAACATGCTACATTTGAGAAAAATGACTGTAAAGATTTTACCTATATCTGCCGTCGCCATATTAGGATAGTCGTAATTCCAGTTACGATTATCTCTTTAATATACCAGTGATGTCTAAAGAAAGAAAAGACGAATAGACTAGTAACAGTACACACGACACCACATGAAAAACTAATTAATTGAGCAACAGGAACTCCACCAAAAACTTGGGGTGATCGCAGGTGCTCCGGAAGGGTTAGCAGATCTTGCTCAAAATGTGACACACGTCGGGTTGCTCATGTTATTACAGACCGAATATATTGATAGGACATATTTGTGAAATAGGAACGGGATTTTAGTTACGACATACGGAACATATCAGATATTATTTGTTAAACGGATATTTCATAACAGTCAACTAATTCGTGATGGCGTCTGTAATATTTACGAAGGGATGATTTCAACTTTCCAATTCGGAACTCTTAGTCTAATAGCTTCCTTGTAAGCAGAAAACATCCATCATGGTAATCATGGTAGGAAACAAAAGCCTGTGAATAATGTATCAATCGGGAGATATAAATTTCGTTTGCAGGCGTTGCTAGAATGTTGCTACATGGAAAAATTAAACTCATCTTTTGTCGTAATGTTTTGTTTTTAACCGTCCCTAATTGTCAATTTCTAGATGTAAGCCCAGATATGTAGAAGACTAAACTATATCTGTTTTATCCGTTATAGCTAGTTAGATGGGATAGATGTGTTCAACAAAGTCACCACATATGAATCATTTAGTGAGAGAACATTATCTATATAGCGGAAAGTAAAACTAACAGATATTGTTACCTCTTATCTTTCTTCCTAAGAAGTTCCTGTATGAAGTCAGTGTCATAAGAATAAAGGAATAAGTCGGCAAGAACAGGTGAAAAATTGGTTCCTTTAGGAATGTCGTAATAAAATTAATACTATAAGCCAGGATAGCATGACTTAAAGAGATACTAGCTGTCAAATTCGTGTTCACCAGTTTAAACCAAATTCACTATAATTTCAATTTCATAAAAGATTGAACAAAATAAAATCCTCTTTTTATCTCGAAGCCAGAGTCCCTTTAAGGAACAACAGAAACCAAATGTATTGTTAGGTTATTGAACTCCATTTCGAGATATTTAAGTTCCGTTCAAAATAGCGGGGAAAGGGTGACTCGGATTTTTACCTTATACATAAATTATTAAATTGAGAATGGAAATGGGGAATGTGTCAAAGAGACAACAACCCGACCATAGAACAGACAACAGCATATATACGTTAGTGGTTTTGTTTGCTATAAAACTGGGTTTAATCCAGATTTTCTACAAGTCAGGGGTACGACAGTAGTTTTCCATTCGTAGATGTATTCGAGCTGTTGATTTTACAACTTTCGTAAACGACTTTCTGTTTTGAAGTTACAGTAGAATCAAACAAGAACACATTAAAAGTCAGCAAGAAATAAATTGTGTTTCAAGTACATGAAGATCTTCAAATTGCGATGTGAAATTGCACATTCTTGTGCTTTTCTTCATTGGCTAGAGGTATCGGGGTAGGTTGGAGATCTCAAAAAACATGTTTCATCCCACTTTATTTTTGCGCCTGTCCCAAGTCAGGAGCCTCTGGCCTTTGCAAATCTTTTATGATTTTTTATTCTATTTTTTGGTGTATAATTCGAGGTTTAGTATGACGTTCATTATCACTGAACTAGTATAAATATGTGTTTAGGGGCCAGCTCAGGACTCCTCTCGGTGCGGGAGTTTCTCGCTACATTATAGACCTATTAATTACCTTCTGCTGTTGTCTGTTCTATGGTCGGGTTGTTGTCACTTTGACACATTCCCCATTTCCATTCTCAATTTTATCATTTAAAAATTTGGATTTCTTCCCTTTTGTCAAGCTGTTTTTAATTTTGCTTGATAAAGATATTGAAAATAGGTAACATTTGGTTGTTTATAAACAAAACTTTATACCAGAAAGTGTCGAATTCGTACACTGAGGTATTTCAGAAGACGTCATCAGAACAAAATATGTCTTATTTTTGGAACAATAGTCACTCACAATCATGATATATTCTATTATTAAATGACCCTTTTTTTACCTAAGACGATTTTAACCTATTATTTATGTTCGATGAATACAAGTTCATAACAATACTGGCAGAGACTTATTCTTTATTCGGCAGTTTACTTTTCGATCTTTAGCTGTTCGTCTTTTTTCAAAACTGTAAGTAATGTTTTAATGTGTCGTTTCTCGACAAATTAATAATATCTAAGATTCTCGATAGTTGCAAAATTTGCCACTGACATTCAAAGTCATTTGGAAAAAAATAACGCTTTTCATAAACAAACTAACTTTTATCAATTATTTTAGATAAAAGCAATTTGAAACCCGAAAACACCAAAATAAGTGAAACAAAAATGAGCAAAATGAACAAAGATGATAAAGATACCAAAATGAGCCAAAAGGGAGATGAAGATGGCAAAATGATTGAAACGATCAATGATGCAGAAAAAGATACGGTAATGAGTAAACCAAGAAAAATAGGAGATGACGATAGCAAAATGAGCGAAACGAGCAAAAAGGAAGATGATGAAATCAAAATTAGCGAAATGAAAAATGATGGGGACAAAGATACCAAAAGGAGCGAAACGATCAATGATGCAGATAAAAATACGAAAATGAGTTAAACAAGCAAAAAAGGGGAAGAGGATACCAAAATGAGCAAAACGAGCAATGAAGGAAATAAAAATACCAAAATGAGCAAAGCGAGCAATGAAGGAAATAAAGATACCAAAATGAGTGAAATGAGCAATGAAGAAGATAAAGATACCATTATCAGCAAATAGAAGATAAAAATACCAAAACGAGCAAAGAAGGAGATAAACATACCAATGTGAGCAAACTAAACAAAAAAGCAGATGAACTTACCAAAATAAGCGAAACGAGCAAAGAAGGAGATGAAGTAACAAAAATGAGCAAAAATACCACAGAAGGAGATAAAGATACCAAGGAAGCTGGAGAAACAAAAGTCAGAAAATTCAGCAAGGAAGCTGGAGAAACAAAAGTAGGCACATTCAGCAAAGAAGGAATTGGAGATTCAAATAAGAGCAAAACAAACTTGAAAGAATTTGAACATAATAAGAATAGGGAAAAAGCCAAAAAGGAATAAAACATCCTCAAAAGAGGAAAATAGGAAAGAAAGAAGCTGAAGATATTAAAAGAAGCAAGGAAGAAAAACGTAAACGTAAAGCTGCAAAATGGGATTTTTTTTTGTATATCGCTGTTTTTATATATCCTCTTTTATGCCATTTATATGAGCATTATACATGCATAAATTGTATAGTTAGCACAAAAGTATATGTTTGGGATAAAGTATTTATTGTTAAAGTGAGAAGTTTATTCAGGTAAGCACGTTCATAACATGTAATTTGATTTGATTTTCTGCACTACACGATATTTTTAAAAACCGATTTTTTACTATTTCGTGACGGCCAATTTTTATTGGTAGAGGAAGCCGGGGTGCCTGGTGAAAACTGACAATCCTATTCAATTAAGATTGGAATCGAGTGTACCCGCACAAGTGGGGTTTACCCTCATAACACCAGTATTGACTGTCTAGTAATTGCAATAGTAGACCACTTGGCAAACGAGGCCACTCAGATATATAGTTCATTTCAAAGACGAAGTGATGTTTATGTTTGTTGGGTCTTTTACCGATTTGTTTTTTTTTCCTTTAGAAATAGCGTATTGCAATGACCGGATTTTAACAAGAAATGATGCAATGGGATGACTGCATACGGAAACATGTCGGCGAATTATGTTTGGGAAGCCAATAATTAAAAAAGTAATTGTCTTTTAAATTTTGACAAATTAATTACTTTACTTCAGACAAGTGTACATGGTATATGTTCATAACTTATATAATACAAACTATCCATTTAGTTATTTAAAAAACATATGCATCAATGTTTTTTAACTTGTAATTTCATACGACATCCCGAATTCACATAAAAGTAAAGGTCCAGCCCGACTTTCGGGAAAGGACTGTTGTAAATTTCAGATTGATTTCCTGAAATAAAAATCATACAAAAATGTTTCACTCAAATATTCGTCTTCAGACTTGTAAAGTTATAAAACGGTTACTAGCCGGTCTGGATTGTGATCAAAAGAAGCGCATGTAATGCATAAAATATATAATGTCGTGGCTCAGGGATGTGTTGAATTATAGAGATGCTTATTCGGCACAAAGATAAGATTAATTTACCCAAATGTACTAAGAATTACCACACAACTTAAACTTACTTAAATATTGATTTGTTATCCTGTGCCACACAGATGTCTGATATTCTGAGAAGAGACCTTGATGAAATGAAGTTTTATTTGAACAAAGATTTTGAAAACACGCCGCAGTGTTTAGATTTTAACAAAAATAAAGCACCAATGTCGAAAATAGTTCTAGTTCATAATGAAGAAAACGTCAACCGTTTTCTAGCTTGGCGATCTCCGCACGCACCCGAATATAATAGACAAATACAATACAATAGTACACAAAACGTAACATAAAGAACTAAAGACCGAGCAACCCAAATTCCAACAAAACGGTATATATGTCATACAAGTATAGAACTATATGAAGCGTCGTAACTGTTGCGGCGACGTCAATAACTTTGTCGTTGTTTTTTGTTTTCTTACATCCAAGATTCAACTTTAACAGGGTATAGCTTGAAAAGTAGCACGGTTGCTAAGGACTTTCTTTGCACCAATCGATTCCTCAGACATTTTAGAATCGTCTCATAAATTAAAAAAAAATCGATTGTCTAATATAATAGACAATCTTGGAAATGTAACAATTCCTGCCGAATTTCACGATTTTCCCTTTATATCCTTAAGTTTGTAATTTTGGTGTATGATGCTGTTAACTTCAACAGCTCGTATCTCAAAAACGAAAACGGTTGTACTTGTATGAAGCAGAGTTCATTCAAAACCTTCTAAAAGACAAGAAGAAAAAGCACCTTGCGAAATTCTTTAATTTTACTTTCCGATATATTGATGATGTTCTATCATTGAATAACCCATACTTCAGCCAATACTTACATCTCATATATCCCAGTGAACTTGAAATTAAGGATACTACTGATACTAGAAGGACTGCTTCATACCTTGATCTTTTCCTCAATATTGACGTAGATGGACGACTTCACACGAAAATCTATGACAAACGGGACGATTTAAACTTCCCAATTATCAATTTCCCATTTCTCAGCAGTAACATATCATCTGCCCCTTCGTATGGTGTTTACATATCACAATTGATACGTTATTCACGTGTTTGTTCACACTATACGGACTTCATATATACAGGAGTGTGCTACTTACGCAGAAACTTCTCCAACAAAGTTATCAGGAGGACAGATTAAAATTGACACTCCGTAAATTTTATGGACACCATCACGAATTGGTGGATCCATATGATGTGTGTTTAACCAAACTAGCTAAGGACATTTTTACCACATGGTAGATTATGGTTTGTCATTATGTCGTCTAATCTTTTAATTACCAAACGTGACTTATTCCCGATTGTGACTGTTTTGCTGAGTGTGAATTCGCATTACTATAAGACGTGTTACGGTACTTGTCTATCCCAAACTCATGTATTTAGTTTAAATGTTTAATGTTATATTTGTAATTTTCATCGGATTTTGTCAAATGTGTTGACGTCTTTTCTATTATATGTATGTGTTATGGAAACAAAAATCAATCACCGCCGTCATTTATTAGATTTAATTTTGGTCAACATCATCTGTACGATAATTTAAGTTTGAAGTTGGATTCATAACAAACTGCACATATATATATTATAGTTAATTGCTATTAATAAGTATTGCAATATGCATTGTGTTTAAATGCAATATCAGTATTTAGTTCTATTTTAATCTTTAATCAATCCTAATTCTATCTTACTTTTGAGATATAGTTTTTCATATGTGACGTAATTTTTCTGCTGTTTCAGAAATTTCATATATTCAAATTTTTAATGCCTTTTCACCATCGTATGTGACGTAATTTTTAATGCCTTTTTATCGTCGTATGTGACGTCATTTTCATAATTTACTGCGTTGAAGCCTGGACTGTGTCGGGTGTGTCTATTCTGTGTTGGTCATTCATTATGTATTCGTGTTTGTTTTATGTAATGAGTTAATATTTCAGTTTCATTATGTATATCTGTTATATTCATTTGATAAAATTTACTGTTTGCAATAGCATTAATTGTTCTAAATAATTAGGATGTTCTTATCCCAAGCATACAAACTTAGCCGTATTTGACAAAACCTTTTTCAACTTTTGATCTTCAGTACTGTACAACTTTGTACATTTTTTCGCTTTCGATCTTTTATATCTGGGCGTCACTGGTGAGTCTTGTGTGGACGAGGCGCGTTTTTGGCGTATTAAATTTTAAACCTGATGCTTTTTGTTATTCATTAATCATGTGTTTCTTTGTCTAATACGTTTTCCTATTTATTAGTATTGTAGTCCTGTAATATTATGTTGTCATTTCTATGTTATATTTAACATTGCCTTTAAAGTGCGAGGTTTGGCATGCCACAAAACCAGGTTCAACCCACCATTTTTCCTTTAAAAATGTCCTGTACCAAGTCAGGAATATGGCCATTGTTATATAATAGTTCGTTTCTGTGTGTGTTACAATTTAACGTTGCGTCGTTTGTTTTCTCTTATTTTTGAGTGTAAATTGACATTGCGATAAGACGTGTCACGGTACTTGTCTATCCCAAATTCATGTATTTGGTTTTGATGTTATATTTGTTATTCTCGTGGGATTTTGTCTGATGCTTGGTCAGTTTCTGTGTGTGTTAGTTACATTGTAGTGTTGTGTTGTTGTTCTCCTCTTATATTTATGCGTTTCAGTCAGTTTTGTTTGTTACCCCGATTTTGTTTTTTGTCCATGAATTTATGAGTTTGAATAGCGGTATACTACTGTTGCCTTTATTTACCCTCTTTTTTATTTTATTTTCCGATTTATTTTTACAAGCAGAATCTACATGTAAAAATTTAAAAAAATCCATTGTGTAGTTTAATTACGTACACTTCGCCTTAATTGTATTTCGTAATAAATTCGAGGAAGTTGAATCCTGAAAAATTTAAATTATCTTGATGTTTTCAAAATTCATATAAGGTATTAAATCATATAATATAATGGGTAGTAAACTCGTCATATCGAGAAGCGTTTATCACAGTGATTTTGTCATAGTTTGGTTAAGATGAACATGGCTGTGTTAAGTTACTTGCCCGAACGATTACCTCAGTTCTATTTAAACGAGCAAATAAAAAGCAAATAAGATGTTTTAATCTTCATTGTTAATCAAACGATCTTTATTGGAATTGTTGGTTTCAAGACACTAACGCAGAACAAGCAAACTATCGAAATTGCTGTGGTTTGGTTAAGTTATGCCATGATCGGGTGTCATGGTTTTGATCAAGTTTGTCATGGTTTAGATCCAAATTCATAAAAATATGTGTTTCGGCACAATATTGATTGTGGGTTTAAAAACGCTTATAAGTAAACGAAGTTACACAATTTTCCAACTAATTAAGAAGAAAAAACTCTTTTAAACCAATTGTAGATGGAGTAATTGGCAAAGCCTACAATAAACAATTTAACTGTTCGTGACTAGTCTTTGTATGAAAATCGTACAAATACGAAGGGCTTGTAAAAGAATAAGGATAAATGAGCACTCATATGATTACACATACAAATACATCATTTGATAAAGATGAGATTGTGGTGATTCATGCAAGTCCTTCACAGCTTCAATAAACATTACTTTGAGCAGCAAATCTGAGAAAGTACCTTGTTTGTATTGGGTGCATAAGCTTCATGAAATTCCATTCAAACAGCCTTATATTTTAAGTTCTGCATGTTCGACGGAAGGAGTGTTCATTAGATTGATAATCATTTTTATACGCCCGTCTTATAGACGGGACGTATTATGGTATACCGTTGTCCGTCCGTCTCCCTTTCAATTTTTATAAATTTCAGATTTTAAGTTTTGGATTAATGGGGCTTTATTCATAAAAAAGGGGGATTTTTAACACTTCGGACAATAACTCAAAAAGGCTTTCACCAATGTCCATGAAACTTTGGTGAATTGTTTATATCTATTGATGTAAGCTCCCTTTCAATTTTTATAAATTTCAGATTTTAAGTTTCGGATTGATGGGGCTTTATTCATAAAAAAGGGGGATTTTTAACACTTCGGACAATAACTCAAAAAGGCTTTCACCAATGTCCATGAAACTTTGGGGAATTGTTTATATTTATTGATGTAACAAATAATACTTAATAAAATCTGATGAAAACATAAAATTTGTAAAATCTTTAGTTCAATTTAAAACATTAAAAAATAGGTTCCATGAATGTCATACGTTTGTACTATTATTGAATGGTTGCAAGGATGAAAGCACATTAGCAGTCCCTGCGATACTAACTGTTCCCTGAAGCATATATCATTTTATGATAACATTTTTACTATCTAAGCTATGGATAAAAATCAAATACTGTTTTTGCATATAGGATGTTTTACTCTTGTTAAAATTGGTTGCAATTGAAATCACAAATGATACCTTAGCATTGCACCTTTTTTATAGAGTCCGGTTTCGGTGGAAGGGTTGACCGCAATAAAAAATGTTTTAAAACATAACTAGTCTACAATAGCACATAATAAGTGAACAAGTGACAAGATGAAAATCCTAACATGTGACTAAATATTCCTTAAATGTTAAAGGGTGTCATTTTATGAAAAAATAAGGAAATCAAGTTTCCTAAACATTTATCAATATGATCATCTTGTGAATAATCTAAACAATAAAAAGGTAATAATCATTATCCACAATATTAAGCACCATTTGAACAACTTTTGCATACATCTTTGTGTAAGTTAGTATGGATTCCTTACTGTGTTCAACAGAATCTAACTATGAGCAATTTACCCCAAGAAAATTACCTTCTTTCAAACTACTATAAAATTTGGAAATCAGCCATAGAATTACTAAAACCCATAATCATATATCACTTTCCTTATATTGCATTGAAGACTTCTATGTTATATGCCAATGTTAATGATATTTGTTTTTTTATGCTAAATATTGAAAAGCTGAACTAGGTTTAATCATCAGTGTCTTCTTCACTGTAATTACTGTCCTCATCATCAGAAAAGTCCTCATTTTCATTCTCAGAAGAGGCCTCCTCATCATCAATGAAATCTTTATCTTCAGCATCAATAAAATCCTTACTTTCATCACCTACTTCCTCATTTAGATCATAACATTCAGTAAAGTCACTTTCACCATCTTCACTTTCCCTCTTATATTCTTGCTGCTCCTCATTGTCATTGTAGTCTTTTTTGCCATTTTTTTTACCCCCGTCGTCTTTCAAACAACGGGCGTATCATGCGCTAAAGCACAGCCCTTTATTTCCACAACAAAAGAGGGTTTTCAGAAATACTATGAAACACTTTACTCGCGTATCGGTACATGTATTAACCATATGTGGATTTGAAAAAAAATCTTAAAGAACTTCTAAATAAAGCATTAATGTAAATCATCTCGATCTTTCTCTGCAATTTTTAATGATCAACCCTGTATACCATAATCCCCTATGTGTAATTTAAAAGTCATTTAGGAAATAATTTAAATTATCAATGCTTTTCAATATAAAAATGGTCGCTCACGTAATGCATTTATTACTTTTGGATACCATACGGCATATTTTTTTCTAACACACAAATAAAACATGCTACAGAAGAGAGCAAGTGACCCGTATGCTTACTGACAATTTATTTGTTGAATTTGAGGTAGCCTTTTCACCAAATTGTCGGCATTTCCGCTATTAGGGCGAACTGTGCGGCAGCGACCTCTTCTTATCTTCATATGACTTGGAGTTCCTTCAGACATTTTTGAAAAACAAGAAGATCAAAGAAGCCAGATTGTTTAATTTCATATTGATATATATTGTTCGTTTAATTTACCCTCCAGACTTTTCTCATTCGATTCCATTAACATATTTCCTAGAACAAGAAATTAAAGGAACAACGTACACGGATTCCTCTGCCTCATTTTAAGACTTATATCTAGAATTTGACATGAGCGGTCATTTCATTACCAGAATGGATGACAAACGAGACGTTTTTAGTTTTAAAATGATCAGTTTTGCCAAACTTAGAAGCAATACACAAACTTCTCCTGTATATGGCATATACATTTTCCAACTCATTCGATATTCAAAAGCTTGCAGATGCTACTCAGACATTGTAACCATCACCAGTGTCTGAGAAGAAATATGATGTACCAGTGATATGTCAAAGAACTTCTTGTCCCTTCTCTAAACAGGTTCATTGGAAGATACCAAGACCTTGTTGGTAAATATTCCTTTTTAGCTACACAAATAGTAATTAATGATCCTAACGTATAGATTATCAGTTCTGACTTTGTTTGTCACCTTAATGACGTGTTATGGTACTTTTTATATGTCTTTGTAAATTATTACTTTAACTGTTTAGTCTATATTTAGATATATTTGTTTTATTTTTAGAGTGACCAAGATTATAACATAATGCTGTCCGCTGTACCTTTTTTTTTTGACATTTTCACCCATTATGTCTATTTGTTTTTGTTCACACATCGTCGTCAATTTAATGAAATTATATGCGATTGCCGTACATGTGACAGATAAATCTGGCTATAAAACCAGTTTTAAACCACCATTTTCTTTCGAAAAAATGTATGTATTAAGTTAGGAATATGACAGTTGTTCTCCATTCGTTTGATGTGTTTCAATTTTTGATTTTGCAATTTGATTAGGGACTTTCCGTTGAAAATTTTCCTCGAAGTCCCGTATTCTTGTTATTTTGCTTTTACAATTTCAATAGTGACTGCCTTTTTAAACTATTTTGATCGATACAAATTACAAAAACAGAAAGCGTTGCTTCTGTTTCCCATAGATTATTTTGTCCATATGTCCATGATGGATTGTGTCAGTGATATCATGAGCGGCATCACTTATAAAATTTGTAAAGACGTCTACTGAAATTTGCAAAACGTATCAGCTAGTCAAAAAGTAATGTTTGTTTAACATTTGTGTACTACTAAACTACATATATGTTGTTCTATTTGAACCAGTCTATTGTGAATAATAGGAGATGTGGGGATTATACGCCCATGATATAGTATCCCAACTACAAAACTAACCATATTATGTCAAGAAGATACCATTAGTCTACAACCATCCACGAAACAAAATATTAACGCGTGACATAGACACTTAAAACTTATCTGTTGTATAAACTATTAGTAAAATTAAAATGAAAATGAAAATGAAAACAAACAAATACACACACGTTCCGAATTCAAATATATGAAAATATGACAAAAAAACACAATTTGGAATCAGAATGAATCCGATTCAATGTCAACTTTTATCAATTATTATATCAAACGAATAAAAATAATTCTGTTTTTGTAATATTGTATACATTAGTTTCCTCATTTATTATATTTTTATTTTGTCACAGCCTTGAAAAGCTTTAAGAGAGGTTTGAAGACCGTACGACGACGTATTTATGTTTATTCTACGTCATTTGGTTGATAATTATCTGACTGGTAATCAAACCGGCTATGACTAATGCCAGGTTCAAACAGTCGGCAGGATTAAACAACAATACGCACAGTAAAAATCAATCAAAAAGAAGAAAAGATATATGAAGTGCCAATGAGACAACTCTACATCCAAGTCACAATTTATCAAAGTAAACCATTATAGGTCAAGGTACGATCTTCAACACGGAGCCTTGGCTCACACAAAACAGCAAGTTATAAAGGGCCCCAAATAATAACTAGTGTAAATCCATTCAAACAGGAAAATCTACAGTACAAACAATGTATAATCTATATAAAAAAGTAAAAACCAGAAAATTTGTGAACCACACCAACAGGCGTCAACTACTGAACAGCAGATTGCTGACTTAGGACAGGTGCAAACAATTGTAGCGTTTAACGGTTTTAATAGTACCAAACCTTCACCCTTATCTAAAACAATAATTTGGTATCACAACAAAGGAAGACACACTATAAAAATCAATTGAATGACGTAGTAACAAAATGTACATAAACGGAACGAATAAATTTACATATGATGCAAGGCAAATACAAAGTTAATAAACCCAAGGGGTGAATCATTACATGTAAAGTAAAAGTATTATACCTCTGAATATAATTTCTGTTTATTTTGATCGTTGCTCTTCTCTTATTCAGGATTATAATCACAAACCTGAACCATTTTCAACATGAAATAAAAATTGAGACGAATGAACCAAACAATGACACCAAATTTTCTGTAATCTCAAATTAATTATGTACATTTCTTTAAAATTGATGGCTGCTTCATATCATACCAAAATATGTGATATAGCAGACAGTAAGCAAACCACTTTTCCTCATGCATTAAACTTTTAAAAATGATTCTGTTTTTTGTAATATTGTATACATTAGTTTGTTGTCATTAGTTCTTTTCAACTAAGTATTTGAATGGTTATATTTTGGCACTGTTTGTCATCAAAATCCCTTAACACAACCATGTTTATCCTAACCAAACTAAATCACTGTACTAAACGCTTCTCCATATGACGAGATTACTACCCGTGAATAGATATGCATGTGATGTCTCAACCTGGAAGAGATTTTGTGAAGAATACATATCACGCTAAATAATTATCATTTTCACTTTCTGTGGTTGCCAAAATGGCATCTCTGTCATTCTAATGCTATTACCTCGTGGCCTTCACTTTGATTTATTTGAAATAAAAACAGATCAACAAGTCTTTAACAAATATGTGTGTTCAGACACACACGCTAAACGCAATGCGTACAATTGCGTTTGAATGTGTCCTTCTTAATTTTAAGTGATAACTTTACATTATAATGAAATTGCATGATATGTAATCGTTACTATTAGGATTAATGGCTTTAAGGGTTAAAATTATCCCCCGGCCTAAAGACAATGCTTTTCTCTCAAAATATCTTTCAGGTGTCCTGTTTGAATTTGAACGAAAAACAATAATTCAGTGTATATCACTTGAAACAATTGAAATCATTGTAATTAACGAAAACAGAATAAACATCAATTGTGAGTTCATAATATTATCATTGCAGAAATCATATATTTATTTTCAAAAAATAAACTTAACAGTCATATCTGCTTTTATTTAAAAAAAATCAAAGTTTGTGCGAGTCTTTTCCGAGTTGTCTTTATACCTATCAAAACTGTTACTATGGTGTCCTAAGTATATTTATAATCAGTTTTTATTGTTAAATGTGTGCAAAGACGCAAAGACATTAATGTTACATAGTTAAACTGAAGTTAACTGTACAGTATTGAAGGTTACTTTTTAACACTTATTCAATCTTTTTGCATATATGTATATATATATATATATATATATATAGCGGATGTGGTCGAGTGGTCTAGAGCGCTGGACATGAGGCTAAGCGATTGGTGCTGTAGTGTATCAAAGGTGTGAGTTCGAATCCCGCTGAGGGACGAACAAAAATTTGTCAGTAGAAAATCTAACTCTAACACTGTTTGGTGTAATTTTCAGACTTATATATATAAGACGAGTTGTATATACATTATGTACACAGCCATGTATCACCATCATTGATGGCGATCCGATGGATACATCTGTTGTAGAGTTGTCACTGACTCAGACGTACTTATAAATATAATTATTTCCTGTGACTGTATATTACATTAATTTGTAGGATCCTTTACTATAGATAATTTAGCTGATCTGTAACAATAACATCTTCATGCCTTATATATCATGTACTGTAGTACGCCACTAGATTAAAACTGAGGAGGAAAGGTAATACACGGCCAGCGAAAGCACTTGTTAAGAGAGCCCAGGTGGTCGTGTGGTCTAGCGGGACGGCTGCAGTGCAGGCGATTTGGTGTCGCGATATCACAGTAGCATGGGTTCGAATCCCGGCGAGGGTCGAACCAAAAATTTGCGAAAGCAAATTTACAGATCTAACATTGTTGGGTTGATGTTTAGACGAGTTGTATATACATTATGTACACAGCTATGTATCACCATCATTGATGGCGATCCGATGGATACATCTGTTGTAGAGTTGTCACTGACTCAGACGTACTTATAAATATAATTATTTTCTGTGACTGTATATTACATTAATTTGTAGGATCCTTTACTGTAGATACTTTAGCTGATCTGTAACAATAACATCTTCATGCCTTATATATCATGTACTGTAGTACGCCGCTAGATTAAAACTGACGAGGAAAGGTAACACACGGCCAGCGAAAGCTCTTTTTAAGAGAGCCCAGGTGGTCGTGTGGTCTAGCGGGACGGCTGCAGTGCAGGCGATTTGGTGTCGCGATATTACAGTAGCATGGGTTCGAATCCCGGCGAGGGTCGAACCAAAAATTTGCGAAAGCAAATTTACAGATCTAACATTGTTGGGTTGATGTTTAGACGAGTTGTATATACATTATGTACACAGCAATGTATCACCATCATTGATGGCGATCCGATGGATACATCTGTTGTAGAGTTGTCACTGACTCAGACGTACTTATACATATAATTATTTTCTGTGACTGTATATTATATTAATTTGTAGGATCCGTTACTGTAGATACTTTAGCTGATCTGTAACAATAACATCTTCATGCCTTATATATCATATACTGTAGTAAGCCGCTAGATTAAAACTGACGAGGAAGGTAACACACGGCCAGCGAAAGCTCTTTTTAAGAGAGCCCAGCTGGTCGTGGGGTCTAGCGGGACGGCTGCAGTGCAGGCGATTTGGTGTCACGATACCACAGTAGCATGGGTTCGAATCCCGGCGATGGAAGAACCAAAAATTTGCGAAAGCAAATTTACAGATCTAACATTGTTGGGTTGATGTTTAGACGAGTTGTATATACATTATGTACACAGCCATGTATCACCATCATTGATGGCGATCCGATGGATACATCTGTTGTAGAGTTGTCACTGACTCAGACGTACTTATAAATATAATTATTTTCTGTGACTGTATATTACATTAATTTGTAGGATCCTTTACTATATATAATTTAGCTGATCTGTAACAATAACATCTTCATGCCTTATATATCATGTACTGTAGTACGCCGCTAGATTAAAACTGACGAGGAAAGGTAACACACGGTCCGCGAAAGCTCTTTTTAAGAGAGCCCAGGTGGTCGTGTGGTCTAGCGGGACGGCTGCAGTGCAGGCGATTTGGTGTCACGATATCACAGTAGCATGGGTTCGAATCCCGGCGAGGGAAGAACCAAAAATTTGCGAAAGCAAATTTACAGATCTAACATTGTTGGGTTGATGTTTAGACGAGTTGTATATATATATATATATATATATATATATATATATATATATATATAGTTTACATTGAATATTTTTAGTTGTGTGTTGTTTTGTGAACATTTTAATTATTTAACATTTAAGTAGGAGACCATGCCTGTTTTGTTCATAAGCAACTGGACCGGAATTAAAAAGACAAAGATTACCAAATGTAAAATGAAGCACCTGCAACTAAGGTTCGAGTTAATGTTATGTTTCTCTTACTGTAATAGTCGTAAAATCAGGAATATGTGTTTCAACATGTTTTATTAGAGAAAGAAATATATATATTTTATATGTCCCGCCTACGACCACAAAAAAAGGGATTTTTTGTCTGCGTCCGATCTTTTAATTATTAGTAATACATGCAGTTGTGGTCCAATCAACTTGAAACTCAGTTCACAATTTCCTTATGCTGTGATTATTAAATAATTTTTAAATATATACTCGATCATGGTTTTTGAAGTTGATTTAACAGTTCACGTATCACAGCAAAACATTGCAAAAGGACAATGGCACGGGTCTCATTTTGTTTATATTTAACGAAATAGTTGCCATAGAAATGACAATTATTCAACAATCCTTCAATATTTAAATGGAAACTACATATGTAAACTGATTTAATCTGAGATTTAACGGAACAATAGGAATCCTAATAACAACATGATGATATAATGAGACGGGACAGAGTGTTAGCTTGCAACACGCAATCTATGATCCCCTTAAAAGTGTTATAAAAGTATAAAGGTTCAACCTTTGTTAACAGGAGGTAGGTGTGTTATTAGTGAATGTTGCATCAAAATTACAGATACATGTTTCCCACCAGAGTGTTTCCCACACAACCTAACGGACGTCTCACATTGCATGGATATTACTGTCGATTGGAAGAAGACCTGGGTATGTTGATTTTGTAATGAATTCATCGAAATAGATATAGGAAGATGTGATGTGAGTGCCAATAAGACAACAGACAACTCTCCATTCAAAAAATCATCTAAATAGCTTATTCATATTTCGCCGTTTTTACAGTGTTAAGTGTTTTAAAATGTGTGGGTTTCCTCTGGTGAAATTGTAATATAAGTCTAAATAAAGTGTTAGAATTTATTTTAATTTGAGAGCATATCATTCCAAAACATAACCTTGCGTAGCTTAATAGTAGTATCAATGAGATAACGACCAAGTTCACCGAAAACCCGTTCGAAAACTATAAAATGTGGAGTACTTTTCCTCACATGTAGAATATCTATACAAAACTGCAAGTGCATCTGTTCTAATCTCTGTTTTTTTTTTCGAATCCCGATATATCCCTAGAGTAAACCCCTATAGGTAAAATAAGACAATTTTTCAAATAGCTGTATATCTTCTGGAATTTCAATATTTCTTATCTTTCAATATGTGCATATAATGCTTTATTTAACTGTTCCAATATTTTTTTCTAGGTGAATAAAGAGAGCCATTATTATTAAATACAATACCTCGATAAGTTTATTAGTCTAACACATCAATATTTTTACCATCTGTTTTAACCTTGTGCTGAAAATTACAATTTTAGTATTAACTGTGATATGTGAGTTTCCACTAATTACAATATTGCTAAAAAAATGTTCATGCATGCAGATCCTCCTCTGACTCACATAAAATACATGTGTCATCGGCATATAATATTATAATTATTTTTACATAACATAATTAGATTTTTTAGCATTTATCTGATATATTTTCAAGGTTTTTTTTTACATCATTGTCAAGTAAAAATGTCTCCAAATCATTCAAAAGGAGAGAAAAAGTAAGGAGGCATAAATTCTCCCCTTGTTTCACTCCCATACCACAAAAAAAAATGCTGTCATATCTTTTCCTATTCTAATACATGTCTGGATATTCTGATACATCGTGCGTATAACTCTTAATATTTTGCTTTGAATATTATACTGTAGTATCTTTTGCCACAAACCAGCTTTCCAAACTGCATCTTCTTAAATCGATGAACGAACAAAATATGTTTTAACCAAATGAAAAATATAGAAATAAGTGATTGTACAATATTATTTATTACCCATAGAAGAAAGCCCTTTTCTGAACCCAGCCTGTGCTCACATAAATAAGCATATTTTACCTGACAATTTATTTAATCTGTTATTGAGCACAACAGTAAAAGTTTTCTTAGACATGAATTGAGAGTCATACCTCTTTGAGAATTCTGGACAGATTTAAAACCCTAGTTCTTGAAAATTAAAACCATTATTCCTTTGGTCCAGCATCCTTGTACAATACCCGTATCTAACACAATGTTAAATAAGATTACATACACATTCATCAGAGCATTTAATGTACATTATTGGGAAATGTATTTACAAATTCGTTTCTGTTGTTGTCGTTCAACTTGATTGGAGTAGAGTATTGTGATGTATCATGTGTAATTTAATAATGTGGCAATACTGATTTAAAAAAAATGTGTATTGTATTGTGAACGTCAGAAAAACTGGTGCAAAAAGTATTTCAAATTCATCTACTAAAGAGAACAGTTTGGATAATAAAATGAAATAACCAATAACACTAACATTTTTACATGTAGTACGTCCAATACTTATATCAGAACCAAGCTATATAAACATTAGGTGTTTTACACATATCTAACAGTTTATGATCATAATAGTTGATATTACAATGACACCCTGATGTTCGAGATAATGGTATATTTTGAAGCTTTAATTGTTCAAAGTCTAACATTTATGTCAAAATTAAATAGTCAACTTTTAACTCAAAACAATGACTCATTAGGAACAATTTAATCATCTTGGGTTTCAGTTCTTGCATTAAAATCTCAAATAAAGAGACAAACAAATAAGATTTTTCAGCAAATGTCAATAATTAATTTTGAATTTCTTCAAATGCATCAGTTTTTACATATTTATAGTTTTCCAGTGATAAATAAACAACACCAAATAAAACATCGTTTGCACAGTCCTTTAGTAAACATTTTTGAAATTTGAACCACTGAACATATCGACTTTCACTTTCTTTAAAACTGATGTTATTGTTCAAAATATTTTTTTATATGATTACTATTCCACCTAACTTTTAAGTTGCACTCTTTCTATTCTTTGTAACATATAAAAAACTGTGTTGGAGATCTATATCTTATCATATAATTTCATAACTAATACATTATATGTTTGAAAGATATTTGAAAAATTCAGTAAATTTTATTTTAGACTATAAACCACATACCATAAGATATTAAACCTTCAGTCCAGATAAAATTGATTAAATAAAATATTGTTCCGTTCCCTTTGTCCTCTTGTACGCCCGTGCCTATTGTCATGTGCTATTTAAAGGTACATATTTCGGAGGGCGTTGGTAATATGGTGGATGTTGAGGTTCATGTTCAGTTGGTGGTTGTTGGGGTACTTGTTGATGAGGGATAATATGTGACATAAATTGACGCCTTCTGTCGATAAACAATTTAGCCTCTTCTAAGACTGTTTCATGTCCCTTTCACGAGCGTCTTTCGGAATTAGGATAAGTTCAAGCTTCCTTTCTATTGTTTCAACTGGAAACTATCCATATACAAAGTATTCAGATTTTTGTTTTAGTAAGTTTTGATTTGCCTCCAAAACTCTATTTCTGTCTGTTCTTTCAAATTTTGCAATAAAACTGCTTGGACCTTTGTCCTCTTTGGGCCTAAGTCTGTGCATAACATGAAAAAGCAAAATATTTCATGATTATTTGATTATTTGATCATCTAGGACTGTACGTTTGATTATTTGATTATCTTGTGTTTAAAAAAGTATTACTGATTATGATATTATATTGGAAAAATATTTCTGAATATGTGATTACTTGGACATCCCGATGAATGCGATATCAAAACTCCGTATTCATCAACAAGACATTCTCCTTAGTAAAGACGTTACCGTTAATATAACAAACGTTATCCGCGGGGAGAAAATACCGCGTGTATCGATATACAATCGTTTCTTGATTCCTTTTATTGTATATTTAAATTTAAAACGACGAGAATGGAAGTATTTACTCCAGAGGTGGACGAAGCACAATACTCTTGGTATTCTAGGAAAACATACAATCGAATGGTCTTCCCTTGTTATGTAAGGACTCTGATATCCTGAGGATCAGCAAGGATATGTTATATTTTTGGTGAAAACCTAAAGAACTCCTCGGATTCATTCTATAAACCGTTTTTAGTAGACCAGATTTAAGTTATAGTTATTTTTCTTTGCAACCATGTTAAAAACGAATATGTCAGAATTATTTAACAAATGAGACATAAATTAATTACAAAGGGTTATTATTTTATGTAGCTTTCCTAACAAATGTCATAGGTTCTTCAACGAAAAATAAATTGACCCCCCGAACGTGGCGTTACACACAAATCAATTAAATTAAATCAAAATGTTCTTTCTGTTCTGACTGATACACTTTTTTCAGTTCTGTAAATATTATCAACTCGGTGTTTTTCTGATCTCTTGTCAGGCTTGCCTGTTTTAATTTTGTTAGTCTTATAACACAAATATAATCGAAATTACATTAATCGAAAAACATGTACTGATCTCCAATTGATTTCTGCAATAAATATATAAAACAAAGTTTTAACAATGTGATCATGTGTAAATTATCATTTTCCGTATTGTTTTATTTGATAAAATATAAATAAGGAATATAACCTTTACCGTATATACATATGATATTGTATTGTCGTCTACAGCTGCATAACGGACATGGAGACCTGAAAATAATATTTGAAATTGATTGTATCACAATTCACGTCCACAGTCCCCGATATAATGAGAGTATTCGAAATAAAGTATACAGCATATAAAAGTAATACATAAAGAAAAACAAACTAGTCAACATGAGCACTAACCAGATCAACCTCTCGATGTTCTACACAAGAAGGTTTTCAGAGACTTAAATCAAATGTAACTGATATAATTAAAAAGCAGAGCACATTAATGATGATAATTGACAAAATATTAAAGCGAGACTTTGGTGGTGTTTTGGGTTTGGTAAAAAATCTAAATGTTGAATGTTTTCCTTGCAAAGAAGTCTGCAGAATAAGAAACAGACTCTTGTGAATTGAAAAATGAACAAAGTATTGCTATACTCATTAAAGCACAACATGAAGATCAAAAACTGTGTACGATATCAGGTGCTCCGGAAGGGTAATCAGATCCTGTTTCACATGTGGCACCCGTCGTGTTGCTTATTTTAATATTTTTTTTCAATTTAGTGCTAATGTACATTTTGATTTTATCATTGATTTTTGTAAGGCTCCTAATTATATAATTTCTTAAAATGTTATCACAAATATCAAGTACAGAAATGTTCTTCCTTTTTCGTCATTCAATTTTATTTATATTTTCTGGGGAGGGTGGTTATAAACATATTAATCAAGATTTTTATTATCTCTGTGGTTTAATCGTAGCACACAGTTTTCTATAAAATGAACATAATCGATTATTTAAAGATTAAAGCTGGACTCTTTGTGCATTGATCCTCTGTACAGGTTCACTTTTTATCAACGATGGGGGTTTTATGTGTTAAATGTGTTTACAACTTTACTTGAATGATTGCACAATAATCAGGTACTTCTGAAATGTAATAGTGTGTGTCTGTATGATTTGAGATTAGCCATGTGTATTGCGATCATTATGTACATATGTGTTTTTACCAATTCACCAACATTCCAACTGACTCCATATTCAGAAAACGACATCTGTAACAAACATAAACTTTTAGCTACTGCTGTAAAAGCAGAACCAAAAACAATGAAAGTCCCAACTATGTATTGGCTTCCGAAACTACACAAAACACCTTACAAATATAGATTTATTTCGTCTTCAAGCCATTGTTCCACTACTAAATTATCTATTCTTCTTACCAGTACACTTGGTATAATCAAAAACCTGATAATAAATTGTTCAAATAAGGCCTTCGAAAATAGTGGAATTAATTACTTTTGGAGTGTCAAAAACTCGTTGGAAGTACTTGATAAATTGCATGCTTATATTGGTAATTTTGAATCTGTACAAAGTTTTGATTTTTCTACCCTATATACCACATTGCCGCACATTCTCTTTACGAAAAAATTCACACATCTAATTAAATGGGCATTTAAAAAGTCAGAATGTGAATATATATGTTCAAACTCTTTTAGGTCATTTTTAGTAGCAATAAACAAAAAAACTACATGTATGTCAATTGGACATGCTTTGATACTACATCTGCTCTTGAATTTTTACTAGATAACATTTTTGTTCGCTTTGGAGGTTCCGTATATCGTCAGGTTATCGGAATTCCAATGGGGCCTAACTGTGCACCACTTATTGCGGACCTGTTTTTGTATTGCTATGAGTTACAATTTATGACAAAAATCAGCAAAGACCCATCGAAACAACATCTGATACACAAATTTAATAATACTTTTAGATATTTGGATGATATTTTAGCTCTCAATAATGACGACTTCAGTATGTATACTAAGGAATTTTATTCTGTTGAATTTACTTTAAATAAAGCTAATGCTAACAATGACCACTGCCCTTTCCTCGATCTTGATATATATATCATTAACGGAAAGCTTAATACTAAAATTTATGATAAAAGAGATGTCTTCTCATTTCCTATCGTTATTTATCAATTTTACAGTGTTTATATATCTCAACTTGTACGATTCGCTCGTGTATGTAACAATGTTTTAGATTTTAACGATAGAAATTTATGTATTACTGAAAAATTATTACACCAGGGTTTTCGATATCACAAACTAGTCAAAACATTTACTAAATTTTATCATCGGTATAAGGACATCATTCGTAAATATAGCTCAACATGCAGACTTCTTATACATTCAGGTATTTCACATCCAATACTTTATGGAAATATTCTTTATAAAGCACAAAAATGTCAGTATTCACCTCAGAAGGTAACAAAACCTTTAAATAGACTTATTTAGAAGGGATATAGTTACGATACTGTTGTCAGGTCATTAAAGATTGCATATTTTGGCGTTAAAATTGATTCACTTATAGGGTCTTTGCATCGGAACTAAACACATTTATTATTAATAAACCAGTTGTTGGCATGACACGGCTTATGTTCTTCTCATATTTGTTATGATAGTATGATACTAAACCCCTCAGGGGGGAGGATTGTGCCTGATATTCATATGATTAAGACATAATTTTTCAATCAGTTTAATTGAGGGCCGAAGCTGGCATGTCAGTTAACTGCTAGTAGTCTGATGTTATTTATGTATTACTGTCATTTTGTTTATTTTCTTTGGTTACATCTTCTGACATCAGACTCGGACTTATCTTGAACTGAATTTTAATGTGCGTATTGTTATGCGGTTACTTTTCTGCATTGGCTAGAGGTATAGGGGGAGGGTTGAGATCTCACAAACATGTTTAACCCCGCCGCATTTTTGCGCATGTCCCAAGTCAGGAGCCTCTGGCCTTTGTTAGTCTTGTATTATTTTACTTTAGTTTCTTGTGTACAATTTGGAGTTTAGTATGGGGTTCATTATCACTGAACCAGTATATATTTGTTTAGGGGCCAGCTGAAGGACGCCTCCGGGTGCGAAAATTTCTCGTTGCATTGAAGACCTATTGGTGACCTTCTGCTGTTGTCTGCTCTATGGTCGGGTTGTTGTCTCTTTGGCACATTCCCCATTTCCATTCTCAATTTTATTTATTCTGCTATCTAAGTACAAATGGGTTCAGTTCTAAAATTAAGGACAGGAAACAGGAAACAAGAAAACCAAATTTGATTAGATTTTATTTAATATGCATGCTCTGTGCTTTTACCTTTAAAAAGAAGCTTCGCCTCAGTTATCATAGTAATGAGAATATTTACGTGACATATCAGAGGGGTAATCAGGAGTGTTTATACATGTTCACACTTTATGATGTCTTAAAACATCTAAATTGGGCAAAGTATAGGGAAATTTTGACCAAATGCAAACGAAAAATGATTATGTAATGTAAATAAAGGCAACAGTAGTATACCGCTGTTCAAAATCATCAATCTATAAGATAAAAAAAGAGAAAAACCAAATCCGGGCTACAAACTAAAACTGAGGGAAACGTATCAAATATAAGAGAACTAAGGCACAACAGAGACACAACATCGAAAAGTAACACACACAAAAACGAACTATAATGTAACTATAATGTAACAATGGCCATTTTCCTGACTTGGTACGGGGAATTTCATGAAAAAATGGTGGGTTGAACCTGGTTATGTGGCATGCCAAACCTCCCGCTTTAATGGCAGTGTTAATAATAACATTGAAATGACAACATGACACAATGCTACAATAAATAAATGAATGGGAGAAAATATAGGACAGAAAAAATATAGGACAGAAAAAAAAATGAATAATAGCCATCAAAAGGTAACAGGTTCATAACTATTTTTATTCGCCAGACGCGCCGTACGTCCACACAAAACTATGCTCAGATGAAAAAAGTTTGAAAGCCATAACAACTACAAGACAACAATCAAAACCAAGGAGTAAACCAAAGGACATTTACATCAACAGTTGTGAGGCCAGGGTTATCCGCCTGGGACAAAAACATCATTATTATCAAGAATAATACATAGTTTTGCAAACAGTAAATTTTATAAAATGACTATATAATAGATAAAAGTCTTGTGATATGTCACCTACGAACCCTTTAACAAGATGATGAAGGATGCTTAAAACATGCAGATAGAATGGCACTAACTTTTCATGAGTTATCGGATTAAAGATATCCTTTTCAACTAGATGTGGTTGCAAATGGACATATACCGTATTACTTAGCAGTTGACCAATCAGAAAACATTTACTGTTGGTGGAAAGAAGATTGAGTGATATTGGTTTTTTTTTTTTTACCAAATTCATACCTCTGGTTGAAAATATATTACCTTTATATAAATAAAAAATAAAATTGTGTTATAAAATAAGGAACACGACGGGTGCCACTTGTGGAGCAGGATCGGCTTACCCTTCAGGAGCACCTGAGATCACCCCTAGTTTTTTGGTGGGGTTCGTGTTGCTTATTCTTTAGTTTTCTATGTTGTGTCATATGTTTTATTGTTTGTCTGTTTGTCTTCTTTCATATTTATTCAAACAATGTCAGTTTATTTTCGACTTATAAGTTTGACTGTCCTTCTGGTATCTTCCGTTCCTCTTCTATTAATAAGTTTATTAATAGTTTAATGACATGTTGCTGTGTTGTTTGTTATGTTTGATGAGTATGCTGGCAATTTTATATAAGTGTATTGTTTTCTCTAATGTATTTTGATGTATTCTTTTCACAATTGATTGGTTATTAAAAGGTACAAATTGTATGACCAATGACATCCGGCTAGGAAGCCAAATGATTACACTATTATTGAGCATAAAAACCAAATGGAGATTCTGAAATAAAATTGTCAACTTCTGGCTCAATGGATAGCATACTTATTTCTGAATTAACACTCAAAAAGTTATAATATCTTTTTCATATGAACTCCGATGTGATCCTCAAGCTCCTGACCATTTCAAGTTTAAGAAATATATCCCTTGTAAAATGTTATCAAGATTGAGTTATTGAATTCTCGTTATAGTGTGTATCATTAAAGAAGGGTTTTTACTTTACACTAAACCTAGTGGTAATAAATATAATACAGTTATAAATTTGACGAAATGTAAATCACAAAACAGCATATGCGATATTGCAATTAGTTTATTCCATACATTAAATCATGACTACTTACTTTGATTGGTAAAAAATCAAATATGGATAAGTTGGGTTATATTTATTTAACATACATATGCTTCATTGTATTGTTAAAAAAAAACTCTAAAATTTATTCATGCATCAACTCCTATATATCTGAGCGTCTGCATGGAACCGTGTCTTTCAATCCTAAATTATTAATTTTAAATACCATTTTGTATTTATTCTTTTTTATTGCTATTTGTTTGATATAATTTGTATTTCTATTCTTGTTTTTGGTAATAAATTCTCTATTCTGTTAAACCCATTAGCGAACCTGTTGAATAATACCTGATGTGTTACAGGTGTAAAAGCGAAAATATGCAAAAGCAAACACAAAACATGTAAAATTATTCTAAGTGGAGTGATGAAAAATAATTTTATTGCATTAGTATAAGGAACACTTCCTCAAATTCATTCTATGGAATTGTGTCAAGGAAATAGATATGAACTAATATAACGTTGTATAAAGTTCAAAAGTACAGGAAATTAGTTTTATGGGAATCGTTGAACGTAAAGAGATGTAAGTATGCTTTATGATTGTAAAACTAACTAAAGTATTTGTTTGTCATGAGTGATCTGCCATATATTGATATTTGCTAACAAGATGTAATACAACTGGGAATTTGATCATATTAAGACTTGCACATGGTAACTATTATCTGTTTCTTGAATAATTACACCTTCAAATTAGGCTTGTTATAAACGAAATGTCACGGAATAAAACATCAACTTTTTTACAAGTATGTTGTTTACAGAGTCAATAAACTAAGATACGATTCATGCTTACTTATTGATAGTTGAATTGCATTATTCTCAAAGATTGTCATTTAATCGATTTAGCAGAATCTTTTATATTTGTGTTATACAGGTATGTGTAACAGTATTGTCTTTAACATGTCAATACTAATAATTTTGCATTACACAAGTTTGTGCTTTTCTGAAACTGTTTATAGCGACTTCTTCAAATCTTTTGCATGTGAATTCTGATTCAGACAAATCTCATGGGTTTAATAATATTTTAATGGTGACAGGCTGACAGCAATTGCAGTCGTTCTTCGTCATAACCATGTTGGAACAGTGTTTTTTTGTGTTTTGTTTTTGTTTTTTGTGAAAGAGAGAGACCCTGATTAATGAGGTAAGTGATCATATCTCTCGAAATAAATAAAAAGATCCTGAAGCAGACCATTTGGGTTAGCTATTTAAATATCCTTAACATATTATTCACTGCAATTAAAGAGATGCAAGACCTTACGGAAAGGTAGATTATATGGGGACGAAGTCCCCAATAACAGTAGAAAATTCAATAAAAAAAAAAATTCGGGAAAATTTCCCGAATTTTTCATTGTACTAATGAACTCAAAATCGTTCAAATTTTTTTGTGTCGTGTTTTGAAATCCCGGACCTGCGCAGAAATGTACAATGTACTTCCTTTTTCCGGTCTCGTTTGTATGAAACTTTGAGTAAAATATATATTTATCAGTCTAGTATAAAATAGGAAGGAACGTGCAATACCAATTTCATTTTTAATAATTCCTTGATATGAAAAAACGTTACCTGATGATAGCGTTTCTTTGTTTACATTCCATATGACGTCATAATTTAAATAACGTCACAACTAAAATCCCTAACAACAGAATCAAAATCGGAAACGTTACGGTATTTCCGTTTCTTCTTTTTAACAAATATTTGAGTTACAAAAAATAATTCATACAGACTTCGTCCCCATTTACAGGTAATGCCTGCCTCATATTATTTTTGAAGCGTAAGCACATAGACAAAATTATCAAACAACTTAAGAATGAAGACCTAGATTAAGGGCAATAAATCTTTATTTAGTTATCAAAGGTACCAGGATTATAATTTAGTACGCCAGACGCGCGTTTAAATTATCAGTATGTTTGTGTCAAACATTTTCATAAATATATTTAAAGCGTCTAGGTTACAAGGATAATTACGAATCCGTTTCAGATAAACGCTCAAAATACATTAATGAAATATGACTTTAACAAACGCATGACTGATTTAAAAAGTTATTTTCAAGGTTTACCCCCTTAAGATTGTACTGAGCCAGATTAAAAATTTGAGATAAACAGCATCCAAAAAAAGGGTGTCTCAAAAAGTTAACATTGTAGATTTCGATACCTTTAATTTGATTATTTCAGATAATATCACCTTTTTTGTTTTGTTCTTTTTCTTACGTTCTCACCATAATCATACAACAAGTAATCGGAAACTGTTGGTTGGCTGGAGTTTTTTTTCTGCTTTGATTAACAACTCTCTCAGTTGTTTATTGCTTACTTTGTCAATGTTTCTAATTTGTCCATGAACTATACTTTACTAATTGCGATGACTCTAGAATTGCTACTTTTGTTTCTGTTGTGTTTTGTTGTTTTTTTTTAATCTGATCTTAATATACACACTCTATGTAATCAATGTGTCGGTTTGTTATTATGTATCACTAGTGTCGCAGGTTAAGGGAAGATTAAGCAATCACAAACGTCTTTAACCCAGACACATTTTGTATGTGCCTATCTCGAGTCGAAGTGTTATTAACTTAAATTGTATGTATTGAAATGTATACATTTATATATATATATTTATTTTATTTTTTGTAGTTAAAAGGCTATTTGGAACAATGAAATGTGTACTGCGAATTCTACTTTTTTCAATACTATGTAGAATACAAATTTGCATGAACGACCTAACATACTTTCATCAATGTTCATTTGACTTCAAATGCAAATGCAAAAAAGAAAAGCAGTTTATATATGTTGATTGCTCAAGCCAAGAAATAGCTGTTATACCACGCTTCCCATCTAATGTCAAAACTTTAAATCTGAGTAACAATACGATTCGATCTATAAAGGACTATACATTTGACAACCTCGCTTATCTCATAGATCTCGATCTGGCGGGAAATAATCTTCAGGCAGAGAGGGTAGAACGATATGCTTTTGAAGGTCTAAATCAACTACGACGTCTTACAGTTGCAAACAATGATATTGCTGTGATTCATTTACCTGAAGGAATATTCAAACCGTTGGAGTTTTTGTTGTATTTGAATATACGACATAATGCAATTACTGATAATCCTCAGGGCAAAATTATTGGTGATCTTCGAACCTTAGAAACTCTTGAGGTTGATATCATCATGGAACCATATATTGATAGTCTATTTGGAGAGGGCGTATCATTGCTCGTTAGACTAACACGATTAGTTTCGGGTCTTTGCGGTGTTTATACGTTAGGAAGAATGTCTTTTGAGTATCTAGAGCAATTAGAACATATTGATATTTCAAGTTGTCCTATAACAAGTATTATGCTCGGTGCTTTCAGCAACATGAACCATCTGAAGTATTTGAAAATACGTTTTCGAAAACAGTATCATTCCTCTATTGTCGACCAAATATTTCAAGATCTACAGACAACCTCAATAGATACTTTAATACTGGAACGAACATTTTTTACAGCAGTTATGTTCCCATATGATGTATTTTACTACTTAAATAACACCAGTATAAGAAGTTTACAAATAACAGACAACATATTCCCGCCTACAAATAGGACTTATATATTTAGATATCTTCCTACTTCGCTTCGACATTTGGATTTTTCAAACGATGGATTGAGACAGTTATCAATTTATATGCCCTACTTACTAAGTATGAATCTTCGAAATAATTCTTTAGGAAGATTTCTTGCAGGCCATTCATATATGCTCTCTTCAAAGACAGATTTGCAAAGCGTAGATATTTCAATGAACAATATTCATTATTTGACATTTGCACTATTCCATAACAACGTCCGTCTTGAAGTAATAAATTTAAGTCAGAACCATCTAATTGACATAACATTTGACACTTCACATTTATTGTCAATTCAAATTTTAGATTTGTCGGATAATTCAATCACACATTTCAATGAGACAATCATCAATGCTTTTACTACTCTTTTCAAAGCTACCGATCTAAAAATAGATCTTACTAACAACATGTTGGAGTGTAGTTGTAATACGGTTAAATTCCTCCGCTGGGTGTTGGATCATAATAAGCGGTTTTTGAACCAGGAACGCTACATGTGCAAATTTGAAAATGGTAATATTGCTGACCTCACATCCTTAAAAAAAACAGTCAACCAAATACAAAAGGAATGTTCTTCATATACAACATTGATTGTTTGTGTGTCCGTTGGAATATTTGCAGCCATTTTAGTTTTATGTTCTGGTTTAATTTATCGACATCGATGGACACTTCGTTACATGTATTACACGACAAAAAGTAAATATTATCGTTATAAACCAGTCGAAATGGACGACATATACTCTTTTAACGCCTTTGTCTCATATTCTGATAAAGAAAAAGATTTTATCATAAATGAATGGATTCCAAATATTGAACAAGCATGTGACATAAAACTATGCATCCATCAACGAGACTTTCTTCCGGGAGAAGATATTACTGTAAATATAACGAACGCCATCCGCGAGAGTAAGAAGACCGTGTGTATCGTTACACGGTCGTTTCTTGATTCTTATTACTGTATATTTGAATTTAATATGGCAAGAATGGAAAGCATTTACTCTAGGGGAGGACGCAGTACCATATTCCTGGTATTCTATGAAAACATACAACCAAAAGATCTTCCTCTGGTTATGTTAGAACTCGTTCAACAACAGTCATACATAGAATATCCTCATGATCAGCAAGGAAATGTTGTATTCTGGGAGAAAATCAAAGAAGTGCTCGGATAAAGGACAAATTATGATAAAGGCCGTTTCTGGACCCCATTTTCAAGAATTTTAAAACATTGAAGTTAGAACCGGCCATCCAGCTGTTGGAAATAACTGCAGTATCTACTCGTCCACATAGCACATTAATATATTATTGTGCTATGTGCTCAAATCTGTGCAAACTACGACTTTGAAAAGGCCAAAAACGACGAAAAGTGTAAAAACTCTACAATTTAATTATGTTCGGAGACGACATTTGACATCAGCACCAACGTAGTCCATCCAAATATTTTCAACCATCAACTATTTTCTTATGTATCTTTCAATTAATAAAATATCATGGTGGTCTACGTTGGTGCTCATGTCCTAATTTGTTTTCAATGCTAAATTTTAGACCTTCTATGGCAAAAATCACAAACTGTTATACGTTGCTAGGCAATATTTCTGTTGCTAGGTTGTTGCTAAGCATTTAAACTGAAATTTAATCAACTATTCATTTGCAACTCAAATTTATTTTTAAACAAACAATTCTATTTTCAGTTATGCTAGTTATAATGAGAAAGCCCTGCATTAGTGATGATTAAGCTATATGAAAAAGCCGTTGCTATGCAACTTTCCTTTCACCGGACCACAAAAAAATAATCTGTTTTGTTTAGTTTTGATACAAAGGATATCAATCATCTGTATATAAACTTATTCTGGAAGGGGGCCAAAAACGCCCCTGATCATACCTTGTCCTATACCAATTCATTCTATAAACCGTTTTTTGAAGATCTAATTTGAGTAACAGTTATTTCTCTTTGCCGCCTTGTTGCAAGTTGATGTGTCCGTCTTCTTTGATGAAAAAACAAAAATAATATCAAAATCAAAAGGCTAATAATATGTATCTTCCGAATGCAGTAAGTTCTCTCCACAATAACAAACACTGACCACATAGTAGTGCTAAAAGTGGCGTTAAACATTAATTTACTGCAAAGTTGTTTTCTAAACAATAAAAACTTTTTAGCCTTGTAAATATTGTCACATCGTTGGTTTGATAATCTCTTGTCTGCTTGTTTTAATTGTGATATACTTGGGGTTTTTTTTTTTAAATTATTCGACAAAGCACTATTTCGACAACAATTTATTGATTTATAATATTTCTGCAAACAAAATTCAAAACAACTTGTTTACCATTTGATAATATGTAAATAATCATTAACTGCATTATTGTCTTTCAAAAAAAATGGATAACTGTTATTTCATTTGTTATATTGCATAGATGTGTTAAATATACACTGCTGCGGAACGAACGTGCACATATGCAAATCACACTTCGAAAACATTGTAATTCGCCGTTTAACAATTTAAAGGATTTATGAGTCATTTTTAATGTTCAATTTTGTCTCTTCTGGAACAATGACAACTAATCCAAGGAAAGGTTATAAATTTTAGAGATGTGCAATTTCCCAATTGGTACGAAATTCTAAATAAAGTATTAAAAAATATATTTATTTCAAACAACATATGATGACAATGTAAACACCAGCCACATCTGGTTCAGTGTAAAACATTTGGACCAAGACCTATGTATATCTGACTCGCAGATTGCGTTTTAAAAATGTGTATGCGAGCAAACAGTATACTCAAGTAAACCACAAATAAGCAAAGTATTTGTGAACGCTGTAGGCCTAGAGTAAAGATTACTTGCATTTTAAAATTTATATAAAACATTGAATTTTATTTTACTAAACAAAATGTGGCGGAGTTATCTGTAATTATGAACGATTGTACATTTGTACTTTGACCTTTTTTTTTTTGCTAATAAAAGTATTTCCTTGACAAGTGTTTTTTTTTCTCAAATACACATCCAACTGTAACTAAAATATCAAAGTATAATATATCATCAATTACTGCATGACATTAACTCGATCGGATCTAAATAATGATCAATTCATTGCACTAATTTATTTGAACTATCAAAGGTAGTGATAAACCTTGAGAGGTATATATATCAAGTCAGAACAATAGGGATGTGTTTGCATTTCATGCAACCTTTACTTGAAAACAGTCTAATCGACATGAACGCAACATAGATCAAACATTCACGATCGATTATGCTTTTAGATCAGATTTAGAGGCTCGAATAAAATGTAGTTGAAACAGTGTGAATTCACATTACTATAAGACGTGTCACGGTACTTATCTGTCCCAAATTCATGTATTTGGTTATTATATTTGTTATTATCATAGGATTTTGTCTAATGTTTAGTCCGTATCTGTGTGTATGTGTTACATTTTAATGGTGTGTCATTGTTCTCCTGTTATATTAATGCGTTTCCCTCAGTTTTAGTTTATTACCCCGATTTTGTTTTTTGTCCATGGATTTATGAGTTTTGAACAGCGGTATACTACTGTTGCCTTTATTTATTACCTAGAGGCCCTTCAGATCATGTGTCGCTCGCCTGCAACTTTAAATCTGGTAACTTTTTAGTTGAAAACATTAAAGGGTAATATTTTTTTTACTGACTCTTTATCCTGGTATATTTTTCCTCTTTTCATGGTTGTATTTATCATTAATTATAGTTTTCAAAATATTAAGCAAATCATACACATACATGGTAAAAACTATTTAGAAATGGCAATAACTTCAATACTAAGTTCATAAAAGATTTCAGTCAAGCTAACTTATTTGTAGATCTTACCTTGCTTTCTAAACTTTCTATCTATCTGTCATAGTTTTCAAGATAATAGGCAAACATTATATACTATAACTAGACACATTACCAATAAAATGTTAGAGCAAATGTATGGTAACAATGAGGAGGGTCTACAAGATGATCGTAATAGAAATCCAATACCAAAGCTGCTAAGCGAAGACAGAAAACATCTCTTAGACTCTGAAGTGTATATGCTCTCATTAAACCTAAAACGTGGGATTCACTCAGCATGCTCAGTATTGAATATTACTATAAAAATATATCATACTAATTGAGAAAATAAATTGAGACAACAGCCCGACCACAGAGTAGACAACAGTTTGATGCCACCATCAGCGAGAAAATCCTGCACCCTGGGGTATGCTCATCCGGCCTATAAATAAAAATGTGTATTACATAAAATTGAGAATGGAAATGGGGTATAAGTCAAAGAGACAACACCCCGACCATAGATCAGAAAACAGCAGACGGTCACCAATATGTCTCCAATGCAGCGAGAAATTCCCGCACCCGGATGCATCCTTCAGCTGACTCCTTAAAAATATATATACTAGTTCAGTGAAATTAAACGCCATACTAAGCTCCAAAGTATACACACAAGAAACTTAAATTAAAATTAATCCAAAACCAACAAAAGCCAGGGGCTCCTGACTTGGGACAAGCGCAAGAATGCGGCGGTGTTAAACATGTTAATGAGATCTCAACCCTCCCCTATACCTCTAGCCAATGTAGAAAAGTAAACGCATATTCATACTCACATTAAAATTAAGTTCACTCGAAGTCCGAGTCTACAGGTACAGTTCCGTGAGCATGGACGGCATACTAAACTCTTGTATCTTAATATGTTGGCGGCTTATTTTGTTTGTTTTTTATTTTCCTTTATAGGTTTAAAACCACTACTGTTTTTCATCTACTTGTCACTGCTAGATATAGACTTTTTCAAAAGTGTGCAAAATGTGTCTATGTTTCAAAAGTTTGGCCTTGGTGAATTTCTATCCTGTCAAATAATATAGACAAAATGTCACATAACATGTCATTTCATATTAGATAAGAACCTTCATGTAATTTGCACCTACTGATTGCCTGTGTAGAAGCATTAGTAAACATGTAACCTCAAGTTTCCAAAATATTCTATATTAAAATAAATTTGAATGGTCATTTGAAACAACCAAAATATATATTTTTGACTTTTTTTTATTGCAATGAACATGATGAAATGTAGGATAAACTTTATATAACTGCCAATTCAAGAAAAAAGATGTTTAACCCTTTTTTCATATGAAACCGGATATGATGTATTATAATTTGATGGCATTACACCTATATACTAGCTACAAGTATGTATACTAATATAAATCTAGAAAAAAAGAGTTATTCAACACAAATTAATACATCAATTAAAAAGCAAAAAGGACGATTTAAAGATTTAGACCTATTTTGTACCTTTAGAATACATATTTCTTCCAAAATATATCGATAAAAATAATCTACTAAACGTGTACATCTACATATTTTCAATTTACTACAGCTGTTCTATTTGCGAAATCAAATTGCATTGATCGGTTAATCATATGGTCTATGACTTTATATCGCCTTGTCTTTGGTGTTGACAAGGTTTTCTGTCATTAACGACGTCACTTAAAGAAAAGTTTTTTTTTCATCTTTACATCATTCGCTAAAAAAAGGAATGTTTTTGTTCCTCATATTCAATTTCTAACATTCGTATGAGTTACAGTTTATATAAAGAATAGCCATATGCTATCTCGAAATGTAACTTTTATTTTACGAGGCTTTGAAACAGACAAAAAAGTAAAATAACAAAAATACCGAACTCTGAAGAAAATCCATAACGGAAAGTCCCAAAAATGAAGCAAACAGAAAAAATCAAATGCTCAAACACATCAAACGAATGGATGACAACTGTCATATACCTGACGCTGTACAGCGAGACTTTTGTAAAATTTCCTAATACAACAAACCATGTAGAAGGTTGGCATAGTAAGCTTAAACAGTTAGTAAAGCACCACACCCAAACATCTCCAGGTTGATAAAGTTGTTGATACAAGAAGAAGTCTTCCATGCTCTCATACTTATCAAGGACAGAGACAATGGGAAACGTGTTAAAATTCTATACCTATTTTTAGTATTGTGATAAAACTCGTTTTCTATATTGCATGTACTACCTGCATAAAGAAGTTACTTTAAACATGATACATATGTTGTTTTGAATTTCATTCAGTTTTTATATCTTATAGTTTTATAAAAAAAAATTCGACTAGTTGACATTAAATGTACTTTTGCAAGTTTAGAAAAGGTAATGTTAAATTTATGTCTGATTCCCTTCAATTCCTTATTCAAAGACGATTGATTGGGTGACCTTCTTTGTGATTATCAAATATATCGATACTTATAATTGTAAATTAATTCATTTTAAATATACAACAAAACTATTGACCACATACAGTTTTGAAGCATGAATTGTTTACATTAACTTAAAGTTTTCCTGTGTTTACAATAATTATATTGAAATAAGGTAACATGTTTATTATAATCAACTATCTATATCATTCAATATAGTCTCAATTGGTTAAATCTTACCTAGTTATTTTCATTGAAAATAAATACATATAGGATTTTATAAATAACATTCCAGCTCCTTTGTTCTACCAGGGTTGATTTGTGCCGTATCACACCTACCAGATCTTTGTTTTGCATAATCTCCCTTGTTCTGTAACATTTTGGCGGGAATGTCAAATCCACTGTAAAACTTATAATTAATTATACGGAGAAGACTTTGATCGATCAAAATTTACGTTAAAGTATCCAGTTTCTATGCTGGGATTCGAACTCAAAACCTTAAGCATATCAAACCACGACACATACCACTACACCAGTTCGACTGGATACCAACTTTCAGTAAATTAACATACATACTGAAAGTAAGCACGATATTTTTATGGGGCGAGTTTGCAAACCTTTATTGAGTGGGGTTTAAACCATTTTCGTAAATAAGTGAGTTGTTAGACTGATTGTTCAATTTGATGTTACACTTTTTCAAAATTGGGGCGAGTCATTAAACAAGAGTAGGGCGATTTTTTTTTATAAAGTGGCGAACTAGTGTGGGCCGATTTACCAGTGGGCGAGTTAACATTGATTCATATTTAATCATCGTGTTCGGGGTTCATAAAGAGTATCCATTATATAGCAATACATAAAGTATATTATAATGGTTGTGTGGCGTTCTAAACTAGATTTCATGAACTGTATATGATTTTCTAATCTAAAACAGGTGGGATGTAAAATAGTTATCCCATTCGGACTTTGTGTGTCAGTGTAAGATCACCATATGGCCTCCATGCAGCCATCGGTGTGATCTTACACTGACACAACGCATATTCGTGTGATAACTATTACAGATATTGATTTTAAGCTTTTTAGATTTTTATATATCTTTTATTTTCAATGTATGCAATGCACTGATCTGTTGTGTCGATTTATATATAAAGGGTAATGATTGTCAATCACCCGTAACTTTCTATTTTTTTTTTATTCTATTTATTATCAAACGTGTTCCAAATATTAAAATAGACTGACCAAAATTATTAACATCAAAATAGTTGTTAACGGTATATCGGTATATATATTGCTTCGGCAGCGTCATTATAAATAACAAAAATAAGACACTTTTTGTTTCACAGCATTGTTGTTTTAAACGGAAACACAATTATAGAACAATAAAATCATGAATAAACCAAACACTAATAATTTTCGAGTAATGCAATGGTGTTGGTTTTTTTTCTGTTTCTTTTTGAAATATGAATACGTTTTTTTAAACCTGTCCTTCATTGAAAAGTTTTAATCGTAAAAATAGCCATATCTATATACTGTCTTGTTCAATCGACCTCTAATGAACTTTAGATTTTATTATTGATTTTTGTAAAACTCCTAATTCCTTAAATTATAATTATAAAAATTAAATGCACAAACGTTCTACCCTTTTTCCTCTGATAAAGTTATTGCATTATTTAAATTTGGACTTTTTTGTGCATTGATTTTCTGTATAGGTTTCATTTATCATTAACATCGGTTTTTGGTTGAGTTAATTGTTTTTAATTTTTGTAACCATTGATTGGACTGTATTGTGCATTTATTAGTTTTATTCCGCCAACTAAAGTTAAAATGGGTTCACTTCTAAAATTAACCCCAAGTACAACGGAAAAAACAAAATGTGTCAGATTTGATCAGTTGTGTAATGTACACAGTGTAGCCTATACTTTAAGAATAACTACGCCTTAGTGATCATAGTGATGAGACAATTAAGATCATTTATCTAAGTGGAAATTAGGAGTGCATTTCCTGCAAACACAAACGATGCAAACGGCTAAGCGCGCACATGATCATTTCTTTCAAACATACGTTTGCAAAGTTTACATAAACTTTGACAGACTATGCACACGCTGAAAATGTTTGTCGTTTGTTAGAACAAACGCTACATTTGTTTCAAACTTCAACCTAATTAAACGATGTATTTGTTTCTGTGTTTGTAAAATCTCTGTTTACCAACAACATGTACATGCATTATTGAAAGTTCAAACAGGGTCCGTAAAGACTTATTAAACGATGTATGTGTTTCTATTTTTGTAGCGTTTAGAAAACAACAACAAACGCGACACAACGTTTAACAAAATTTTGGTAAGAAAGAAATGCACTCTATGCTTGTTATCTTTTACATATATCTCATGATGTTTACAACTAAACCATCAATTGAATAATTTTCACACGGTATGGTGTCTGAACAAATCATTATTGGACAAACAACTATAAGGAAATTTAGAATGCAACAGGAAAATGATTATACAATTTATTAGTCTCGTACCAGGCAAACGACGTTGCTCAATAGTCATAATTTGATTCAATAAAAAACAACTCCGGTTATAAACTAAATCACAAGGAAATATATGAAATATAACAGGAAGACAATTGAACAACAAAAACATCAAGTAAAAACAAACACAAAAATACATATAAGCGGACTGTAGAAAACAACTACGATATTCCCGACTTGGTACAGGACATTTTGTGAAAGGAAGGTGGGTTGAACTTGGTTTTATGGCAAACAAACCCTCCCGCTTATTATATATTAATCTATCGATCGCAATGGTATAACTACCGCTAAAACCATAACACTCCGCGACAGGAATACACTACAAACAAACACAAGCGTTTCCATTATTACCAGGTATGGCTTCGGATTATATATATACCACACAACTAAACTACATTGCGCAAGAGAAAAGGGATATGCACATTACCACAGGCACCACTTGGGGTCAAAACAAAAGAGCACAATCTCATAAATCAAAACATCAAAAACAGAGATTTGATCACTCATATTAATAACTTTGTCGTTTAGTTATATGTTTACTATACTGGCAATTGTATGTAAGTGAATCACTTTTTCTTATACATGTTTTTTTTGTCATTACACTTTTTGCCGCTGGTAGGTAAATAAAATGTAGTGTATATTTGGTGACAAAAAATTAGGCAACCAATGATTACAATAATATTTAGCATTAAAAGCAAGTGAAGATTCAGACAATATTCAAATTTGACTCAATGAGCAATAAATTATTTCCTGATTAAAATTCATACTACAAAAAGTCGTTATATAGCATTCATATGAACTCTGATGTTATCCACTGAGTACGTTATCAAAATTGTCTGATTAAAAATTGTGCACTATTAAGGAAGGATCATCTTAACCTAGTGGTTGTAAACAATAGTATTCTAAATTTGATTATTATATCATATATAAAACAAAAAGCGAAATCCATAGTTCAATATATCTTTCCTTAATCAACTTAGAACTGATTACTTTGAATATTATGATTATCATATTGATAAGTTGAGTGTCTCATTGATTAGATATATTGTTTTTAAGTTTAAAATGTTCTTCATTCATCAACCTTCTATGAGCATCTTGAATTTTCTTTATTCTTCTTTCATTTTCATTGTTTGGTCAATGTGTTCTTCTCTTTATTTTTGCAATCAGATCACAATTCTGTAAAACACATCTAGAACCTCGTCAACAATAAATGTGTTGGATTTGTTAAAGAGGTAAAACAAAGGAAAATATTCAAAAGTAAAAATAAGTATGTCAAGTGGAATGATAAAAAATAGTTGTGTTGTAATTAGTCACATCCTCAAATTCATTTTAAAACAAAACCCTAGGAAATAGATATAAAATTAATATAACGTTGCATAAAGTTCAAAAGTACAGGAAATTATTTTGATGGTAATCGTTATACGCAAATAGATGTAAGTATGTTTTTTGAATTGTAAAATTAACGAGAAGATAGTTCTTTGTCATGAATAACCTGTCATATTTCGATGTATGTAAACAAGTTTTATTTTGTCGCTTTACACGTCACTGGGAGTCCGTTCGTCCACTCATCTGTCCGGTCATGTAAGCGCTCTAATGGTTATCGTTATTGACATTTTTTTATGTATAATTTATCTCAAATGTTTATATTAGCAATATGTCGTACAAGTTAAAAACCGATCATTTATTTCAAAAAGACTTATGTCTCCAGGAAATTTAGTTTATACAGAAAATCCCATAATAAGCACTCTCGATTCTACGTTTTTTGTATGTTTGTTATGGAGTTGATGTTAAATTTGTACATCAGTAATTGCTCAGATATAAATTGGAAAATCAGTGCTAAATGTTTTCAGTAGTTATTTCTTGTTGGAATACATCTATTTTCAACATTGCATATTATACTTATGGGCATTCTCACACCTTCAAGTTTTATGGGGTTGATATCAAGGGCTGATATCAATAAGACCTTTCAACAGTTCAATAATGCCGACAAACTATTTCGACAGCAGTTCTTCTCCTTGAGAGTACAACTTTTGTTAGTTATCTAATTTCTATATTCATTGTTAGATATTTATTAAAAAGCTTTAAATAAACTTTTACAAGTATTGTCATTTGGCACAAGACATTGATGAAACGTGTAGGATATACTTTTATTTCGAAATATTTAGATCTCCTACATCTCCAAGAAACATTAAATTCCAATACAATATTATGATCTGTTTTGGTTCTTTCTGCTGGCGTTATCACTAATATCTGTCATCGTCCTCTAAATCCACAGCAAGTTATCAGAGACTGAAAGATTCCTTCGTGTTGGTTGGTTGGAGAGATCGTGTTTACTACTTTGATTAACAACTGTAAGTTTTTCATTGTTAAGGTAGCACTATAGTCAGAATTTTCTGACTCCAACCAACAGTCTTTAAAGATTAATTTCTCAAAAATTACTCAATGGATTTTTAAAATCTTTAGCTCATTATAGAGGTGAAATATTAATTCTTCTTAATCTGTAAATAAATTAATTTTTGGTATGATTAATCTCAAACTATAGCTCCTTAATTGCCAAAAAAGTGGTCTTCCAACTCGGATGAAAATGACACATTCAGGTCAAATGGTAGTGAAAATTTGTTTTCATCGCTTTAATCAACCATACACTATAAACAAAACCGTGTCTCAGATTTTTGATATATGCCTCCAGTAAGAAGATATATTGATTTAACTGCTGGGTACCAAACCTCATTTCACCTTTCATCTTTGGACAACTATAAATTCATTTAGAAACAAATTATCCAAAAACTGGGACACTGTATGGTAGAAAATACTCCCTTTAATCACATATATCAAAGTCAAACCAAAAGGGGTACCAATGAAGTTTCTATTTTCATTTTTTGCTAACAATTCTCATGAAAAATTGTTCAGAGAAATTACCTAAAAACTGAATTTCCCCCTTAGAACCCCTATAAATGCATCATTAATACAAAAGTTCCACTGAGAACACCCCAGGAGTGTCCTGACACCATTATTTTATCAATATAACCACACACTTTGTGTCTTTGATGCTCTAATACTGTAAATTTTGAATTATATGTGCACTTACCAACACTAACTTAGCATTTGGCGGGAGTTTGACGTCACAGATTTGACCAACATCTGTGATGTAGCAATTAAATATAGACAAAGCTCCGCCTCTCTCCAGACAGTCTAAGATAAGAGAATAACAGGAATGACCAGCTGCATAAAAACAATTTTTAACATCATTATATTCACTATAAAGAATGATTTCATTTGTATTTTAAAAAGAAATATACTATGAAATTAGCTAGAACATTAAAATTATGCAATGAAAGACATGCCCCAAAAAAGATCAAGACCTGATCCCCCTTGCTGGAAATAGACTGCCTCACATGATTCTTCAGTTTTATGAAATTTAAAAATTTCACATAAACTTAAAATTGGTTAAAGTGCCTGAAACTCCTAACAAAAGACAGATTCAGAGACATATACTTCTTGTTTGTAGTAAGAACCTTAAATGTTTAAAGTTTGTCAGAGGCTTTCAAAGATACTTTCACACTCTTATCCTTATATATATAGTTTTGTTCATTTTAGTAAGATTTTTTTCCCTTTAGATTTTCTCCTTTTTAATAACTTTCCCTTTTCACTGTTTACTTCAAAGCTATATAAATTACTTTTGTTGCAATACACATGATACAATGAGATAAGACCACACTATTCTTCTTGTGGTCAGTGATTAACAGCTGGACACTGGCATTAACAGATGATTGACATATTAGCCCCTCCTAAATGCCTATATATTTAGATTAATTACCATGTGCCTTTATTTACATAATTTCATTATCAATTTACTCCCTGTTGTGATTTGAAAATTGATTTTTGGATTTTTACAAACTGTGCAGAATAATACTTACTTTAAAATTATGTGATAAAAAAAATATCTTAAAAAAATTCACTGTTAGACTGTAGTGCTACCTTAAACATGTCATGATTTCCAATTTGAACATGACCAGAGTGCTATCTTTATATAAAATATCTTTTACTAACTGTGAGTACTATCTGTACTTTTTGTGTTTTTTTTTTTGGTTGTGCTTCGATCCAATCCTAAGCCACATGTTCATCGTATTAATCCTGAGTTTGTAATAATGTCATACTACTGTCCCAGTTTAAAGGAGAATTTAGCAATCACAAACGTCTTCAATCCTGCCTTATTTTGTATGTGCCTATTTGGAGTCATTATCCTGTTGATCAGTACTAGTTGTCGCCACATTCGAATCATGTCAACCTTGGTTTATAATTGTTTCAATAACATTCATACCACATATTATATTTCAGTATCTGTTCAATGTCTACAATGCAGGATAGGAGGATATACTATTTGTTGTCGTCGATTATTTTCTTTCGGCACTCCGATTTTGATTTCCTTATAAAGCACTTATTTCAACGGTTCCGCCTTTTACTTCAATTTTCTAATGTTTGTCTTTAACTACATATTATTTGTGCAATAGTTATGTCATTAACTGATTGTCGTATGTATATATTTATTTGTTTTATTTGTAGTTTAAAGACTTTTTGGAACAATGAAGTATATACTAGAAGTTTTCATTTTGTCAATATCATGTAGAATAACAATGTGTATAAACAATCTAACATACCTTCATCAATGCCAATTTGACCTCAGATGCCAATGCAGACATGATCAGGAGTTTGTATATGTTGATTGCTCAAGTCAAGAATTGAAAGATATTCCACACCTACCCTTTAATGTAAAAACCCTAAATTTGAGTAATAATTCGATTCAGTATATAAAGGACTATACATTTGACAACCTTGCAAATCTAACAGATCTCGATTTAACAGAAAATAACCTTCAGACACTAAGGGTAGAACGATATTCTTTTGAAGGTCTTACTCAACTACAACGACTTACAATTGCAAACAATGATATTTCCGTGATGTATTTACCTGAGGGAATATTTAAACCGTTAGTGTCATTGATGTATTTGAATGTAAAACATAATGCATTTCCTGAAAAAAGTCAGGGCAAAATAATTGGTGATCTTCGTACTTTAGACACTCTGGAGATTGACATCAGGGAACCATATGTTGGCAGTCTATTTGGAGAAGGTGTATCATTCCTGAGAAGACTTAAACGACTAGTTTCAGGCCTGTGTACTGTTTATATGTTAGAAAGTATGTCGTTTGTGCATATAGAACAATTAGAATACGTCGATATTTCAAGTTGTCCTATATCAATTATTATTCGCGATACTTTTAGAAACATGCACAGTCTGAAGTTTGTGAAAATACATTTTCGAAAACACCGTAATTCTGCTCAAGTCGACAACATAATTCGAGATTTACAGACAACCCCTATAGATACTTTGATAATGGAACGCGCATTTTTTACAGCAGTCATTTTCCCATATGATGTTTTCTTCTACTTAAATAAGACCAGTATAAGGAGTTTACATATAACAAACAACATGTTGACGACATCATATATGTCTTCTTCATTCGAATATCTTCCCCCTTCGCTTCGACATTTGGATTTTTCAAGTGATAGATTGAGACAGTTATCAATTTATATGCCCTACTTACTGAGATTGAACCTTCGAAATAATTCTTTAGGAAAATTTCTTGCAGGCCATTCATATATGCTCTCTGCAAAAACAGATTTGCAAAGCATAGATCTTTCGATGAACAATATTCATTATTTGACATTTTCAATGTTCCATAACAACGTCCGTCTTGAAGTAATAAATTTAAGTCAGAACTATTTAATGGACATAACATTTGACACTTCACATTTATTGTCAATTCAAATTTTAGATTTGTCGGATAATTTAATCACACATTTCAATGATACAATTACGAAGGCTTTTACTACTCTTTTCCAAACAACAGATCTAAAAATAGATCTGACAAATAACATGTTGCAGTGTAGTTGTTATACGGTTAAATTCCTCCGCTGGGTGTTGGATCATAATAACCGGTTTTTGAACCAGGAACGCTACATCTGCAAATTTGAAAATGGTAATATTGCTAACCTCACATCATTAAAAGAAACAGTTAACCAAATACAAAAGGAATGTTCTTCATATACGACATTGATTGTTTGTGTGGCCGTTGGAATATTTGCAGGCATTTTAATTTTATGTTCTGGTTTAATTTATCGATATCGATGGACACTTCGTTATATGTATTACACGACAAAAAGTAAATATTATCGTTATAAACCAGTCGAAATGGACGAAATATACTCTTTTAACGCCTTCGTCTCATATTCTGATAAAGAAAAAGATTTTATCATAAATGAATGGATTCCAAATATTGAACAAGCATGTGACCTGAAATTATGTATCCATCAACGAGACTTTCTTCCGGGCGAAGATATTACTGTGAATATAACGAACGCCATCCGTGAGAGTAAGAAGACCGTGTGTATCGTTACACGATCGTTTCTTGATTCTTATTACTGTATATTTGAATTTAATATGGCAAGAATGGAAAGCATTTACTCTAGGGGAGGACGCAGTACCATATTCCTGGTATTCTATGAAAACATACAACCAAAAGATCTTCCTCTGGTTATGTTAGAACTCGTTCAACAACAGTCATACATAGAGTATCCTCATGATCAGCAAGGAAATGTTGTATTCTGGGAGAAAATCAAAGAAGTGCTCGGATAAATTTACCGATTCATTCTAAAAACCGTTTTTCGAAGACCTGATTTGAGTAATGTAAACAGGGAAATTTTCGCAGTATTTTGATTTTCGCTATTTTTCGCGGTAAGAATTGAAACACGAAAATAAAACGACCGTGAAAATATCAAGGAAACTCTTTTTATAACATTTACTTTTACAAGGTGTGACTTGAATGGAGAGTTGCCTCATTGGCACTGATACCATATCTTCTAATATCTACGTATATAAGAAGAATATCTATAGGACTACTGTATAACACAGATTTTATAAACGACACATATATAACTGAAATCATAGCTATATCTTATAATGAAAAGAAATGTTAGAAGTAAGGAATTTAACGCTAATCATTACATCATAAACACGGAAGTCAACATTACGGATATTGTTATGTAACCAACACTCGTTACAAATGTGTAAATGACACATGTTAATCAGTAATAAAAATCTACTACACAGAACAATTAAGATAAAAAGATCGACTAATTAGCATTAATCCTGACAGCATTTTTTTTTAATTAAGTCCCAATTAGTAAATATAGGAAGATTAGTGTGAGTGCCAATGAGACAACTCTCCATCCAAATAACAATTTATAAAAGTAAACCATTATAGGTCTACTTTTCTGTTATTGTGTATGTGTTTTTACAAGCAAACATAACAAACTTTTAATCTACTTTAACATTAATGAACCGAAAACAAAAGGTTTCTGATTGATTGTATCACTTGATTTAAGATATATGTAAAGCTGATCACTTGCTCTTTAACTTGGAACTTGTTTTGCTTTATAAATATTTTGATATGAGCGTCACTGATGAGTCTTATGTAGACGAAACGCGCGTCTGGTATACTAAATAATAATCCTGGTACCTTTGATAACTATATCCAAATCATTTATGAAAATATTTAATGATTCCACTGGGCAATCGCGAATTCAAAACGGTGCGAATTTGGATTTATGTAGTAAATCGCAAAATAAAAGACGGCGCGAAAATTTCCTGGTTTACAGTAACAGTTATTTCTCTTTGCTGCCATGTTGGAAGTAAATGTATCCGATTTCTTTGATAAAATAATCAAAATTAAAAAAAAAAGGATTTTTAGTTTTTGTCGTAGGTTCTCACATCAATAACAAATAAACACTGGCCACAAAACAGTGCTAAAAGTGGTGTTAAACACAATTCAAATCAAATCAAATCAAATCAAAATTGACTTGCTGTAAAGTTGTTTTCTAAACAGCCTTGTTAACATTGTCAAATCGGTAGCCTTGGGATCTATTGTCGGGCTTGCTTGTTTTAATTTTGTTTCTCTAATAACAACAATTACTGGAAATTTCGAAAATCATGTATTGATCTTAAATCAATTTCTGCAATAAGTATTCAAAACAGCTTGGTAACCATTTGTTTATATTATGTAAATAATCATTAAATACATTGTTTTCTTTGCCAAAAAAATAAATAACTGATATGTCATTTGTCATATTGCTGAGACGAGTACTTCTGCAAAACGATCATATAATTGTGTAGATCATACTTCTAACAAATTGTAATTTGCCTAAAGGATTTAGGGGTGGTTTTTCATCTTCAATTTTGTCAATTCTGGAACAATAAATATCAACACCCACACCTAATTCGATGGACACACTTTGAGCAGAAACTATGTATATCTGACTCGAAGAATGGGTTTTAAAAGATGCGGACACAGTATACACAAGTAACCCAAAAATAAGCAATGTTTGTGAAATCTGAAAGGTAAAGATTCGCAATTCACATAATAAAACAGTGAATTTTTTATTTACTATTGAAATTGTAATGGAGTTGTCTGTAATTGTGTATGATTGCACATTTGTACTTCAACCTATTTTTGTAACAGATTCATTATTTTTAATTAAAAAAATATTTCCTTGACACGTGTTGATTATTTTTAAATCCACATCATAATGTAACTTTAAAAATATCAAAGTATAACATACAATGTATCAATAATTCCATTACATTGACTCAGTTCACTGCAAAAACTAATTTCAACTATCAAAGGTAGTGATAAACATGATAAGCCTTGGAAGATATGGATATCAAGTCAGGGCAATAGTGATCTGTTTGCATTTCATGCAATCTTTAACTTAAACTGTCTGGTACAATTTGATAAACTAGAGGCCCTTAAGATCATGTATCTCTTGCCTGCATCTTATAAAATTGAAAAATGGTAATTTGTTAGTAGAAATCATCATTAAAAGGTAAAACTCTATTAAGAGTTAATTGACTATTTCAGTCATGTTAACAAATGTAGTTCTTATCCTGCTGATCGTTTTCCCCTGTCATTGTTTTATTTAACTATAATTATAGTTTTCAAGATGGTAAGCTCAACATACACATAATTGGCAAAAATTATATAAAAGTTGCAATAACTTTAATACGGAGTCGACTAACGATTTCAGTCATAACTAACTTATTTGTAGATCTTGTCTTGCTGATCATTTTAGCTTCTCAAACTTTTTATCTATCTTAATTGTTTCCAGAATAAAAAACACAACTGGACAAATCATAAATGAAAGTTTAAGCAAATGTTTGATTACAATCAAGAAGCTGTACTAGTTGATCATAGCGATATATTTTGGAATTGAAATCCAATACCAGATATACTATGCGATGACAGAAAACATCTCTCCGACTCTGAAGTGTATCAGCTCTCATCGAACATAAAACGTGGAATTCACTTAAGAATTGAATGCTATTTTTTGTAAATTTATTGGGGTTTAAAAGCGTTGACCGAAGTAAATTTTGTATGAAGCGCTTCATTCTAAAAATGTGCGCACGGTCAACGCTTTCACATTCCTTTGAAATTACAAAAAGAAGCATTCAATACTTATAATTACATTTGTTAGCTAGGATAATGAAAACACGATTTCTATCAGATTTTCTTTAATTTACCTTAGCACTTTATTGTGGAACTCGTGTCATCGTGGATGTTACTTTGCATTGTGTAATGAATGTCAATTTCAGAAGGATGCGATATTGCTGTTAGCCAATCAAAATAACGTATCATACTGAAACATACATGCACTGTAATTATTCAGCATTGAATATTAATATGCCTACTACAGGAAGATCAGATATCGTTAATATTGAAGATGATACTCTCCATAACATTTCAACACATGTATCAATTTTATAAATTCGTTTAGTTATTTCCATGTGAGTTTTTATTTTTTTTAAATTTTGCTGCTATCTTATTCACTCTTTTAAGCTAACCTTAGCTGAGGGGCTCCATGTGAGCTTATGCCACCATTTTGCGTCCGTCGTCTGTCGTCGTCAGTCGTCGTAAACTATTTAAAAAATCTTCTCCTCTGAAAGTACTGGGCCAAATACCTTCCAACTTTTACTAAATAATCCTTATGGTATCTAGTTTATAACTGTATCCGACGTTTTGATCCATCGACAAACATGGCCGCCATGCCTTTAAATAGAACATAGTGGTCAAATGCAGTTGTTTGCTTGTTTCTCAAAAACTAAAACTTTTAGAGCAAATCTGGCATGTGGTTAAATAATGCAATTGGTCAAAATCTGTCAGCCCTGAAAATTCTCAGACGAATCAAACAACTCATTGTTGGGTTGCTGCCACTAAATTGGAAGTTTTAAGGAAATTTTGCAGTTTTTTGTTACTATTTTGAATTTTATTATAGAAGGATATAAACTGTAAATAGTTATCAAAAGTACTAGGATTATAATTTAGTACGCCAGACGCGCGTTTCATAAGACTCATCAGTGACGCTCATATCAAAATATTTATAAAGCCAAACAAGTACAAAGTTAAAGAGCATTGAGGATTCAAAATTCCAAAAAGTTGTGCCAAATACGGCTAAGGTAATCTATGCCTGGGATAAGAAAATTCTTAGTTTATCGAAATATTCAAAGTTTTGTAAACAGGAAATTTATAAAAATGACCACATTATTGATATTCATGTCAACACTGGGCTGTGATACCCTCGGGGACAGCAATAATGTTCAGCAATGTAAGATCTACAAATAAGTTTATACGAGCAAAATTGTCAATTGACCTCTTAAGGAGTTATTGGCCTTTAATGACAATGCCAGTAGTCAGCATTTCTGTGCTGACATGAATTATTATTGATATTGTCATATCTATAAATTAACTGTTTACAAACTTTTGAATTTTTTAAATACTAAGGCTTTTAAACCTCAGGAATAAATTACCTTAGCTGTATTTGGAAAAACATTTAGGAATTTTGGTCCTCAATGCTCTTCAACTTCGTATTTTATTTGGCCTTTTTAACTTTTTGGGAATCGAGCGTCATTGGTGAGTCTTTTTTAGCCGAAATGCGCGTCTGGCGTAAATACAAAGTTCAATCCTGTTATCTATAATGAGTTTATTGCTAACATTTAAAAATCTTCTCCTCTGAAACTACTTGGCCAAATACCTTTAAACTTTAACTTAATGTTTCTTATGGTATCTTGTTTTATATTAAGTGTATTCAAATTTTTGGTCCATCGACAAACATGGCCGCCATGGCTAAACATAGAAAATAGGGGTCAAATGCATTTTTTGGCCTATATCTCAGAAACTAAAGCATTTAGAGCAAATCTGACATGGGAAAGTTCAATAAATAAGGATCTATAAGTCCTGAAATTTTCAGACAAACCGAACAACCCATTTGCAGTTTTTGGTTATTATCTTGAATATTATTGAAGATAAAGATAAACTGTAAACAGCAAAAATATTCAGCAAAGTAAGATGTACAAAAAGTTTTTTTATATTACCAAAAATGTCAATTGACCCCTTAAGGACTATTTTATCCAAGTTGTTTATGTTTTTAACCTAAAAAATCTTCTCAAATGAATCTAGTATAAATTTTGTATTTTGTTTCCTTTTATGTCAAGAAACATGGACACTATGGCTGAAATGAAAGATATGGCTAAAATGCATTTATTTGCTTTTGAAAAAAATATGACAGACAAAAAATAAATGTAAATGGCATTTTTAAGTCACTCATATATATATATATATATATATAAGTACGTCTGAGTCAGTGACAACTCTACAACAGATGTATTCATCGGATCGCCATCAATGATGGTGATACATGGCTGTGTACATAATGTATATACAACTCGTCTAAACATCAACCCAACAATGTTAGATCTGTAAATTTGCTTTCGCAAATTTTTGGTTCTTCCCTCGCCGGGATTCGAACCCATGCTACTGTGATATCGTGACACCAAATCGCCTGCACTGCAGCCGTCCCGCTAGACCACACGACCACCTGGGCTCTCAAAAAAAGAGCTTTCGCTGGCCGTGTGTTACCTTTCCTCGTCAGTTTTAATCTAGCGGCGTACTACAGTACATGATATATAAGGCATGAAGATGTTATTGTTACAGATCAGCTAAATTATCTATAGTTAAGGATCCTACAAATTAAATAAATATAACTATTTTCTGTGACTGTATATTACAATAATTTGTAGGATCCTTTACTATGTGGGGTTTTTGTATACCACTAATTTTTTTTCACCCTTTCGTCTTTTTTGTTAGATATTCATTTTTTTTAAATGTGCAGAATTTATCTTTGTTTCAAATAAAAAAATGCTTGGCCTGAGTAACGTTTTATCCTGTTCAGTACTGCAGACAAAATTTCACATAGCATGTCATTGCACATAAGAAAATAACCATCGCTGGAAGTTAACTAATCACATTTTCAATCTCTGATTTCCTGCTTTAATCATGTAACCTCAATTTCATAAAATTATCTATATTAACACCAATTAAAAATACTATAGAATGGTCCTTTGAAACACCCAAGACATATGTTTATGACTCAATTTTTTTTACTGCTACAACATTGTACAATGTGCTATCAAATGAAGAATTTATTTCCTACAAATGCTAATTCAAGAACATATTTTGTACGGCCCTTTCTCGTATGCAACCGGATAAAAATCGAGTTATTCAATACAAATTGATAAATTAATTAAATAGCAAAACGGATGATTAAAGATTTAGGCCTATTTTGTATATCTAAAATACAAATTACTTCCAACAGACATCACTTGAAATATTTTCTAAACATTTACATCCACATATTTTTTATATACTGCAGCTGTGCTATTTGTGCAGTCAAATTGTATTGTCAGTCAATATAAAAAAGAAGATGTGGTATGATTGCCAATGAGACAACTATGACTTTATATCGCCTTGTCTTTAACATTAACAAGGCTTCTCCGTAGAGTTTCTTTTATGACGTCATTAAAGAGAAGGTTGCGGAATTTTATGTCGATCGCTCCTAATTAATAAATGAGGGTGTTTGCCCTAAATGTTTCATTTAGAACAGTTGTAGGAGTTGCAGTATAATTTTTTTAAACACATTAGTTACTGGGATCACAATCTGAAATATATAGCAATACAAGGTGTACAAAAATATCTCTAAATAAGATTTAAGTACTAAAAACATTGAAAAAAACATAAATGATTGCAATAAAGGTAAACATATATTCATAAACTGTAACACTAAATTTATGTCTCGCCCTAATTGATTTTTGTTATTTTTATAGTAAAATTGAACTTTTGAAATCAAAATAGCTAAAGTCTAACATGTAAGCTATGAAAAAATATTCGTAGTCAATAAACCATGACTCCACAGACAGGGGCAAACATCATGTACCGATGGCCAGGGGCGGATTCAGGCTTTTTTAAAGGGGGAGGGGGAGGTCCAACCATATGTCCCCATTCGAATACATTGATCGTCCAAACAAAGGTAGTTCCAACCCCACCGGAACCCTCCCCTGGATCCGCCACTACGTGGATATCGATCATTATGAAATGTGTAAATGCTAAAACATATGGATAAAAATAGCATTCACCTGGCTCGCCATTAACTGGCCTAATCTAAACTAGTACACGTAAATTAAGCAAAGGTTTCAACGTAAATATACCATAATTTGGTCCACCAAAACGAATGACAACTCAATATTCCGCGAGAAACTGCTAAATTATTCGAATTGTGATATTTTATGTATATGTGAAACATTTTTACGTGTAGATGAGTTTTTAACTGTTGATGGTTTTAGATTTTATGGAAGTAATAGGAAATATATACACAAAAAAGCAACGCAAGGGTCAGCAGGGGTTGGTGCTTTCGTGAAAGAAGAATTATTGAATTCATTTAATATTGGTATTATAGATGATACTACGGAAGGAATAATGTGGTTGGAATTTTCAGATAAGTTTTCCAAAATATGCTTCTACGTAGTGGAATGTTATTTACCCCCTGCTGACACATGTAGGCCAGTGGATGCCGACGTTTATTTTCAAACTCTTTTAAACCAAATATATTCATACCAACATAAAGGAAAAATATTTATATGCGGTGACATGAACGCACGTGTAGGTGCTAATTCTGATTTTATAGAAGGCGTCGATTTAGTGAAACCACGAAATGTTATAGATCATGTAGAAAATCACCATGGTGATGTTTTCGTGAATTTTTTAAGTGATGTCAATTTTGGAATGTTAAATGGACGATATAGTGATAACGAATTTACATGTATATCAACAAACGGTAAATCAGTAGTAGATTACATATGTGTTCCCTATGAGGACATGGAATGTATCAGTGATTTCAAAATAGTATCGATGTCGGAAATGTCTAATCATATTACATATATTCATGATAGTTTACCTGATCACTCATTGCTTTATTGTGATTTTATATTAACTGTCGATTTAAAACCGAATTCACAGCATGCACCGATCAGTAATACACGTATAAAATATAATTTTGGAGCGGTTCCTAATGATGTCTTATTGAATCAGGAAATTCAGGTGAAATTAATTGAAACAATTGAGAAAATTGAAAATTATATAGAAATATCAAATGATGTGCAAAATGCATACGATGAGTTTCAGGGTTTAGTTAAATGTGAAATCAATAACAAATTACCAATTTATAACAATGCTGCTGGTCGTGATAAACGTAAGAAAATGTGTTATAAACCGTATTGGAATGAAAATCTTTCAGCCCAATAGAAGACCGTATGCAAATCCGAGAAGAAATGGTTACGTACAAAGCGTAAACTGAAGGAAGAATATTGTGTAGAAAGAAAAACTTTTGATCGCTTAAACAGAAAATTTAAAAGACAATTTCAGAGTCAAGAGCGACAGAAACTTGAAGACAAACTCGATGAGACTAATCAGCGTGACTTTTGGAAGTCAATAGGACATTTAGGCATCGCTAGTAACCGTAAACGTTGTATACCATTAGCTATAGTGGACGAAGATGGAAACGAGGCAACGGATAAAAATGTTGTACTTAACAAATGGAAAAACGATTTTCAGACTTTATTCCATCAAAATGGTAACAGTTACTCGGACCTTGATGAATCAACATTTAATACCGAAGTCAATGTTTTGCCGTTAAACGAACCTATCTCCAGGGAGGAAGTTTTACAGGCAGTATTACGTGCAAAGTTGCGCAAGGCAGCTGGAATAGACGATATTCCAGCTGAAGTTTTGAAAAATGACACCGCAGTAAATCTATTATTCCAAATTATAAGTGGGTGTTTCAACATTGGTAGAGTTCCAACTCAGTGGACTAGTGGAATCAAAACCCTATTCTTAAACAAGGAACAGATGATGACAGACAGGGATAACTTTAATTTCAGTGCATTGCAAATTTTATTGCAATATTCTCAATCACCGTCTAAGTACCTGGCTTGAGAAAAACAACGTTTTATGCGACGAACAAAATGGGTTCAGGAAAGGTCGAAGCTGTGAAGAACATATCCATTCTCTATATTCCGTCTTAAACGATCGTAAAATTTCTAGAAAATCGACATATGTGTGTTTTGTAGACATGCGCAAAGCTTTCGACACCGTACAACATAACTTATTATGGTATAAACTTCAGAAAATTGGTGTGCGTGGAAATTTTTTAGCAGCAATTGAGTCTTTATATAAGGAAGTCAAATGTACTATTCGTGTTAACAATGACCATACCCCGTGGTTCAAAGTAGAGACCGGAGTGAAACAGGGCTGTATCATATCACCGACATTGTTTTCTGTGTATATCAATGACCTCTCACAACGTATCAATTCCCTTGAGTGTGGATTACAGCTTGATGATTTTTGTCTCAGTATACTGCTTTATGCTGACGACATAGCTTTAATTGCACCCGATGAAAGTAGTCTTCAACGCATGCTTTATACTGTGTCTGACTGGTGTACATCATGGAAACTGTCCATAAATGTGAATAAAACTAAAGTCGTTCATTTTCGACCGCAGTCTTTCGATCGTTCTGAATTTAACTTTAAATGTATGGAGAATAATATCGACTATTATGATTCATATAAATATCTTGGTGTCTGGATGGATAAACATCTTACATTTACGAAAAACTCAAAAGAATTAGCCAAAGCAGCCAGTCGTGCTCTGGGAAGTTTAATGACAAAAGTAGTATTAGCAGGAGGAATGACTCATAAGGTGTACACTAAACTTTATACAGCTACGGTGGAACCGATATTACTATACGGAAGTGGCATTTGGGGCACTATATCGTTTAGTGCTATTTCTGCTGTACAAAACAGAGCCTGCAAATATTTTCTCTCCGTTGGAAAACTGACCTCGAATGTAACTACTCGCGGTGATATGGAATGGACATCTTGTCACACAAAACAACGAATACATTACTGTAGGCTATTGTGTAGACTTCTTCGCACCGAACAAAATAGAACATCATATAAAATATTGAAATGGACATCTAGGAAGAAAAAGGGCTGGGCTTTTGAAGTTGACAAAATTGTAAATAGTTTAAACATTAGAGATATTGTATACGACTTGTTTTATTCCATAAAAACTGTTATGAGAACTGTTATTGAAAAATTTTTAGAACTCGACAATACAGAGTGGCACAGAGAACTTTTCAATGATAGGCGCAATATACAAAATGGTAATAAATTACGCACATATAGACTGTTTAAAAACAATGTAAAAACTGAACCGTATGTTTGCCTAAATATGGCCGGCCAGAAAGACGAACTATGGCTCTGTTTCGGTCCGGTGCACTACCCCTTGCCTACGAGATCGGCAGGTACTCCAGGCCGCCTATTCCGGTAGAAGAAAGACTCTGTGTGTTTTGTAACCTTGGTTATGTAGAAAATGAAAAACACTTCCTTCTTGAATGTGAACTTTATAGTGACTTACGGTATAATTTATTTTCCGAATGCTCTAAATATATTGATCACTTTAGCAATCTTGATATGGACAATAAATTTATACAAATCATGAACTGTTCAAGTATCCAACACTATTTGTGTAAAATATTACATAAGTTTTTTATTCGAAGAAAATTATTTTCATAACAAATATATTTTAATCAGAATTTACAACTGTTCTTTAACGTAAATATTTCTACCAGTAGAAAATTTTAATACAGGCAATAATTTTTAAGCTTTATATTACATTGTATACGTCAATTTTAACCATAGTCAAGAAATTATTATATATTCAGATTTTTAATTTGTTTTTTAAATCTAATTGATATAAGAAATTTTACAATTCTAATATGACGTGCTTCTTTCGCTTTGTAAACAACACTGTGATAAAATTCTCGATATATCTATACTTAGCGCAGACTCAGAGATATAAATGATAATGGCTGTTACAATATACTTCCCACGTAAATCTACATGTATTGGAACCTATTTGCAGACCCTTGGCCGATTTTATTGATTTTAAAAGTGCAATTAAAAAAAAACAAAATAACTGTTATTCTTATTCGAATGCATAATAAAAAGCAGTAATGCACAAGAGCTCTGAGAAATCAACAAAACAAAAATAAAATAAAATTCCGCGAAAGTCTATTAATTTTTTTGGCGCATTTAAGTCCGATTTCAAAACATGACGTCATACAAATGAAACCGCTAAAGTTGAAAGTTTTCTGTTACGTGAATCATCGAAATTCGTATGATATTGTATTAAAACTGATTTTTGAGGTAGGTTTTGTTTTATTTTCTATTCTATTGCATTATTTGCATACTAATTTCAGCAAGTCAAAATGGCGGCTCCTTAGTTACGAAATGTCAACTTTGGATTTGACGGAAGCTTACGAGAAAATCATGTAAATTAAAAATGGCAAATATTGGGTTTGAGAATTAGAAGAATTTAACAGTTTTTTCTAGCGGTTATTCACGAAATAACCCATGCAAGCTACAGATTTATTAAGATATTTGAGCTTTATCTATTATAACAGGGAGTAAAAAAGATCAGCCAACAATCTATGGCTTCCATGAATTATTTCTTAAGTATAAGAACTACGATATAGTATAAGAAACAATTATAATGAGTAATATTTAGTTGTTTTAACTATTGATCATTAATTGTATAAAGTTTTATACTGTTAGTGTCTCATAAGTCAGTATTTATGGCTGGATATTGATTGTTTTATGTGTAAATATTATAATTGTTGTATATGTTTTATGCGGTGCATTACGTTTGCGCGCATTACCATTACATTTGCGCGCAAAAATCATTACGTTTGCGCGCAGCTTTTGATTACATTTTTGACAGGTGAACTCAGGTAAAATACAGGTAATAATACTTATTCATTTATTAATTTGTTCAATTATTTACAAGTATCAGTACCCATGCGCGCAAACGTAACACATTTTAATCCCCAAATGCGCGCAAACGTAGTGCGCCCGTTTTATGGCAATCAATATGTGACACTTTAATAAACAAATTTATATATTGAAGTGATGGCCAAACAATAATTATCATGGAAATGAGATGATGTGCAAATGTTGTTTTTTGTGTAATGTGTTTAGTGGCAAACAATACATATATAAATAATCATAGTAAGTAATTCCATAGTACATCAACAAAATATTGACAAGGACCTAAAGATGATATTTTGAATCATTCAATAAAGTATAATAAAAAATAATCATAATGTTAAAAAAGAAAAGAAAATCAAACCTGAGGCAGCATGGATTGGGTAGATATTTGTATTACGTAAAAGTTAACTTTAATAGTCATTCTATTAGTTGCCTTGAAGACAGGGGTTCCAGCAGGCGTACGCTCTTTGAAATATTTTTTTAGAAAACATTATTTTTTCAATAAACCAATTTTCCTTGCTTAAGATAATTGTTTAAGGCTACAATATTTACTTGTAGATATAGATGTGCAAGTTTTATACAACTGCATAACTGCATACCAAATGAAATACCATACATCATCTACTAGTTGTTCCCCATAAACTGACATAAACTCAAACTCATACACTGTTGACGCCACCGTCGCCGACGCGAACAACAGCAAACATATGTCTCCTTTTTGTCTCAATCAAGCGCAATAAAAAAAATGAACGATTCAGGGTCTTAGTAGGTTCTTGTTGTTTTGAGACACCTATCAGGTGGCAACTGTTAAAAAAATATCTCAAGCGTTTCTGAATTTAAGGTGGTACCTAACACTACAGGGAGATAACTCTGTAATATCAGCTAAACGTTTTAATTACGTTGCCTTGTGAAGGCAATATAAAGCTTCTCAATGATCAAAATTAGTGTTTGTCAAACTGCTATATAACCAGTGTAATTTTTCTGATAAAACGCTTGGTTCAAATTTTTTGAATTTTTTATATTTTTGTTAAAGGGTCAAAGTAAATACTTTGTCAAAATTTTATGAAAATTAAACGAGCCAAATTAATTTTAGTGAAAGTGTTGGGTACCACCTTAAAGTTTATGTTTTAGACCTTGGTACAATTAATCTTAATTCATTTCTAGCACTTTATAAACGATCCCCAATCCTAAGCAACATGAATGCATATAGTATTGATTGTTAAGTTCGTTTTAGATGCAGGATAATTTTCAATTAGTTGAACTAGCTGTCAGTAACTGCGAGTACTCTCAGATCTGTACTTGGTGTATTTTTGTTATTAGGATATACAAATACTCGGCCACGTTCACTCTGTGTTTCAGTTAGATGTATTTCTATTTGTATCCATCTGATGAGTTTAGCCTTTTTCAACTGATTTTTATATATAGTTCGTTCTTATGTAGTACTGTTACACCACTGTCTCAGGTTATGGGGAGGGTTGGGTTCCCACTTACAGGTTTAACCTCGTCCCATTATGTATGTATGTGTAAGTAAGAAGCCTTTCACTCAGGGGTTGTCGTTTGTTGATGTGTTACATATTTGTTTTTCGTTCATGTTTATGTACATAAATTAGGCCGTTAGTTTTCTCGTTTGAATTGTTTTACCTTTGTCATTTTGTGGCCTTTTATAGCTGACTATGCGGTATGGGCCTTGCTCATTGTTGAAGGCTGTACGGTAACCTATAGTAACTGTTGTTAATGTCTGTGTCATTTGGTATCTTGTGGAGAGTTGTATCCTTGGTAATCATACCACATCTTTTGAATATAGGGCAGTGTTCACCGCAAATTGAACTTATTACACTCAACTAGGTCAACACCTTGACACAAATAACTAAACACACTGTACGCTAAGTTAGCACCTTGACACAAAGAACTAAATACATTTTGCAGCAAGTCAACACCTTGACACAAAAAACTAAATACACTTTGCATTTTAAAAGTCAGCACCTTGACATGCACAAAGAACTAAATACACTTTATACCAAGTTAACACCTTGACACAAAGAACTAAATACATTTTGCAGCAATTCAACACCTTGACACAAAAAACTAAATACACTTTGCATTTTAAAACTCAACACCTTGACATGCCTAAAGAACTAAATACACTTTACACCAAGTTAACACCTTGGCAGAAAGAACTAAATACACATTGCACCAAGTCAACACCTTGACACAAAAAACTAAATATTCTTTGCACCAAGTTAACACCTTGACACAAAGAACTAAATACACTTTGCACCATGTTAACACATTGAGATCCTTGACACAAATAACTAAATACACGTTGCACCAATTCAACACCTTGACACAAAAAACTAAATACTCTTTGCACCAAGTTAACACCTTGACACAAAGAACTAAATACACTTTGCACCATGTTAACACCTTGAGATCCTTGACACAAATAACTAAATACACGTTGCACCAAGTCAACACATTGACACAAAAAACAAATACTATTTGCACCAAGTTAACACTTTGACACAAAGAACTAAATACACATTGCATCAAGTCAAAACCTTGACACAAAGAACTAAATACACTGTGAACTAAGTCAACACCTTGACACAGAGAACTCCTTTCCTAATTGAAGACTAGACTACGATATATGTACTTGTAGGTGTTATATGTAGATTAATTGGTTCATGATATATGTGATGTCACAGCGACAACTTCCCCTTAAGACAGACATGGCTGACAGGGATTTGCTCTACTTCGTTTCTAATTCTTGACATTTGTGGCATGAAATGTTTTTGACCGTTTTTGTTGTTGAAATCAAAATAGTGTTCGGCTAAATATTAAAGATTTATTGCTTTTCAGTGTTCAAATATATATATTATTAACTTTAAAAGTAGTAAGATATTTTATCCTTCACCCGATTTACGGTAATCATATTTGTGGTTCCGAACTGCACTTCCGGAAGATCTTAGGGATTGATATATCGTGGAAAACTGAGGTGAGAAAGAAATGGATTGAGATATGAAGACAATGTCAATGGAAGGTAAGAAAAATATGAATTATTTAAGTACAATTTTAAAATGTCTTTAACCGCTAATTGTTAAGTTCTATGTGCTTTTCCCGACGATTATAAAGTAATTTTTATATCTTTATTTATCTTTTTGGTCAAAATTGTTTTATTTTGTGACAAATTCATATGTAATGAGACTATATCGAAAATCCACGCGAGACTGGTACTTTTGAACTTATTTGTACATCGACAATAAGCTCCTGAAACTTTGTTTTTACATTTTGTTATTTTATTACAATATTATATAACAGATATTATAAATCACACAAACATGTTAGGTATGTGCATTAATTTCCAAAACATATTAATATTAAAAAAATAAAAGTAAACAATGTTGAAATTTATGCATAAAACGACTCTAAGGCAAATATTTTGTATACCATAATTTGTTTATTAATATTTTCACAATTTTATGTCTATGTGATATTTGTCATATCTTGTCCCTAAAGGCAATGTAAGTATATATTAACAAGATTTAGATAGATATAAGTGATAGTCTTACGTAGATAATGTATCGGAATATAAACGTGTAATTTAATCATGTTGGTCACTTCTTTAAAGCTGATAAATATTGAATAAGAATGAAACTTTCATGAGTTTTTTTTATTCATGATTTCCGATAAAACAAAAAAAACAAAAAAAACAAGAGAAATATTCAAATTCTAAGTGCCGTTTTGCTGGCGAAAGATACTAAATGGACATTCAAACTCATAGATCGAAAATATACTTAAATCATGATACTTTCTGTTTCTGTAAAGATAAACATGAACAAATATTAAGTATTTATGCATTGCAGGTTTTGAAATTTGACAGTAACAGACCTACACAAAACCACAGATCAAAGTTGAATGGCGCATGTGTCCTAAAACTAATTGATCCAATTTGAATTTACCGTTTCTATCAAAATTTATAGTACCAATACAAAACCAAACCAAATATGGGTGATACCATGGAACAAATTACAAATATGGGTAAGTGTGTGTTGATGTGCGTTAAGTAAATGTTGCAAATATATAACGTGCACTTGGTATAGCTTCTACAGTATGTATAGAATAGGAAAAGATCATTCAGACATTTTTTTTTTCATTGTGACTTAGATAGAGATGGTCTCATTGGCAATCATATCACATCTTCTTATTAATATAATTAATCAAGAGGCATCAATTCTTACAATTTCATTTTGATAAGAAAAAAAGTTACTAGTTAATATTGAAATTTAAGGAGGTGGTATGCTTGGCAATAAGATAACTTTCCACCAGAGACTAAATGACATAAATTAAAGCAGCTTCTAGTAAAGGTTCTTCAACAATGAAAACAAAATACCTTATACATAGTTAGGTCCCGACAAGCCAAATTTAACAGGAACAGGCTTGGCTTTTTTCCAATATTCCTACACAATGAGGTAACTTTGTCATGTAGAGCACGTGCGTGTTGTTAAAGAAAGGGAAGATGAATTTTGGTGGTAACAAGTTCACTCTTTAAAGCAGCGTGTGATTTTTGTCCGTCAATGAATTGGTGGAATGCCTAAGCTTATACTAGTAAAACATCGATGTTAAAATTCAAATTATCAAACATAGCTAATATACCTATGAAAAACATTTTCTTCTCTGATGCACCACTAATTCAACCTCAAACAGGCTAAGTTAAGAGTTTGTTCCTGGCTTAAAATATAGATAAGAAGATGTGGTATGAGTGCCAATGAGATAACTCGCCATCCAAGTCGCAATGTATTTTCTATACATTGCGACTTGGATGGCGAGTTAACTTTCTGTTAACAATTATAGGTCAACTTCAACACGGCGCCTTGGCTCACACCGAACAGCAAGCTATTAAGAGCCAAAAATGACAAGTGTAAAACAATTCAAACAGGAAAAACAACGCTCTAAGCTATACAAAAAAGAGAAATGAGATACATCTATGAACCACACTAACAAACGACAACCACTGATTAAAAGGCTTCCGACTATGTGTAGTTTTCTCCCTTGTATACCTGACACCAATAATTTAAGAAGGAATGAATAATCATGCCAAGTTTCATTATCCAACACTGTTAATTTCTAGCTCTACATATATACGGGGGTGAATTTGTTGAATTAAGTTAACTTTGTAGGGTATTATCCTTGCACCTGATACACCTTTTTAAAAGTTGTGGTGAATAATTGTGTCATGTTTTACAACCAAGCTCCGAAGGGTTTAATAATTAAGGAGCGGAGATTATGATTTTTTTTTTTCAAAATATGCATAGCGGTGACTAGAAGTTTAACTTACTTGTTTACCTTGATTTTCAAGGGTGTTGTTTCTTGTATGCGACACACTCTATAGAAGTGGTAAACAATCCTGTAAATAATTAAAGTGTTTATAACGAGGGTGAGAAGGGCCTGTGACGGTCGACCGTTCGTAAACACAGGCGCGTGTACTGATTACAATGTCAATAGGCCTTCCGCCGATCACTCGGCAGGCTGTTCCTTTCTACATTCAATACTACTAAATACACGGAAAGCATTGCAATGGGTTTATTAAACAAGCTTAACCTTTAAATAAAGAAACTGCATCTATATATGTAGCATCTAAATGTAAAATAAAGATTTACAGCAAAAAAATATTGAGTGGGTAAGTAAAGGTAATAACTTTGGTTAGCTTGCTTGCTATAGCTGAACAGTGAAGTCATTACTAGGTTGGGTATATACTACCTTCCTTTGAGAGTAGACTAGGCGACATTTAATAAATCTACCTGTTTGTTAAGACTAAACTACTCCGAAAGGAGGATAGTATACCTAAACAAATAAATACTTCACGTTTCAGCTAGCAAGTAAGCTAACCAATGATATAACCTTAACCTACACACGTTTTGCTGTAATATCCGGGGAATGCTAGATCATCACATTTCCAAGTCTAAGCATAGGGGTTTGTTACTATTTGCCAGGTTTGCTATACAAAGGAACCCCATGCAAATAGTAACAAACCCCTGCGTTCTAAGGAGAACAAATCTCCAGGGAATACCAGAACATCCCCCCATTTGATAGTCAAGTATTATTTTTTTTAGTTGTTTGAAACTAATAAATTGTAATAATGAATTTAAGAGCACACAGCAGAGGCTAGATATAAGCCCACAATTTTTTTTTTAAATCAACATAAAATATACCTGAATAAATACCATATAATATCAATTGATAATAGTTTTTTTTTTTCATTTTATAATGTCACTATTATAGTAACACTGAGAATAAACAGAAAGCTATTAGAATAAACAGAAAGCTATTTATCATGATATAGTTCGCTTTCCTGTTTTTGAACATATATCTGAGGGCGTTTTAAAACCACTTTGACAACCCATTACGGTATCACAAGGTCGGAAGTTATTATAATGTTGGTGATAACACATTTCGGTCACTCAAATATGAAAAAAATCTTTTAAACACTTGATGCTTTTACAAAATATTTACATTTTTAATGCGAGTTTATTATGTCGTTTCGATACATAACTATAACTTCAACAATTAATATCTACACCACACATGTTCCATTTCTTAATATAAATGTTCGTATGTATGTATATTCGGTATGACAAGTAGGTCATGTTAAAGTACTTGTACAATTGGCTGTTTCTACTTTGTACGCGTGGGCAATATTAGATTCAACTTAGTTAGTATACATTAAGAATGAAGTATGAGCCCCTATCTCATTGGTAAGAACTTATGGAGTATGTATGTTTTATTTTTGTTTATCTAAAGGAGTATGGCACCATTCATTTGTATGTCTGACTGAAGCATTGCCAGTTATATATTGACCGGCTTTCTATTAATTTACTGATTATAAAAATAAGAAAATATGGTATTATTACCAATGAGACAACTCTCAACAACAATGATCAACGTACGGCTTCAACAATGAGAACACGCATACCGCAAAGTTAGCTATAAAATCCTCGAAATGACGGTAAACATTTCAAACGAAAAAAGTGACGGCATAATTTATGAACAAAGCAATGAGCGAAAAACAAATATGATTTACAGAAAATAAACGACACCAACTGAATAACAGACATTTGACTGGCTTTTCAAAATCAAACAAGTACAATTTCTGCACACTCCCCTGCTTGTATGTCAAGGGCGAACTACAACATATCTTTACAGACATCAACATTTGCTCTAGTCTCAAATTTCACTCTTATTTTTTATAGAATGCATAGATTTTCGATTTCTTCCAAGAACCAACACTTCACATACACCAGATGCTCTATTGAGTACGACGCAGAGAACGGTTGGACAGAAAGTATACCTCACGTGTCCTGAAGACTATAAATTGATTGGACGAGATATGATCACGTGCTTAAGTTCTGGTAAATGGAATGTAGAGGCGCAACCTCATTGTACAGGTATAATGGTAACAACAAAAATATCTTGTTCAAAATGAATGTTACAAAGCAATTTATTATCTATTTTAATCTGTCTTTTTCTGGATTTTCATACAAATCTTTTATTTATAACAAGCCACTGCAAACCAAACAATCATGTCGGAAGTGATTTTCTGTCGGAAACAAACAAACAAACAATCATTCTAACAAACGAACGAACAAACAAACAATACAAATAAAAAAATCAGATGCACGTATACACGCGTACATGAACATTCATGATCTTTAAACCCTGTTTTATTTGAAATTTGACACGATATTATTTAAATATTCAATTGCTTTACTATATTATGCAAATATGTTTACAAACGAGTCATTAAATACATATAATAAAGCAGATGAATACATTAATACAAACGCTAAGCTTATTTTTGACGTTCAGTTTACAATATTATGTCTGTTTGTTTTTTTCACACAGTGTTGTCAATATAATGGAATTTTATGTGACTGTCTTACAAGAGAGTGGTTTAGCTAACTATAATTTATTCCAACATTTTCTCTGTGTAAGAAAATGCCTTTACCGAGTCAGGAATGTGACAATTGTTATACATTCGTTTAATGTGTTTCAGCTTTTGATTTTGGCGTTTTATTAGGGACTTTCCGTTTTGTATTTTCCTCTTAGTTCGGTATTTTTTGTTATAAAATTGAGAATGGAAATGGGGAATGTGTCAAAGCGACAACAACACGATCATAGAAAAGACAACCATAGAAGGTCACCAACAGGTCTTCAATTTAGCGAGAAATTCCCGCACCCGGAGGCATCCTTCAGCTGGCCCCTTAACAAATATATACTAGTTCAGTGATAATGAATTTCTACATTTTGTTTAGCATAATTCCAGAATAAGTATACGAGTTCTTTGCCAGAATAAGATTTTTAAGAATTGTAATTTTATTGAAACATAACTTTTTGTATTTTCAGATGAAACATTTGCTATGTCAGACTCTACAAAACTTTATATAGGAGTATTTTGTGCCTGTGGGGCATTATTTCTATTTGCTGTTACTATATTGATCGCAAAACTAACGTGTTTTAGTGATAAAGAACTTCGAAGGTAAATTGTTTCAGTATACTTTTATTAAATACAGAGATGTCAATTAGTCTGTAGCTTATAGAGCATCATGGTATTCATATAAGGAGATATTGTATACGTCTATGAAACGACACTACAACGACAAAAAAACAATCTAGCGGACAGCATACAGTCTTCTCAACAATAACAGTTATATTTAAAAATGTCAAGCTCGGAATCGACCAGTCTAAGGCATAGTCGTGAAAAAATTCAACAGAGACTTCAAAAAGCAATACCGACAATTTTAGACCATTTCTCTATCTCTGTAGGTACTATGCAGTGTAGTCGTCTGATCTGTGATTTTACCGAATGTCCTATTTCCGATTGCGACATTTGACGACGTGTGGATTGATATGGCGGGTGATGCATGCATAGCCAAGCAACTACTGTTGTTTAAATTAAACGGTCTTTTTAATGTAAACATAATTCATTCAAAGTTTAAGATTGTTTTAGTATGCACATTGGACAAAATTTAGAAAGCTAGCAATTAGTTTTAGGATTGTACATAAGGGCTAACAAATTTAAATTAAAGACGCTTCTGTGATAGTCTTTTTAAAAATGGTATGCGTTTCAATATTGCTGGCGTTAATCATGCAGAGTTACACAAAAAGCGCTGCTATCTAGGCAATACAACGAAAGACCAAATTTACCAATAAAAATAGTTTTCATGGTATAATTCATACCACGCCATGAGGGAGTAATATCAGCTGCAATATATGGCTTGCAAATGCATTGTTTCAATAGTTTCAGATTTAATTTTAATTTCAGGAGAAGAACAGACGGCTTAGGGACACAGTCAGTTGATTCTATGACATATGTTCACGATATAAAAGATCATCCTCCCGCTGTCATTAGTGTTGCAGAGGACGGGTCAGAGGTTGGAATCATTAGACCATTTGAGACATTTATAAACCCTGCGTATTACCAACAACCCCGTCCTCGTTTATCAAGTCATTCGCGATCAACCGGAAGTACTCTTGAAAGCGAGGCTGACTACGATGCACCATGGAGTACTGGGTAAGGATAATGCTTACACAAGTAGGAATCGGTTATAGTGCGTCTTTACCTAAGAAATGTCTTGTGTTCCATATTTGTTCATTGAAAACAAATACATAATGACAATTTATCGGTTCTAAATGGCAAATATATCAACTGAAAAGTTCCTTACCGATAGCATCTAAAAGTAACTTATTTTCCGAAGAAGAAAAAGAAATCTGTAGTTAGATTTTGTTTGATGTAAACACGAGGAACCTCTGCCTTTGCTAGTCTTGTATGCTTTTAAATTTAAGTTCATGTAATATGTTTTGAAGATAAGTATGGCGTCTGTTTTCAATGAACTAGTACACACGTTTGTTTAGGGGCCAGCTGAAGCCCGCCTCCGGTGCGGGATTTTCAAGTTGTGTTGAAGATCCATTGGTGGCCTTCGGCTGGTTTCTGCTGTTTAGTCGGGTTGTTGTCTCTGACACATATCTCATTTCCATTCTCAATTTTATATCTTATAAACTTGTTCCCTTACAGGTCACCAGATGAACGACAATGTTGTCACACGAATACGAACTGTCACGAACCTGTGGATAGACGGTGGAGCGATCGTAGTATAAAGGCCATGAATAATTATGATTATGAAAGGTAATTCTTTTCTAAAGTATTTTAGTCTGTCATACATGTATATAATCCCTTATTTGGATCCGGTCTTAAAGAACATATATTATGAAAAAAGTACATATTTTAAACAAAATCTAGAAATGATGAGATGTGAAATGGTTGCCAGTGAGACATCTACCAACAAAAGTTCCAAGAAAGTGGATGTTATCAATCATAGGCAACCGTAAATAGATAAAGGAAGATGTGGTATGAGTGTGCCAAACCCTCCATCCAAGTAACAATTTATAAAAGTAAACCATTATAGGTCATGCAAGGTACGGCCTTCAACACGGAGCTTTGGCTCACAACGAACAGCAAGCTATAAAGGGCTCCAAAAATGACTAGTGTAAAACCATTCAAACGGGAAAACCAACGGTCTAATCTATATAAAAACGAAAAACGAGAAACACTTATTAACCACATATTAAACAGACGACAACCATGCACTGAAACAATAAGAAAAGTAACCAATATCCTATAGTCAGTTATACAAGATAGTTCTAGCACATAGCTGTAACTTTGCCAAAGATAGTAAAAGATCTGGGACATTTTGTTATCAAATAAAGATCAATAAAAACATAAGAACCTAGCGCTCACTGTAGAACACCGTTTAAAAAGTTTCTTTTGGTTGATAAATAAGATAGGATGGTATAATTGCTATATTGTAAATGTTTTGTACTACAGGGAATATACAATTTATAAGTATGTTGAATGTGTCACACCAAGTCTGAATTAGTTGTAGTATTGAAATAAACGACTGCCACTTTTTTTAACTGACTGATCATGAGTAGCTATAAATGCTTGACATGTAAAATTTAAAAAAGTAGGTTATGGAACAATGCATTAGTGGTTATGTTTCTATAGATTATTTTTCTCATGTTGAATAATGAATGCATATAGCCTTAGTTCGGTTTGCAAACATGTTTCTTTTGCTTGGTTCCACTAAACAGTACAGAACATACATCTGTTCAAGCTTATCGTGGAAATACGTTGAATATTCGATTTGCCACACAATGATGGGGGGGGGGGCAAGGGGGGTTCCCATAACAGCAAAACAGTGAATTGATTTGGTGAAAAACAGATAACAAGGAATTGAAAAGGGACAATAACAGATAACAGTAAATGAAATATGAAAATAAATCTGTCCAGTACCAATCCATTAGATGACTCGTAGATCTTAGTATATAACTTGTGGTATGGACCTAGAAAATTGTAATTTGTGTAAACAAGACGTTTTGGCCGTTGAGGCAGTTCTGCCTTGGTTGATTTTTTTCCGTAACTTGTAAAATAAGTTATAGTATGGATGTTGAATTTTTCTGAACGAAATTACTAGTTTCTGTTTTTGATATACGGATATTTTCAATCTAGGGCATTTGAGGGATCAATTTTTAATGATTTAGGTTTTTTTATCAAGTTAATTTTTGAAAGTAGTGCAGCCAGTGACACTTTATTATCAATTTGATTTTTAGATTTTTTATTTCTGAAAAGCAATATATAAGAGGGATGAAAGATACCAAAGGGACAGTCAAACTCATAAATCTAAAACAAACTGACAACGCCATGGCTAAAAATGAAAAAGACAAACAGAAAAACAATAGGACACATGACACAACATAGAAAACTAAAGAATAAACAACACGAACCCCACCAAAAACTAGCGGTGATCTCAGGTGCTCCGGAAGGGTAAGCAGATCCTGCTCCACAATATATATACATTTGTGCTTTACAAGTAATAAAAAAAACATTGATGCACAATATATTTTTTTTATTTAATACCTCATGATGAAACTTATTTATAAAATACAAAAATACCCAGATCAATGGAGACAGGACATGTAACTGACACACGCATGCCAGTTATGGTTATTCTGATAATCGAAATTGACTCATGTGACAATTCTGATAATATAATAGAAATTGGACCTAGTGAAAATTTAGATGACACCAAGTGAAACACCAATCATGCATCTTATGTGAAATTATAGAATATGGAAAATTTGGGTACAGCATTGTAGAAGCTGTAGGATTTTTAAAAAGGTATTTGTCGAAAAATTAAACTGAAGACCGTGACATCTTTATTTGCATCAATGGTTTCTGAGCTTCAATTTTCGCCATGTGAAGCAGTTAAAAAGCTTTTAAAAATATGGTGGTCAGGGTTCTCTTTCATGTAAATGAAAAGAGAGGGAGTAAATGTAGCACTTGTAATATAAATGCTAAAAGAAAAAAGATGTTGTATAATTCCCAAAGCCATAATTCAAACCCATACCACTTTAAAGTAATGTAAAACAATTCAAAGGAGAAAACTAACTGCCTAATTTATCCACAAAATAGTGAACGAGCAATTCTTCTGCAAATACAGGGCCACCCGATATTACCAGTAGAAAGACCCCGATAGATATACATTGTAAGAAGATGTGGTAAGCGTGCCAATGAGACTATTATCCATTCAAATTACAATTTTCAATTATCTTCAATTTCTACGGAAGATTGGCTGTCAAAATGCTAACATTCCAATCTTCAATAACAGTTAACAGCAAATAGATTCTCACAATAACAGATAACAAAATAGATAATAGTCCTATAACAGCTAACAAAGAATATGACAATAACAGCTAACAGTAAATATATTTTCAGAATAACAGATAACAAAGAATTAAAATGCCCCATAACAGCATAACAGTTAAACCCCTTGCCCCCCCCCTAATGATTTTCAAATGTATTTTAAACAGAAATAGTAAAATATCCAGTGGTTGTTATATATAATAACGATTGGTCAATTAAAAACAGACAACTTAAGTGGCCAAAATAAGACTGGTGCGTCATAAGCGCTTTGTGGTTAGACATCGCAGTAATTAAATACATTAATTATGGCAATATTCTTTCCTTAGAGAACAACTATTTGATATTCTGACAGGGATTGAAAATGAATATCCTGGAATAGTAATGACTGAATACGAATTATTATGCCAATGCATCATAATATCACGACCGTTTTCAGCATTTAATAATGTATAAAATATTTTAAGATAAGTTGTTGCAGATGTATTGAAAATCTCATTTAAAAGTTAACTGACACTTATTTAATTGATATTTTAGGTATGGAAGAATACCACGAATCAATCCAAATAATGCGCCAGTATTTGAGTTACCGGAAGATGATCAGACGCCATTTTGATTTTCGAAAACTCCCCGGCGTATTCTATCGCAGTGATAGTCTCCCATATATAAGATCTCACTTAACAGTATATGCGTCTGAATAAGTTTATTTTCAAAGAAATGAGACATTAAATGGATATATGTTTAACGTGTGATGAAATCGTCTTGTGTTAGGCATATATTATGTGATGCCATTTGTCTTGGAAAAAAGTATTTATAAGTAAATTTTTTACATCAATGACCTATGCAGTTTAATTATTTCTAGTTTTATGATTATATTTTTCACAAAGTCAAATATGTAAGTGTAAATAAATATGAACACGAGAAAGGAGTTTAGTTTTATACGAATGCATCTCCAACCTACTATTAGATACTATATATTTAAGAAATTGTGTTTAATTTAACTAATATAAAGGTTTCAGGTTGCAGCTATCGCAATGACTGAAAAATTTCTAAACACGCCTGTATCACACATCTGCATGCATGACTCCAAACGACATGCTTAATGTCTTGAGAGCTGGTTCTCGGATATAATTTAATTAAAAACTTGTTTACAAAGATATTGTTAGTTTTCTGGTAGTTTTATTAAAATTATACGTATAAACTGAGGTGTATCAGGGCAATCTGCCGTAACCCTTATTTTAAAATTACACAAATCAAGGTCACGTTTTTCCTCGACTATTAATGACAGTCACATCTTTGTACTGGATTGCAATGGATGCTGGGAGTATTTTAACCAATACTTTAGTTTTAGATGTACACGATTTTTGTATAAGCTTTTATTAGCTTTGAACTTGCTTTCAGTAACTCCGAGTACTATCATACCGAAAGGGCCAGGTTAGATTTTCTAATCACTTGAAATCCGGCGTCCGTCGTCGTCGTTTGTTAACTTTTATAAAAAAAAAGCTTCTCCTCTGAAACTGCTGGGCCAAATTTAACCAAACTTGGCCACAATCATTATAGGGATCTAGGTTAAAAAAAAAATGTCTCTGATGATCCTAGCTGTCTGCTAACCAAAACGGCTGACATGGATGGAAATAAAGCATAGAAGTTAAAATCAAGTGTTTATTGTTTTGAATTATCTTTGAAACCGTTATAAATAGAGAAAATCGGACAACGGCTGAAATGAGTACAGCATTTCCATTTGTCCATACACTTAAAAATTGTCATAAGACTTCTTTTAGTAGTTATTACCAATAAATAACAAATGTTATTATATTTTTTTCATTTTGCCTATTGTTCTGAAAACTATGAAAGATAGAAAAAAAAACCTTAAAAATCCAAAAATGATCAGCGAGACAAGTTTTACAAAAAAAATATAATACTGGAAAAGTCGACCCTTAGTTTGATGACTATTTATACCAATTGTTGCGTTTTCGTTATACACCTTAAAAGTATTATAGTTAAATATAAGCTTAAATAACCAAGTCATAATCAGAAAAACAAGATCTACAATTAAAAATTATTTGGTGAAAATCTTCCAACGACCACTTAGAGTTTGCCCTTTAATGACGGTTTTTACCATTTATATGCCTTCTCCGTAGCGGAGGGGGCATTTAATGTTATCCGTGTCCGTCCCGTCTGTCTCGTCCGTTCGTTCGTTTGTCTGTACGTCTGTTCAGCTTCAGGTTAAAGTTTTTTGTCGAGGTAGTTTTTGATGAAGTTGAAGTCCAATCAACTTGAAACTTAGTACACATGTTCCCTATGATATGATCTTTCTAATGTTAATGCCAAATTGGAATTTTTACCCCAATTTCACTGTCCACTGAACATAAAAAATGATAGTGCGGATGGTCCCATCCGTGTACTATGGACAAATTGTTGTATCATGTTTTTACAGAAAAAAGGTGCCAATGTTAAAAGTCTAGTAAAAATCATTTCCCGCTAAATTTTCAATGGCTTATATTTCGAAAACAAGCACACTTCATTTTTTCCTGCTTTTATAGTTTCTTTCTTTATATAATATCAATTTATAACATTCTTTTTAAAAGCTTGTTATTTTGAAAAAGAGTAGCGGTCACTTTTACCGTTTACTGATGAGTCATGCCCCTTTATAAACATAAAACATGCCGACTTTTTCGTTTCCGTTCTCTAACATCAATTTGCCTCAAACAAATGTTATTTAACTGTACAACAAAATGCTTATATATATAGCAATAAAAAAAAACACAGTTAAAGTTCTAAATTGGTATAGCGTCACTTTAACAGTTCGTGAGTTATGCCCCTTAATTTATAAACACATAAATTGCTGTATTTTTCATTTCCGTTACTCTAACTTTAGTTTACATCAACCAAATACTATAAAACTTACACACAATGGTTATTGCCACAAAACACAGATAAAATTCGAATTTGAGTGGCGTCACTTTTGTCGTTCTTTAGTTATGTCTTTTTAAATATGGAAAAATTGCAAAATCTGTCGTTTCCATTCAATTACTTGTGTTTTGCTCAACCGAATATATATAAATAGCCACTTTAAATCACAAAAATAATCTACAAGACAAGATCTACTTACAAGTAAAATTTTGCCGATTGGAAATTATTAACAACTGAATCAACTTCAATAATGGCGGATACATGGTCCGTTGGTAAGTTTCTTATCTAAAACGACGAATTGTATTTGTTAATAAAAGTCTTCAAGATACAGATTTAGCGTACTTCCTCTACCATGTCTAGAGTTCACATGGAGAGTCGCAGGCTTTTACTTTGATATTAGGGTCTGGCTGTGGTTTACAGAATAAAGAATAGAGCAAAATGAATAGAAAATAGAAAATAAGGGATTGCTTTACAATATTAAGAAATACAGAATAGTGGGATAATAAATAGGGAGGCAGAGGTGAATTTAGGGTCTACCGCCTTTGAGGGGAAGAATTGTATTTATTATTTAGGAAATCACAGAAGCATGACTGAGCGGCTCCCTCTAAGCCAGTAACTTTTAAAATGTTCTTGATCCGCCTGAGCCCTCTGAGAGGTACAGGGAAGAAATGGTCTTAAAACAAGAATGTGTCCATAGTACACGGATGCCCCACTCGCACTATCATTTTACATGTTCACTGGACCGTGAAATTGGGGTCAATACTTTAATTTGGCATTAAAATTAGAAAGATCATATCATAGTTAACATGTGTACTAAGTTTCAAGTTGATTGGACTTCAACTTCATCAAAAACTACCTTGGCCAAAAACTTTAACCTGAGCTTCACACTATCTTTTTCTTTGTTCAGTGGACCATGAAATTGGGGTCAATACTTTAATTTTACATTAAAATTAGAAAGATCATATCATAGGGAACATGTGTACTAAATTTCAAATTGATTGGACTTCAACTTCATCAAAAACTACCTCGACCAAAAACTTTAACCTGAAGCGGGACGAACGAACGGACGAACGGAGGCACAGACCAGAAAACATAATGCCCCTCTACTATCGTAGGTGGGGCATAAAAAATTAAGAATGCAGAAATGACGGACCATCTTGACCATTAAATAAAGCTCCTCTAATATAAAAATAAGGTCATGTGGTTTATTATCAAATGAGACAACTTCCCATAACAATGAATAAAATCCTTACGGTAAAGGCAGCTATAAAAGGTCCCGAAATGACAAATGTAAAACAATCCAAACGAAACAACTAACGCGGCCTCATTATGGACAAAATGATGAACAAAAAATCAAACATAATATGCAGCAAACGACAACCATGGAATTTCAACATAAAGAGCTATATATATCTATACATTAAACATAAGATAATGTCACTGGGTTAAAGCTGATGACCGTAACTGCATTCACGGTCATCCCAAGATGTCGGATGAAAAATTAGGTCAGTTTCTGTATTGTCTGTTAAAGTGTTTCTATATCATTTTCTTTACAAATCATACATTGAAACGATGTGATGTGAATGTGGTATATTTGAAAATGAGACATCTCCACATATATAAGCGACGAAATGACACAGAAATTTAAACACATTTAGCTCATCGTACGGACTTCAACAATGAGCAAAGTTCATACCGCAAAGGCAACTATGAAAGTCCCCGAAATATCAAGTGCAATTCAAAAGAAAACCCCGGGGGGAAACTGGGGTAACAGCACAGCATAAGGACAAACTATGAAAATTAGTTGAAAATACTTATACATCCCCATCTACAAAATGATACTGAGTATAGAGATCTGATAGTATAATACAAACACCCCAACAGTTAAGTGCGTCCCGTAACATTCAGGAAAACTCATCCGATTTTGTCTTGTCGGATAATAATCGTGATTATGTCGTGACAGATTCTGCTGTATCAGATCAAAATCGTAACAATGTTATGTGTTTTCTTGACGGTCTGGTGAGATTTGTCATTGCTGAGGTTTTTTTGCTGACTGAGTCCAGATGGCATCCCGAATGCGAACCGTCTCTGACGAAACCGTTCCCGAACAGTCCCGTTACTAATACGAAATTCGACAATAATACCCTCGTCTGAGTCCCGACAATTACAGAACACTATACGACTGAGTCCAGACAAATCCGTTTGCAATGCGGTGCAGCAGACTGTGATAAGATTGCCTTCCGACAGTACCTGATCATCCAAATATGGCGACAGTTTCTAACAGATATCTTCTGTCAGCGTCGGTTCACTGTCTGGTCACTGCCTGGTGTCTGTCGGATCGCATTCAGCAGAATCGTGACGCTGTCTGGATAGATTCGGTCGTTTTTAACCATGGGAAAGATGCAAATCGGATTATAATCGGATTTGGAACGGGATAATCGGGACAAGTTCGAATGGAAACGGCTAAAGTTAGACGCTTCCTGAACAATATCTGATTGATTGAATAAATGTTTTCACAAATTTTAATAAAAGTTTGAATTTCCAGCATCGATTAACAAGATCTTGATCAGACTTGTAACAAATCATTATCGGGAATGCTCCTAACAAGGACGGTAGTAAAAATCGTGAATGATTATGTGTGACCCCAGCTTAACCGGTATAGCATTCAATCAATTGTCCAGTATTTATTTCCACTTAATGTTTTCACTATAGATATGATAATAATACAAATTTTCAAAGAGAGAACAAAAAAGAACGATCTAGCTTTAACGTGTTTTTTCCAACTTACCATTCTAAACAAACGCACACAAATGTTTCTGGTATTGGATTTTGGCCTTGTCGGCTATCAGACTAATGGTTGTCGGACTAGTAGGTATTAGGCAATTGGAATCTCGGACTGTTGTATCCACCTCTTAATCGTGAGGACATGGCACTCTTCAAACAAGTTACAGTTAGTGTTAGCTTATCTATTCAAAAGAGCAAAGCTAGTTAGCTTTTCTCGTCATTTGGCATTCGTCGTTCGTCGTATAGTCATCGTCCGTTATGACTTTGACAGAAATCTTCTCCTCTGAACTACTGAGCCAAAATTAAGCAAACTTGGTCACAATCATCAATGGAGTGTCTAGTTTAAACAGATGCATGGTGAAGCAATTAAGACAGAAATATTTTTAAATAAGTTTATTACGACTCTAGATTAGAGATAGCTAGTGCACTTTAATGAAGTTTTTTTTTTTTTTTTTGCGATTTCGCCTAGTACTAGTATCTTAAAAAACTACAATGGATAGACAAAAACTTTCGAAAAGGTAAAAAGGATTAGGATTGATTGTTGGTTGCTTTACGCCGCATTAGCACAAAAAGGCTATATAGCGGCGAGTAAAAAAAAAAGGATTAGGAAGGCAAGAACTAATATAAAGTCCAATGGCCGAATTCTTCAGTTGAGTAGGAGTTATTGCTCTGTATTGACGATTATTACTAACTTAGAGATTTTGTCTATCTTGATTCTTGAAAACTATAACAAATAGAGAAACTTTGAAAAACAAAAAACGATCAACAAGACAAGAATCTGTATCTTAATTGTAAAATGAAGATTAAATTTTATTTACCCTTTTTTGTGCTTAAGGGAAAACTTCAGCTAGTATATATGGGTGAAAGTTTTTATACGCCACTAACTTTGTCTAAACATTTATGGAAGTCGATCTACTTTGGATAAACTTTTTTTTATGATCAATCAGTGTCCAACGTAATATAATCAAAATGTTTTTTTCTTCTTTTTTTCCGTATTTTTTATAAAAGGACTGACGTTTGTTTAACTTGTAGATCTATACAGTTTGGGATAAATTTTATTTCACGCGGGGACATATTTAGTTCTTGATAAATTTGTAAACCTTCATGGATTGTTATGACACTTTGACAAAAGCTTATCTCATGATCAATCTCACTGAAGGAAAAAATGGATTAAAAAAAATCTGTATTTTACTGATAAACGGACATGCGGCCTTTAACAGTCAACATTACAAGTTTACACTGACAGCAGCAATCGCAGGCACGACACATGGCTCCACGGAAACATATTTTTTTTATTTAAATTGGATAAGTCTTATGCGGATAGTATTTTTTGTGTCTTGTCTTGCAACATTGAATATTTTATTTCGAGGGCGATTGAAAATAGTTAAAAATACAGTATACAAATCTTTACATACTTTTACGTTTTGTTCGTTTTTCTTATTTAACAACTATGACAGCTATTTAGCTTTCCGTAATTATAGTTATTGAAGAAAAAAACCCACACAATATGGAAGAGGAATTTCTGAACCTCAAGTGTATTTAATCATTTCGAATTTTCATGTAATGATTTTTTTTTATAAAGAGGAGTCCTGATCAGCATCTGACTTGGCAAAATGATCAAGGAGCGCTAACGTTAAATGTTTGCATATATTCATTTCAGGAGCGGATCTTGCCATTTTAAAAGGGGGGTCCCAACTCAGAAGATTAGGGGGGTTCCAACCACATGTCCCCATTCAAATGAGTTGATCGTCCAAATAAAAAGGGGGTTCCAACCCCTGGACCCCCCTGGATCCGAAACTGCTTTTATTTGGTTTTAATTGCAGTTCCTAAGACTCTTTGACGCTCATTTTCGGATACGTTCTCTTGATCTCTCTTTTCAACATTTACTTACTCAAAACTTTTTCCCATGAATGTATTGTCTTTGTCATACGTACATTCCATGATAATTACTTAAATTACTTCTTTAAATGTTCAAATATTAACACAAAGTCTTTTCTCAAACAAAACACCTAACATGTATTTACAATAAGATAATGAAGATAAATAAACTTATCTATATCAATGGTCATTACAAAAGGTGAAACCTTGCGTCATTTCTCTGTGACGAACACCGCGCACCTGCAGGGTATGAAAAATCCAAGAATAGGTAAACAAACATCGCGTCAGAGCGCTAATGGCTGTAATTCAATACATAATATTACATGAACAAAACACAATCTGTCAGAAATGTGATTATTTTGTAATAACACCGTCAATCATAAGATATTACACATCCCCGGGCCCGGCTAATACATTACATGTATTACAATGATTTTACCCGGAACGAACCTCCGTAGAGTTATATGGTTAAAATAACTGATTACGTAATATTGATCAATACGTTTTCGCTATGATTAATCTTTTTATCTTTTGATTTTGTGTATATTGATGTCATAAATGAAATATTTTTAAGATTTATAATTTCTTTATCGATCATAAAATAAATGTGTTTCTTTTAATTTGAAACAATATTAGATTGTGACCGAAGAATTTATGTTTATTGAAACAACTTTAAGAACAATAGAGAACAGAAACATTATAAAGATTTACAGTTTATCAATGTTTAGTTTGATGCGAAAAAGCAAAAAAAAAAAAAAAAAAAAATGCCACACAAAAATGATACTTCGTGATTTTATAAGATCAGAAAACGGGAATAAGCGATATATGTGAATAACAAAAATAAATTGATATGTATACATGTTTATGTAAGAATACACACACAATCTCAACAATAGAGAAAAAAATATATATCGAGGATAAAGATATTCTATATCGAACCCCCCCCCCCCCCCAAAAAAAAAATAAATAAATAAATAAAATATAAATGAATTAATGATGAAAACTAATAATAAAATGATGGACCAAAAATAGGCATACAGGATTCATCAAGGTTTTGAAATATTTAAGCAAAATTAATACAAAAACACGCAAAAAGAATATAATAAAGATAATAAAAATAAATCCCCATGAGATTACTGTTGAGTATTGATTGCAATATTATGTAAATTAATGCTTTGTGTATTTAGATTAGCCTGGGGACATGCTACGTGAATTGCTATTATGAATCACTGAACCGTGATTTTGTTAATTGCTTATTTGATGGACAAAGAATCGTGTATTTCCCGCCGCTGGTATCAAGTTTAATTTGATTGGTTTATAGATCATTCACAGGTGGTTGCGTGTATCAGGAAAGCGCTTCGTGAAATCGATTATATGTATTGAAAGCTGAAAGCGTCGGCAGTACACAGATTGTGTTTGGGGTGAAAGGTGAAAATGGCTTTGGTTTTGAACACGACAAAGGAGTTTTGCACAGGTAAAATTTTATGAATTTACTAAAATAAGGATAGAATTAGTTTTAAAAATTGCAAAAATATATGGTTTTAATGTCTTTAAACAAACTGGTTAATTTATAACACAGAAAGTTGATGTGTTGCAAAGGAAATCTTGCAAAATAGTTGACGGAGTTACATTGTTTACCTGTTGAAAAGCCATGTGACAAAGTTTACTAAACTTTAGACCCTTTGTTTGTACATCACCCGAGTTGAACTTTGGTAAATGCAAGCTTGTTTTTATCATTCAAGACTATGAAATACATTGCAAATGAAATACAGATTTACTTTTTAATAAATATTGCCGCAATTTAGCGCCCAAATTCTATTTTCAAACAATTAAACCGCGGTAATTAATCCGCACAATAATGGGAACAATGGCTTTTGTTCCTCTTTGTAATTTAAATTTCCAAACTTATGAGACAAAAGATATTTTTAAACAGACGCTTGTTGATAAAATGACTCATTAGAAAGAAAATAAAAATACAGAAAGTTGCATTGTTTCACTTTCAACTTATTTAAAATTGAAAACTTATATATTGTAATGAAAAAGAAAACATGGGGAGCTTTTGTAATTAAAACGAAAACATGGGGAGCATACACTTTTTGTAAAGAATATATTAACAATTATTTTAAAAGGTACAGCAAAATTAATTATTTGTACTACTGAATTTTTTTTATATATATTCACATTTCTATTCACTCCAGATTTGATTTTATGATATAGTACCGTCCAAAAATGATGACGTCTTGATAGGCTATTATTATTTTTTTCTTTGACGCCTTACTTTGACGTCATAATGCCAAACTCATATTTTCAGTTGGACTTTGAGAGGGAATTTACTGCTTTATTAAAACGTTAAGGCTAAGCTCGAAGTAAGGCGTCAAAGAAAAAATTATAATAGCCTTTCAAGAAAAATCAACAACAAAAATCCATCAAATAATTCAAAGACCTCTAAACAAATTTTTTTTTTGAAAAATCAGTATGACCAACCCGTGAGGACCAACCAAGGGACACATTTTTTTTCAAGATTTTCCAGTGAAAAAAAATCCCGTTTTTAAAAAACGATCAATAATCAGACAGGGGACTTACTAAAATGACTGATTTATAAATCACTCATTTAAGGCCAAAAAAATATATGTCTGTTTACCTGACTGACCCTAAGCCATTTTATTTCCGTCGTAAAGTGAAAAATAAACTGAACTCGTGTTAAAAGTGAAGAAAGTGTTGCCTGATACATTCCAATGTTCATAATCATCAATATGATAGCTGTTTTAAGGAAATGTTGCGACTCGTTTGATGAAATAAACATTTTGCCGCCATTTTTTCCAAATCTATAACAAAGGGAAATAATCAAATCATTAAAATTACGGGTAAACTCGGCCCATGATCAACTCCAACCACGACAAGACAAAATCTACCCTATTTTTTTTTAAAGCATTGTAACCTTAATTAGACATATAGTTTTTTGGCCTAAGTACAAAACTGTAAAAAATTTGTCATTTTGTGGTTTACATAAATTTCAAACATACAGTTTTAGATTATATCTAATTGTAAGTAAAATTGAAAAAAAAAATACTTTTTTTATAGCCTGGTTTATGCTTTTGGTGCATTCACTCAGCTATAAATTTGATATTTGTAAAAAAAAAATGCTAAATGAAGGCTCTTAATAATAAACTAATTATTTTTTCACAGATTTTTCCAACCAGTTGGAGTAATTTTTTGTAAAATTCAAGGTTTTTTCTCTTACAGATTATGTAATAAAATTTTATTATTCATGATCAAAATATTACTGTTCCTGGGTGTTGAAATTAGTGGGGATATTTAAAATTATAATACTCGCATGACTCCAAACAATTTTTTTTTTAAAGAAAACAGAGGTATGACTGATACTAAAAGAAGTGATTTTCATGTCATTATCCCAAATTTGGTACAAGGTCATCACCTGACATGACCAGCCATCATATCAACACAGAATTTTAGAAACATCATAAGTAGTGTATATTTAAAGCAACAATAATATTAAATCAAATAGTCTAGTGATTTATTTGTACTACTGAAATATAGGAGATTACTTAAAAAAGGTAACTCTTACTTCCAACATTTCTGGTCAAATGTTACTTGAATCAGTGATATAAAAATCACTCATTTAAGTAAGTCCCCAGACTGATACGCACTAAAATATATATTCAAAATGTATATAATGTTTTGGTTTAACTCTTGATGGTCAACAGTTAGAATTTTTCAGAGATGTTTCCTCTATACGTCCATCAGCTTATTTAATATTTAACAAAACAGGCTCTAAATGTTTTATCTCTGACTTGTTACACCCTATTTGTTCAAGAAATAGAGAAAAATTGGCCATACATAAAAAAAGAGAAAATTTTAAGAAAATTAAAAAAAAGAATAAAGATTCACAAATAGAGACAAATAAAATGGCCTTTAAACAAATAGAAAGAATACACTAATAAAGACCCCATTCAAACCCTATAATAATTCCTTGACAACATTAGTCTAGAATTTTAGTATATTGAAGGATTTTTTGTCTTATTTAAAAATATGCTTTAAATTGTAAAAATATTAGAATTGGCTCTCGCCGTGATATAGCCTTTTTGTGCTCATGCGGCGTAAAGCAACCAACAATCAATCAATCAATCCTTGCCAACAAAGAATACAATATAATATTATAACCATCATAACCATGGTCATGCAATGGTTAGAATAGACAATAAATACTATTTTTGCTGATTTATACTTTGTTAATTTTATAAAATTTGTGGTGAAATTGACAAACAGTCAGTGAAAAACTTTGAAATGCACAAGCTTTTCTGTTTATGCTTTGAAATAATCAACTTTTTTTGGTAGCAGAATACTTTAAACTTTCATAATTGTTTTGCCTGACATATACATGATAATTTAGCAAAACTTAAAAATTTATTAAAATCTTTATACTGCAATCAGCCTGTTTGCTAGAAATTAGTTTTAGCCCATTTTATGAACATTGACAGATACTGTACAGTTAAAGATTATACTTAAAATTAGAAAAAAATATTGTGTGCATTTATATTATTGCGGTTTTGTCATTTTGAATTTAAATGCAATTTTGATATTTGCGATATTGAGAAAAATCCTCTTTAATTCATATAAAAAAGTCAAAATGTGAGTTTAAATTATTGCGGCTATAACCCTGTTGCATTTTTTGCAATAACGAAAACATCACAATAAATTCTGAATTTACAGAACTGTAACTTTAAGTAATCACACTTTATGTCCCTAGTCATGTATGTGTTCCTTTTATTTTACAAAATTTAATTATGTTATTTTGGTTTTACAGACAGAAATAACCCAGACAGTGGAGGTACAGACAATAGTCAATCATTTTCGCAGCAGGATTCAGTCCCAGACAGGGAACCAGGTATGTCTAGTATTTCACAACAATATTTACTTACAGTCCTTAGATTTGCATAGCCTATTCTTCCCTCTGTCAGTCCTGCTTCAGTTTAAAGTTTTTGGTAAAGTTATTTTTTTATGAAGTCCAATCAACTTGAAACTTAGTACACATGTTCCCTATGATATGATCTTGCTATTTTAATGCCAAATTAAGAGTTTTTACCCCAATTTCACGGTCAACTGAACATAAAAAATAAACATAGAAAATAATAATGTGATAGGGGCGGGGCATCCATGTACTATGGATACATTCATGTTTTATCAAGTGGTTTTATCTTCATTATCATGATTATTATATATGTTCCCCCGCCTGTTCAGAACCCATAAAAAATAAATCTAATAACTATAACTTTATATGAACTTAAAGAGGTAAAAACTTTGTCAGAAGTTTCATTGGTTGTTTCCATGGTTTCCATGTATTTTAAAATAAGTGATCTTTATTCAAACTTGTGAGGTTTAAATATAAAAAAAAGGTTTTCGTGTTTGAAGACATCATCAATAGAAAGGAAACTCGCATTGATATTCTGCGTAAAACAATTTAAAATAATTGAACGATTGATTTCTAGGAGTTGCCATCTATTTATAGAAATTACAAAAACCAATATGCAATTTTATTGTTTTATTTTTCAGGAACTTACAAATGCAGTTTTTGTTCGAGTAACTTTTCGTCATTATATCACCTACAGTGCCATCATGTATACAAACACTCTTCAATAATGAACAATGGTAATCATTGTAACAAAGTGCATAATACTCAACTAGACTCTCAACCTTTAGACTTAAAAATGGCAGCATTCAATTCCCAAAGAGTGAGTTATGACTCTTCACATGTCATGGAAAAGCCTGTAGTATCAGAGTCTGGTGCCTTAGATCTTTCGACTGTCAGAAGCAGAGTGGTTTCTGAACCGAAGCCAGAATATAATCAAGTTTCGTCAAGTGTCAATAACGATGTCATTGAATCAGATAATGAAGATAGCGATAAGTTAGTTATAGATACACAACATGAAAATACTACAGAAAATGATCGCGATGAAGATACATCTGAAACCAACCAATCAAATGCTCCGCTGTCTCATCACGCTAAAAATGGAAAGCAAAACTCATATAATAGCACTTACAACTCACAGTATGATAAATGTGAAACACAGCATTCATCAATCCGTCCAGAAACTGACATTAGAACTTATGATAAAGTTCCTTCCATTGAAAGGCAGCCATTAGACTTCAGGTCTAAGTCCCCACAAAGAAATAATACTCATTTTTCCGAACTTACTAAACCAGGTGACACTAGTGGTTATCCTCCGTATTATAATCCACCAATAGATAATCAATCCTTATTGAACATGATTCCACCAATGCCGAACATGGGGATGATGGGAAATTTTCAAATGCCATTCGGATTCTCTCCATATATGATGATGCCACCAAATTCTTTTATGCCACCTGCCACAATTGGTGGTATGCCTGAAGGTAGATTTCAACTACCAATTGACTCTTTCCCGAATTCCATGAATCCTACAATGCCTTACAACCCTAACTTAAACTTACAACCCAGTAAAGTAGGACCAGTAAGGAGAAATTCTGGAAGTAAGTCGAGATCAACATCCAAAAATAGCGAAATAACGAGTAAACAAAAGGACGTTGTTGAAATCTATCAGTGTAAAACATGTAGCAGAAAATTCTCGCAAGTTGGAAACTTCCACAACCATATGAAAACTCATGAATCTAAAGTATGCTCATGTGGAATTTGTGAAAAGGAATTTAGTGATAGCTATGAACTTCAGCGACACATGAGAAATACTCATACAGGAAGTATGCCGTATAAATGTGAGCAGTGTGATCGTGAATTTAGTCAGTATAACAATTTACGTCGTCATCTTCGTGTGCATAATGGTAAAAATTACAAGTGTCATCTGTGTGGTCGCACATTCAATGAAGTGTTTTATTTAGAGATGCACATGGGGTCACACACTGGTGAAAGGACATACAAATGTGGAGTGTGTAATGCAGCATTTAGTGACAACGCAGAATTACAAAAACATGTCAAAACACATAGTGCTGAGGAATTACACACCTGTGATGTGTGTGGAAAGTCATTCAGTAAGGCGTGTGTGTTACGTCAACATAAGAAGATGCACAGCGGTATACGTCCATTTAAATGTGATGTTTGTGACAAGTCTTTTATACATCGACATCATCTGACGATTCATTCTCGTATGCACAGCACAAACAAGCCATACATTTGCAAGATATGCAAGAAGGAATTTGCTCAGACAAGTCATTTATACAAACATATTCGTCAGCATACAGAGCAACCAGGTGTGACTGAAGCCATGATCCACGAATCGTTAGCACCAATACTAGATAAATTAAAACAATCAGGTGATTCTCCAATATCTTCACCATCCATTGATTCTAGTGATGAGAAAATATCAGATGTTGTTAACAACAACATCAAACGAGAAAAAGATTCAATGGAGGAAAGTAATTCAGGGGAAGTAACTGTCCAAAATGAAATGAAATTATCTGAAAGCTCAAAGCCGGAGGAAGCAGGTGAAGAAATGGAGGATGTTTCTGGAGACGAATCTGAACTTTCAAAATCTGCAGGGGAAAAGACACTAGAATTTGTAAAAGAAACGATGGTTAACAAAGAGCAGAAGGATATTAAATCCATTGAAGTTGAATTGTGTGAACAGAAAATCAATCAACCTCCTCAAACACTGCAAGCCACACGTATAGATGTCACCGAAGTCATGAAACATAGTCTTAAAGAAGTTGAAAATTTATTTCATCAGCACAGGCAGAACAAAGAAGGGGGAAATACTCATGATGATTTACATGACAAGAAGTCAGAAAGTTATGAATCAGATGACAATGCATCAGACAAAACTAGTGTCTCGTTAGCCTCAAGCTTGTCGGAGAGACGATATCTCAATAGTCCTAACTCTGGTTTGCCCTATGATGAACAATGCTTAAAGGAGAGTTCCTTACCCAGAATTCCAGATTATGGTCCCCAGTATCATGAAAATAGCACTTTGAATCAAGACCATAATGAAGAAGCCAAACTTAATACCAGTTACCATTGTGACAAAGTACAAGAGAAGTGTAATGAAACTGACAGATATTCTCCCATAAGTCAGTCTGGTGACTCATTGTGTGAAAGTGACTTCCGATCTAGGAGTAACTCTGCCTCTGAAAATCTTGTGCCTAACTATAAGCCGACATCTTCAGCATTATCACCTAGAATAGTATCCTCTGAAAATATACTGAAGGAGCAACTCATTCCTAAAGATAATTGTCTTGTAGAAGAGACCAAGGTGGAAATTGTGATGCCACCAAAGAAACGGAAACGATATGCATCCCGTCAAAAAAAGAAATCTCAAGATTCCGTGGACATGATAGAAGATCAGTCGGCTGACCAATCAAAATATCCTCAGATGATACAGCCAATGGCAGCAGAGGCTCAACAAATGTACTTTCTTCAGCTCCAGCAAATGCAGATGGCGCTAGCTGCAAATGTCATGGCTGCACAAGGCATGATGATGCACAGTGAACAGATGAAAAACCAAAGAGGTATTCCGAATGGATACCAATATAATTCTGACACAAATGATCTCCCTTTAGTTAGACAGACTCCGTCAGGAACTCCAATGAAAACTAGTCTTCCATTTCCATTTAACATAACCAAAGACAGTGGGCCTCTTGAATACCCAAGAGGAAGCCCTATTCAAAATGGCAGCATAATTAATCATTCCATTGCAAAAGCCGGTTATTCATAATTTATTTTTTATATTGTTTACATTTTAAAATGTTGAATTTGATTTTTTGGTGTTTTTGCCAATATAATTGATTATTGAATATAACTTTTTCAAATGTAGAATGTTATTGTTATAATTAGAATTTCAGGATTTTTTCAGTTAATATTGATACATGACATATATAAGTAAATTAATTTGTTTTTACATTTGAAGTCAAAGATTGATTTTTCAAAGTGATGAAAATAACACCAGAAGCTTTACTAGTGTATTTTTATTATTAATATAAGAAAGGGGGTTAAAGTGTGTTTAAAAAAAATTAAAATTGTATGCGTATAGATAACTAATCAGTATTAGTATACTATAACTGAAATTTGTAATCCTTAAAACTCACTAAAAAATATTTAACTTGAGTTATAGGGAGGAAAAAACAAAACAAACAAAAATTTGAAATTTTGATTCCACATGTTCCATGGCCAGTTATAATGAAAATGTATGGCCAATTTTAGATTGAACATAATTAAGAAAATCACTTAAATCAATTACTTACCAAATATCCGAATTAAAATACATTCCAGACTGATTATATCTTGATTTTATCCGGAGTTTACTTGGTCCTAAATAAAACCTTTTTTTACCACCATCTCTTATGTACTCAGACCACCAGAATAAATTAACTTCAAACAGAAAACGTCCATTTAGAATATTAAGCATAGTTTGTTTAGATTAGATTGTAAATAAATGTAAATAATAACCTTCTATATTTTTTTTGCACAGAAAAACAACAGCAGCAAAATAGTTTCATAAAAGCTGAGGGGAGATAGTTTGAAATGATACCAAAGATAGATAACCCAATACTGATTATATTTAGGTGATATATTTTTAACCATTCACATGCCAAATTTGATCAGTAAGGTACACAATGGAAAGTTTTGTAGAGTTTAGAAGATTTAGACCATGAAAAATACTGTTGTTTCTGTTGATACTGTAAAAATATATGAGTGGTATGGAATATAATTCTTTTCCAATTTTTACTTAGTTCAATCTGACTTTAAATGGCCAAACAATCTTAGAGTAGTCACTTACAATTTCAGTTAGATTGGTTAGCAGAATTATATGTATTTTGTTAGGACTTGGTGTGTCCAAATATTTTTTTAAAGTATTGCCATATTAGACTGTGCCATATAAAATTGAAGTTCCAAAGAATAATACATGTGTTCAAATTTATTTGCTCAAATTACTGATTGCTATTCACGATTGTCCATTGAATTTGCTCAAGTTTTCATTGTATTTAAATGAGTGTTTATTTTTTTACAGTTGTACATGTTGTTGATATATCAAATGTAATTCATGTTATACATGTTATAGGTATAGCCTTTAAATGATTGTTAAATTTTGCATTGAAAATTGTGTTCGTAATCCAGAGTTAAACTATGCATTTTTTATTTATTTTTACAAGAATCACTCATAAAAAAAGTTTATCATTTGTATTCATCTCATCATAATATGATTAAAATCAAAAATAGTATATATTTTTGAGAAAAGCATTTTAGTCAGTCATTAAGGTGGTACCTAACAATACAGGGAGATAACTCTGTAAAATCAGCTAAACGTTTTAATTACGTTGAGTTGTTAAGGGAATATTAAGCTTCTCAATGATCAAAATTGGTGTTTGTCAAACTGCTATATAACCAGTGTAATTTTTCTGATAAAATGGTTGGTTCAAAATTTTTAAAATTTATATATTTTGGTTAAAGGGTCAAAGTAAATACTTTGTCAAAATTTTATGAAAATTTAACGAGCCAAATTAATTTGAGTGAAAGTGTTGGGTACCACCTTAAGTAGAGTGAAAGTGGACAGGGATTTGATATCATTAACTTGTCAGCTTTTGATGTCCTGTATGTGCATTTTCTTTTAAGTATGCAGAATTATTTGTTTAAGAAATTAATTGATCAATCTTGCAGTATTTTGCTGTTAATGCATCAACAAGAAACTCCTAGCAAGGATAGCTAATATGGTTTTGAACACTAAAAAATATACTTGAAACAAGTGCATTATAACATAAGAACAGTTTCATGATAAGGGTAGCTAAGTTTGTCTTGCAGCCAAATAATGAAATAGAATAGTCAATTCTTATGCAAAATCAAAATGAGATTCTCTATTTGAGAGTACTTTACATTTTACATTTTTTACCTCAAAAAGCCAAAATAATAAAATCGAAAATTAGAAAGAAGTCATTTATTACAATAAAAATCCAAATTTTGTAACTGCATACTCTTAATAAGTTGTCATAATTGTCGAGGACAAATATATGTCTCATTGTTTTATATGTGTATGTCTTTCAAGAAATTTGTTCATTCCACTGAGGTAAAGGAACCATTAGTATAGGGGTTAATGTTTGTCTGCTTGTGCTGATATACATGTTTATTTGTCTTGGATGTACATGTGTATTTGTCTTGATGTACATGTGTATTTGTCTAGATGTACATGTGTATTTGTCTTGGATGTACATGTGTATTTGTCTTGGATGTACATGTGTATTTGTCTTGGATGTACATGTGTATTTGTCTTGGATGTACATGTGTATTTGTTTTGGATGTACATGTGTATTTATCTTGGATGTACATGTGTATTTGTCTTGGATGTACATATATGTATTTGTCTTGATGTACATGTATATTTGTAAAGTTGAACATAATTAGTGTGTATGGCAAGTTGTAAATAGTCAGTCTATTTGTATTTATTTTCATATGAGGTACTTATATTGTTTATTTCCCAAGTTTATAATTGATGGTTTGAATATTACCTTGGGAAATGTATTTTGCTGGTTGGGCAAGCATTTGCAATCATCCAGCTGTGGTCCAGCATGAACTTGGGTGTATACTATTGATAAGAATTAACATTCTTTTAAAACTTTCGGCTTTAGAACAGGAAAATTCTCACGAAGGTGAATTCATTACTCCTGAACTTTGAAAATCTCTCTGGACTCATATTTTCTAAACTGTTAAGTCCAGAAAGACATCAAAATTTGTGTTCACTGTTGAACTTGCCGAGGTAAATAAATTGTGAGTTGTGGTCTTGCCTTCAAAAATTCCAATTGATACAGTCTTTTTACATAATTGATACTTAATCAAGTTGTATTGTACAATAGATGTATATATGATTGTGTGTGGATGTTTGTAGAGATAGGAGGGTAAACTGGGGTGTGGATTGAACACTCATTTTGTGCTGTTATCATGGTAGTATGAAATACACATGTTTTGTTTTGAAGTTTTAGGTAAATATGTAATTTTGTTGATAAAGAAATTCAATATAATGCTTTTAAAATCAGTCTTTTAAAGTTCAAGGTTTAAAAAAATTAAGGGTTTAAAATCTAATCCAGCACTGAGCCTTTATCTTCAAATTTGGCACATTTATATTCATCAAGGGGAGATAACAAAATATTTTGATTTTTTTTATCTGATATCTGTACTTATCTTTTTTATATGGATAAATAAGTTAATCCTAAGTTATTCTGTCAATTTTTTTTTTGAATTTAAACCATTCTAACAAAGTTACATATTGCTATACTTGTAGACTATTTTACACTGTTTTAAATAGTGGTACACACTGTTTTCATTTTCCATAAATCATCATTAGTATTTCCATTCATTGCAGACATTGACAGAGAGATTTATAAAACTTATTCTTGAAATATTGGCTTTTACTGACAAGTTTATAGATGGTTCATGTATTTTTTCTCTCTAAATTTACAATTATTGTTTGATTTTCAAAGTGGATAAATTGAAACTTGAAATGTCAGCATGAATGAATCATTTTTTTTTGGTCTATTTCTTTAATTTTTTGTTTAATTTTTGTTTACATTTTTTCTGTTTTCATTCTTTTGAACATGTTAAATACTAAAATCACCAAGATGTTTAGATCTGTAGAAAAAAAAAAAACATATTTTTTTTCTTCAGTTTTCATTCTTTTGAACATATTGAAAACTAAAAGTAAAATCACCCAGATGATTAGAACTATAAGCATGAAAAAACAGATGTTAAAGAAAACTTTTTTTTTCTGATTTAATTTTCATAATTATATATACATGATTTATAAAGAAGTTGTTAAAATTACTTCACACTCATTTAAATCATTTTTGTCAATGTGCCTTTAGTAAAATACCATATGTTGTCAACCAAAATTTAACTGCAAAGCTTTTTGCTGCAGTGGTGCAATACATATCAATAAAACGTTTTGTTGATTCAATTTGTTGTTTTAGTTTAATAAGCCATATCATGAAAAACAAATATAAGGAGATGTTTCAGTTACATCGAAGACAGCAACCCAGCAACACAATAAAAACAAGACATTTACAAGTCAACATATGTAACCTCTTAAGTGATAGCCAAATTCGATTGTTATTGAGGTTGAAATGACATAACCGAGGCTTGACTTTAGGCCTATTAGTAAAGAGCAACACTTAATGAGGTATAAAAGTAATATAAACACACATTCTGAGAGTATTGCAATTCAGTCCGCTACCAGTTAAGTTAAATTATACTGGAACAAACTGCTAACTTTATCTATAACTTGTCTATATTTGTAAACTATATAACAAATATCAAGTCAACATCTTCAATCATGACGAAAAAAAGGAAGGAAGTCCAAGGACCGTTACTATACACAAAATTATCAAAAAGGAACAAAATTCGAACTTGATATGTAATTTTTCATGATATAACAACACATAGAATATCAAATCAATATCTTCAAGCGTGAAGGAAAAAAGTGTGGAAAACTTATTTACCGGATTATTGAATGAACAGACAGACGTACAGAGTAGAAACCTCAAGTTTTGGTTGGGGACTAATTAAACATGTTTGACATACATCAAAGAGACAGCAACTTGGCAACTAAATAAAAAAGGATAAGATTGTCACTGTTGAACACAACATCCATCACTTGATTCACACAAAGCTTTTGGTTGAAGCCAAATTTGATTTAAAATTCATCAGTCATGTGATTTTTATATAAATGTTTGTTTGTACATGTACGTATAAAAAGGACAGCAACCCAGCAACAAAATTATAAGTTATTCACAGATTTTGTAATCTTCAAAAACTTGATAGTTTAAAGTCAATGGTATATAGCTTAGGTTGAAATTCTATTCATAAATAGCTGATGTGTATAAGGACCTTTTTTACCTCAAAGGACAGCAACCCATCGGATATTATTAAGTCTTCAACAATTTGATACATCTAAGGTCTCGTGTTATTGCTGAGAATTTAATAAGCCATATGAAATAATTTGAATTGAGTATGAGTTGTTTACTTTCACATTGCTGCCAGCTGGGTGTAATTGGTATGAGTTGGTTACTTTCACATTTCTGCCAGCTATGTGTAATTGATTGCATGTTCACCTTCACTGTGGGAAGTCTTTAGTTCAAATAAAATTGAGAATGGAAATGGGGAATGTGTCAAAGAGACAACAACCTGACTATAGAAAAAAGAACAAGGTCACCAACAGGTCTTCAATGTAGCAAGACATTCCTGCACCCGGAGGCGTCCCTCAGCTGACCCCTAAACAAATATACATTGTATACTAGTTCAGTGATAATGAACGCCATACTAATTTCCAAATTGTACACAGAGGCTTCTGACTTGGGACAGGCGCAAAAATGCAACGGTGTTAAACATGTTTGAGATCTCAACCCTCCCCTATACCTCTAGCCAATGTAGAAAAGTAAACGCATAACAAAAAATCCGTCAGGGTGATACCAAAGAACTTTGAATTGATATTTGCTGCTTCTCCACTAAACACTAGATATTGAGTTGTAAGAAAAATGACAAATTGTCTTTGAATCAGGGAAAGGTGACATTACTCCTGCAGACTGTTACCTTGTGTACTAGCACCTTCAACTTCCAGCTCAGTACTTCTATCTTGTACCAGGTATAGTTAATACTTTTATTAAACAGTTTTTGTCTTGCATATAGTCCATGGACACAGTTATCATCCTTTGGTTTTCGTTGTCTACGAATATAGTTCCTAGTGTAAACAGTGTATAACTTGCATGTTTTATTTGATACACTTTCCCAATCTATTTCTTGATATTAAATGCTTGAAATATTAAGTAGGGGATGTAATTACATGTTAAACAAATTTGAGTGCTGAATCTTTATGTTAAGTAGTGATTTTTGGTCCAGTTCAAAAAGGTCAAATTTTATCACGTCTGAAGCTGTTAAACTAAATTTTACACCCCCTTAACACAGAATTGTCAATATTTTGAGTTAGAGCCGGTAGAAGTTTCTATAATTTTTTGATATTATTTGTCTCACTGGTAGTACACTACACTGTAAAAAATCTTTTTGAGAAAGAGCAGGTGCGATTTTTTTAATTTGAATTTATTGTGTTCTCAGGCCATATGCATTTAATTTGCCTTGGACCATAAAATAGTCCATCAATCATCATCTATGTTTGGTGGAGAGTTGTCTCATTAGCTATTATATCTCACCTTATTGTACAATTTACTTTATATATAAACTTTTCTCCAAACTTGTAATCATTGAATAGCCTTTCAATTCTCTGATACTACAAGACCTTTTATGAGTGATGATTCAATATCCTTTTCATGTGTTGATTGGGTGGCAAACATTGTAGCAATGTGCCTACAAAAGTTCCAAATGAGTTCATTGGAAAATCACCATTTATTTTGATGCCCCACCTACGATAGTAGGGGTACATTATGTTTTCTGGTCTGTCCATCTGTGCGTCCTTCCTTCCGTCCTTGCATCCGTCTGTCCCGCTTCTGGGTAAAGTTTTTGGTCAAGTAAGTTTTTAATGAAGCTGAATTCCAATCAACTTGAAACTTTATAGTACACATGTTCCCTATAATAGGATATTTCTAATTTTAATGCCAAATTAGATTTTTTACCCAGTTTCATGGTCCATTGAACATGTAAAATGAAGTGGGAGTGGGGCCTCCGTATACTTTGGACACATTCTTGTTGTATGAAACAACATTGATAATATCAAGCTGAAAGTACCAGATATTAAACTAAACCAACTCATCTTAAGTGATTTATTTACAAGTGTAGAAAAATTGAAATTTCCTTTAAAAAACCACATGAGGATACATACACAGTACTTATTGATAGCAAGAAAAGATGTGGTATGATTGCCATAGAGTCAGTTTCCACCTGAGACCAAATTAAGGCCTTCAACACTTTAGCAAAACCATAATGAATAGCAGGCTATAAAAGGCCCTGACATGACAAATGTAAACCAATTTAAACAGTTTCCTTGTGATTAATTGCTCCATCTTCAATAAATCTTTTATTTATAGACATAGTTAATAGATACTGACCATCACAGTAAATTTCTACATCTATGATTGGCCAAACAATTACAAATAGAACATTAGTTGCTTCTCTGCCAAGGATATGGTATTTCAATTAGAGCAAACTATGACTTGCTTGGAGTCTGAATATTGTTTATGGATAGGATGTCATTTCTTCCTGCAGACTGATTTATTGATATGTTTATTAAAATATGTCAGTGCAGTGATTATTTCTAATATCAAATTTTAATTTACTAAGTCCCATTCAGTATAAGGGGACAACCATTAACCTTTCTCTGGGCAGGACGACTTTTCTAAAATGGATAAATTTGTCTGGTAAGAACTGAAAATGAATAACTTTGCAAAAGACAGGATATGAAAACGAATATTCTGCTACACAAAATGCTGGAAACAAATGTGATCAACAGTGAAAATAAATTGTCTTGTGGTGAAAGCCATGGAAAAAAATGTGCATGTGCAGCAACAGATTGAATTCGATGATCAAGCTAGAAACAATCCTAGCCCCTGCCCCACTATTATAGTGAATATGTCTACCAATAAACACAAACAAAACAAATACAAGAAGTAGTTTATTCATAAACAATTTAGATAACTCAACATACATTATAACAGTATATGTACAAAAATCATAAATTCTTGCAACAAACTTGGCCATATCAATTGTGAGAAAATTATTTAAGAATAATAACCTGATACAAAAAGTCTAATAATCTTACATGCACACAACACATATCCTATTAAAAAATTAACTATATAATAATATCAAGTTTTTAATGTAGTGTTATTAGTTCAGAGATGAAATTTTCATTTAAGCCCCCAAAAAATACTGCCATGAGTTTAAATGTATGTTAACTATTACCACCTGCATTATAAGGGGAGATAATTCACATTAACAGAATTATCTCCCTTTGGTAATATTTCTTATTACATCCTACAGAATTTTTATTTCTTAATTTAAAGGTTTTTTCTGTAAATAACTTTTTTTTTCTCTCATCAAATGATTTGAAACTCCCATACCAAGTGATGCTCAAAACAAAAATAATATGGATTATTAGTTGTTTTTTTTTTTTCAAAATCTGATCCAAAATAATAACTTCTTAAATTTTAATCATCATGGAGTAAGCAAACAGTACCTTCTGAAATTCATATTCAATATTATAATTAGCAGATTAGGTAATGAACAGATGATTCTTCTTCAATTGTAATTTCAATTGCTATATGTTACCTATGCATCAAATTTTGCAATAAATAGGAAGCATATATTGAAATAATTACGTTATATATTTTAAATGCTTTGTCTTGAATAATAAATCTGTTATTCACAGAAAATAAATACAAACTATCACATAAAATTTATACATCTTATATCTACATCTAAGATATGTCAAACAATTAAATATTGAACAAGTATAAAACTTCAAATTTCAAGCTATTATCCAAAATTTGTTAAATAAAAAAAATATAAATAATAGATAACCAAAAGAGTTTTTTTTAGTTAACAAGTAATTACTAATAAGAAAATAAAAAAACTGTTCTAAAAATATTTGAATTATTCCTCATCAAATGTTGTAACAATCATTGTCTCCATTTTTTTTTTAATATATTTAATATAAAGGTTAGAAGATTAACTCTAACAGTACTATCATCATCAAATTCATTAAGTAATATTTCAATCATTTTTTTTATATAACTAATCTTATTTTGTAAAACATTATATTCACTGCAGGAAAAATTATTTGTGAAATGCAGATGGAACAATCTATTACAAACACATTTCAAATTTACAGAGTTATCTCCCTCTATTTAGGTTTACATCATCACATGATATTCTATGAAAAAAAAATCATCAACAATACAATGATTATCATTTTGTAGACCAGACTGAGACACATGTTTCATCTACAAAAGACTCAATGTTTAAATAAAAGATGAATCATTTAAACTGTCAGATAAATTTCATCAAATTAAATTCATTCTCAGCAGTTTTTTTCATTGCAAAATTTTAATCTGAATGACATGAATAATACTAATTATACCATAATTCATACAAAAAATGTGAAAATGTTACACCAACCTCTACATACAGTGCTCGGTCATATTACAATAACAAAATATAAAACTAGCACATCTAATATCAATATTATAGTCATTGGATTTTCTCAATCATACATATGCATACATAAACACTCACAGTTACAAAGTAAATACAACTTTAGTCTTATTGTACTTAGAAATAAAAGTTTAGCAACAATATTCAAATCTTTATAATATATTAAGTTTTTTGCATAAGGCCATAATAAATAATAGGTTTGTTTGCCCAAATGCTACCTACCCAGAAAAAAGCTGCCTACTCAATTTTTTTTATTGTCCTGATTTGAAGAAGGTTTTTTTTAATCAAATAGGCATGAAGACTAATAAACATCTGATACTTCAATTTCTTTTTTTGAAAAAAAAAGAAAATGCCTACCTACCTACCCACTGTCTCAACCTTTGGGTAGGGTTTGGGCAAACCAAAATATTTTTAAGTGTGACCTAATCATGAAATCAAATATCTAAATTTCTCTAATTCTTCGTCAATTTATCCCTTTCTGCACCAATTGTATAAAAAAATGTAATCAACGTGTGGTTCGTTTGATCTCAGTTCTTCATTGGTTAAAATCCGATTATGACGTTGAATTTTCTTGTTTTTCTCTGAATTTCCTATTGTGACGGCATGAAAAAAGGTGACCATGTCTGATGACGTCACATAGACAGAAAACATCTTTTAGCAGATCAGTCGCAAAGAAGGACTAAGTTTGCCTGCATATTGTTTGAAAATCATTAGAGAAATAGATTCCGCCACCAAATCTTGTGTAATACGATATTTATCCACTCTCGACAGTTAAATTTTAAATATTTAAAACGCTAGACGAGCCTTGCGTTTTAAATTTGAAAATTTAACTGTCGAGAGTGGATAAATATCGTATCACACTTGATGCAGTGGTAGAATCTATATCTATACAAATTTTTTTCTCAATCCACATTAATTAGTACCCCTGACAAAATGGACCTACAGTGCTAATTTTTTATATTGTGTAGTAAAAAAAAATCTGGATTTGTAGAAGGTAGGTCTGTCTTTCCATTTTAACAATAAATTTTAAACCTTAAACATGAAAACTGTTATGGGAAAAATCAATACAAAGTTTTATAAGTAAAAGGAAGGAATTTTTAAATAATGTTTGCATAATCATTCATACCAAGATATAAAATATGAATCCAAAGATTCAAACATTTAATTGTACATTTAGTCAGACCATGTATGCTTCAAATTGAAAACAAGAATGTGTCCCATTTACACGGATGGCCAGAAAACATTATGCCCATTAATGGGGCATACAAATTGCAAGATATATCAATAAACAGTGAGGAACATACAATAAAAGGTTATACATAGTAGAAGTACACACATACACATAAGAATTTATGAAGGTATAAAATAAAGCACAATATTTTTTTCAATACTGGTTAACTACAGAAAGACATTAATCCTTACATTTTGATTTGGTTTCAAAGTACACAAAAAAAGTTTGGTATATATTCTTTTAATTTCTACACACAAAAAGATAATGAAATTCATAGCCAATGTCAATGTTTTGTTACAAAATCAATAGAGGCTTTTCTATTGGTGTTTAAATCCATTTACAAGTTTCATTTTTTTATCGTGATTTTAATATTTAGAAAAGAATGTCCCTCTTGAATAAATTATTCATGTCGGATTTCCATTTTTTGATAGAACCTTCCCAATCTCCCCAAAAAATACAAAACAAACCCCCCAGCAAAATAACAAAAACATGTAAGACTATACAAAAACAAGAACAACAAAACAAAACAAAAAAAATCATCAGAACAACAAGAAAACTAGGTAATGGGCTTCAAGAGACCATTATATACAAAAAATATGATGAAAATAAAGTAAAATTAATTATAATCAACCAGTACAACATTTTCATTCAAATGAACTTGGCTGAAAAATCAAAACAAATTTATATATTAATGTTACAAATAATAATCAACCTCAAACCGCTATTGTATCTTTTCATTGCTATATATTGAACACACATTGTACAGTATAAATACAGCCATAATAAAATTAATTCCAAAATTCTGATTCCTGTTCTTACATCCCACAATATTTTCATTTTAAGAAGTAATGTTTATCTTATCTTACGCTCTTACAATTTAAAATGCCCATCCATCAAAAAAAAAACAAAAAAAAAACAAAAAAACTAAGGAATTAATTTTAAATGACCTTTAATAAATTCATATAACATTAAATATCAGCTGCATTTTTATTAATATCACATAATATGGAATGGTATAATTCTACTAGTACATCACATTAGAGTGAAAGGTCACTTCAGGGGTCAAAATCAACCACCTACAAATATGTACATCTATAAACTTGATTTAGGCTATTCCAAATGAATGTTTTGGGAGGGGAGGCATTTAATCATTGGACATGGGTCGCAACATGTTGGTATTTAGGGTGGGTTGGTGGGAGGGGGTTTAGTAATCACTCCCTACCCTCCCACATCCATTTAAATACCATATCTGCTTGTCAATAAAAACTAACTACTATATAAAATAAGGAGTCTGGTTATATTGCTTTACTTGTATATCATTATTTTAGTTTTACATGAAAAATAAGATAAGGGTTGTAGTACATTAGTTACACAAAATGGACATTTTAAAATCTAAAGCATGTTATTCTTTTTAAGAACAATTGACAATGTATATATACACTCAATACAAATGATCCCTATTTTATCTTATTAACAAGTCAATGAATCTATGCTGAGCATAAATGAAAAAAAAAATAATTAAATATTGCACCCATTTTCAATATTAGAAAAGAAATTTCTACAGATGATACATTCAATAAATTAATGCAAATTCAATATCTAATATTAAAAGTAATTGAAGGTTCACTGATTAAATAAATTTCTGACCTACAAAACAGAGGTTACTAAATTTGATTTGACATTTTTCAGACCAATTTAGATTTTATCAGACACTCTCTGACGGTGCATAAAAGTATTTCATTATCTGTGCTGATTATTTTTAAGACTGGCTAACACTCAATGTTTAATTAAAACCAATTACAAAATTTAAAAGTGCTCAGACCAAAGTTTTTCTAGCTATGTCATTATAAACATGTTTTTACATTTTAGTTTTTATTCTAAAATGGTAAAGCTACTATCATAATGTTAAACATATGGCTAGTGAGACAGAAACAAATACAATCTTGTCAATTCATGAGCAATTCTAAATAAGTGTTCCTCATCAAATTATAGTTCAATGAAAGAATTAAAAGTTTGTTTTTTTCCAGTGCACATTTTTCAGTGTTTATCCTTGGAAGCTAGTTCCATCTTTTATAAAAGTGAATTACATTAATTTCAGAATTTTTTTTCAACAAAACAAAACAAGTTAATGCTAATGTAAAAACTCAAATTTAGAAAGCATTTATTCTATCCGTCATTTCCTAAAATCACAAGAACAAATCACTAATTGTTTTTTAGCTATTCAACAATCTCCTTTATTTAAAGCATGCTAAAATTTCTGAATCCACAGTTACAGAAACTATTTCAAGTATATTAAGAATGCATAAATATGTACAATAAGTAAACTGATTAATACGTTGAGGCCATCCACTGTAATTCTGTTCGATATGCATATATTTCCATTGGTTTAAGAGACATTGTTTCTCCATTCTTAACATCTCTTTGATCATAATTCAGAGATAAAGATGTTTCTTTGGTATTTTTAAATGTTAACTCTTTGAATAAGCGAAGGAATGATATCTGAAAGAGAAAACAATATAATTAAGTACATATTATATTAGCTGAGAGGAGGGGAGGGAATCTGTACTTTAAGGTGTCTGTATGGGAGTTTTCTTTGTTGTTTTAAGGTGTCTGTATTGGAGTTTTCTTTGTTGTTTTAAGGTGTCTGTATGGGAGTTTTCTTTGTTGTTTTAAGGTGTCTGTATGGGAGTTTTCTTTGTTGTTTGTTGTTGTCTATCTGTTTTAAGGGAGTTTCGCTTCTCAGTTTCAAAGTAATCAACTTTTTAAAACACTAGTTTATATTGAAAGGGGATTAATAAAGGAATCCAAAAAGTAAAAAAAAATATATACCGCGTAGGTCACCGTGCTTGTTTTCGAGATATTAGCTATTGAAATGTTTGCGGGAAATTATTCTCTCTTGACTTTTCATAGCTTTATCATTTATAACAAGTTGAAGTTCTTAAAAACTGTTAAAAAGTATTTAGAATTTTATAAGACTTTTACAGATGGCTTATCATTATACATGTTAAAGATTTACAAAAACAAAAAGGGGGGTCACCAGGCAAATTTTTTCAAGGCATTCAAATGGATAAAACCAGAGAATTCCGAAAACCTGATGAAAAATCCAAAACATGACAAGCCAGCTTCCTTAATTATAGAGTAAAAACAAAATTCATATACATATAGTTGGTTCAGGCAAACTAAAGTTAGAGTGGCAAAGCAACAAATTCAATATTTGACCTTTTATAAAGGGACATAACTCAAATTGGAACTTGATCTGTGTTTGATGGTGATACACATTGTGTATATTAAGTTTTATTAGATTTGGTTGAGTAAATGTTTTGAATTTTTTTAATTTATGAATTGACACAACTCAAATTGGAACTTGATCTGTGTTTGGTGGCATTGTTGTATTTCATTTAGGCAAACTAAATTTAGAAATCTGAAACCAATAACAACAGTAAGCCTAATTACCACTCCTATCTTAAGAAGACACTGCATGAAGTTTGCTATATGTGAATAATAAAGAAACTTTAAAATAAAATTGATGTACAACCATGATTTTTAACAATAGTCCTCTGGGAAAATCCCTGAGAGCTCTGCATCTTAGAAGTCAATTTATGAGTTGGTCCACCTTTGATCTGTTATTCTGGACTTTTATTGCATATTGAAAATTAAAAAACATTTTTTACATTACTTCTTGTCAAAATACACCAAATAAAAAAAAAAAAAAATGTCATCCCCTACACTCTAAAAAAATCTTACCTGTCCATCTGAACTATCACATTTTAATCCACGATTAGGAAAATTACAATCAAATCCTAAATGATGAAGTAACATTGCAACATCTTTTCTCGGCTTAAATCCATGACTAGTGTCATCTTCACTATAACGTAGAGATCTGAAGTTCAATAGATGGATTTCACACGGCAAGGTTTTCTGCATTGGTTTAAAGTTTGGTAAAAGTGGAATGCTTTCCGTATCACTATTTTTAGGAATGACAAATATTGGCTGAATGAGCTGTAACGAGGTTAGATGAGCTTGAAGAGACGGAAATCCAGTAATTTTTTCTTTAGGCTGAAAAGATAAAATTAATATAGTCAGAGAACTGAATTTTTGAAAAACTTACGGCTTTTCTACCTCATGAATAGATTACCTTATTTTATTTGGCAAAACATTTAGGAATTTTTGGTCCTCAATGCTCTTCAATTTTGTCTTTTATTTGGCCTTTTATACTTTTTTGATAAAGGCAATGACTAGTCTTTTGCAGACCAAACACTTGTCTGTTGCAAATTAAAAATTTCAATCCTAGTATCTATGATGAGTTTATTCACAAATAATTAGTTTTGCGTCCTTAACACTCTTTAAAGTTGTACTTTAATTTGCGATTTCACTTTTATGATTTGAGCATCACAGATGATGCATGAGTTTTTTATAGATGAAATGTGTACAAAATTATACTCCTGGTATCTTTGATGGGTTCTTTTTTACTTTATTCTGTTCACAATTTTTTTTTTCTTGTTGAAAAGTATGGTTGGTACTCAATATCCTTGACCTTTGACTTTAGTTTAATTAACATAATCACAAAGTTTCTCAAATTGTTGACACAACCTTTGTCTAAAACAGCATGCCTAAGACATGGGAATCTGTCAAGACAAGACAAACACTAATGCATTAATGTGAAACACAGAACAGGGCAACTGCTTATGTTCAAAGTGTAAGTGAATACCTACCCTAGGCTTAAGCCTCTTTTCAAATAAGAGAGCAAATCTATTAGGTGTAACTTTATTATCATGAACAGGCTGACCCAGACCTCGGTTGTCATCCTGGTTTAAACGTCGGTCCATCATTATCTCAATCTGACCTGTAAGCAGTATAAAATATTAAAGACATCAGTTTAGTTCAAATGTATTGCTGGGATGCTGGCTCCTTCCATTCATATACTGTTGATTTATTTTTATTGGCTGTATTCCAGCTCCTGTAAAATTTGTTGGATATCAACTTTTGCAGAATTTGTTAATTACCAACTTTTGTGAATTTGTTAATTACCAACTTTTGTGAGTTTGTTTATTTCCAACTTTTGTGAATTTGTTTATTTCCAACTTTTGTTGAATTCTTTGGGATTCAATCTTTTATGGAATTTGTTGAAATTGTTGATACAGGTTAACATGATTAAGTGGATGTCATTGGTTTGTGTCTGTCACATGACATTTGCAATGACTTGTTCATATAGTTTGACAACATGACATCAAATAGATTAAAGTAATTTGATGAGTCTGTCATCAAAGTGAGAGGGTTAGCGCTATAAAACCAGGTTTAATCCACCATTTTCTACATTTGAAAATGCCTGTACCAAGTCAGGAATATGACAATTCTTGTCCATTCGTTTTTGATGCGTTTTGTTATTTGATTTTGCCATGTGATTATGGACTTTATGAATTGATTTTCCTCAAAGTTCAGTATTTTTGTGATTTTACTTTTTGAATGAGACAAAGACAATTGTCCTGTTGAAGGTTGTAGTTCTCTTTAGCACTTTGGATTTCTCCATCAATAAAATATGGCCACTAGAATATTGCTTATAGCGCTAAAAGTGGTGTTAAGGTGGTACCCAACACTTTCACTAAAATAAATTTGGCTCGTTTAATTTTCGTACACTTAATTTTCATAAAATTTTGTAAAAGTATTTGCTTTGACACTTAAACAAAAATATAAAAATTTAAAATTTTTTGAACCAACCGTTTTGTTAGAAAAATTACACTGGTTATATAGCAATTTGATAAACACCAGTTTTGATCATTGAGAACCTTAATATTCCTTTTACAACACAACATATTTAAAATAGTGTTGTCAAATCGTACACTTTTGCCTAACCGGTTACTCGGATAATCGTTCGACCGATTAACCGGTTAACCGATAATTTAAGTTGGTGTTTGAAAGCCTTATCAATAGAACCCTACACATAGATATAAGATGTGGTATGAGTGTCAATTTGACAACAAGTCATAAATACGCTTCTAGAATTGAAATTTTTCCTTTAGCATTATAAGGCTTGTCTGTGAGGATTCCTGGCGATGTTTGACTTTTAATAATCAAATACACTGTATCAACTATAGCGTTTGTACCAACTTCAGATTAAAAAATCCAAAAAAAAATCTTAATCTCTTAGAATTGAATATGTCATATGTCTGAAACCGATTATTCTTTCCTTTTCTCTTGTTGTCTCCGAAAATAATGGAGTAATTAGTAAAATTAAATCTCATTACTGATTTAAAGTTACTGTTAAAAAAACATGTTTACTAATTATGTTTCTTAAAGATCCTGCCCCGAACTCTAATTAATTTTATGTTTTTAGGATTAACAATAGCAATCAATAAAGGTGACAATTGATCTGTCAAACTAATTACCATGACAACAATTTTTAAATAAAACAACTATTTAATGATTTGATCTTCAACACAAATTTATATCAAATCTATCGAAATTGAAAAAAGCCCGGTTAACCGGTTAGCGTTTTTGGTATTCGGTATTCAGTCATTCGACCGATTAACCGGTTAACCGTTGACAACACTAATTTAAAACGTTAAGCTGACTTTACAGAGTTATCTCCCTGTAGTGTTAGGTACCACCTTAAACATCAACAATCAATCATTACTTACCAACTTCTAAACTAGCCATGCCTAGTGACTGTCCAGATAAAACACTAAACCTATAACTATCATCTTCTATAAAAGCCATGGACGGCATTGGGTAAAAGTTGGCCTGCAGTGGAATTTTATCTAACTTCTTGTGCTTGATCATCTGAAATTTAAAGATGGGAGATACATGTTAATTAACTTTTTTTGTTTAATTAAAAGAAGATGAAGACTTCTATGACCCAGCAACTAAACAACATGCATTACAAAAAGACATATATAGGGGAACATATAGTCTTATCGAACAGACACATGTCTATACAAGATTAACATATATTAAATTGTCAGAGTCTATAAAATTTGAAGATATCTTAGTCAAAAACAAGGTTCATTGCATATTATTTGTGGTGGTGTTAAATTTAGTGCTAACCAAAAGATCTTGACATTGATTGTGTGTGTTCTTTTCTTATTGTTAACTAAATCATCTATATCTATATTGCATAAACAGATGAAAGTGAGGAAAAAACAAGTGAAACTGCGAGCTACTGCTCACTGATGATACCCCCGCCGCAAGTGGATAATATTAATAGTGTAAAAATATGCAAGTGTTTGGTAAACAGGAAGTTGTCGAGTGATGAATCTGAAAACGCATCACACGGTATAGCTGACTTATAAAAATCCTGAAACCAAATTTCAGAAATCCTTGTATTGTAGTTCCTGAGAAAAATGTGACGAAAATTTTTAACTTGGTTATCATGTGTAAAATCATACAAGTGTTCGGTAAACAGGAAGTTGTCGAGTGATGAATCTGAAAACGCATCACACGGTATAGCTGACTTATAAAAATCCTGAAACCAAATTTCAGAAATCCTTGTATTGTTACGAAAATTTTTAACTTGGTTATCATGTGTAAAATCATACAAGTGTTCGGTAAACAGGAAGTTGTCGAGTGATGAATCTGAAAACGCATCACACGGTATAGCTGACTTATAAAAATCCTGAAACCAAATTTCAGAAATCCTTGTATTGTTACGAAAATTTTTAACTTGGTTATCATGTGTAAAATCATACAAGTGTTCGGTAAACAGGAAGTTGTCGAGTGATGAATCTGAAAACGCATCACACGGTATAGCTGACTTATAAAAATCCTGAAACCAAATTTCAGAAATCCTTGTATTGTTACGAAAATTTTTAACTTGGTTATCATGTGTAAAATCATACAAGTGTTCGGTAAACAGGAAGTTGTCGAGTGATGAATCTGAAAACGCATTACACGGTATAGCTGACTTATATAAATCCTGAAACCAAATTTCAGAAATCCTTGTATTGTAGTTCCTGAGAAAAATGTGACGAAAATTTTCAACTTGGCTATCATGTGTAAAATCAGACAAGTGTTCGGTAAACTGGGAAGTTGTCAAGTGATGAATATTAAAACGCATCACACAGTATATCTGACATATATAAATGTTGATACCAAATTACAGAAAGGGTGGATGTGTAGTTCCTGAGAAAAATGTGACGAAAGTTTCATGGGACGGACTGACTGACGGACGGACTTACGGACTGATGGATGGACTGACGGACAGACAGAGGTAAAACAGTATACCCCCCCTTTTTAAAATCATACAAGTGTTCGGTAAACAGGAAATTGTCGAGTGATGAATCTGAAAACGCATCACACGGTATAGCTGACTTATATAAATCCTGAAACCAAATTTCAGAAATCCTTGTATTGTAGTTCCTGAGAAAAATGTGACGAAAATTTTCAACTTGGCTATCATGTGTAAAATCAGACAAGTGTTCGGTAAACTGGGAAGTTGTCGAGTGATGAATCTGAAAACGCATCACACAGTATATCTGACATATATAAATGTTGATACCAAATTACAGAAAGGGTGGATGTGTAGTTCCTGAGAAAAATGTGACGAAAGTTTCATGGGACGGACTGACTGACGGACGGACTGACGGACTGATGGATGGACTGACGGACAGACAGAGGTAAAACAGTATACCCCCCCTTTTTAAAATCATACAAGTGTTCGGTAAACAGGAAGTTGTTGAGTGATGAATCTGAAAACGCATCACACGGTATAGCTGACTTATATAAATCCTGAAACCAAATTTCAGAAATCCTTGTATTGTAGTTCCTGAGAAAAATGTGACGAAAATTTTCAACTTGGCTATCATGTGTAAAATCAGACAAGTGTTCGGTAAACTGGGAAGTTGTCAAGTGATGAATATTAAAACGCATCACACAGTATATCTGACATATATAAATGTTGATACCAAATTACAGAAAGGGTGGATGTGTAGTTCCTGAGAAAAATGTGACGAAAGTTTCATGGGACGGACTGACTGACGGACGGACTGACGGACTGATGGATGGACTGACGGACAGACAGAGGTAAAACAGTATACCCCCCCTTTTTTAAAGTGGGGGTATAATAATTGATGGACAAACAGATGGACAATATGATAGCAATGTATCATCTGCTCTTAAATTGGGTATGACTTAAAGCCATCTTTACAAATTATATATGATATATAATGATTTGAATTCACGTCTGTTATTTGCAAAGATGAAAAAAACTCCCCTCCCCCCAAAAAAAGTGTTTCTGAATAATATATCAATATTTCAGTTGAACTGTATATAAATATTGTATAACCTTGTTAAATAATTACCTGGAAACCATTAAGGTCAACAAAGAATTCTCTATCTGTGTTTTGTATGTCAGTGTTAATCCTCATGGCTGTCTCTATATTACCACCAGTACTACTAATGTCTACCAGGTTATAGATGTCTATAGCACTGCCATCTGTACCTACAAATAGAAGTATACCAGTTTATATATATATCTATAGCACTGCCATCTCTACCTATAAATAGAAATCTAAATAATTGATCACAACTGCCATTTTGTTTCTATATAATAATAATAAATCAAATATAACCACATTAGTACCTTAAATTAAAGTTGAACCTTTAGGAGGAAATATAGGGCTCCAGACACCACAGCAACTAGAAACTAGCTTACAAACTGATATCTCCCATCTGAAATCCCAACTACGATTCTGATAGAAGAAAAAAATCAGGGGTGTGGAAATATTTGTTATGAGCACTTGTCCCTGGGCAAGTAAAACTAAAAATTTAACTTGTCCGGAAAATTTTTTACTTGCCCTGATGATCCCAATATATATTGAAGTATTTCTTGTTAGCTAATATATGATTCTTACTTAGCACTATTGTGCATCACAAACAAATGAAATCCATTTGTTTATATGTGTAAAAAATTTAGAAAAGTAGGAAATGGGTTAACATCAATGGGTCAGAAACCTAACAGCAAACCAACCAATGAAATGACATGTAAAGAACAATTTTGCAGCAGTTTTGGAATAACAATTGTAGCCAGTAGGTACATAATAATTATAATTAATTTGAGGACAGTGATTGAAGAAATGTAAACTAAATAATAGATTAACTATTGAATTTGTGGTGTTTCTCTCAACTGACACACTTGTTTTTTCTTGATTATTTATTTATTGTCTTGATGTGCAATTAAAGCGTCCCTTCCATTTGTCAGTTTGACAACAAATAATGTTGACCTTTCATCTATAAATAAGACAAAAACTTAATTTATCAATCTGAATCTCGATACAAAATTTAAAGAAATGACACTTCCAGTAAATGACAAAGCCAATGCAATGTTACGTGACTCTGGTTCGCCTACCTATTTTTATTTATTTTGGTAATTGATCTATTACCAGTATCATGTAATATTTATCGTCATGAACATTGATGTTTTCACTTGATGAACATTGTTTTATTTTACATGAATTAAACATTTTTATACATTTTGAAATTAATTTTATGTTTTTGTTGGATTTGAACTTTGTCTTGTATATTTTTTTACTTGTCAACGGGCAACCAAGACAAAAATAATTACTTGTCCGGTTGTTCAAATGTACGAGTCGGGCGAGTCGGGCATAGCATTTCCACACCACTGAAAATAATTGCTCAACACAATATATGTGAATCTTTCTTTGAACTCATTTACTATTCTCACTCAGCAAAAAGCTTTTATATTATAATATCTATATGCAGACAACCTGATAATCAGTACATCATATCTTTATTATGAGCCCCAGCTATCTGAGATTAATTGGCTTTTACATGTGGATTCCCATGTTTTTTGCTTTGTTATCAGCCACAATGTCATGTGACTTGTTATGTGGTCATGTGATCAAAGTCTGGAGAGGAAGATTACTTACCAGGGGAATTGAAAACTTTCACATGATGTTCTGTATACTGGTGGACACTACAACCTCTGACATTATGGGGCCTCTTGTTATCCTTATTACTGGTGACCTGTACAGTGAGATAACTTACCAGGAGAACTGAGAATTCTAACATGATGTTCTGTATACTGGTGGTACACTACAATCTCTGACACAATGGGGCCTCTTGTTATCCTTATTACTGGTGACCTGTACAGTGAGATAACTTACCAGGAGAACTGAGAATTCTAACATGATGTTCTGTATACTGGTGATACACTACAACTTCTGACACAATGGGGCCTCTTGTTATCCTTATTACTGGTGACCTGTACAGTAGTATAACTTACCAGGAGAACTGAGAATTCTAACATGATGTTCTGTATACTGGTGGTACACTACAACCTCTGACACAATGGGGCCTCTTGTTATCCTTATGGTTGGTGACATATAGTTGATAGGCTGTCAAAAAAATAGAAAAAAGATCATAAACAAATTTGACATTTCCCTTTTTTGAGTTTATTTCTTTTTTTTTCTTTTTCAGAAGAATTTATAGCCCAACCAAGTATCTACAGGATTTCAATGAGTAAAATCAAAGTGCTGCTTTTAATCACTGAATGGTGAAGATTGCTTCAATTTATCTGTGGGAATTAAAATTAAATATTGCATTGGTTGTAGTTGATTTAACAGCAATTCTAGACAAAGGAAGATAACTCCATTTTTTTTAAAAAGATGACTTTAAAAATGACATTGTTTATATTTTTAGAACAGATATTAGATTCCTACACCTTGTAGAAGTTATGTAAATTTCTTGACAAGTGTAATATAATTTTGTGCCTTGAATATCTGAGCATATATTACATCTTTAAATTTCTGAAAATGTTCATATACAGGATGTATAGAATGTTATGATCAATGCACTATATTTTGTGTATCAAAAAGGTAGTGGTACGCCATCGAAGATTTAGATATCAAGTCAGTCTCATAAAATTCTGATTGCATTTCATGCAATCTTTACCTAAAAAGGTACAAACATCAGGTGAGAACAGATAAGCTCCATGCTTCTCTTTATATATTATTCCATAAAATACAAAGCTGGAGTCGATTTCACAAAAAAAACTTACGACTAAGATTGGTCTTAAGTCATGAACAAATCAGTATACTTACGATAAATCTTAGTCCTAAGTTTTTTGTGTGAAATCGACTGCTGACCTACATCTTACACCTCCCCCCTCAATATATTTTTCATTACCTTTGCTGGACCATCAGGTAAGAACAGGTATGCCCCACTCTTCTCTTTACCATGAGATATTCCATAAAATACAAAGCTGACCTCTATCTTACCCCCTCCCCCTCCCCCTTTTCCTTACCTTTGCTGGACCATCAGGTAAGAACAGATAAGCTCCACTCTTCTCTTTACCATGAGATATACCATAAAATACAAAGCTGACCTCTATCTTACCCCCTCCCCCTCCCCCTTTTCCTTACCTTTGCTGGACCATCAGGTAAGAACAGATAAGCTCCACTCTTCTCTTTACCATGAGATATTCCATAAAATACAAAGCTGACCTCTATCTTACCCCCTCCCCCTCCCCCTTTTCCTTACCTTTGCTGGACCATCAGGTAAGAACAGATAAGCTCCACTCTTCTCTTTACCATGAGATATACCATAAGATACAAAGCTGACCTCTATCTTGTGTTGTTTGCCGTCATCCTTTGTTGTCACAGACTGTAATTAATAATCATTTGACATAAAATTTAAATTTGCTATTCAAGCTGTTTCAGAATAAACATATTTACACTTTTGGTATTAGCTGTATTTTGTCTCCGAATGATCTTAGATCTGCTCGAAATAACCTTCTGCCATCAAGCAACAATTGCTTTTAAATTTTGATGTCACGGTTTACTGGAACATGTGTGATTTTATGTAACGGTGAATAAATTTGCATACAAGTGTAAATAGTCTATTAAAGCAAAGGCCCTTTTTTTTTAAGACAACTACTCATTATTTTGAATTTCCTTTTAACTATAATTTCTATTTTCAAAATTCTACAAAAAATTAAACTTCCCAACAACGGACAAATACGGGTATTTCTATGTCTCCGCAATGTGTTGCATGGGGAACAATAAAATTTAGCACCCCTTCATTGTGTAAATGAGGATTAAACATCAGGAACATGTCATACAGAAAAAAAGTGTATTTCAAGTTTTAGCATGTGGTTGTGTTTTTCAATAAGTAGAACAGGGTTATGATTTTGACACAATGTACACTCTAAGATCTTATTTTTATAAATATTTAATTTAACCTTTAAAAAGCCTGTATTTCCAGAAAAATCAGCTTTCAAGAAGGAATTCTCAACAGAGAAATCTTTTTCTTGTTCTGTTTTGATTGTAAATGGAGATCTGAAAAACACAAAAATACATTATAGGAAAATTTATTATGTTTATTTGCCAAAATGACCTTTTCGAGTCATCGTTTCTACAAATATTTGTTAAATTTGCTGTTCTGTACCAACCAAATCTTTGAAAACAAGTACTCTATGAATAACTCTAAAGTTGATCTCCAACAGCAATAAACTTAACAAGTATATCAATTTGTTATTATAAAATATCTTGAAATTTTTATATGTATTACCTATATTACAAATCACATGCACAAACAATTAAATCAGATCAACACTTACAGTTCTGTGTAAGAATGCATACTCTCAATGATATGGGTTTATACACGTGGAAATTTTAGGTTACCAGGATAGTGACCATTGAGATAAAACTTAATACATCATTGGAATTATTGCTGTTGGATACTGATTTCCAGTTTACTTTCCACTGAAGGTATCTTCCAAAATGTGTCCTTTTTTTGTATGTTGTCCTTATTCTTTTATTTCAAGAAGAATTTGTGTAATTTATAAATAACCAATACTAACTGTTCAGGAACATTTTCAGCTTCAGTGTTATACATTGTTACTTTCCCATAGGATTTACTTCCCTTTGTTGTCCTCTTCAGTAAGTAAGTGGCGCTACCTAAGGCTGGAACATCAACAACAAAAGACACCTGCAGCAGATTTGATAAAATAAATTAACAATTTTGAATAAATGGGATTTCCTCATTGTTGAAGGCCATACAATGACCAATAGTTGTTAAATTTTATGTGGTTGTTATCTCATTGACAATCTTGTCACAGCTTAGTATCTTTACATTGTTTAACTTGACTACATTCAGAATTTTGTGGATAGTTGTCTCATCATCAAGTATACTACAACTCTTTATTTTTAAATTGTGAATGACAAAACAAAAAGTTGGTAGTTTTATTATTCCAATTGTCCATCCATGTAAGAATGTGGCATTGTAATACATTAATGATATCTTAATAGGTTAATGTTGATGGTGATTAGGTGATTGGACAATTTTGAAAGACATTTATATTCTTTAGACAAAGTAACAGATTATTTTTACATTAAATGATTTAAAATGTAATGTTATTTAAGTTACACTGTTCATGCTTTTTTTTGCTGCATTCCTTAAACCCCTCTTACCATAGTTACTTTAAATAAATTAAGATAATTTCATTGAACTGAACCCATTAAACCTTTTAATATGACTAAGATACAATATGTCCACTAAAAAAAATCTCACCAAAAATTCCTCTGGAGCCATTCTGTTCTTTATAACCCAGAATGCATCAGTTTGAGATGGAACTTCTGCACCATTGCCATCAACAACCTGGACATTTTGTGTATTTACATGAACTGTTACCACCTGTTCTCTGTTGTGAGCCAAGGAATTAAAGAAGATAACTGGACTGAAAATAAATTTTGAAAATGTTAAATTAAATCTGAGAGTTCATATCACTTTACCATGTACACTTCATCTGATTTTTCTTACAGCACTGAAAATTGAAAAAAAATCCTGCCAAATTTGTGAAATTCTTAGACTATTTAATATCATATTTCATTCTCAAGGTAGTTGTCAGTAAAACTGGATTTCTTAAATCATAAAATATAAATCTTGCTTATATGGAATGAAAAATAAGATGAGAATGTGTCAATTATTGCACAGACGGAACAGAATAACTGACATGTGTACCAACAGACATTAACCATTTTATACCCTTAGTTTCCAAGAGCTATGATAATAAAACCAATAAACCCCCTACTTTCCAAGAGGTGTAATAACAAAACTAGTACACACCCTAATTTTCAAGCAGGGTAAAAAAAAGAATGACCATATTTTACCTTCCTTCTTCAGTAACATCAATAACTGACTTCTCTGCCAAAGAATCATGATTTTCTCTGCTTTCATCCTGTAAAACACCATGAATACTGTATACAGATATATGAAATTCTATACTGATTGATTGATTGGTTTTTGATATTTAAACACCACTTTTAAGCACCAAATTTAGGCTATTTCATGGCGGCAAGTTTTTATTGGTGGTGGAAGCTGGAGTGCCCAGAGAAAACCACCGACCTTCTATAGGAAAACTGACAATCCTAGTCAATTAAGATTGGAGTCGAGTACACCCGCACAAGCTGGTTTAGATTTCCCAACCACAGTGTTGACTGGCTAGTGATTACAGTAGTAACTACTTAGACCACTCAGCCACAGAGGTCCCAAATTTTATACTGTAAACTCATAAACATTGCAAAGTTTATATTATTGCGAAATAATGCAACTTTGTTAGTTCAGCAATAATAGAAACTAGCATTTTGATATCTGACAAAAACATTTGTGTACAGTGCTCATGTAATCACAATAATTATTTTTAAATTTTGGTCTGTCATGTCTTAATAATAAATGCAAACAATAATTTATGAATTTACAGTAAACAAGGCGTAGTAAATCTGTTGATTATCAATTTACTTTCTTCTGCTTAATAGTTAATTCTTTTATTGAATCAAATTTGTTATAAACAATTGCTTTATAATGTATCCTCAATTCTTTAAACATGTTTTCCTTGCTGAAAGCTGTGCTTATAATAGTTTACTTAAGGATGTACTTAGGTGATCTAAGGTAAACTTAAATAAATCAAGAATTCAAAATTGACACTTTAAGCTGGAAGAGTATCAGTTAAGGATTAAAATAAGCTAAAAAAATTGATAGGTCATGGAGCTCCTATTTGAGATATTTTATTTATAAAATATGGCGGGAAAAGGCTGAGTCGGACTTTTTCCTTATATTTGCATTGGAATGATTTGGATCTCAAATCAAAAGAAAGAAAATCAAGAATCTGCTTAAATTTAGTCAATTGACCTTTTATGAGCTATCAAGTCTTATGTTATAAGATAAATAGGTGTTATGGGGCTAACTATTTTAACTTGTATCGTATGGAAAAACACCAAGGAGTCCGAACATTTGACACTTATCTCAAAACCTCACCCAAGTACATCCTTAATACAAATTGTGTCTTGGATGGAGAGTTGTCTCATTAGCACTCATACTACATCTTCTTATGTCTATTTACTGTGTATATTAACTATAAGGACATACCAAGTTAAATATAGGTTTATCATTGCTGTACTTGTAGTCAGACTTAGACTTGGCTGTCAGATAGGTCATGGACTCAACAATAATCCTCTTGGCATTCATCAAGGCTTCTAACATTCTGAAACAGATCACATATATTATAGCTAGGCATCACAAGGATGTCATCAGAGATTTTTTTTCTATTTTACTATCATTGACTCTGATAGTGAATTCATTTATATTCATGGGTTTCAATTTTTTTGGAGAAATGGACAAACTCATGTTCAAATAAACAGCTGAGCCATGAGCGCATGATACGTCCGTCGTCTATTGTGGAAGTTTTATGCAATAATCATAAATAGTTTCTGAGAAAGTTTTCAGCAATAATCATAAATTGTTTTTGAGATACGGTGCGACATGTAAAAAACTCCTCCCCCTTTTTTTACAAAATACTCAATAACTCAAAAATCAAATTTTGTATCATCACCAAAAACTATACAGATCTTTAGATTAATGTAACAAAGTAGTGTGTAAAGTTTTAAGCAATAATCATAAATCGTTTTTTAGAAACGGCGCGACATGTAAAAACCCCTCCCCTTTTTTACAAAATACTCAATTACTCAAAAATGAAATTTTGAACCATCACCAAAAAGTATACAGATCTTAAGATTAATATAACTAAGAAGAGTGTAAAGTTTTAAGCAATAATAAAAAATCATTTTTGAGATACGGTGCGACATGTGAAAAAAAACAGACACTTGTTTTAGTTACAAAGTGCCGCAACTCAAAATGTTTTAATCTTATTTTCACCAAAAAGTATACAGATCATTTGACCATCATAAGAAACAACTATATAAAGTTTCATGAAATTTGGATAGGTCATTCTCAAGTTACAGTGCGACATGTTTACGCCGGACAGACAGACGGACGGACATTTGTATACCATTATACGTCCCGTCAATATTTTGACAGGCGTATAAAAATTCAAAAGTATAAGTAACCATAATAATTGTGGTTTCATATATTTTGTTAGTACCAATTTTTGTGGAATATTGGAAACAAGAATGTGTCCACAGTACACGGATGCCCCACTCGCACTATCATTTTCTATGTTTAAAGGACTGTGAAATTGGAATAAATTCTCTAATTTGGCATTAAAATTAGAATGATCTTATCAAAGGGAACATGTATACTAAGTTTCAAGTTGATTGGACTTCTACTTTATCAAAAACTACCTTGACCAAAAACTTTAACCTGAAATTTGCACTATCATTTTCTATGTTCAGTGAACCGTAAAATTGGGGTCAAAACTCTAATTTGGCATTTAAATTAGAAAGATCATATCATAGGGCACATGTATACTAAGTTTCAAGTTGATTGGACTTCAACTTCATCAAAAACTACCTTGACCAAAAACTTTAACCTGAAGCCAAAAACTTTAACCTGAAATTTACACTATCATTTTCTATGTTCAGTGAACCGTAAAATTGGGGTCAAAACTCTAATTTGGCATTTAAATTAGAAAGATCATATCATAGGGCACATGTATACTAAGTTTCAAGTTGATTGGACTTCAACTTCATCAAAAACTACCTTGACCAAAAACTTTAACCTGAAGCCAAAAACTTTAACCTGAAATTTGCACTATCATTTTCTATGTTCAGTGAACCGTAAAATTGGGGTCAAAACTCTAATTTGGCATTTAAATTAGAAAGATCATATCATAGGGCACATGTATACTAAGTTTCAAGTTGATTGGACTTCAACTTCATCAAAAACTACCTTGACCAAAAACTTTAACCTGAAGCCAAAAACTTTAACCTGAAATTTGCACTATCATTTTCTATGTTCAGTGAACCGTAAAATTGGGGTCAAAACTCTAATTTGGCATTTAAATTAGAAAGATCATATCATAGGGCACATGTATACTAAGTTTCAAGTTGATTGGACTTCAACTTCATCAAAAACTACCTTGACCAAAAACTTTAACCTGAAGCGGGACAGACGGACGGACGGACGGACGGACGAACGAACGGACGCACAGACCAGAAAACATAATGCCCCTCTACTATCGTAGGTGGGGCATAAAAACTAAATTTGAGGTACTTTTTAGAAATTCCCTATCATAATGACTATGTATGTAAAGTTACAAATGGATGCAACTATAACTTCATCATAAACTACCTCGACCAAAAACTTTAACCTGGCAAAGAGCTGTTTCACACAATCTCATTTTCATGTTCAATGAACCATGAAATGAGGACCAAACAAGAATGTGTCCAAAGTACACGGATGCCCCACTCACACTATCATTTTCCATGTTCAATGGACCATGAAATTGGATAAAAAATATAATTAGGCATTAAAATTAGAAAGATAATATCATAGGGAACATGTGTACTAAGTATCAAGTTGATTGGACTTCAACTTCATCAAAAACTACCTTGACCAAAAACTTTAACCTGAAACATGCACTTTCATTTTCTATGTTCAGTGGACCCTGAAATTGGGGTCAAAAGTTTAATTTGGCTTTAAAATTAGAAAGATCATATCATAAGGAACATGTGTACTAAGTTTCAAGTTGATTGGACTTCAACTTCATCAAAAACTACCTTGACCAAAAACTTTAACCTGAAACATGCACTTTCATTTTCTATGTTCAGTGGACCGTGAAATTGGGGTCAAAAGTTTAATTTGGCTTTAAAATTAGAAAGATCATATCATAAGGAACATGTGTACTAAGTTTCAAGTTGATTGGACTTCAACTTCATCAAAAACTACCTTGACCAAAAACTTTAACCTGAAAAACTTTAACCTGAAACATGCACTTTCATTTTCTATGTTCAGTGGACCGTGAAATTGGGGTGAAATCTCTAATTTGGCATTAAAATTAGAAAGATCATATCATAGGGAACATGTGTACCAAGTTTGAAGTCGATTGAACTTCAACTTCATCAAAAACTACCTCGACCAAAAACTTTAACCTGAAGCGGGACAGACGGACGAACGAACGGACGAACGGACGCACAGACCAGAAAACATAATGCCCCTCTACTATCGTAGGTGGGGCATAAAAAACTAAATTTGAGGTACTTTTTAGAAATTCCCTATCATAATGACTATGTATGTAAAGTTACAAATGGATGCAACTATAACTTCATCAAACTACCTCGACCAAAAACTTTAACCTGGCAAAGAGCTGTTTCACACAATCTCATTTTCATGTTCAATGAACCATGAAATGAGGACCAAAACCTAAATTTGAGGTACTTTTTAGAAATTCCCTATTATAATGACTATGTATGTAAAGTTACAAATGGATGCAACTATAACTTCATCATAAACTACCTCGACCAAAAACTTTAACCTGACATGGGACAGACGGACGAACGGACGAACGAACAGACGAACGAACAGACGAACGAACAGACGAACGAACAGACGGACGAACGGACGCACAGACCAGAAAACATAATGCCCCTACTACTATCGTAGACGGGGCATAAAAATATGCATTACCATAAATATTTTACATGGTTTGAAAAAATTCTTCATACATGGCTCTTCCCACTGGTAAAAATTTTGTATTTTGTTGAACGATACAATTTTTAATTTCTTTTACAACAACTATGTATGTAAAATCAGGTATAACAGCAATACTTTAGATAAGATTGTAATCATGTAATTTTTATAACAACAGAACCATTTTTTAAAAATAAACTTACCTTTTACCATAATCAATGACAACAAAGTCTTTAGCAGTTCCTGTGATGCCATCATGATGTTGGAACAGACCTAAAGCTCTCCTAGCTGTCACTAACATCTTCATCAGGGCACTCTCAGGGAAGTTAGAATAAGCATCACTTCTACTGTAAGCTGTGGCCATCGTAAAGGCTATTTCTGCTGATCTAAATGAAAACAATAAATGACAAATAGAGTAACATTATATTATAAAGATTTTTTTTGTTCATCATTATAAATTGTCCTTCAACCTTTGAAAGCTACATATGCTATGTTTTTTCAGCTGCCACTGTGGCCATGAAAGGCATATATATCTATCATATTTTGTTTTTAAAACATATGATGCCACCAATGCCAAAGGAATATCTACGTCTATCCTATCAAGACTTCCATTGCGCAGATGAGAAAACAAGTGAAAATGATGACACCCAAGCCCAAATATGCATTTGTTGTTATAGTGATGAATCTGAAAACACATCATACAGTATAGCTAACTTATATAAACCTTGAAACCAAATTTCAGCAATCCTTATGATATAATTCCTGAGAAACTCAGAAAGATGCAATGAAAAATGTTCATTGGCCAGAAGGACAAACAGACCAAGGTTCAACAGTATACTCCACATTTTTTAAAGGGGGGGAGGGGGGGTATAAAAATGACTGTTAGAAATTCACTTAACTGACAACCAACCTTTGATGATATTCCAGGACTCTGTCCAGTCTTTTATAGAATGGTCTTGATGTATAATATCCACTCCAGTAATGGTCATCTCGGTCAGCATATGTGAAGAAATCACCACTCAATACAGGGTAGCTAGGTGGCTTCTGTCCATATGCTACATCATTTACTTCATATAACTTCTTAAAATAATCTGTTAGAGTTCCAAACTGAATCTAAAATAATATCAGAAAGTAGATATAGTCAATTTTTATATCTAAAACTAGTCGAACCTCATGATGACTGATGTCGAGGTTGAAGGGACTGAACAAAAGTGTTTGACTTACCAGAGGTCGAGTGTGTTATCATATGTTTGGAATGCATGAAATCTGGCATGAGATTTGTGTAAACCAGATATTTTTAACAGCCTGTCATTTTTTTTGACAATATGACATGTTTGAGTGTGTACTTAAAAAATAGATTTATCCATGTTTTCAACACAGTTGAGTTGGACGTTATTACTGCATACTGTGAATTCCTTATTATTCATTGGATAACAATTTCATGGATTTGGTGGGTATGTTCCAGACCGTATGAGTATTTGGACCGTACGCGTAAGGTCTGGACCGTATGCGTACTTTTTCAAAATACGCATACGGTCGGACCGTACGCGTACGGTCTGACTGATATTAAGAAGTTGGTCAAGCTTATTAGATACAAATGTATATAACAGATCAACATGACTTATATCTCCAATCAATATAAAAAGTTCAACAGCATTTGACATAAAAACTTAATATTTTAACTATTTCAAAAGATCACGCTTATTTAATCTGTTAATCTCCTGTATTTTGCAGGCCGGTAATTCATTAATTGCAGCTCAGTATTCTCATTGAATTGAAGTTATTGGAAGTAAACATAATGAGGGAGGACAATTGTTTTAGAATATTTATGAACTTTACAAAAGAAATGCATACGTAAAGGAACATGCATTAACAAAACATGTAAATGTAAAAAATACGACGTTCTTATTAGAAGCAAGTGTCACCTTCGGCGAGAGTAACAAAATAGAATTCACGGATATACAATTAAGCAAATATTTAATTTCAATTGTTCGCTTATTCACTTTATCATCGGCCATCTATTTTGTAATAATAACAATTTGTATAACTAAAAATAAAGATTTTGATAAATGTTTGTTTAATTTTAACCCATATGATCCCAAATGTATGATCAGCTGGACCGTACGCGTATACTCATACGGTCCGACCGTACGCGTATGGTCGGACTGTACTTGTACGGTCCAAATACTCATATGGTCTGGGTATATATGTGAACCAAGAAATCAAATGTTCAAGGAATGACAAGTTTCCTTTAGGCTTGTATGCAAACTTCCCCAAAACTATATAAATTAAATATCCATGAATATGTAAGTTTGGTAAATTGGAAATTGGTACCAACGAAAATCAATAAATCCACAGTATTATTTATTTTTTGTGCTATGTTTATGGTAATATACATATTAGTCCTCTGTGTCTAACATTTTAAAAATGTACTTTAGCAACTCTTCAGGGCAAGTTTAAGCAGATTATATTGTACATTGTACATTCGACTGAAATTATACTACATAAAAAAAAGTTTACCTGTTTATTTAGGTCAGATTTGTTAACCTGTGTATTTAGATCAGATTTGTTAACCTGTGTATTTAGGTCAGATTTGTTAACCTGTGTATTTAGGTCAGATTTGTTTACCTGTGTATTGAGGTCAGATTTGGAGTTAACATAATCAAATATTTTCTGATAATTAGTGTACTGTTTGTCCCATTCGTCCCCTCTGTCGTAACGGAAGTCATCACCGACCGGTATAAACAACACATTACTTCGGTACAGCTCAGCCTTCTTCCTGTACTGGTCTAGTAACGTCAGAGATCTACAACGATCAATAAAATTGAGAATGGAAATGGGGAATGTGTCAAAGAGACAACAACCCAACTAAAGAGCAGAAAACAGCTGCAGGGCACCAAATGCAATGGGTCTTCAACACAGCAGGTAAATCCAGTAAATATACTTTTGTTGGTACTGTATAAAGTTTTGAAAGGATTTGAAATTACAAAATGTTATGGTTTTCATATCTTTCAATTACTTGATTCTGATCGTCTTTTTAGAAAAAAATTCAGGTTATGGAATATTTTTGTGATTTATCTCCAATCTCAATATTAGCTAAAAAAATAACTGATTTCCAGATACACAAGCATTTGACACATTTATAAATGTAAAGCAACTTCTAGTGCTGCTGTATCATATGATTACTGAAAGCAAAAACATATATGACCACTTTATGCTTTAAGGATGTTCGCTCCTCTTGTTTTTCTTGATTTTTGCCAGATATTCAGAATCCTCTGGTTTTATCCATGTAATGCCATTATAAATATTTCCCCGCTTACCCCTACTTTTTTTTTTAGAATTTTATTACATACAATGAAAATTCTATAAAATCATTGTTAATTTTTACATTTTTTTTTTTACAGAAAAAGGGTGCCAATGTTTAATGTCTATTTCTTGAGGTAATTCAGAGAAAAAATGAGAACCTTATTTGTGTCTTGCTGTAACTACCATATAAGAAATCAAAACAAGAATGTGTCCATAGTACACGGATGCCCCACTCGCACTATCATTTTCTATGTTCAATGGACCATGAAATTGGGGTCAAAACTTTAATTTGGAATTAAAATTAGAAAGATCATATCATAGGGAACATGTGTACTAAGTTTCAAGTTGATGTAACTTTAACTTCATCAAAAACTACCTTGACCAAAAACTTTAACCTGAACTTTGCACTATCATTTTCTATGTTCAGTGAACCATGAAATTGGGGTCAAAACTATAATTTGGCATTAAAATTAGAAAGATCATATCATAGGGAACATGTGTATCAAGTTTCAAGTTATTTGGACTTCAGCTTCATCAAAAACTACCTATAAATAATAAAAAAAAAAAAATAAAATCGAAAAAAAAAAAAAAAAAAAAAAAACTACCTCGACCAAAAACTTTAACCTGAAGCGAACGGACGCACAGACGGACGGACAAACGAACGGAGGCACAGACCAGAAAACATAATGCCCCTCTACTATCGTAGGTGGGGCATAAAAATATATGTTGCATTTTTGGGATATCATTTAACAATGAAAATCTGTACAACTTTGTTGAACAGTGACGAAATATGGAGCACTGTCCTTTTCTATGTCTACTTTCTTGTGAAGCAATTGCTACGCTTTAAACTGAAAACTAATAAAAACAAACTATTTACCTCTCTTGAACATTTCCTTCATGTATATGTACAGGTGGTACTCTCCAAGGACAGTTCCACCTACTGGGAGAAAGACGACCAAAGTCAAACTGACAACAGACCTTAGGGTCTGGACCACAGGTGTGTGGAACATCATAGGAATAGAATGGCATCATATGGCATAAAATGTCTGTGGAACCTTCCTGATCTGCAAAATAATATCTCTGGTATAAAATATTAACATTGCATGCAGTGATTAAATCTCTTCTTCACAAGCTTTATTACTCTGACATGAAATCTTTGAATTCATATTTTCTTGTTCTATAAAGGGCTATACCATTAAAATGGAGGTAGGAACATTTTATTTATAGATGTTGTTATAATTTTTCAGGAGTGTCAATACTGGAGCAGGAATTGCTAAAACGTTCTGAGCACTCCAGTTCAACTATAGTCTTTGGTGGGGTTAAGGTGGTACCAAAAACCTAGTCTAAAATTAATTTTGCTAGTTTGATTTTCATAAAATTTTCTCAAACTATTTACCTACGTTTACTCTTTGACAAAATATAAAATTTCTAAAAAAATTGAACCACACACTACTGAATATTTTTTATTAGATATATCACAGTTAGACAAACACTTGTTTTGTTTGAATCTTAAGGGAGTTGGCTTCTCAGTTTCAAAGTAATTAACTTTTCAAAACACTAGTTTATATTGAAAGGGGATTAATAAAGGAGTCCAAAAGAGCAAAAAAAATATATAGGTCACAGTGCTTGTTTTCGAGATATAAGCCATTGGAATTTTGGCGGGAAAATATTCTCTCTTGACTTTTCATAGCTTTATCATTGATAAGTTGAAGCTCTCAAAAACTGTTAAAAAGTAATTAAAATTTTATCAGACTTTAACAGATGGCTTATCATTGTACATGTAAAAGATTTACAAAAAGAAAAATGGGGGTCACCGGGCAAATTTTTTCAAGGCATACAAATTGATAAAACCAGAGGATTCCGAAAATCTGACAAAAAATCCAAAACATGACAAGCCAGCTTCCTTAATATTTCCTTTTACAATAGAACGTGATTAAAATCTTCAGCTGATTTTTACAGAGTTATCTCCCTGTAGTGTTATGTACCACCTTAAGTGTGTTTAATCTTTAGTTTCTTTATATTATTAAGTGGATATTTAATTGACATGTGGTTTATGAATATCCTCTTAGTGTCTTCTCCTTCTTTTTGCTACATGTATACCCCTACCAGGGCTTCCAAAACGGTCACATATTCCGGTCATTTGTATAATGTCCGCTAAAAGTCCGGCTGGGCAAAGCATGAAACGGTCATATACTTTTTAGTTTTCAAGGTTTTTTCAGTCATTTTTACATAATCACGATCTTTTTAACCAAACCTTTTGCCTTTAACATCAACACATTTCTGGTCATAAATGTGACATGATGATTAATTACTATCAAAACAACACCTACTTCAATACTTTCTAATTTTAATCAAGGCTAATTAGTAGTTGGACAGCTGAAATCTACCTGTTCAGGTGACAGGTGAACTATGTTCAGTACTGGACATCGTATAAATTGATCGCTTTATTCACAATTATTTTCTTACATTTCAACGGTTTGTATCTTATTGATTTAGTCCAAAAGATTAAAATTATTAGAAATTAGTTTATCAAGATGATTTGATGAAAAATTTAAAAAGGTTTTAAATGAAAAATCGTCAGAACTACGTTGTATGCACTAGAACACGTGTGTGCATGTGCATAGGTGGGAAATTTGATAATGCATCCTATACATATCTTCAAAAATGCTAAAATTATCATTGATACATGTATCTAACGTTCATTTCAAGTATTTTGTTGAAGTGATAACGTGGAAAGAGCTCCTTCTCTCAGTCGTGCTTTGTAAACGTACACGGATTTTACGTATCCGTTTATGGTCCATGTTTTACCATTGTAAAGTCAACATCCGGTTTGAAAACGAAAGTAAAGTTTTTGACAATGTCATTTTGCACAAATAAAAAGTCTAAGGCAGATATGAGCACGCTAATGTGCACACTATGAATGATGCACTGCCAATTTAACAGTTACATCTGAACATCAAATTCATATCATATCAAAGTAATGTTTAAAATCGTTTTATTTTTTTAATGTAATGTCAATCATTGGAATGGCCATCTGATTACCATAATTGCCTTTTGTGACTATTAAAGTCTTAAGGAATTAAAATCGGGATCAGATATGAAATGTCCGGCTGGCTCAAATATTTTTTGGAAGCCCTGACCCCTACCTCTAAATAAAACAACAAATCAGTATGTTTAAGATACAATAGTAATTAATGAAAATACCCCAGTTTTGTCTCCACATAAACTCCAGTTGTTTTTCTTTAGCTAGGGCTTTCTTAACTGCATAATGCACTCTCTGTATTAACATATTTTTGAAGTTCATTTTCTTTAGCAAGTAAGCCATGGTGGGAGTGTGTCCAAAAGGATCAATGGCCCAGCCAGATTCTGGTCTAACTCCTGTAAAACAATGTAAAAGTAATTATATAGGGAGAATTAATTAATCATTCATGTTACAAGATAATAATCACAATGAAAACTTAGTGAATAATCTTGAAGCTTAAATTGGTTATATAGAAATGTGGCTAAAACCAATGAAACTTGCCAAAATTTGACTTTTTTGATGTCATTAAAAAATATCTTCACCTCCAACAAAGGTCAAGAACAGTAAGTTGTTTGACAATGTTTGAGTATAAAACTGTCATTTTCTGTGAGTTTTTAAAAAGTTTAGCAAATTCTGAACAAAAGACAGAAAAGTCACTGAAATCAATTCAAAAACTAAAACAAATAGTCCATAGAATAATGTTTATAGTTTTAAACAAGAATGTGTCCCCAGTACAAGGATGCCCCATCCGCACTATAATTTTCTATGTTAAGTGGACCGTGAAAATGGGAGAAAATCTCTAATTTGGCATTAAAATTAGAAAGATCATATAATATGGAACATGTGTACTAAGGTTCAAGTTGATTGGACTTCAATTTCATCAAAAACTACCTAGACCAAAAACTTTAAACTGAAGCAAGACAGACGGACGGACGAAAAAAAGGACCGATGAACAAACGGACGGGCAAACAAACAGACGCACAGACCATAAAACATACTGTCCATAAATGGGGCATAAAAACGCTTTTACACAAGATTGCAAGAATGTGACAACATTGCATATTGTTGGAGACTGTGTGTTGTTTAATGGGCTCTCTCTCTCTCTTTCTCTCTGTATCAGAATTATACTGGAAATGAACTCAAATATTGCTGAATAAAACTTATCTAGGAAGTATGTTTGCACAACTGACTTAAATAGTTGCGCGAGATAATTGTCTTTAAGTTAAAATATTTCAACAGTTTTACAGTTCACTGCAGTGTTTGGTAATAAGTACCAATCAATAATCATGATAATAGTTTGTGAAAAAAGAATGTGTTTAAATGTTGATAAAAGTTTTAGTTTGTAATGTTTGAAGTTCTCAATGGTCTAGTATTAAATTTGCATACCTAGTGTCAAGTTTAGCCATTGGTTGCCTTCAATCATCTGATCAATCATAGCAAAGTAATGTGTATTGGCTTCGTCATTCATCACCCAGCCTCCTGTTATTATCTCAAACTGGCCTTTCTCTATCAATCTGTAAAGAGTACAATAGATATAAGATGTGGTATGAGTGCCAATGAGACAACTCTCCATCCAAGTCACAATTAGTAAAAGTGAACCATTATAGGTCAAAGAACGGTCTTCAACAAGGAGCTTTGACTCACTCTGAACAGCAAGCAAAAATGACTAGTGTAAAACCATTTTAACAGGAAAACCAACAGTCTAATTTAAATACAACTTTTGAAAAAGATTAGGCCTAAATTAAAATATTGTTTGTTTGCCCTTTTCCGACCCTATGTTTTGAAACAGGGTAGGTAGGTAGGTAAAATATTTTATTTTTTTCCCCAAAAAAATAACTTGGCTCGGTATATTTTTTTTCATGGGTAGGCAGGTAGGTATAATATTTTATTTTATAGATACAAAATCTGCATAATGTCATTTTTGTCTGTTTTGCTTTTGCTAATAGAATGAAATTCAAAACAGTGTGGCTGTGGCCATTGATTGACACATTAAATTCATCCATTGACTGGGACAATTTACGCGAACGTTTGTATGTAACGACCATTGATCACTGTGTACTTTTTAAAGACACTTAAACTATGGGGTCACCAAAGGTCCTCAACACTTTAATAAAGTATTTCGAAAAATTAATCAGAAATAACACTATGTTTTGATTTATATCAATTGTATAAATCAAAACATAAAGGTTATTCCTGATTAATTTTTCGAACTATTTTATAATTAAAGGCGTTAAGAAACCTTTGGTGACCCCACAGTTTAAATGTCTATCGTAGGTACGTCGTGAACAGTGGTCGTTACAGATACACGTTCACCTAAATTGTCCCAGTTAATGGATGAATTTAATGTGTCAATCAATGGCCACAGCCACACTGTTTTGAATATCATTCTATAAAGTTTCTTGGACTAGGCTTCGAAAAAAAGTATCATGTAGAATGTGAAGTTAATTCATATGCACTACTATTTTGTTTTCAAATACCAAAATATAGAGCTGTGCCGCATATTTTCTACGTTTAAATATGCCTGGAACTTTGAAGAGTTTTAGCTTGCACTAATATTCTGTACTAAGTACCTTGTACGCTTACCTCTACCTAAAGGTTTTCTGTAAGAGATAACTTTGTCCTGGTAAAATATGTCCGGGCAGACATACATTACTAGTAGAAAAAGTCCCTAGAGTGTTTAAATTTCCATGTGTGCCTATGTTTCTATTAATAAAAATGCTACATGACTTGAACTCAATTGTCACATATTTTACATCGCATTTATAAATGATCTGTATGAAAAACCTGGGCGATTTTACTGCCAAATATTCTCCACTTCACAGGCTTTTGTCACCTTTGGTTCATGTCAGATATAAATAATATAGCAATGCTGGTCGAAGGCATCGTTAACATAATCTTCCTGATCTACGGATCACAAAAGGCCATCCCTACATAGAATACAACGTCCGTTTACACAAAATACTACGGTTTGTACACACGTTGATAATTTTGTATTAAACGAACTTTTTTGTAAATGAACCCTACTCTTCAAGTATAAAAATACAGAGTTTACGTTCGTCATATCATGATTTCAAAGCGTTCAACATTGATTTCAAACAAATGCTTTGAAACTCTAAATGCAAGTGTTCATGTCAAATGTTCACGTGATACCAAACGGACTAGACCTTTCACGATAAAGATAAAACCCGAGTATTCCGGTAAAAAAGTTTTGAGCGGGAAATACAAATAAAAGATTTTTGGTAGGAACGAAAAAATAAAAAAAAATAAAATCTTGCTGATAAATACAAATAAAAGATTTTCAGGCGGAACGAGTTTAAAGGGTCGGTCGGTAAAGGGCAAACAAACAATATTTTAATTTAAGCCTTATTCCATTTTTTTTTTTTGGCATTAATAATCAAATTAGATTTGGGATAATGGGAAGAGACTATTATGTCACTATTGAATATAAAAGAGCGTTTTCTCTATTTTGGATCACCACATCAATTTCAAAACCTACTGACATGACTGATGTAAAGTATTAAACATATTCTTGACTACTAAATAGTCTTGTTACACACAAAATAATTCTTTGCATATAACAAGTAAATAAATAAATAATGTAAATAGCAATACATTCTTAACACACAATAATAAACATGAGTCAATTACTGAAACAAAAGTACCTATAAGTCAATGTTAAGGATGTTTGCTCCTCTTGTTTTTGATTTTTGCCAGATATTCGGAATCCTCTGGTTTTATCTATATATTCCCATTAAAAATTTTTGCCTGCTAACCACTACTTTTCTTTTCATAATTTTATTACATATAGTTTAAAAAGCCATATTTAAAAATCATATAAAGTCCTTGTTATTTTTTCAATGTTTTTGAAAGGAAAAAGGTGCCAATGTTAAATGTATGAAAAATCTAGAGAGAATCATTTCCCGCCAAATTTTCAATGGCTTATATCTCGAAAACAAGCACACAGACCCTTCATTTTTTTCTTCTTTTTTAGTTTCTTTTTTTACATGCTATCAATTTATAAAAATCTTTTAAAAAGCTTGTTATTTTGAAAGAGGTTTTTAATTTACACTGAAGTAGTAGAAAGTGTCAAGTAATCACAATATACATGATGTAAGGAACTTGTACAAATTAATGATTTAAACAAGAACAAGGTAGAGTTATTATACAGGTGTTTCCATGTGCAGTAAATTATGAAAAACATATCAATAAAATAATAATTTCAGCAAAAAACACCTTGTTTCATTAGAACACTGCAACATGTGCAATGAATTAAATTACAAGTTTTGAGCATAAGTACAAAACTTCCTATTCATACATATATTTTATTAAACTGTTATTATATTTTATTGTTATAAATGTGATGCAATAAGTCAAAACCATTGTTATCTTTTTCAATTTTCTTATACATATATAGATATATATATACTACATGTTGAAGGCCTCACTGTGACTTTGAGATGAAGAACAGCAATAAAAGCAGTGTTCCTTTGCTTTTTGATCGTTTTTGTTGTTGTACATGTACTAACTTTGTGTCCTAAATAGATACACTGTATCCTTTGTTTTTTTTCTATAAACCTTTTGTTTTTCTTTTAAATAAAAAAATATAGCGACATAAAATGTAACAATACTTTAGAAGAATATTTAAACCAAAGCTAAATGCTTAATCGTGTTAATACAAGAGTTATAGAACTTTCAAACATCAAAAATAACATTACGTCAGATTCCTCTTTGATAATCTCCTGGTTTCCCTTAGCAATGTTGCCAAAGCTTGACTAGCCACTACAGAAGGATAAAATTACTAGAACAAGAACCCTCGTTTTCTAAATTATTTTTTCGTGAAAAAATATATAAATGACCTACTTTTTGACCCTGTTCTTTTTGTTCTGGTCAATCTGACTCCACCACATAGAGAAGAACGAGACCTCTGCATACATAAACTTCATTTTAGGATAAGCTTCTAACTTAGCAACCATGTTATCTAATATTCCTTTCACTTGATCATTGAAGTAAGTATCAAGTGTCTTTACCCAGCCTGAAAAAAAGATTATCATCCCAATAAAATGAAAAGAAACAACATTTAACCCTATATTAAACTGATCATAGATACCAGGATTCTCGACAAGCCACTACAAGTGTCTTTACCCAGCCTGAATAAAAGACTATCAACAGATAAATTTAAATGACCAACATTTAAAGATGTTTGCTAATCTGTTTCAAAATAACAAGCTTTTTAAAAGATTGTTAACAATTACGTGCACCTAAGACTTATGACTTCACTTCGTTCAACTGATAAGACCAATAATTGGATAATTTTGGGTGAACACATTCATAACATACTTTTATTTCATAAAATCTTCTGTTTGTAAGGTTTAATCCGCTAGATTTTGTGAAATGTGTGTCCAAAATTAGGGAAACCCCTGTTCTGAGATTTCCTCCAATATCCGGTGATTTCGCGCATGCCTTTAAAAAATAGCTTATGTGGAATAAAGGAAAGATTTTTTACTACTAAATAAAGCTGAGTTTGTACCAAACACACTACCAATGATGCAGACCAAAAATTATTTCAATCTGATATCAATTTGATTTGAATAAAACAAATTTTATCTGATGATGTAATTTTTTTAATGGAAATTGGCCAAATATGGTAAATCATGGGATTGCAGTTATTAATTAATTCTCGAACTTATCAATTTTATTCTTTTTTATCCGGAATATTTCAGAAGGCTAAAACAATAACAAGAACGATTTTGTATGTGTTACTGTGTTAATATGACGAAATCAGCTAATGTGCGATACCCCGGGCTGCGCGGACACCGGGGACTCCACTGTATAAGACTTTCAATAATGGCATTTCAAAATAAATTTTAGCAGGTAAAATTTTAAATGGCACAGCATGGATCAAACCAAGTTATTCTGAATATCTGGCAAAAAAATCAAAAACAAGAGGAGCAAACATGAACTTGACAATTTTCTCAATTAATTGTTTTATAATTTTCATGTCAGCTATGGGTTTTTCTCAATGTTTAGGGATGTATGGTTACCTATAATTGCTTACATCCATTTCATTTGAACTTTGGTGAACAGTTGTCTCATTGGCAGTCATACCACATCTCCTTGTTTTTATTTTGACAAGCATTATCAACTTCAGATTTCTAACATTTCAGGTAAGGCAAAGAAATTTTTTCTTCCTCTTCTCTTACCATCATGACCCTTCATTTCCCATATTTTAAACATTTGAATGCCTTGTCACTAAAATTACTATTATCATCCTAAGTTTGGGCCAATACCATGAATACATGTACATGAAAATATAGTTTCCAATGGTGAATCAAGATTTTTTCACAAGTGAGGGCTCGCTCTGGTCATGCTTCAGTAATTTCCTATATAATCAACTATTTTTTTTCCTGATATTAAAGGGGGGTCTGTGCCCACTGCCTAATATCCTGAAATTGCACTTATTAGTCTTGCATATATATTGTCCATTTTTCAAAAAATACAATTATAAAAGCACACAATAATTTCTGAATTTACAGTATATATGTATAGTCCTTATGTGTTACCTGGGTCACAATGTGAGTGTGGAACCACAAACACATACAACTTCTTCTTGTCATATTTATTTTTGTCATAGTTCACATTCCATCCTTGTTTCCATACGCCTCCATCTGGATTTTCAAAGGTCATAAGGTCAACCAATTTCAACATCTGAAATATTCACAAAGATAACAATGAAAGATTTTAAATTTTCTGATACTGTAAATGAAATTTCTGACAATTTAGAATTTGTAGGATCAATCCAGAAATTACATCTTTACATGTATTGTGTACATATAAACACAATAATTCAAGACTTTTTTCATGTGGTGTTCCAAATTTTTTTTTATATTTCTAGGTCGGTATTCTTGATTGTTTGATTGTCTTGTTTGAAATAATAATTAATGAATGGTTGATTATATTGGAAAAACATTTGTGATCATATGATTACTTGGACAACCCATGAGGGATCTCATGTATTTTATTATGGAACTGTACCAATGCATCCTTTTAAACACTTTTACAATTTTGGAAACACTAAGACATAAAATAAAAGTCAAACCTGAACATCAGTTTTGATATTTGGTGCATCAGCTAACGTACAGACTTGATTGCTACCGCTAACTGCTACATTGTGTACTGGAATCCTTGCAATAGGTTGTTCTGCTTGAATCTTTTCAGCTGGTTTTTGGAAAAGTTCCTTTACTGCTTCTTTTGCCTGATTTAACTTAGAATCAGCATCTCTGACAATATCATTTAATTTTTTCAGTGATTCTTTGTCACCCTGAGAAACAAACTTCACTGTGTCCTTTATTTCCTTTATTATTTTTTCATTTTTAGTTAAATCGTTCTCTAATTTTGATAGTTTTTCTGCATTCAGTACCTACATGTATATAAAATATAAAAGCTACAGTTAATTATTACACAATTGTTTTGATTAAAGACATGTTTAGTGTACTGTGGATTAATTTATTTTCTTGGGTACCAACATGACCATTTTTGTGGTTTGGGTAAACATGGTAAAACTAGTTTTTCATGAATACTAGACATTGTTACGTACTGCCAACTCACCGTATTCAATTTTAAAATTTGTTGATTATTATCATAGATTATACATGTTATAAATGTATAATTATCCATGAATTAATGTGAATCCACAGTAATGAGACAACAGCTGCAGGTATTTGTACATGTACATGTAAATCTTATATATCATGTATATGTACAACATGTACATACAAATGTAGATATGTATCATTTATTTAAAGGACTTCAAAAATTATATACATGTGGTTCATTGGAAGCGACAAAAAAAAAACACATTTCAGATGACATTAACCTTCTCATGCTACTGTAGACATGTGGCACTACCAATATGTTGATATTCAAATGATCTTTGTTACATACATATACATTGTTTCTGCATTCATTTTGTTTCAAATGGACATCATTGAGATTGAAACTGCAACATTACCACCAAATAAATATAACTTGTTATCAATATTATGCTTATTGCATATACATATAGGGCATTTCCAGAAAAAAATGCATGAAAGGGTTGGAAGGAACTTTAATTTAATTCCTCCATAAAATTGCAATCAATTATTTTATCATGTTCATATAATTGTTTAAGCAGCATTTAATAAGTAACGATTAAAACAGATGTTTGTTACAACTTATACAAGTACAAACAATGAAGTATTGACAAATGATTGATAAAAGTCAAAAGAAAGTTGACTTTTAAAATAATATAATGTAAGCAGTCAGTTTTTTTTAAAGTTTTCACGACTACTTATGGTGACTTAATTAGTTCCTTACGCTATATATATACAGTATTTACAATAAAATCAGACTGATAATAATATGATTAAAACTATGTTAAAAAAAATGTAAGTTATTATTGGGTCTGGTATTAATGTTAAGCCCAAATTTGTCAAAACAATTTGACTTAAATACAAACATCATGATTAGACTTTTCAGAGTGTTGTAATGGGAGTACCTTCGTGACGTAAAATGGTAAAAATTTCGAGCCATTTGATGTTGACAGAATTTTTGGAGCAGTACGATAAAACGTACTCTCTGTTAGACCATGAAAAAATTGACTGATTTTGAAGAATGGGGATAATTAGTTGAGACCTCTGAAGAATCATGTTAATGAAATGTTGACAATTCACGCTAAATCTTTTAACCAATTTGGCATTAACAGTACCTGAAAAAAAATTAACGCCTGATGGTAAAGGGTATTACCACCCTCACCTGGTACTATTACACAAACGGGACTGGAAACCGTTACACCAATCACAGTGTAATAATATCTAGATCACAGCTGTTAGAACGAGACTTTACTATTTATCGATACACCTTATTGTTTAGACAGTGACATCGTGCCTTGATCTTATAATTTCGGTAATTTGTATTTTTATTTTATAGTTACAAATGTATTTGAAATGATAATCCTTAATATACATGTAAACATGATTACTATAATGATAAAAGATATCTTGATCTTTAACAGTTGTTATTAATCACCAAATCTCATCTTAAGTGTAAAAAATAACATATAAAGATTGAAATTTTCAGGATGTACATAGCGTGGGGACGATTTGGAAAAAAGTATATGATTCATAAAATGTTTTAAAACTTTTGATTGAAAAAAGATACGCAAGTTCGATTTGTTGTTAAGTCATATTTATAGGTTATAATTTGGATTTGCCTATTTTTATTTCACTTTTTTAAGTGAAAAATGAAAAAAATCTCTTTCTCATTACAACCATTTACAACTGATTTTATTATAATCAGGGTTAATTTTGCTTAGTAATGGTCTTCAGGTGGCATTAGCATATGACTTCGTAAAAATATGTACACTAGGTTCCACAATTAGAACTTCAAAAGTAGGCCCGACAGTGCACTGTTATATTGAAGTTTTGGTGTAAACAAGTAGTTCACAAAAGTTCAAAACAATGTGGCTATGTTTTCATGAGACCCGGGTAGCTTCTGTTACTGAAATTCTCAACATTGTTTTTATTGCACACTTATTGTTTTATCAGGATTATTTATGATCTGTTAACCTTTGACACGTTGTTTTCTTAGGCCAAATAAAAATATGTGTGTGGTTCCAGTAACCCAACCGTCCCTAGTTTAAACCCCCCGACCCTAGAACTTTTTTTTCATTTCTGAAAAATAAATTTCATACGATCTAATTTTGAGAATAATATAAAATTCGTAGATTTCTGTCATTTGAATCTCCATAAGAAGTATCTGTTTTTGGTAAAATCCAAGAATTCATAACAATTTGTTGTCAAAATGCAACAAAATTATTTTGCAACCGAACAATTTTAAAATTGCCGACTTCCGGTATTGACTTGTGTAATACTGGAAACAATTTCGGTAAACACACGATTTTTTTCCGGATTTTGACAATCCTAAATAAAATTTAAAAAAAAATAAATAAAACTTGCCGACCTACCGACCCTATTTTTCAAAAGTATGTAACTGGAACCACACATATATTTTTATTTGGCCTTATTTAGCCAAGTAAAATGTCGGCTTTTCGACTATATCAGGTTTATTAGTTTTCAACACTTATATTGACTATTTACATTTTTATTAATAATTTTTCATAAACAATATCTATTTTTTTGCATTTAACATGTTTAAACTAATAAATTTAATAATTATTCTTTATTAAAAATCCACCAATTAAAACAGTTTTCTATCGGCTGAATTGTTTGGCGAAATCTGTTGTTTACATGTGTACCGAATGCTAATTTCCTACGTGACACGATAAGCTGTCAATCAAAACAAAAAATCAATAATCCCGCTATTGGGGCATTGAAATCTCAACAGATCCATTAGTTTCCAGTCCCGTAAGAATAATAGTCCCAGCCCTAACATAATGAGGAGACATATCATTGAGTGTATCAATTGTTAATTGCTTATTTTAGACTTTTTGTAATTTACAATATATATAAGAATTTGAGTCAAATCTGGCTATACATTATTTTGTATTTCTACTTCTGCCACCATATTTTGCAGCCACCATACATGCCTCTTATGAATGCACACGCATGTGTTTTATATGGGGAAGAAGTCGCCAATTACGGTAGAAAAATAAAAAAAAAAAATGTTTTTAAATCGGGAAAATTTACCGAAATTTTTCATTTTACTAATAAACTCAAAATCGTTAACTTTTTTTTTCAGATCTACTTCCGTTACCCGTTTTCTTCCGTTTCCGGTCTTGTTAGCGCGAGAATATGAATGAAATGTATATTTATCAACATATCAACAAATATAGGAAGGAATTCAACACCCAATCATTTTTAATAATTGTTTGATATGAAAAAAAACGTTACCTGGATAACAGCATTTCTTCGTTTACATTGTATATGACATCATAACTTAAATAACGTCACAACTAAATCCCTAACAACAGAACCAATATCGGAAACGTTACAGTATTTCCGTTTCTTTTATCAACATGTTTGAATTAAAAAAAAATAATACAGACTTTGTCCCCATTCACAGGTAATGCCTGCCTATTATTATAAAAACATCACCCCCTATACAATTTAAATGAAAGTGTCTCTTACATCGTCAGAAGTGACTCTTCCCATGTTGTTCGATACTGTTTCCATCATAAGATACAGCGACATGATGACTACGATGAAAAACATAGAACCCCATACTACCATGTATTTCTTCATTTTCCTCTGTAAATTGTAGAAAGTGCATCAGATAAACACACAGTCAAAAGAACATGTAGTTCGTCTTCATCAAATTATGCAGAATGTTAACAATTAAACATATTAGTGCTTTAAAATTGCAGAAAAGGCATGATATACTTGTAGCCGTAAAAGTTGACAGCACACCAATGTGCTTTACGTCATCCAATATGTGTAAAAAGAAAAAAGAAAAAATCGTAGGTCGTCTGACTACGATACAGTTCCGTTTTCGTTAATATTTTTCGCAGAATTATTGACACTCTACGGAATACCAAATATTTTTAAACTCTTGATAAAGGTTGCAATGGCTTTAATCGCAAAAACAAATATGCGCTGTATATAACGATATCAAAATTGACATCACGGTTGCTGATCACACGTTACATGAACCAGCTGAGAATATCACAGAGGTAATCTTCAGGTACCAGATAGGTGTAAAATTTGCACTTGAAACACAGTATTGATGCTGCTGTTCGTTACCTTCTTCCGTATAACTTTACTTATGCGGATTTGTTCCATTTAAAAAGTATAGATCTATACGTAAAATACCAATGTTTTTCATATCCGTGTTTTCGTCACAGTCTGTGGGTATTGTATTTTGCATTTAAAGGTAAATTATTTATAATATAAATAAAACTGAAAAATTTAAAAATCGATTTTAAGTCTAAAAATACATATCCTAACATGTTTGGAGTAAAATTGTACCAAACTGTTAACTGAATCATCAGAGCAAGAGCACGCCTGGTAAACCATCTAATTGTTTGAGATATTCTGGAACAATGTTGAGATCTTCTGGTGAATGAAACTTTTAACTATAGCTTAGTATCAATTACATATACATCCGTCAAAACGTTTCAACTGTCATTTAAATCTTGTCTGTAGTTATGACAGCAGCTTCTAAAGAGACCTTTGGTTGTAATAGAGTCTAAATAGTAAACAACTGTGTGTTTTTTAAAGATTTAAAGTATTAAAGTTCTAGCGCTGGAGATTAATAGTCTAGCGTTTGAGATGCAGTTTTGCACAGAAACTATAAAGTCAATAATGGTGTAATTGACATCTCCAAAAGCTAGAATTTATTCCTACATCGCTTATCTTGACATCTCAATAGCTAGCTTTTAGATATCTACATCGCTATACTTAACATTTGCAGTGCTGGTGTTAACATCAACATAACACAGAACTTGGTTTTAAAAATCGTTAGCACGAGACAATTTGCATCCCCTGCGCTATATTTACATAATCAGTGCTTAACTGTGAATCTTCAACACTAGACCTTTATCCTGACAGCCTCATATCGTGGTATGGGTTTACTTCTTTATAAAGAATACACAGACGTGCCACAGGAATGGGTCTCTTTTTCATTGTCAAATTATATATCAACGGGTAGCAATTTCACCAAATTAACGCCCATTGTCTAACTACATGCATATTCAAGACGAGTAAATGAAAATGTTGCACGAATATAAACCCTCCTATGTACTAGATTGACACGCCGTGTGTGCTTTTGAAATGAAATTGATATACACGTCCACTTGTATTTGTGTACTTCTGATGAGTTGCCCTTTTCAACTGATTTTTTTATTCGTTCTTATGTTGTACTGTTATTCCAATGTCCCAGGATAGGGGAGGGTTGGGATCCCGCTATAACATGTTTAACCCCACCACATTATGTATGTATGTGCCTGTCCTAAGTTAGGACCATGTATTTCAGTGGTTGTCGTTTGTTTATGTGTTACATATTTGTTTTCGTTCATTTTTTTTTAAATAAATAAGGCCGTAAGTTTTCTCGCTACAATTGTTTTGCATTGTCATTTTAGGACCTTTTATAGCTGACAATGCAGTATTGGGGTTTATACCACATCTTCATTTTTTATGTATTTGCTCATGGCCGAAGGCCGTACGATGACCTATAGTTGTTAATTTCTGTGTCATTTTGTTCGCTTGTGGAGAGTTGTCTCATTGGCAATCATACCACATCTTCTTTTATATCTATATTTATAGTATACACAAGGTATTGTCCTGCAGTTAATATTTGTCCCTTTTTAAGAACACATTATTCTAAATCTAAGCCTAGAAGTGTTTACTTCTCAATTCAGCTGTGATCACACCGTACCGGATAGCACGAACGGACGCCTAACGGATAAATGAAAAGTGATTCCGTTGACAAAATTGATATCCGTTGGGAGTCCGTTGATGAAGATACGGATGTACAACGGAAACGGAACGTACACATACTGTAAAAAATGGACGCCTACCGGATGTACAACGGACACTTCATCCATTGAACGTCCCTTAATTCAAAGCATGGTTTTGAACATGCTCAAAATTTTCCACCGGACAGAAAGGACATTGATGGATAAAACGGATACTGAACGGACATAAAACGAAAACTAAGGGATGTCTAACTGACATGAACGGATTGAAAAAAGTTATCCGTTCGGCGTCCGTTTGCGCTATCCAATAAGGTGTGACTAGTGCTTAAAACTCCGGTCACACCTCACCAGATAGCGCGAACGGACGCCGAACCAATATTTTTTTGTTTTTGAATTCGTTCATGTCCATAAGCCGCATGTTGTTATCCTTTAGACGTCGGTCGATATCTGTTTCATTTCGCTCAGTGTAGGACTGTCCGCTTTATCAGTCGTCGTCCGTTTTGTCCGATGGAAAAATTGGAGCATGTTCAAAACTTTGAACGGACGTTCAACGGATGAAGTGTCCGGTGTAGCGTCCGTTTTTTTACAATACTCGTCGGTTATGTGTCCGTTTTGTATCCGTTATTTGTCTTATACTAAGGTATATAGGATTTTTTTCTGAGACAAGTGCCTGTGGTATTTCACTAGACATCAAAAGTTCAATGCAGGATAAAAAAAAACTTAATTCATATAGTTTTTTCACTTACCCCCCCCCCCTCTTAACTTAATTTGGGAAAAATTGATTGACCAATAAGGATATATATAAAATCGATGTCAATTAATAAACATAACTTGCGGCAATTTTTGCCCCCCCCCCCCCCCCCGAACTATTTTAATTAAGTTTTTTATCCTTCGTTGATTTTTTTTTATGTTGTCCCTATAATTGAAGGGCAGACACGACAATTACTGAAATAATAGATTAACTATGTTATAGGTAATTTGAAAACTTATATGCAAATGGTGTTTTTAAAATAAAACACTTCGTAATAGAGAAGAAAATTGTCATTTTATTTGTTTCTATTAACACATTTTTTTTTTTTACTATAGTAAACAATTCAGTAAGCATTTATCGCCTTCTCTAACAAAGAGCTTCAATGCTTTTGTTCTATTTCAACCGGGTTTCCGCCTGATACTGCGGTCTACACGATTGCACTACGATCGTCAAAAGTATTATTTTTTTAGAGATAGTGGTGCGATTAATTATTTAAATACAACACGCGTGATTACACTAAGTTGGACGTCACTTATAGTACTTGCAAAGCAGTTTTAAAATCGAATCATATCTTGTTTTTGTGATCAATATCATAATGACAAAAATAACATCTTTTGCTCACAAATAAATGATCACCACCTTTTAGAGTGAGAACTCATCCTGAAATAATGTGCACGAAAAAACAAACCTAGAGAAGGGGTCCTGTTCGATTGTTTAGTTTTTATCAATTTTATTTCTTTATAAAGGTACGCATTTTCGGCATTGAACAATGCCTGTTAGGAATCGAATTCTTCCAAATCATATTAATATATTATAAACTAATCTTATTTATACTTGAAAGAAATGCATTTTTCTATCGTCAATTCTTAAAATGGTATCTGTATTCAGATTTTAACTTACCAGAGACAGAAAACATAAATCAAGTTAACCGTTAAAAAGGTTAACTCGAATAGTACCGCGCACTGATAAAGTTTCTTTGTTCATTTTGGGAAATAACTATATTTTTACAAATTTTGATTAGTTGAAATAAACTGTAGCATAGCTATTTTAATAGGTTTTATCTTTATATAATAATAATGCACGCGTGTTGGGTAGCCAGTCATAGTTAATTTAAACTTTGAAACCTAAGTGCCAATGTTTTTAACAGTAATATATTTCATGACACAAAGTAACCAGAAAGTCTCAACATTGTGACAGAAAGACTCAACCAATACCTTTATATCTCAACCATTTAGAATTTTTCATTTCTGTGCTAAGACTAGGCTTGACAATCAAATAGTCTTGCAATTTACAGAAGCATTTATCGTAAAGCATTAAAAAAAACACAAATAATTGACATATTTTCTTGCTAAATCATTAATATCATAGCAGTACAGAAGCATTTATCGTAAAGCATTAAAACAAACACAAATAATTGACATATTTTCTTGCTAAATCATTAATATCATAGCAGTTTCTATCGGATTCAAAGAAAGTAAACATGATAATCCGTAGGAGAAAAGTGATTGTGACTTCAATTTCAGATATTTTGAACCAAGAAGAGACATATATTAGTTACAATTATCATTTATCTATGGCATGACATTCTCCTATTTTACAAAACAATCATTGATTTTCAGTAAATTGACGAAAAGTCGACCTACCCTATGTTTATTTTGGATATTTTGAACCAGAAAAGCTCAACAGGAAGTGCCAGAATACTTTTTACCGTCTCAACATTTGGTTGAGATTAGATGGTTTACCAGGCGTGAAGAGGTTTTGATTGATTGTTGTTTGCTTTACGCCGCATAAAAAGGATTGACGCGGCGTGAGCTAATTCGAATATTTTAATACAGAACAAGAGGAGATGCCTGTTCGGCCGGTATATATGATATACTGAGACCGCAACCCAACGACACAACAAAGCTATTTAATCATATGTATAAGATATTTGGATGTCTTGAGGTCTACACAAACCACGGAATGGATTAACAGATAAAATATACTCTCCTTTTTTAAAGGCCGGGAAACTAGCTGTCAAAATTCATGTGCACCGATTTGACTAAAATCAGGGCCTCAGAGTTAACTTAAAATTTTAAATGCCACCAGCTTCATGAACATTAGTTGTATCGTCTATAAACATATATTGGCAAATGTTCTTTGTGCTGTATTTATACCCTTCTACAACGAAATATGTTTTACATGCACACGTATAAAAATTGCGGTTTATATCCAGCGCAATCATAGGTTTGAACGTAGTTTTCAATTTAGACTTTTTTATATATGTATGTATATGTTCCAGACCATATGAGTATTTGGACCGTACGCGTACGGTCGGACCGTATGCGTATTACGCGTATGGTCCAGTACGAGCAGACCATACATGTTATTGGATCATATGAGTTGAATTAAAACAAACATTAATTACAATCTTTATTTTTAGTTTTATAAATTGTTATCATTACAATTAGATGGATAAAATGAACAAATGAACAAATTGTATATCTGAATGTCGACACAGACATCTCAGATTATGAATCTGCACCTGAAAAAAAACCTGTATCTGATGAAGTAGTGATGGAAAATGGGAGATGAATCTATCTCGAACGGTTTTTTCTTCAAGCAAACCGATATTATTTGTCACATCTCATATCAGTCTGAAATAGTTATTTACTGTTCGGAGTAAAAGAAAATTATTTTGTATTTTTGTAATACCTGTTTGAATGCCTTTACTTGATTTATTGTCAAGCATTTGTTTTCTTTCTACATTTTTTTTTATTTCAATTTCCATGTTTAACCTGTTAAAAAAGTAGTCTCCCCAGACAACAGATATTATAAGGCATGCTAAACATTTGAAAAGATATTTTTATAAAATTAATATCATAATACGTTCAGAGGGCAAAATAGATGAAGCCAAGAGAGTTTACTGCATTCCTTGATTTTTTTTAATTTGAAGCATAATAATAACATTAACTATATTTTCTTTTTTATTTTAATTCATTTTTTGTTGTCCTTTATTTAAAATTTAATACAGATACAATTGCATTAAATATCTTGTCCATACTGATTCAAAATGACAACTGTTTTCTGTTATTCACACATTCAAACCGAAAACATGAGGAAAGATCCTATATGCCTTTCAGTTTTTTCTGTGTTGATATATTTGTTTGTTTTTATAGTGATTAAGATTATAACACAATGTTTACTTCTGTATCTTTATTTTTGACATTTATACCTATTATGTCTGTTTTTTTTTTGGTTGTTCACACATCGTTGTCAATATAATGGATTTTTTTACTTTGTACTTGTTTGGCTTTATAACTATTTTGAACTGAGCGTCACTGATGAGTCTTATGTAGACGAAACGCGCGTCTGGCGGATTAAATTATATTTCTGGTACCTGTGATAACTGTCTTACAAGTAATAGGTTAAGAAAGCTATAAAACCAGATCTAATCCAACACTTTCTAATTACGAAAATGTCTGTTCCAAGTTAGGAGAGTTGTTATCCAGTCGTCTGTATTGTTTAAGCTAAACTTGGGCGGTCCCAATACAGTAGGATACTGTTAATTCAATGTATACATTTGGAAATCTCAAGGCTGAATTTAATTTGTTGAAAGACGCTTATAAATGCTGCCAAGAGCTTCACACAACTGACATAACTTCTTGGTTCTTATTTGATAGTTTTTGAAATTAAACAAAAAGTAAAACATTTTAGACAATATAAATATTTGAATACATCAAACAAATTAATTCACACTCAATTTGTCAGCATTAAAATCTTATTCTAATACTGTTTGATTAAATTTACAGACTTATATATATATAAATAATACATGCAGACGTATTATAAATATATCTGTCAAACAAACTTCATTCTGTTATGACGTCTTTACAGTCTTCGTATTCTTCTGTCGTTTCACTTGCGTCAGAATCTATTTCATCCAAAGCATCAACAAATCGGTTTTCAATCTTGAAAAATGTATTAACGCTAGGCAAGCAGCGGCTTCCATAAACCCTTCCGCAACTGTCTACAATCATAAAGTTAGCCCGCGAATCTTTTTGTGAAAACATGTAAATTTCTTCTCCTGGATAGCCTTCACTTTCAAATGATATTATTTCCCATAAACCATAGTCGTCTGGGGTACCCTTCCATCCCCGAGTCCACCAAGACGCTAATCCCATAGATGCATAATATTCAACCCATTTCACAGAAAATATTTGGTAGTAAATCTTTCCATCTATTTTATGTTGGATAAACTTAAATCTTGATTGTTCATTTTCTTCATCAGACCATCTCAACCAAGTGCAACCTATGTCAGCCATATACAGACAAGCACCTGCGTATTTTAATGGTTTAATGACAAATTCGCCATCACACAGGTAACTCAAAGGATTTTGAGTTTTCTGTTTTGGAAAGAAATAGTTCGCAAGCATGTTATCAATTGTAGGCCAATTATTTGAATTATACATGATATTAAATGTCAATGTGTTTTTAGTAGGCTCAACCAAAAACTGCAGTAGCATTTTATCTCTAGATTTGTGATGATTCATCAATACTTCCATTCCTTTGAGAATATTCTGTGACGAACGAATTTCTAATATCTTACAAAAGAGAACCGATGTTAGGTCCCGCATAAAACTTAGGTACATATAGGCCTGAATGTAACTCATAAGTTTTGTAAAGTTCCTTCTCTTGATGGACAGATTCTTTAGAATATCGATTTTTTTCCATAGTTTTCCCATTAAAAGTACTCCATGGAATGGTTTTATATTATCACATACGAATTTGAACTCGCAATCTCCAAGACTCTTTATACCAATGCCGCTGAGAAATATTATTGAACTTACAAAATATTGTATTGTTCCCTCACATTCACAAAATATTTCTTCGTCAGTTTTGTCTTCAATAAATCTATCTAGCTCATCTTCAATTGGTGTTTCGCCGAATATTTTGAAGAGTGCTTCAACAGTAGTTACAACCGCGGAAAGCTTCGGATCTAGAAATTTAACAGACGATAAAAGTTGAATTGCTGTTTTCAAACCGGTTTGAAATCTAGGTTTGGTTGAACATTGTGAACTATCGCTTAAATTATTAACCGATGGTATATCGTCGTGTATTCTCAGTATTTCACCGATTGTGGATTGTCTTTTACTATCAAAAGCTATGTCTGCTAAATTATCCAGTTTCTCTGCAAGTAAATGAAATATACATTTTAATCAGTCTTGATATGTTTCTAATGTGATTAAAAAAACAACAGAAAGAGTTTATCAGAACTGAATTAAGTCATAACGTTAATTTCTCAAATCAAAGAAAGGAATCCGTTGTTATACAAATATCAGGTATGCAATTTTTAAAATAGTTTTGACCTGAAAGTGTCATTGTAACTCTTAAGTGCATGAATCGCTCACCTGTATCTACTTAGGTTTTGTAAAAATCAGGTTAAAATCATTATAAATAGTATTGAATACCCTTATGGTGATTGATGCCAAGTTTTGTGTAATTTATATATACTTTGAACAAGCTATGCATAATGTTATTTTGCAAATATTGCCGGGTTCGAAGATCGTTTTTTGCAGATTGCATCTTTGGACAAAATTGGCAGATACATAAAGTATGCTGACTATGTTTTAGAAACATGTATAACCCCTGAAATAAGATATCAACCAGATTTTAACGTTGATTTAAAATTATAACAGAACTGTGTTTTATCAAGTTTTAACATTACTGGTCTTTTTTTTTTTAATGATGACTGGTTTCTGATGAAGATGTTTCATTATACAAACAAAAACTTTCTTATTATTAAAAGTCCTATACTTTTTACCTGAATTTACCTGTAACTTGGCGCAAATAAAATGTTGTTTGTGGCGCAAATGAAAGATTTTTTTGGCGCAATTGAAATGTCAATTGGCGCAAAAGCAAAGCATCGGTAATTTGGCCAAGTAGTTAAATTAAAAGAAGAAGATTTTTTCGGGGTCAATTTTGATAATATTAACTTTTGGTAGATCTTAGTTTGACGCACATTATTGAGGTTTAAGTTAATGCCTTTCAGTAATAATATTCAAGACAATCATGATAAATTTCAAAATGTCCTTAAAATTACCAATTTAGGTGCAACAACCAAACAAATTTCAGGGCAGATATATGTTACCCTGATGAACTCTGTACCCCATGTCAGATTTGCTCTAATAAAATTAACGGTACCAATTTTCTTGCACCAGATGCGCATTTCGACAATACATGTCTCTTCAGTGATGCTCGTGGCCAAAATATTTGAAATCCAAAGCTTATATAAAAGATGAAGAGCTATAATCCAAAAGGTCCAAAGGCTCTAAATGATTAAGTTTAATAGACATAAGTCAAAAAAATGTTTACCCCTATGTTCTATTTTCCTGCCATGTTGGTCATGTTAGTTGACAGTCATGGTAACCGGACACATCATTTAAAGTAGATAGTTGGTAAATTGTTTGAGTAGTTTCAAAGAAGATTTGTTTAAAAAGTTAACGGACGTCGACGGACGCCAAGCAATGAGAAAATCTCACATGGCCCTAAGTGACAGGTGGGCTAAAAAGGACAAAAAATAGACAAAGTTTTCAATAAAAGGGCAATTATAGTACTCTCAATGGATTGTAGAGTTTACAACAACAAAAATTTAGATTAAGAAAAACAAAAAGAAAAATGACTAGAATTGCGAAAGAGGGGCACTAACTTCTCTTAAGAACCCGAAAGACAATTTGAAGAAGTTTAATGTCTAACTTATCCATTTTGTTGTGTAACGGTTTCTTTCTTTTTATATTAAAGTTTACAGTTCTAACTGCTAATTATAGGACAAATTATTCACATGCTTCAGTTAACAGACGAACAACCGTATCAAATAATTTGTAGATAAAAGCTGTCCTGCTGAAACAGATGTATCTAGTTCTGTCTAGTTGTCTCCATTGTTTAAATCGGCTCAGGTAATATATTTTGTTTATGTTATTGCAATTATGTCATTTAATCGTTTTTAATTCATATAGTGTCTTTACATACTTTCTATTTGTGTGAATCTTTCGTTTGTGATATCCTCCACAATTGATTTCATTATATCAGGAAGATCTGTAATGGCCTATAAAAGAAAAAAAATAAATGTGTACATTTAAATTACCAGCAGTGTTTTTTTCAAGATGTTCAATTAAGGTTTAGCCGCCGGAAAGTTTGCATAACGTCGGAGGGGAGATAGTTCCTTTCAATTTGAGAGTTCGTGGGTACTTGTTTATTTTGGTATTGTTTTGTTCAGTAATGTTTTGGGATCTAGTTTGAACCGACTGCATGTACATGTGCATTTCTGATTTAAATAAGAAAACCCGAGAGTGTTTATTTTTTTAAAAGTCGATTGTTAGGTATGTTGTTTCTTTTTGTTTTACAACTGTTTCATAGACTAACAACACATCTTCTTTTGTTAAGATTGGTACCCTTACTTCAGGATCGTAATGGCGGTACCTGCATGGTGTTTTACATTAAAGTTAAATCACAAAAAATACTGAACATCGAGGTTAATTTCAAAACAAACAGTTCCTAATCAAATGGCAAATGCAAAAGCCGAAACACATCAAACGAATGTACAACTTCTGTCATTTCACTCACTTTGTACAGGTATTTCATCGTCTGTATGTAATCGTATCATTCATTTGTGCTAATATGCTTTGTTTATATGCCTTTTTGTGGTTCTTTGTATCATAAGACGTGGGTCTGTACTTATACATCCCGTCATTGAGTTATTGTGCCATCGTAAATGTCTGTTTACATATTTAATGGGTTTTTTTATAGTGATTAGGATAACACAGATCCACGTCATATGTAAATAAGAAACAACAAGACACATAAAATAAAGGTTCTTGCCAAATAATGTTACCGGTAATTTTGACGCATGACGACAAAATGTACTTTTTTGTAGACAATAAAAAGAATTCCCAAAAATAACAATAACAATGATTATTTGAGACTTCTGACAAATCATGATAAATATATGTTGATGATTCACGGTAAAAAGTTGACCAATTTGACGTTTAAGTTAGCCGAAAATGACAAAAGACGATAAAGGGCATTGCTACCCTCTTACTTTAGATTGTATAACAAATTATCACAAACAACGTATATGAATACATTTTTCATGAAATTCACCAAATATCACAAATAGTCGAACGTGTCACTCTTTTGATCAATAATTTGTGCTAGGTCTCTACAACTGGAACAAATAATACACAGCTCATCGCGCTACCTATTAGGATTCTACTAGGGGATACCAGGATACAAATTGATAAGCAAGAGAAAAGTTATTAAAGCAAATTCCAGATGCAAGGATTATAGAACACACATACACATATACGTATATGTACATTTACCTCTTCTAATTTCCTGTCTCTATTTATCTGTTCCAGTAATGTGTTTCTGTACTGTCCACACAGCTGTACATCAAGTGAAATGTTCTCCAAGTCACTCAGTTTTTGTCTGGTTTGTCTTTCTTGTCCGGATAGCGTGGCTAATATCATGATTGAATTACAAATATCATTTTTTACCCTAGCATACTCTGCCACGGGTACACATGTCGTGTCTGGGTGGCCATAAATATTTCTGTAATTTACTAATACATCTAAAGCCTTTCTTGCCGAACAATATTCTTTGTGGAAAGCGCGAGTGCATTCATCGTTAAGATTTGTCAGTCCTACAGTAGCGGACAAGGAACAAATGCACTGCATTCCAGACGTTCCGCATGCCTTACCGGATGGTTTGTTAAATAGTAAATGCCAGTAATAAGCGCTAACCGTCTGCTGTGTAACGAATGAACAACTCGTACTAGAAGAACACATACAACAGTTCTTGTTGCCATTGGTTAAATGGAAAATACTATGTTTATTACTGTCAAGAAATGACGTAATATTCTGTCCTTGTGTTAAACAACAGTCCCAAAAGAGCTCATGACAAAAATTTATAAGCAGACAGTTCGCCAATGTTACATCCAAAACATCTGTTTGAATTCCGAGTTGACCTCGGCAACAACAATACTCTCCTGTGCTAGTAGATTTGTGATATGATAAACGAGTGGACGTGTTATCCAACAATTTGTCTAACTGGACTGGGTTGAGGATACGCCTAGGCACGTACGGAGTTTTATAACTAATGTTACACCTAGGTCTGCAGCATTTTGTAGTGTTGTAGCAAAGATGATAAAGGTCATGCTGATTCAAATTGATGAAATCCTCGAAATTTAAACCTTTTTTTGTCAAATGCAATTCAAAAAAGCCAATAATAGCCTGTTTGGTATATCCAACTAAGAGCATGTAAAGTTTTAGTAGATTTTCTTTTTCTATTCCACTCATTATTATGTTAAAGGCTGTTCACTCTTCTTATTAATCTGTAATATATACATAAGATTAAACATGATGTATCAGAGGCATTTTAAAATCAGTTTAGGTGTAACCGCTAAGATAAAAGTGTCTGTTTTAGATAATTTGAAATATTGAAAACCTACTCATTAATATTTTAAAACAAATATAACAGAAAAAACAATCTGAGGCCATCTTTGGCATGTTTGTATGCTAGAAACCCAGGTACACTTAACAGTGTTATCTACCAAATCAGTGTTTAAAGATGAAAAGTTTAACACGTTATATATTTAGTTATCCCAAAATCGTGATGTTGATTACTTTTATCAGTAATGATCAGAACCAAAAGATATATTTAATGAGCTACCATATATATTAAAACCGAAAGCTGAATAGTAAGGTTAACCACCCATGTACATATGAATCCTACCAATTACTAAAGTTTCCGACAAACTATTTCAATGTCATGTTATGGCATTTAGAGACGAGAATGAAAGACAATGTTAATCGTCTACACGTGCATCGCGATAAAGTAGAGAACAAACATATCGGAAAGAAATCGATACAGTTTTAAAGAAGTTACGCTATAATTAATCAACTTCTGAACTGAGTTTTTTTTTAATAAGGATTTACGAATTTTCTTACAGAAAAGAAAGTAAAGTTTAATGAGCCCTGGTGTTTTATTCTTTTACTTTTGTCCAAAAATTTTGAAAACTAGAAAGTTTTTTATGAACTATTTAGAATTTATGATTCATCATTCATTTATGTCTGCACCTGCAATACTTTCTTTGAACAAGAGACTCTTAAGAGCAGATCTCGCTCAATAAAAAGACTTCTAATACACATACAATCTTGAACAACTTGAACAAGGTTAATTGTTTATCCATTGTTTATTTTAGCCAATTGCTTAAAAGCTGTACACTTTACTGGATATGTTTTTAAAGGGTTCGAAGAAAGCCAATTTTTGAAAGTGTATAAGAAGTTCAGAAATATCAAACAAAAGGTTCCATCGTTGTCAATATAATGGAATTTGATACGACTATCATACAAGTGAGAGGTTCAGCTGGCTATAAAACCAGGTTTAATCCACCATTTTCTTCATTAGAAAATGCCTTTACCAAGTCAGGAATATAACAGTTGCTATCCATTCGTTTGATGTGTTTGAGCTTTTGATTTTGCCATTTAATGAGGGACTTTCCTTTTTGAATTTTCCACAGACCCTGAATCCCCATATGGAAAAAAAATATGTAATTTAATATTGATTGCTGTCTAGTTTGACAATTTAGTCATGTTGACTTACTGGCATAGCTTAATTATCTATTTTGATGTTTATTTTTTTTATAGTATCTCTCAGCTTAAACAGTTTGGACATAAATGTAAAATCAAATGCATGGGTATACAGTCATCAATCACGGTAGAAACTTTTTTTTATCGTCATCGTCCTTCCCTACGCCTATATCACTCTGCTCAGACGGTCCGTCATTCTCGTATCACGGCTTTGAGTCGAGACCAGGCATTATCAGCGACGTCACAATGTCCGAGGAGAAGTTATCAAAATTGTCACAATGTTATAGGAGACGATATCACTTTTGCTTTCGTGAATCGTAAAACTGTTTTAGGGAGGGTAAAAAGACCAGTTATAGAATGATGAACAGATATTCAAGTTTTCTTCTTATATATATCGTATATTATCGTCCGTCCCTACGCCTATATCACCCTGCTCTGTTGCTCCGTAATTATCGTATAAAGTCTTCAAAACAAGACCAGGCATTATCAGCGATGTGAGAGAAGAAGTAATCAGCGACGTCACAGTGCGAGAGGAGACGTTATCAAGCTTGCTTTCTTCAAGCGTAAAACTGTTAAAGGGAGGGGAAAAGACAAGTTAAAGAATGATAATCGCACGCAATCGGGTTTTCCTCGTATAGATATCGTAAAATATCAGCCGCTCGACCTAAAAACATATCAGTGCTGAAACCTTTTAGAACGTTCGCTACGCTCACTTACCAAAAAGGTTTACATTGTGGCTTCCGGCTTATATTTTACGATATCAATGTGTAGAATGGCCAATAATCTATACATATCAGCCGCTTGACACAATCTAAAGCATTTTAGGTCGTTCGCTGCGCTCACTCGCCTCAAAGATTCACATTGTGGCCCGGGGCTGATATTTAACGATATCAGAATGTACAATAGCCGATAATCTATCAAAAGATGTCAAATCAAAAGATATCCAATTAAATAAAATGAATATTAAAATGTTTAGGAATGGTTTGAAGCGATGAACACAAAGGCAGTTTCATTCTACATATTTAATTAGCTACATGATAACAAGAGTGTGCGCATGCTACATAAACAATCTATTAATACATTTTGGTTGTGCAGGTATATCTAAATTAATTCTGACTGAATTCTGATATTGAAATAGTAATTGTTACATCCCGTCTTCTTTAAATAAAATAATTACATAAAAGTTATTTTACCAATTAAAGTCATATATAAAATTTGTTTTACCAATTAAAGTCATAGTCAACCCCTAAGAACTTTAATGTCTAAATGTGAAGTTAAAGTCAAATATAGTGTCATAATGATTCGCTTTGCATACATAAAATATATCCTAGCGGTTGTTTGAAAACACTTCTTCTCTAACATGTCTAATAGACGATAATATATTTTTTTTACATTATTTACACGAGATCACTTCAGGGATTATTATGCCCTGTACGCACTTGTGATCTACTCGCACACACAATCCTTAAATCGTGCTGGTGGTTTAACAACTTTTCCTGATCGTGTTATTATCGGTGTGTCTTTCGCATTTTCGATTTCTGTCGCATTTTCACTATTGTCTTGATTGTTTATTTCTCCATGTTTAAAGTTGGAATTGTCTCTTTCGATTTCTGTAGGTTCATTATTATCGTCTTCTAGTGTGTGTTTAAGTTGGCGACGATTTCTACGTATGGTTCGCGCTCCAACATCAACTTCGTACGATCTGATGTTGACCTGTTGTTTGATAGTCCCTTTCTTCCACTCTTTGTTGAAGTTTGACGGTTGTATTCTTACGGTATCTCCATACTTTAACCATGTTAACATTGGTAATTCTTACGGTATCTCCATTCTTTAACATCGGTAAATCTTTTGTTTCTTGATTGTAATAGAATTGTTGCTTTTGTTTTTGTTTTGTTAAATCTCACTGTGTCTAAACCACAACGGCAAAATTTGCTCGGACTCGATGGTATCTAACATCCGGCACAATGACGGAACATCAATAGACAAAAGAAAGTTAGGTTTCTCCTTATTTTTTTATTTTTTTTTTATGATATCGAAGAATATATATACATATACAACTATTTTCTATTGTGAGATGCAATATTTTCTACAACCGTTCTATATTAACGGAGAAAAAATGTAAAAATGCATGTCAAAATGACGAATTAAGTGAACCTTGCATCGAAATTGATTAATTTCTCGTTAAATTGTCCACATTGTTCGGAAAGAAAGGTACGGGAAGATAGATACTGACACGGAGATTGCAAATTTAGTTATTATGAGCATCGCATGAGTTGAACCCCCCTTTTTTCCTGGATTGGGAACCCCCCTTTTTAAAATGGCTGAATCCGCCCCTGCCTTCATTTTCTATGTCGATTATGCATGCATATTCATTTTTTATTATCAACGTTTATCCTTAAGAAGATTTATTTTCAACGATGATAGAAAATATTACATACATAGAATGATTAGATTACTTATAAAGGTGCCCATCCTTTTGTGCGAGAAAATCACATACCAATTGTGTGTTTCGATTTTTAAGACCGTAAACGTTAATTTCAAGTTTAAACATGTTCAACATATTTTCCCATAACTCATATAGAAAACGCATATTTAGAGAGCTTTTATTTCAATCTGCTGTTAAAAAATTTCGGAATGCAAAGTAAAATTAAAATATTTGTGTTCTATATAAATAAGTGTAGGAATTCAAGTGTTTGCTGAATTATTTATTTGAATCTGAGACTCATATAAATAATAAGCCGTTGTCCGGTGAAAAAAAACTTGTTTTCCAACGACCCACAAAACTCCCGTTCAACGCTAAAGTTAAAAAATTATTTATAATGTAATGCGATTATGATTTGTTTTATTCGACCAAACCGGGTTATGCATTGAAAAATCTATAACGAAACCGGCAAGTTCCATTTTGACATGACCCATTTCTTTCGTTCCATACACAGAGATGCAAGTATTGAGATGCTCATAATGTCTAGTTTTGCAATCTCTATGTCAGTATCTATCTTCCTGTACCTTTCCTTCCGTACAATGTGAACAATTTAACGAGATATTAAACAATTTCGAGGCAAGGTTCACTCAATTCGGCATTTTGACATGCATTTTTACTTATTTCTCCGTTAATATAGAACGGTTGTAGAAAATATTGCATCTCACAATAGAAAATAGTTGTATATGTATATATATTCTTCGATATCATAAAATAGTTAAAAAAAAATAAGGAGAAACCTACCTTTCTTTTGTTTATTGATGTTTCGTCATTGTGCCGGATGTTAGATACCATCGAGTCCGAGCAAATTTTGCCGGTGTGGTTTAGACACAGTGAATCTATTTATACCTTATTCGGAGCAACCATTTTCGGTTTCAGAAGACCTTCATTCGTTGGTAAAAGTGTTTTAGTTTTTCTGTTCATGAGTTTTTCAGCTGGACTATTGTAAAAACCCTCTGTTAGTGTATTTCTAAAATCGAGAAATGCTAAGTATGGATCCTTTTTGTCAAATTTTGATTTCTTCATTAACCTTTTTACTGTTTGTACTGCTCGTTCCACTTTTCCATTGCTTTGAGAATACAATGGAGATGAAGTGTCATGTTTAAATTCCCAAAGTCTGCTAAATTTTCTAAACTCTCCACAGTAAAATTGTAGACCGTTGTCTGTAAAACACACATCGGGTATACCATGCTTTGCAAACTGAGCTCTGAGTTTTCTGATTACTGTTAGTGCAAGAGTATCTTCAAGATAATCGACTTCCCAGTAGTAAGAATAGTAATCTACTGTCACTAGATAGTTCTTACTTTCCAATGTCATTAGATCGATTCCTACTTTTGACCATGGACAACTTGGTATTTCGTGTGATATAAGTGTCTCTTTCTGTTGTTTACGTTCGAATGTTCGACATGTGTCGCATCTCTGTATAAAATCGTTTACTTCGGCATTCATTCCTGGCCAATAAAGACCTTCACGTGCTCTACGTAAGCAACCTTCTATTCCTATATGTTATGAATGAATCTTTTTTAATCATATCAGTTCTAAGAGATTTAGGAATAATAACTCTCTCTCCTTTAAATAAAAGAGTATAGAAGAAAGTGACTTTTTCAAGTCCGAAAATGACTGATAAAAGTTCCTTCTCTATCTGAGCATACCTTGTTTCGGTATCAGTGAGAGCTCTACTCGCATATGCAACTGGTCTGTCTTCTTGCATAACTGCAGCACCAAGTCCTGTTTGTGAAGCATCGCTTTGAACTGTTAGCTGTAGTTTAGGATCTTAATATTTTAAAACTGGCTCAGCAGTCACTAACCTTTTGATTTCTTCATGTGCTTTATTATGATTTTCAATCCAACAAAATTCGGAGTCTTTCAAAGTTAGCTTTCGAAGTGGCTCGCAAATGTCACTAAGTTTTGGAAAGAACTTGCTTATATATGTTACAAATCCAATAATTCTTCTGTGACGAAAAGGTTTAAGTATGGAGACTTAAACTAAAGTGTGTATTCTTGTGTTTGTGCTTTGTTGTTTGGTGTCTACGTTTCACAAGTCCACGGACGACAAATGACAAGTATACTCTTTAACAGGGTAACCCTAAAAATCTCTGGTAGCGTGATTAAGGGAATCCTGGTCACATAAATAAATAAATGGATCCTGGTGTAGTCTGAAGGAAGTCTTGCAAGTTAACATAAACACAAAGTCGATTAAAAGTTCAATACTGTATTATTCAAAATCCAAAGTACATGTTACAGTAATACAAGTTTACAACATCTAAACTGCAGGCTCAACAATACGGTGGCATAATCCTAAATCTCCTACTTACACTCCTCTCGTACACAAAAGCGTCTCTCCTCCTCGTATATCGTATCTCGTCTATCTATTTCTCTCTTTTATACTCCTCTAGTATAAATACTTTCAATGAAACAAGGAGAGTGCATGGGTGTAAAATTATTTTAAGAAAAAGAACGAATATTTTGTAGGTGCTTCAGCTTGTCAATGTTAATTTTGCAACATCAAAGTTAAAATAACATTTAACCGCTTTTTGCCAATTTTGTCAGACGTTACATATGTGAAACATATCTTTGTGTCAACAATTTAGTTAATGTACATGATAATATCAATTCACCTTATGCTTTTTTTTTTAAAGATAATACTGACTTAGAATATCACATTGGACCACATCCAGATGAAGAGCTTAATTCAGAACCAGTTTTTGAACAAGAACAAAGGATGTAAAAGAAAGTTGGAGCTTGATGATTATGACCTAGTTGATATTGTAAGTATAATTGCTGTACCGTCTTGCAAAGCATAAGACACCAACATTGTAATATTTAGTGAGCTATTTCAATACTTTGCCTCCACTTTTGTTACTTAGGTACTAACTGCCTAATTGATTGCATCATATTGATAAGTGAACCATTCTAAAGCCTTAAATGTTTTATTTTTTTTATTGAATTTTTTAATAATTGAATTTTAGCCAGACAATTAATTTCCAACATGATTTCCAATATGATGTGGTCCATCCGCCAATTGTCACATGAATGTTTTTTGTCGCTTCTTTCTCAGGAGCTACATTACAAAGATTTCAGTGGTTATGGGGTACTGCTCACAATTTCACTCGTTCATCCTTATTGCTACTGTACATATTTCAGAAGCAACCAGTTAAAAACAAAAAACTTACAGAACCAGAAGTTGATGGATCAGAAGACAGTCCAGAGAATGAGAGTAAGTTTAGTTTTACCTTATGATAATAAGTAAAAGGTTTTTGGGATACAAGTGCTGTCAGGCAATCTGTAGACTTTTACCATTGACTCCCTTTCAAGACTTAACCGTTTTGTTTTTACATAAAAGGAACAACTGAGATTTTTTATTTATCCTGTCTTAAAAAGTAAAAACAAAGTAAGAAATTGAATTTAAACAACCTTCTGTATTTATGTTTAGAGTTTTGTATATTTAGAATCACGTCAGAGGGGGCATTTCAAATAATTCAGTAAACATGTGCTGGGACTATTATGCTTATAATAACCCAGACATGTGCAATAGAGAACAAAACTTGTTTTCAATGTTCAAACGTGTTTGAACAGAAGAATTTAGCCAAAGTATTCAGACAAAATATTCAGAAGATTTACTGAGAAATCGATATAACTAGCGGAAATTTTGAAATCATTTTAAGGTGGTGTTAAATTGCATGATGGTTTGATCAAAAGAGCAAAATTCTGAAGGCCAAAGGTAGAGCAAATTTAAAACTCATTAATTACATCGTTAATGTATAAATATACACTTGTATCGGAGATTTGCTATTTTTATGCCCCATTTATGGGCATTATGTTTTCTGGTCTGTGTTTTCGTTCAGCCATCGAATCATCCCATTTCCGATAAAGTTTTTGGTCAAGGTAGTTGAAGTCCAATCAACTTGAAACTTATTTAGCACGTTTCCTATGATATGATCATTCTAATTTTAATGCCAAATTAGAGATTTTATCCCATTTTCAAGGTCCACTGAACATAGAAAATGATAGTGCAGATGGGGTATTTGTGTTCTTTGGACACATACTTGTTTAAAATTTTAGTATGAGGTGTTTCTTTTGCTTTGTGAACAAACACATGCTCTATATAAAAAAAAAATTGTTGCACATGCGTATATTGACTACTGTAGTATTATGAATTGTATCAAATTGTCATGCACTTAATATATTTCATTAACTTAAAACACTTCCAAACTCTTAAATGGTGCACATGATGTTACTAATTTCATTTATTATGACTGTAATGTATTTCATTCTGAAACTGACATATTTGACCTAGATACGACAACCCTTCATGCTGGCTGTTCTCCCTCTGAAAAAAAACAGTGCCAGCCGTTGGCCAAAAAAAGGGAGGTGGTTCATACAAGAGCCTACACAAACGCTTTACACTTATATTTGTCGACATACAGATTACCATTATTGTCCTAATCAGAATCGAAATAATTTAAAAAGGATATGAAGATTAAATCAAATAGGGAATACATTATAAATCCAAGTCCAAATAATTATGACGTCTTGCAAGGCTATTTGATTTTTTTTTCTGAGATTCTTCCCTCCTCCAAGGATGCGCAGCCCTCAAAGTAGCTTCTGAAATGAAGTTGCCAATTGACCACCAGACATGAAAATTTAATGGCCAACTCAAAATTTTAGTGGCCAGGAATAGTTTCAGGTTGCCCTAAAAAAACTTCTGACTGAGTTTGGAAATATGAAGATAGATAGATATGTGCCATTTTCAGTCAACGACAACAAATTGCATATAAAAATAAACTACAATTACCTGATACAATAAATCACTGACAAGATCAAGCTCAAATCTAACAGGTGCTGGAAATAAAGTATTCATTTAAAATCATATTTTAAAACCTGGTATTGATCATGACAAAATTTATCAAAATTTACAGTCACCACAGATGACACTGCCCCTGTCCATTGTGCATAGTCCACCGAAGAGTTTGTACCTTGGAACAGAATTAACAGAATGAGCTGGCCTGCACAGTGGTTTGACTTGATTGAATGGTATAGAAATGTTTGTTTATTATTATTTTAACAAAGAAAGAAAACTTCAAACACATACTGGGATGATTAAATCTAAAAATAAATTGTCCCAAGAAATCCACCTTATTTGGGTCAATATTATGCCCGATTATATTCAGTGCATATACAATTCTAAAAAGGATATTAAATGTATCAAGCTCAAAGAACACTTTAACAAAGTAAAAAAGCTAAGTTTTTATTTCTGTTGTATCTCATTGGTTGATTTATTTACAGCAAAAGCATGAACTTCACAACTTATAATTTCATATTAGTTATAAGCTTATAAGAAATCATTATGTTGGATATTTTATGCCCTTTTTACTTCCTCCTACTGTAACAGTTTTTCGCTGGAATGTTTTATTGTTAGTTAGAATTGATTATTCTATAGGTTGCATTTCTGTAGACATATGGTTACAGTTTTTTATACACCTGTTGTCTTAGGTTTACATACTATTTATTGTCATGTTTATCTCATTCTTACTATTTAAAAAAAAAGTTGAAAAGATTCCTCTGAATGAAGACATCCTTTTAAAAGATAGAGAAGCAAAAAGAACAAAACTAGTGAGTAGTTTAATTAGTTGTGGGTCAATTATATTTATTTGATATTTAACTAGTGACAAATAAATCATACTCTTTCATATCAATATCTATTCTATTTGTGATCTCAATGAGACCATGTTAGTTATAAGCTTACAAGAAATCATTATGTTGGATATTTTATGCCCTTCTTGCTTCCTCCTACAGTTTTTAGCTGGAATGTTTTATCATGCACGGTGTTAGTTAGAATTCTATAGGTTAAAGAGTATAAATAAAATACAGATTTAGCACACGTGACATCTCCCCTTATCAGAAAATGAAACAGCAGATTAAAATAAAAAGAAATATGCAAATGATAAATTAACGAAATTAATTAATTTAAATACATCATTAAAATATATAGAAAGAGTTTCAAAATAGAATTTGTTTTTTAATCGGTTTGCTGATATTGAAATTGAACTGTCATAAACATTTTATTAAGACAAATCAATTACTGTCCATCTGAATAAGGAGCATTTATGAATTTAACTGTTCATCTAATTGTCTATAATGTCCTATCCTAATCTAAATGGCATACTGTAAAACATGGTATGGTATGATGGTATGGTATGTGTTATGGTATGATGGTATGGTACCAATACCATCATACCATGGTATGCATGACTGGTACCATGGTATGGTATGATGGTATGGTACAAATTCGTATACCATGGTACGAATTCCTATATCATGGTACAAATTATTATACCATGGTATAACTTGATGGTATGAAGCATGGAAGTGGGAAATTTTTTTAAATTAATTTAGGTAATACGAAATATGATTTTTTTTTTAATTTGTTGACATTATGTATCGGTTTTAGGTATGAAAATAATATTTTACAAAATAGATGTAGACAAACCAGATAGACTATCACTTACATGTATAAAGCTGTGAACAGAAAACAAGAGAAAATTCAATTTAAACATCTCAGATAACTATTAAGTTAAGATAAGATAGATATAATGTCCTGTTCTAACACATTGTAAATGGCTGTCAATTATTCTTTGAAATTTTGGGAAGTACTACATATCTTTAGATTATAATCTAGATAATGTAGTTAAAGTTTTATTGCATAAACTTTTGTCAATGGTCAACTTTTATATTGTTTTGAAATATGACACTTTAAACAGTTGCATATTCTGTCTACATCTATGGCCACGAAATTCCACTAAAATGTGAATAAAAGGTGAATGCATCTCCTGTGTGGATTAGAAAACACCATACTTTCAAATTAAACTGTCACTAATATAATACTATGTTAGTTGATAGATACCACATGTTGTAGAGTGTATTTTGTTTTCTTCATTTATATGTAAAAACAATGTGCATTATGGAAGTTAATACACAATATCAACCAACGAATGATTCTTTTTTTTTTATTATGTGTGATTTTATGAAACAACTTTATTTCATTTTTTTAATACATGCTGAGAGTGACAGCTATTTCTGTGCAGATAGAGATAAGAATAGGTTTCTTTAAAATGGATTTCAAGGTCAATTATAATTGCCATGTGTTGTAAATATTTGAACTTTAATTACATCAACATCTAAAAACGACATTTTTTCGTTTGAGCTTTAATAAAGGGTTATAATAATTTGCTAGACGAAACAAATCTATTATTTCATCTGATGTTCCATCGAATATTATGAATACTCTGCCATGATAGAATATTATGTAATGCAGAAAGTATTTGATTCATTATTTCGAATATTTTAACATGATTAAGTATATCACAGATTTCCCTTAAAGGGACTGCACCAATTGCCGCAACTATTTATAAATTATTTGTTTATAAATTTTTCCATCAAATTCAAATGTATTGTTTTCTAAAATGATTCTCAACAAATGTATTAATACATTGACGGCGGAGCTTGATTTGTCAAAACTGTCCTGGGCTCGTTTAACAGGACGTTTAAGGAAGATTTGTAAACATCTTTGTTATATTATACGAAACCAAAAGGCTAATTAGGTTCTAATTTCTCAATAATATTAATTAATGATGTAGTATCCTTTATATGTTAGACTGATTTTGAACTATAAGTATAAGAAAATGATCAACATACTGACCTACAAGGAAGGAAGGGGGGGGGGGGGGCAATACCTTTTTGTGTTAACCTGTTTTTGCCTTTGTGTTTCAACTGTTATTTTAGACAAAATTAAACTGTTAACTGTTTTCAACCCACTGGCTGTTATCTGTTCTGTTAAAATTTGTAATGTTGTTAACTGTTTTTATGAAAATGGGATTCCTGTAATCTGTTACTAGACACTTAAAGTGTTTTTGGACATAATTTGTCTCTGAGAACTGATCTTACATGTACCTGTAGTTTACAAGAATCTTAAGATTCACACTAATCACATTGAATGCAGTTGCTGTCCATTTCTTTCTTTACGGTGCTTTCTCAAAGGAGAAACATAAACAGCATATATGTAACTGTCTTTGAGTATAGTAAATCCTTCATAAAATTTAGAATGGAAACGGGGAATGTGTCAATGAAACAACAACCCGACTAAAGAGTAGAAACAGCCAAAGGCAAAACAAAAAAGTCTTTTACACAGCGAAAAAATCTTGCACCAGGAGGCGAGCTGAAGCTGACTCCAAAGGGAGCAATAATTTAACTTCAAAAAGGGGGGGGGGTAGAATTTGTATGGCCGTTTTCTGAATAAAAATGTGTACTAGTTTATATAAAATAAACGTGCCAATAAACTCCGAAACATGTAAATTAACCAAAAAAAAAACAAAACAAAAAACAAAAAAAGACTAGAGCAGAGGTTCCAGACATGGTACAGGTGCAACACATGTGACAGTGTTAAGCATGTTTTGTGAGATCTCAACCCTCGCCCTATACCTCTAACCAATGTAGTTCATTTCTGTCTTCTATTTATAGTTTATCCCAAAGTTTACAGGAGTGGCCACTCCTCAACCAGCTAAATTCCTGGTCAGTCCCAAGATAAAAACTGTAGATATAGAAATTTTGATAAGTTACATTGACCAGAGCACCTGAATGTAGTTGTGAAAAATAAAGTACCATTTCAATTTGCAAAAAAAGTTTGTTTTGGAATAGGTAAAAAAAGAAAAAAGAAAAGAAAACAGATAATTGATAAAATCCTGTTTAAGAATAGTTTATTAACTTTTCAAAATATCCTCTTTTGAAAAACCATACCATGCTTTATACCACGGTATAATAATTTGTACCATGGTATAGTAATTTGTACCATACCATCATACCATACCATGGTACCATTCATGCATACCATGGTATGATGGTATTCGTACCATACCATTATACCATAACACATACCATACCATCGTACCATACCATGTTTTACAGTATGCCAATCTAAATATCCTAACTATGCTTAACCAAAGTCAAATAATCATGCAATCCTCTATATACATCCCGTCTCCATCATGTTTTTGTATTCGATATTCTGATTTGATATATTTCATCACTACTAATTATCTTGATCTCGTATTATTTTCGGTTTCACACTATTCGAATGATAAACATTTTTATATAACATAGAACATTGACATTGCTTATCGCACATAATAATTAAATTTTGTTGGTATTTGCACATTCCTTCCTGACCTTGTTTTTGTAACGACGGATTGAGTTACACATGTTGATGTTTCGTCTGCACTGGATGTGTTGATAACTTCTTTATGAACTTGATGATTATGATTCACTATCGGCACAATGTTGTGTGTATGTTAATCTTTGTAACATTTAGTAGGTCGTAAATGTTTTCTATTACGCCGGTAAAGTCTCCCATCAGCTGTTTCTACTACGTACGACCTTGAAGTGTGATGTTTACGTTTTACAGTCGCGTGTTTCAACCATTTATTTCCATCGTGTACTAAAACTTTCTGTCGTTTTGAAGTGGTTCTAACTGTTTTGAATGTCTGTCATAATAGTGTGTCTGTTTGCTTTGTCTTTCCTTTAATTTTCGGCGAATATCCTGTGAATTGTTAACATTTAGTAGCGGTGCTGTTGTTGGTAATGTAGTTTTTAGTCTACGTCCATAGAATATTTGTGCTGGTCATAATTCCAATTCTGTAATTGCGGTATTCCTGTAATCCAATAGTGATTTGTACGGGTCGTTGGATTTCTTCAGTACAGATTTAATTGTCTGAACTGACTTTTCGGCTTGCCCATTAGATTGTGCGTATGTAGGGCTAAATGTAAGATGTTGAAATCCGTAATCCTTTGCGAAATCTCTGAATTCAAGACTGCTGAATTGGACTCCGTTGTCTGAGTAGAAGATATCCGGAATTCCACATCTTGAAAATGTACTTTTCAAGTAAGCAATTGTGTTCTTACTAGTTAGATTGTCTAATTTGTGAATCTCGGGCCATTTGGAGTAGTAATCAACGATTAAAATGTATTAAATCATTCCCATTCAAATGGAAAATATCTGCGGCAACTTTCGACCACGGTCTCTCCGGTAGCTCTGATTCAATCATCGGTTCTTTTGTTTGTTCTTTTTGATTCTCTTGACATGTTGAACATTTGCTAATGAAATCTTCTATTTGAGCGGCCATTCCATTCCATTCGTGGATTTTATTTAGCATCTCACGTTGCATACTTTTCGGTACAATCAGTTTGTGTGACTTGAAAAGTAGTCCATCTACACATGAAATCTCATCTCAGAATGTCCAGTAAGGAGTCATAATTTTTACTAATTCTGACTTGTCTAGCGGCCATCCTTCGATAACTGTTTTTGTTAATTCTTTGAGTTCAAAATCATCGGCTGTTGACTTTTTAAATCTATCATACATCTGTTGTGAGATAGGCAAATACGCTAATAAAGTTAATTCGTTAACCGTTAAATCAGGAACTCAATCTTCTTTGGTTTCCTGCAGGTAATTTCGACTCAAGTGATCTGCTAGAAACATTAGTTTCCCTTGCTTGTATTGTACATTGAGATCGTACTTTTGTAATGACAAAGGTAATCGTTGCAATCTTGGTGGAGTTTGTTATAGCGGCTTTTTAAATATCTCTTGTAACGGCTTGTGGTCTGTTTCAACAAGTACCTTTCGTCCAAAAATATATTGGTGGAACTTTTCACAGCCATACACTATTGCTAGTGTTTCCTTTTCTATTTGTGCATATCTCTGCTGACTTATTGTCATAGCTCTCGACGCGTACGCAATCGGTTTTTCCTTCTTGAAGAATCACTGCACCTAATCCCTTTTGACTTTCACCAACTGAAAAAGTTAATGGTAATTTTAGATCAAAGTATTTAAGTACTGGCGAGTTCGTAGCCATATGTTTCAGCTTTTGGAAGCTTGTTTGTTGTTGCTCGTTCCAATGCCATGCAGTTTTCTTCTCAAGAAGTTGTCTTAGTGGTGCGCTAACTTCTGTGATATTCGGTATGAACTTGATAAGACAGTTTATAAATCCTAGAAACGTTAACAGCTCGCTTTTGTTTTCAGGCGGATTCATAGCTTCTACAGCTCTAACTTTTTCTTGATCTGGTTTCACTCCTTCAGATGTAAGTAAGTGTCCAACATACGATATTTGATTTCTTCTGAATTCACATTTCTCAGGACTCAATTTTAGATTGTTTTCTCTTACTCTATCTAAAACTTTTTATGTCGTTCGTTGTGTTCTTGTACATCTTTGCCCCATATCAGAACATCATCTATGATAGATACTGCGCCCTCTATGTCATCAAACATTTCAGACATTGCCTTTTGAAACACTTCTGAGGCGGAGACGATTCCGTACTGTAGACTTTTGAATCGGTACCTCCCAAATAGAGTGTTGAATGTACAGAGCTTCGAGCTCTCTTCTGTGAGCTTGAGCTGCCATAATCCATTTTTTGCATCAATTTTACTCATAACCTTTGCTTCAGGCATATTAGCTATCACTTCTTCGATAGTCTTTAATGACTAATGCGCTCGACGGATCCCTTTGTTGAGGTCTATTGGGTCTAAACAAATTCAGACCTTGTTATTTGGTTTTATAACCGTAACCATAGAATTAACTCAAGGAGTAGGTTCAGTTTGTTTTACAATTATTTCATTTTGTTCCATTCTCTGGAGTTCCTCTTAAACCTTGTCCTTTATTGCTATTGGTATTTTTCTAGGTGCGTGTACTACCGGTTGTACTGTACTGTCAATTTGAATTGAGTGTATACACCCTATGCCTTTAAAAATGTCTGCGTAATTCTTTCGGATATCTTCCGGTATTGGATTTGTTTGATTGCTTTCAATGATTTGGTTGTCATCTGTTTACATTGTGTAAAGTCTTTTAATTAATTCAAAGTTTGCATACTAAGTATGCTTTTCCTCCAAGTACTGATGTTGAATTTATATCAACAATATAGAATTTGACATCATAAGTTTGACCTTTGTAAGTGCAGGGAATGTTAACTGCATATCGTGGTTTAATACTGTGACCTGAGTACGACTTTAATGAAATGTCTGTTTTTGTTTTGATTACATCGAGATTTAGCTTCGAGAATGTTTTTGTAGAGATGACGTTGCATTTAGCTCCAATGTCTAGTTGAAATCTGATTGGTTGATTGTTTATTTTCAAGGTCTCGTACCACGTTTTATCTATAGTGTGTATATGAGCGTCTATAGTTCCTACGTAAAATTCACCATCTGATGAGCTGTCAGAATCACTAATCGTGTGTATGTTCTTCTTGTTGCGAAAGTCACGTGATTTGTTTTGTTTTGTTTTACACATTGCAGCAAAGTGGTTCATCTTTAAACATTTGTTACATTTCTTACCTTCAGCATGGCATTGTTCATTTCGGCGATGATCAAGTCCACATTTTCCACACTTTGAATTCCTTTGTGATTTGTACTTTCTAGGCACATATTCTTCTCTTCTTGTTGATGTGTGCGCGGACGGTTTCTTTTTTAACGCATGAATTGATGTATCCTCTCCATTCATTGACCTTAGTTGTTTTTTCGATAGTTCGTATGTTCTTGAAATATCGATTGCCTTTTCTATAGTTAGATCACTTCCTTCGTTTATTAGTTTTTCTCTTATTTTCTGTGATTTAACGGTAAATAAGATTTGGTCTCGCAACATTTCTTCTTCTTGTTGATAGTCACAATCATTAATCAATATCCTTAAATCGGTAACAAACTGTTCGAAAGTTTCTACGTCTGATTGCTTTCTTGTTGTGAATTTGTACCTTGCATACAATTTATTTGATTTAGGCTTTACATAGTTTTCGAATTTCTCATAATACGTCTTTAACCATGTTAACAGCTTGGCCTCTGCAACTTGTAAATTCCACGTGGAGTAAATATCCCGGCCTTTATTTCCAACCCATATCATGAGGTAGTTACATTTCGATTCCCCGTTCTTTGATTTAAGTGGTCCTTCGAATATAAACTGCACGTGGTGTTTAAACGTTTTCCATGCTGTCGGATAACAATACCTAAGTACTATTGTTTAATATAATTTTTAATTTTTATTTCAAATTTACTTTTATCGCGCTCCTCTACATGTTCAAATGAGATATTTTATTGATGTTGACCTAATTACATGGATATGAAACACACACATATACATGTATACATATCAGCTTCTATTGATCATGGAGCAGATTTGTAAAAGTAGGCTTGATTGTTTCTAAATCCTAAAAAACAATTATGTTATACGTAATATACAGTTATGAGATGATATGTCTGAATTTAAAAAAACTAAGTACTCAATTTAATTTTCTTACCATAACAATTATTGTAACTTCTCAAAAATACATATTAAATATGGCGTCTTGTCTTGTTTATAATCCAATGTCAAAGTGTTCTATAACGAAATATTACGTATTCACATGGTTATACCCGAGCTTTTTTTTTATGGACGTGACAAGATGAACTTACCTTTTTAAATAAATGACTTGACATTTTTCCGAATTACTGGATGCATTTAACTACCTTATGATAATATGTTTTTTCTTATGATTAAATCTATTTTTATATCAAGTGAAAATTCCCATTTGGCATCAATAATGATAATCTATGAAGCGCGTTTTGATTCATCGAAGTGTAACTATATCTGATTATAATTCATGTTTTTCCTTTCATTGTAGAGAATAACTATTATGAATTATTATTTATTCATGAATATATGAAAATTAATATGTTTAAAAATATTAAAGATCAATTACTAGGTTACACACGAAATGGTTGCTATTACTTCACTTGTTAATAAAAATGACAAATATCCATGCATGTACATTAATTTACCTCTCGAAATTGTTACATTGGATGGTTATGATAGCTGTCACTAAAGGAACAAGTAATGCTGTCATTTTCAAAGCACGTGAGTTAACCTCCCAAGTTTTGCTTGGGTTTATGTTACTTGTTTTTTTTCTTTATCAGATTCTGTATTCAACTTGTTTGACATGGTGTTGTCTTTGTCGCCCTTGTACTATCTCTCTCCCTAGAAAGGATAAAACATACTTCTTCATTACAAATCAGAATTACGACACGATATGATAAGAATTTTCTTGAAATAAACAGATACCTAGATAAAAAAAAACTTAACAAGCATATGTCGGTAATTAAATTTAAAAGAAGTAACAAAAGAAAATAAGAAAAAACAGGTCAAAACATCGGTTAGAATTGAGAGTAGACTCAAACAAAAGTAGAATATCAAAGACTACGCACAGCTACTAAGGTCAACTCCTTTATAATAAACATAACCTGTTAGGAATCCATATTGACTGATCTGTTTCAGGGGAACATCAAACTGATAACTTTGTGTTGTTAATTTAAGCAGACTGCAACTTATTGAACGACTTAAAGAATATCTTCAATTTTAATGTTTTCAAATTTAAGTATGATGGATATATACTTCCGATTATAGATTACTTTATTACCGTTTGGGAAAATGCTTCAAAATTAATATTGAAACTAGTATATAAACAGTCAAGTCGGACAGAGAGGGAACGAGAAATTCCAAGCCTGATGTGCATTCATTTAGAGCAATGGCAAATAACAGGATATTAAAGCAATAACACTCATACTACGTGACATTATAGCACTACGTAACACTTACTCTTCTACATAGACAATAATAGTGCATTGACTTGACATATCAACGATATAAGGATGAGGCTTAGAAATGGGGAAATGCTCTGCACAGACTCGCATTTCCCCGTTTCATGCCGAATCCTTATATCGCTGATATGTCAAGTCAATGCACTATTATTGTCTTTATACTGAAATCTAAAAAAAACATTTTCAATTGTTGTTTAGTGCGTTAAGGTTATTTATTTGATTTAAATATTGGGGGAAATACCTTTTAAAAAGGCCTCACATCATGCTCGTGGAGAAATATACAACACAATGAAATTTACATTTACCTGTTGAAACCAACACTTGATGGTGAACGAAATCGTTTGAGTATGGACTTTTAAAATATCAACCATAAGCATAAAACCTAATGATTTATAGGTTGCAAACAAAAAATATTAACAAATTAAATATGTTTTTCCTATAATTGCAAAAGAAACAATGTTGAGTCGTTCCACGCATCGTTGTATGCATTTGAAACAAGAACAGGTTGAAGAGGTCGTATGAATAATTCATTATTATTTCGGCAATTTCTATTTAAATATTCACGAGGAAAAGTGATATCGGGTCAGTGACTGTATATGACATAGAAATATACAGTCCACGCATTTGACTGCACAAATAGAACGAGTGCAGTATAAATGACAATATAGCCACTACGTAAATAATATTGAATACCCTTTATGACATTATAGTCACTACGTAACATTTGTTTACCCATCAAGATATTACAGCCACTACGTAACACTTTATTCCGACATCATGTCGACACTACTCCACATCTAAAATACAGCACTGGTTTTATCTGTACATACATATCTCATTTTAACTGTACATACTTGAAGGTATAAGCTGGTCAATCTCGCTGGAGTATAATACACTCAAAAATGAGTCCACTCATTGACGGGAAGATGTATAGAAATTCCCTATAAAACATTACAGCCACTACTTTAAAATACTTTCGCCACTTCATGATATATTATAGTCACTACGTAAAATATACTCTTCCTACATGACCACTCAAAACTTTATTCCATCAAAAAACTTCGTAACTCCACCTCCCTCTCTTTTCATAACATTAAATCCACTTCGTATCGCGTACTCCTTTACATGATATTATAATAACTACATAACATATACTCCCCTACATGGAACTATAGCCTCAACGTAACAATTTTTCGTTCTATATAACATCAGTGGCATCACGTTAAAACTACACCACCTACATGACATTATAGTCATTACCATGATTATGTAAACAGCATTTCACGCGAATTACATTATAGCCACTACGTAACACTAATTCCACCTACATGACCATGATGACAGTATAGCCACTACGTAACACAAGTTCCCCTACATGAGGTAAAAGCTACAACGTGACACATAATCCCCCTAAAAGACATTATAGCCACCACTTGCAAATCGCACTTAATCCACATCAATAACAATTTAATGCTATTACGAAACACTTACGCTCTCTCAATAACATATAAATCCTATATATGAATTTTCATATCCATTGTTCTACAACTTCATGACTGATTGTGATCGGGATTATTAAAATAATAAACAACACCGTTCTATTTGTTTGTAAGTGTATAAAATCAAAACAATATAATAATCGACTTACCGACTTGCACAGCAAATGCCTTGATCCGTTTTTAATTTGTTTACGTCAGGAATATGCATTTCATAACTACCAATGACCGATCAAAGAATCAAACTTTGTAAGAATATCATCAATTATGTCCTGTAAAGTCTACCATATATTATCTATCATCAACATACACAAAGATCTTATTTATTTATACACAAAGAACTGTCTGCCATGCATCGTGTCGATGTTGAATGTAAGTTAACTGTCCGCAATATAGGTTAAATATGTTAAAACGTATAATACAACACTAAATAGTTAAATGCTATAACTTTTACATTTGTCAAATCATAAAATGTATTATTTAAGAAATAATTCATGGAAGCCATAGATTGTTGGAAATTTACACATGGCCTGGGACGTGATATTCGAATTTTAGCCTGAGCGTTAGCGAGGGATAAAATTAACGAATATCACGGCACAGGCCATGTGTAAATTTCCAACAATCTATGGCTTCCATGAATTATTTCGATTCTAATAGGACAAATACGGTCATTAAAAAACTGAAGCGAGGGTTGGTATGCTGTGTGTGTGGCTGTTCCTTTTTACTCCCTGTTAGATAAAGCTCAAATATCTTTATAAATATGTATTTCGTGAATAACTGCTAGAAAAAAACTTTTTAATTCTTTAAATTCTCAAACCTAACATTTGCCATATTTTTCTCGTAAGCTTCGGAGTTCCGTCACAAATCAAAAGTTGACTTTTTGTAACTAAGGAGCCGCCATGTTGACTTGCTGAAATGAGTAAATATGTGAATAATGCAATAGAATAGAAAATAAAACAAAACCTACCTCCAAAATCAGTTTTAATACAATATCATACGAATTCCGATGGTTCACGCTTTCAACTTTAGCGGTTTCATTTGTATGACGTCATGTTTTGAAATGACTTAAATGCGCCATAAAGATTAATAGACTTTCGCGGAATTTTATTTTATTTCTATTTTGTTGATTTCCCCGAGCTCTTGTGCATTACTTCTTTTTATTATGCATACGAATAAGAATAAGTTATTTTGTCTTTTTTGAATTGCACTTTTTAAAACAATAAAATCGGCAAAGGGTCTGCAAATAGGTTCCAATATATGTAGATTTACGTTGGAAGTATATTGTAACAGCCATTATTATGTATATCTCTGAGTCTGCGCTAAGTATATTTTATCGAGAATTTTATCACAGTGTTGTTTACAAAGCTAAAAAAGCACGTCATATTAGAATATAAGATAAATTCAATCGGGTTAACGACCTCATAGGTGCATTCAACTTGAAATATTTAACATGTTTAATTGGATAAATCACTACAAAATAAATTACAAATGATCTTCTGTGACAAATTGATATGACTATTTATAAATCATTTATATATACTATATTATGTATTTTAGTAAATTGATGCACATCCTGACATTAATTAGATTTTGTTTATTTTGTTAAACATGTTAAATGCAGATTGTTGGCATTGAGTGCAGAACTAAGTAAATCTACGATGGCTGTTCATGTTAAAATTCCATCGTATAATGAACTGTGACACGTATGAACACAGGTAGTTTTATCTCACTATAAATAAATAATATCAAGCTCAATCTAGCATGGTTCTTTTTAAAAGCAACATTGTAAGGAAAGCAATTAATGTTATTGTCATGTGTGTCTGATATCTTATGTAACTATCATTACAGAAGAAACACTGATTTGGATAGCCCGGTGCTGATATTGAGTATACGTTTTGGTACAGACTGACAAAAAGAAGGGAAGATATATCATATGGTGGACGGCCAGAGATGGGTATAGTATATAATTAACACATGCATTTTAGGTGTTAAATCCTCATTATAAACACACGAAACTTAAATCTCATCGCACAACCGACTTTGGACATCTTGTTAAAAAAAAACCTACGGCTTCAATCATGTACCGTTGTGGTTATAAAGAACCAGACAGAAAATTTAGCCTTTTTCTTTAAATTCTTTTCCCTATCGTCAAAAAAAATTACTGTTAATTGTTTCAGTATATTAAAAAACATTATCGTAATAACTCGACATGCTTAATTATGAAGTACATCCCATGTACTTTCCCGATATTTTGTGTTCATATTTGTCATTATAAAACCGAATTTGTATTTGTATTTCCTTTGAATCCACGTATCGTCTGTCCCAAGAACCAATTATCATTATTTTTTTTTTATTAATTATGATAAAAGCGTGACCATCCCTGATTTTTGAAACATGCACTTCTTGATGTATTTTTTCTCTCAAGAGTTTCAATCTTAAGTAGATTTAATTCAAATCGTGATTTATGTGATAAAATTGGCAATTATTCAATTCTTAATTTACACTCAGACACACACTATGTGTTAAATATGGAAAACTTACATATCAAATTCAATAAATGACAGAATAGACAGGAAACTAATAACTAAAGTGTATTTTCTAAAGATCATAAAACTTGCAAGAAACATGCATCTTACAAAATGAGAGCAGATAGTTTCTTTATAAATATAGATAAATTATGCAATAACTGACAGTGACAAAATGACAGCATCTTCTGTATTTTTAGTACAGATGGATATGTTGTGTACTATTTCGGTATATATTTTTCTCCAAAATTGAGTAATTTCCGGTAGTAGTAATTAATGTTGTCAATTTCGTTCTTTTCAAATAAAATCAAACAGATTATATGCCGCTATTGTGATGACTTAAATCTAAAGTATTAGCTAAGTCATTTGCTATTAGTGTTTCATGATATTCACTATTTTATATTTATCATAAGGGATGCAATGGAAATAGCACTACGTTAACTACTATAATAATTGTTCTAGTGAAGAGCTTCATACACAGGGGTACATAGTTATAATAGGAATGTACAAAATAATTCCATCGAGGATAAGCAATTAATTTAAGAACTCAACATTTCAGACTCATCTCAAGAAGAAAATCAGCACGGAGAAAGTAAAAAATATATGTTTGACAAAGAATATAATTGTGGAACGGATGCAAGTGAGGAAAATGACGATGATATAAACAAAACATCTGATTGGGTTTCACCAAAAACCAACAAGAAGAACTCATGTTGTTCTTGCATTAAAAAACAAAGATGGAACTGTTTGATTGTTTTCCTCGTTATTTCATTAAGTTCATTTTTAGTATCAATAGGATTCGTGATATACCTTGTGTTTCAATTCCAAGATTTGAGTTTAGAGTTTGCAGGTATGTAAAAATGTTTATTTAAATAATTAATATATATGTACTATAATATAATATTAGCCGTTTGGACAAGTTTGGTAAGCAAGTAATTCTTAAAAAGAAAAATACACAAAATTCCAAACTCCAGGTTTTAAGCTTACTATAAACCTCTGAACACAGGCACATTGTAATACCATAAATGGACAATCGATTATATTTTGTTTTAAGGAAAACTCGAATGAAAACGCTTTACTGTCACTTTCTTATTTCCATTTTACAGTATTGAGGAACAATTCTTTGCACAACAGATTGCAGATAAAAAAATCTGAAGAGGAAGTTGAAAGGTTATTTGTTGGACATGAAAAACATAGTGAACACATTAACAGCATGGATATTAGTAAGTTTAACATGTTTGTTGAGTAGAGGTCATAATTTCGCGTTTTTGGGGGGAGGGGTGAACACTTTTTTTTTTATATATATGTCACTTCCTGATAAAAGCGAATGTAACGTAGGTATAACTGAAGTTAACATTTCTTTTGTTTTAATTTGAAGTTGTTTATTTACTAGATACAGGAAGATGTGGTATGAGTGACAATATACACATCTATACTATTAAACGAGAAGACGTCATTTTGTGTGTCGCTTCTCTTTCTTCCACAATAAATCAAACATCATGCCTCTGTGTACTATAGGTAACATGCATAGTCGCATTTGTCATCCATTCTTACGATTATTCAGATTGAGTTATTATGGGAGAAAAACGACAAAAAAGGAGTCCGAATATGATTCCGTCGTCAGACTGACTTTTAGTCATAGATAAGACTTCCGGTTTGAAACATGCACAAATACAACCAATCGTATGATAGATAACACAAATGAAAAATAAATAAGCCAATCAGATCGTTCTCCATATCATGGTGTTTAGATCGTAAGGCCCACAACTATTATACCTCCTTATAGAGGACAATTATTTTTCGCGTTTATCTACATGTAAACTACGATTAAACTACTTTACTATATAGTCTAAGAGACTCTCTGTATTCTGTCTACTGTTTTCTTTGAAATGTTTGCTATTTAATGGGTCATACCAGTTGCATATATATCAAAATAAATAAAACATGTGACACAAGTACAACCAATCGTATGATAGATAACAAAAATGAAAAAAATGAATAAGCCATTCAGAGCGTTCTCCATATCATGATGTTTAGATCACAAGAATCACAACTATAATACCTCCTTAGAGAGGACAATTATTTTTCGCGTTTATCTACATGTAAACTACGATTATACTACTTTAATATAAAGAGACTCTCTGTATTCTGTCAGGGACTTTCTATGTTAGTATAGAAAGTCCCTGATTCTGCCTACTGTTTTCTTTGAAATGTTTACTATTTAAGGGGTCATACCACTTTCATAAATAAGTAAAACGTGCTTAATTTCATCTAAAACTACCTCAACCAAAGACTTTAACATGAAGGGGGACAGACGGACGGACGGGCGACCGAACGAATGAACGCACGGATGCAGACTAGAAAACATAATGCCCATAAATATGGCAGCCAAATTTATTGTTGAAAGGGAAAATAGTGATTTGGCAAAAATGAAAGTAAGGTAGAGATTAGAGGAAGGCAGGACCTTTTTGGGGGCGTCGGGATCGGGTGTTTTTTAAGCTCCTGATTTTGGGATTGATCCTTACGTGATCCGGGAATATATTTTTCGATTTCGGGATTTCGGGATACAAGATTCTTTAAATTCTGCATCTCGGGATTTCATGGTTTTAAGCCCAGGATTTCGGGATCAGGACCCCTCCGACAACCCCTCAAATTAGCCTTAGTCGGTCTTGGTCATTTATACAAGATTCATATCCTACCATTGGCATGTTAATAAGGCTTCCAAAAGAAAAAGCACTGATGGATTGTCCTAGAAGGATATTTTATTAGACTAATAATGGTTTATATATAAACAGTTACATTTATTTCATGTATGAAACGGTGCAATTTTTTAATTTGATTTCACTTTTACCAAAAGAAGCATTATAGCAAAGGAGAAGTATAATTGTGGTCTGAGGCAGAAACACGAAAAAATTGAATTTAACAGAAAGGAAACAAATATCAGACTTTAGAAAAAGGGAGAGAGCTTTTCATACCTTTTATGAAATTCTCCATACATAATATCTTTGACAAAAAAATCATCCTACAATAGTTCACAAGATGTATATGCCCGCGATTTCGCGGGTGTGTTCTAGTTTTGTTGAAGCGTAAATCACTTGACACATGCTTGATATAATATGGTTAAACCCTTTCCACTCAGATATCAAAAATTCAAAATGTTTAATTGCTGCTTTTAAGCACGCGTCATTAAAGAGTACAGACCACAAATATGTCTAAAAAAAAGTGTTGCTTATTTGGTGCTGGTCTTTAAAATTAAGTACCTTTCTAAAACAAAAGTTGTCTCTATTTCTTCTTTAACATTTGGTATAAGAACAACCGTTTTGTCAGTCCTTAAGCCAGGAACATGATATTTTCTTCTTTACTTTACATGTTTGTTTCTTTTGCTTAACTTTCTTTTGTTTGATTGATTAATAAAGGCAACAGTAGTATACTGCTGTTCAAAACTCGTAAATCGATGGAGAAAAAAATCCGAGTAAATATAAATGGAGAACAGCGACACAACATTAAAATGTAACACACACAGAAACAAACAAAGCATTAGACAAAATCCGATGATTTTAAAACATTTTAAACGATTAAGGTGCAAGTTTCAGATCCTTTGTAATGTCTGAAAAATGGAGAAATATTTGATTTATAATATTTTAAATCACACTGAAAGTGCGTCCTACAATTACAGTGATTATTAAGGAATTTCATTAAAATATCCCCCTCCCCCCCCAAAAATGGAAAACATATTCTGCTTGTGCAGTTTGCAACAAACACACGCGTACAAAGTAAAACATCGAATTACTCTTGAAATCTTAAAGCTTACGTACAAATTGAATTATTTCTTTTTATAGTGTTAAAAAATTATACAGATATTTTCAATGAAAACATTGGAAAACTTCAAGTGGATGTCAGTGACTTAACAAAAATGCATGAAAATCAGGTGAAAATACAGAGAGATATACAGAAACTGATAGAGACTAACAATAGAAATACCAGAATGAAGTTAAGAAAACTTGACACAAAAGATATTTTGGTCCAAAAACAAATTGATGAAATAGTTCGGACACAAAAGACCTTTCAGCAGAAGCTGTCCGATTTTTTAATGGCAGGTATGAAGAGAATCTTAGAAAACTTTTAAAATTACTATATTTAAAATTTCTTCCTTTGCATTATAAAATGATTCCCACTGTTGTTAAGTCGGAATATATTTTTGCTATGTTCGAGTTTTACAGTAGAGTTTAGTTGCCAACGATCTCATGTAGAACTTTCATAACTTTCAGAAACTTGTGATATTAACTGTAGAATGTATGAGAAGAAAGTATGTTGCAACTGATCCTTCCGTGTCTTTTAAAGTTATTTTAACAGTGCAAGATTTAAGATGCGAGAATATTTAAAACACTTGTTATGTTAAGCAAGTCACATGATAACGAATTGGACTTATTTCACGAACCACTTTAAATTGACATTTTTTTACCTGTCTTTATATTATATTTACTTTAATTTCAACATTGTCTACTGCGTTGTGTCTTTAAACGAAAAATGAGAAAAGTATACAGAACTCCGAGGAAAATTGAAAGCGGAATGTCCCTAATCAAACGGCAAAATCAAAAGCTCAATCACATCAAACGAATGGATAACAACTGTCATATTCCTCAGTTGGTACAGCCATTCTCATATGGTATGAAGAAAATAGTGGATTGAACCTGGTTTTAATACTAGCTAAACCTCTAATTTGTATGAGATGAGAGTCGCATCAAACTCCATTATATTGACAACGATGCGTGAACAAAACAAACAAAAAAGAGTCGATTTTATGATACAGAGTTGAGATAGGAAACGGGGGTTGTGCCGTGAGAGAGACAAAACCCGACCAAAGAGCAGAAGAGGCAGAGACTTAATCCTCTCAATATACATCTTGTCAATGTGGAATAACCAAATACACAACAACACGCACAATAAAACTCTGTTTTAAGGAAGTCCCAGTCCGATGTTTGAATAGGTATCAGACAACACTAAGCAAAATGACAACGATCAACATCAGTTAATAACGGTTACAAACATGCCAGCTCCAGACCTCAATGACACTGACCGAAAGAATACGTCTTCATCATAGAAAAATCAAGCACAATCCCTTTCGTTAGGAGTTAATAATACCATCAAACATTATACGAGAAGAACTAGTATATATTTGTTTAGGGGCAAGCTGAAGGACGCCTCCGGGTGCGGGAATTTCTCGCTACATTGAAGACCTGTTGGTGACCTTCTGCTGTTGTTTATTTCTATGGTCGGGTTGTTGTCTCTTTGGCACATTCCCCATTTCCATTCTCAATTTTGAGTATTCCAGCATACCTGTAAATTTTCACACTTGTTGTTCTCAACTTTTTTATAGTATTACTGGTTAAAGTTAAAAGAGACAGAAGATACAATAAGGTACCAGTAAAAAATCGCATAAAACTAACAACACCATTAAAAAGAACGAAATACGATGATATTGTGCTTATTAGTTAATTGTTTTCTTTATTTCTTGGTCTTTGTATTATGTATTCGGGTTTTGTTTTCTGTAATTAGTTAAGACTTCAGTTTTATCATGTATATCTTTTATATTCATTTGATAAAATTTACTGTTTGCATTAGCATAAATTGTTCTAAATAATAGGGATATTCTTATCACAAGTAGAAAACCCTAGCCGCGTTTGGCACAACCTTTTTCAACTTTTGATCCTCAGTGCTGTACAACTTTGTACTTTTTTTGACTTTCGAACTTTTATATCTGGGCGTCACTGGTAAGTCTTGCGTGGACGAGGCGCGTTTTTGGCGTATTGAATTTTAAACCTGATGCCTGTTGTTATCTAATATTCATGTGTTTCTTTGCATAATACGTTCTCCTATTTTTTTGTATTGTTGTCCTCTTATATTATGTTGTCATTTTAATGTTATATTTAAATAAAGGCAACAGTAGTATACCGCTGTTCAAAACTCATAAATCCATGGACAAAAAACAAAATCGGGATAACAAACTAAAACCGAGGGAAACGCATTAAATATAAGAGGAGAACAACGACATAACACTAAAATGTAACACATATAGACAAAATCCCACGAGAATAACAAATATAACATATATATATAACATCAAAACCAAATACATGAATTTGGGATAGACAAGTACCGTGACACGTCTTATCGCAATGTGAATTTACACTCAAAAATAAGAGAAAACAAACGACACAACGTTATAATGTAATACACACAGAAACGAACTATAATATAACAATGACCATATTCCTGACTTGGTACAGGGCATTTTTAAAGGAAAAAATGGTGGGTTGAACCTGGTTTTGTGGCATGCCAAACCTCGCACTTTTATTACATTGCCATTAAAGTGCGAGGTTTGGCAGGCCACAAAACCAGGTTCAACCCACAATTTTCTTCTTTAAAAATGTCCTGTACAATGTCAGGTAAATGGCCATTGTTATATCATAGTTCGTTTCTGAGTGTGTAACATTTTTACGTTGTGTTTCCGTTGTGTCGTTTTTTTCTTTTATATTTTAGTATGAATTCACATTACTATAAGACGTGTCATGGTACTTTTCTATCCCAAATTAATGTATTTGGTTTTGATGTTATATTTGTTATTCTCATCGAATTTTGTCTAATGCTTAGTCCGTTTCTGTGTGTGTTACATTTTAATGTTGTGTCGTTGTTCTCCTCTTATTTTTAATGTGTTTCCCTTAGTTTTGGTTTCTTACCCCGATTTTGTTTTTTGTCTATAGATTTACGAGTTTTGAACAACGGTATACTGCTGTTGCCTTTATTTGGACCCTAAATCAAATAAATAAATTCCATTTATAAAACATTGTCCTTTTACTAAATGAAAAACACATTGTTTTTCAACTGTTAAATAAAATTGCACAAAAAGTCATAGTTTACAAATTGTTTATTTCAGGATCCAATGAACAAATAAATACCCAGAAAACAAACCACAGTCAATGGATCTCCTACTCGTCAGGAATACACACATTGTTATTTTCTATGATTCTGTTTATTATCCTTTGCATGTAGGCGAAAAATATGATATCTATTTTTGTATCTTCATTAATGAAATGACTGCAATAAAAAAGTGTAATGTTAAACTGTGATCAATTATAACCAACAACTTCTCAAACAAATCAATTTATTAGAATATTGTGGAGAAAGTGAATTAAAACATATATTCTCATAAAGACTTCAAATTTGAGTTATGTGCCAATAGAATAAAAAATTATACAACACAAATGAAGACATAAATTGTATTAAAAGATTTATGCTTCGTTGTTCCATATTTTTAAGACTCTTCTGCAGGAACAATTGTTATGAGCGTCACTGAGGAGACTTATTTAGACGAAACGCGCGTCAGCCTTATCAAATCATAATCCTGGAACCTTTGATGATTAACGTAACCGATCTCGTTAAGGCCTTTTTCATACATTCAAGGGAAATTGAAATTGGACCATAATACTTGATAAAATTGTTGATTTTTACCCTTTCTTGAAATTGCTCAATTTATAAAAAAAATATTTTCATTATCATCAAGTCACTTTCACCGCATTTTTTTTTAAAGAATATAAAAAAATCATTAAAGTCATAAGAAACGAGTGACCGGTGAAAAATTATGTTCTTCCAATTCTTGAACCAATGCATACAAACATCATAAACTTAGTATTCTGTTCAAGAATTTTTTATTTTTTTGGCATAAATTTCGTATAATCGTCAATTTTTGTTTCAATCGATCAGTGTTGTTGTGAAAATATGGCAGGTAATTAAAGTTCGTGTTTTGAAGGCGAAGTTTAACGATTGTCACCTGTTGGTCAACAATCAACAAAAAATCAACAAAAAAGCATAGAAATTGAGCACGTGTTTAACATGTAAATTCAGATAATAGTTTATTTTAAGGACATCCATGCGTATTGCGATCACCGGATTTTTTGCGAGATGGGTCACACTGAGGTCACTTTGCATACGGAAAATATGTTGGGGAAATTTCTTCCTGGAAGGAAGCAATTAAAATAAAGTAAACTTCTTCTAAATATGAATAAATTAAAGATTTTTCTTCAGAAAAAAGTATATGTACATAAGTTTTACAATGTAAACTATCCATTGAGTTATAAAACTAGAGGCTCTCAAGAGCCTGTGTCGCTCACTTGTTACTGTATTTACTGATGTTGGCCATCTTGGTTGGTAGGCGGGGTCATTAGACACTTTTTTAAAATAGATACCCTAGTAATTATTGTGGCCAAGTTTGGTTAAATTTGGCCCATAGTTTTAGAAAAGAAGATTTTTGTACAAGTTACGAAAATGACGAAAAGTTGTTCAATATTGACTATAAAGGACAATAACTCCTTAAAGGGTTCTCTGACAATTTTGGTCATGTTTGACTTATTTGTAGATCTTACTTTGCTGAACATTATTGCTGTTTATAGTTTATCTCTATATATAATAGTATTTAAGATAATAACCAAAAACTGCAAAATTTCCTTAAAATTATCAATTTTAGAGCAGCAACCCGACAATGGGTTGTAGGATTCATCTGAAAATTTGCGAGGAGATAGATCTTATTCTGATGAACATTTAAATTTTGAAAGATTTGCCCTAAATGTCTTAGTTTCAAAGATATAAAGCAAAAACTGCATTTTACCACTATGTTCTAATTTTAGCCATGTCGGCCATTTTGTTTGGTAGGTGGGGTCATCGGACACATTTTTTAAACTATATACCACAATTATGATTGTGGCCAAGTAAGTTTAAATTTGGCCCAGTAGTTTCAGAGGAGAAGATTTTTGTACAAGTTACAAAAAATGACGAAAAAGTTGTTAAAATTGACTATAAAGGGCAATAACTCCTTAAGAGGTTGACTGACAATTTTGGTCATTAGACTTATTTGTAGGTCTTATTTTGCTGAACATTATTGCTGTTTACAGTTTATCTCTATCTATAATAGTCTTCAAGATAATAACCAAAAACTGCAAAATTTCCTTAAAATTACCAATTCAGGGGCAGCAACCCAACAACAGGTTATCCGATTCGTCTGAAAATTTCAGGGCAAATAGATCTTGACCTGATCAACAATTTTACTCTGTCAGATTTGCTCTAAATGCCTCGGTTTTAAAGATATAAGCCAAAATATACATTTTACCCCTGTGTTCTTTTTTTAGCCATGGCGGCCATCTTGATTTGATGGCCAGGTCATCGGACACATTTTTTAAACTAGATACTCCAAAGATGATTGTGGCCAAGTTTTGTTAAATTTGGCCCAGTAGTTTCAGAGAAGAAGATTTTTGTAAAAGTTTACGAACGGCGGACGCCGGACGACGGACGACGGACGCCAAGTGATGAGAAAAGCTCACTTGACCTTTCAGGTCAGGAGAGCTAAAAAACACATGCATTATATTTTTTAATTTGAGGTTTCTTATGACTTTAAAAAAGAAGAGGTTTTTTGTCGAGTTTTATGTTGCTCAGTCTATATGTAATGATGCATCAATATTGTGTGTTTTAAGTACAGATTTGTTTGAGTGATTTAACCAACCAGTTTGTCGTAAAATGTCCGGTGTCCCTCGGTTAAAGTTTGTAACCCCGATTTGTTTTCTCTTATTCGATTTATGATTTTTGAACAACGGTATACGACTGTTGCATTTAATTAACTATCATCATTTAAGACATTCATAATATGAAAGTAGTTGTAATACTTCCCTATTTATATAAATCATATCATGGTCCATCTATGTTGCTCTATTTAATAAAACCCATGTAAGGAAGGAAATTGATGTTATTTTCATGTTTCTTCAGTATCTTTTATTTGGAAAGCATCTTTCTAAAATGAAGTATAATTTAAGTACTGACTGAAAATTTAATCGGGAAAATATATCATCAAATTCATAAGGCCAGAGATGGGTATGGTATTTGATTTATTTATTCATTTTCGGTGTTAAATCTTTATTATAAAGATAAAACACAAAATCACACAGTATAACCGAAATTAAACATTTTGTTTGAAAACTGACGGATTCTATAATAAGATTGAACATTTTCATTTTCTTTTTAGTTATATTTATCGTTTATAAACATATTGTTAATTGTTTCAGTGTACTAAACATTATTGAAATTACTCGACATAGTTAAGAAATTTATATTAACCCATAATTTGTACTGATATTTGTCATTATTTAAACGAATTTGTATTTTTATTTTCCTCTGAAAATCCATAATGACTTAAAAATATGACATTTCTGGCGTACAAAAATATAAGCTTTTTAAAATTTGTTTTAACAAGAAGAAAATCCATATATTTTTGTGCAGTTTTTAAGACTGAAGTTGATGCATTTATGGTATTTGATTGACATTTGAAAATTATGAACATGATGAAAATGATGCCTCAATGTTTGATCGTGAATACGCCGGAATAGAATGTATTCTATGTCTACGTACCATTTTAAACAAATCAGCAATAAACAGGAAGGGTTATCAATATTTGGTGGGTCTTGTGTTGCTTAGTCTTTTATTTTCTATGTTGTGTCTTCTGTACTATTATTGTGGGTTTGTCTTTTGATTATAGCCATGGCGTTGTCAGTTTATATTCAATCTATGAGTTTGACTGTCCCTCTGGTATCTTTCGTCCCTCTTTTATCAAAGATACAGGCTTATAATGTGATACGCCAAACGCGCGTTTAGTCAACTGTAATACCGGTGTCGCACATTGGCCTATAAATTGACATGGAACAGACGTAAAGAGAAATTTACTTATTCTGAATATGCTAGTTGCACGCAAGAGGAACGCAAAGCAATTGTTAGACACACATTTCATAAGTTTATAATTCGTCGAAATGTGAAAATATGCGCTTGGTAAACACTTTTCCCCCCAGCAATGTTTTTGAAGCATACACATTTTCATATAGCTTTAGCGTTGTTGAAGTGTATACCTGTTCGCTACCCGCGAAAACGGTACAGGTAAGTATGAGACACGTTTAGAGCACGTCAAGATCGTTTAACTTTTACTTAGACTCTAACTTGAACGCATGCCGAGTGTGTTTGTAACATACGCCTGCACGTGAACGGATGAAACGCACATATGGCGTACCAAAAACGTATTCTGACATTCAACAAAACTTGCTCTGACATTTATAAAGTGACATATGTCCGTGAATTTACAAGACCATATGTATCCAGAAGTACTACAAACAACAAAATTGAGAATGAAAATGAGAAATATATGAATGAAACAATAACCCTACCAAAGAGCCGATAACAGGCGAAGGCCACCTATTGGTCTTTAATGTAGCAGAAACATCCCTCAAACGGAGGTCGACCTCAGCTGGCCCCTGATTAAAAATATATACTAGTTCAGTGAAACACCTCAGAATTACATGTTTCAGACACGCTATATCACGGATAACCGTTCCAGGTACGACCGGGACGCGTCTCAAATATGTTCAATTTATTCAAAGGAGGTTTTTCTTTCGTAGAGTGCATAACAATTACGTTAGACAAGCGACCAACATACGCACGCATATGTTACTTACACGCCCGATAAACGCGTATGTACGCTGCTTGTACGCCCTAATACACACGCTCTTAGCTCGTTGTGCACACGATACAGATATGATTGACAAGTTGAATGTGTCTAAATTACTAGCGTATTGGCAGCGTATTTGGATTTTAAGCACGCCAGGCGTACGTCAGTGCTACGCGCTGGTTTATGACGCCGATAAAAGACTCTCAGATTAGAATTGTTAGTACAAAAGTGAAGAGCATTGAGGACCCAAAATGTTGTGCCAAATAAAATGTACGGTTAAAGGAATCTATGTCTGGCATTGTAGCAATGCATTTGGCAAGGTGAATTACAACGTGTATTGGTCGAATATTTTGTAACTATCATCTTACCTGTACTTGGTTGCTGAAAAAAAAGAAAAAAACAATGAAGTCCTATTGTATTTTTACAAAATTTTGTAATGCAAATTTAAAATTCGGTCAATTCAAGAAAATTAAATTTAATTAACTTATATTTAAGTCTGGTGTCATGATAATTCGTTTTATATTTTGGGGTTCATTACAATAAAACGAAATTGAGTACATGTCTTGCAAATTGTATTATATCACATGAATAACGTTTTGAGGCGTACTAAATTACAATCCTGGTACCTTTGATAACTATTTACACCACTGGGTCGATGCCACTGCTGGTGGACATTTCGTCCCCGAGGGTATCACCAGCCCAGTAGTCAGCACTTCGGTGTTGACATGAATATCAATTATATGGTCATTTTTATAAATTTCCTGTTACAAAACTTTGAATTTTTCGTAAAACTGAGGATTTTCTTATCCCAGGAATAGATAACCCTAGCAATATTTGGCACAATATTTTGGAAATGTGGGTCCTCAAAGCTCTTCAACTTTGTACTTGTTTGGTTTTATATCTTTTTTATCTGAGCGTCACTGATGAGTCTTATGTAGACGAAACGCGCGTCTGGCGTACTAAATTATAATCCTGGTACCTTTGATAACTATTTGACAGCTTACTAGTTCTTAAAACTGCAACAATTGAAAACCTTTTTTTTTCGAGAATTTCTAAATTTGAAAATATTGAATTTGATTAAAATTCAACGAAGTAACTCCTTTATTTGGCCTTTTAAACTATTTTTGATTCGGACATCTCTGGTGAGTCTTTTGTAGACGGAACGCGCGTCTGGCGTAAATACACAATTGAATCCTGTTATATATGATGATTTTATTTACTTCCTGACATTATCGTTTGCGATCAGGTTTTGAAAAAAAAAATAATGATAAATGGCGATTGTATGGCTTAAAAACGCGCCACAGGTTCCTAAGTACAGTGAATGTTGTTTATATTTCTTTGTTTTCGTTTACCGACATTGCAACATTTTATGAAAGTTCAACTCTTTCTATTTTATTCGACTGTCATACAAGGAGGAGGTTTTCCCACAATTGTTTTCTTAAAATGTCCTGTTCGAAGTTAAGAATATGGAAGTTGTTATCAAATAGTCCGTCTTAATGTCTGTTTGTGTTTTAGAAGTTCAGTGTTTCTGATGTTCCGTTGTTTCCCTCTAATTGTTGATGTGTTTCCTCGCTTTTGGTTTGTGACCAGGATTTGTTTTCGCTCAACCGATTCATGACAATTGAACAGCGGTATACTACTGTTTTCCTTATTTAGCATTCCGTCATATCTACTAGTTGCATGATTGATTAGAAATATTCATAGAAAATTATGAATGCACGTATAGTCTAGTTCAAGAACAGATTTCTTTTATTTTAACAAAATCAGAATAAATTTCTAGATTTTTCCAATTATTACTTTTCATATACTGTTTGTCATGGGAATAGGGTAAACTGAAATACTCCAATAATCTTTCCTCCGAAGAGTCCATATTTAGACATACATTTACATAATTATAATGCGCATGTCTCAAATAAGACCATCGGTGAATAACATAACAAATTATTTACAACAAAACATTTCAGAGGATCATGACGATGATATAGGCAACACATCTGATTGGGTCTCACAAAAATCCAAACAGCAAAAATCATGTTGTTGTAGTAGATGGAAGTTAGTTATTATTTTCCTCGTCATATTAACAAGTTTATGTCTAGGATCCATAGGCTTTGGCATATACCTTATGCTACGATTTCAAGATTTGAGTGTTGAGCTAGAGCGTGCAGGTATGTTCATTTAAAGAATGTATATACCTGAAATCAATATAATATAATATTAGCCCTTTGAATAATTTTGATGTATGATTTAACGTTGTTTTCTGTGAGTTCATTGAAATTGAAATAACAATATTGTTTTTAAGCTCCGTCTGCACCAATAGGGGATTTAAAGATTGCAAACAAACGTTTACTGGCTTCGCTAACGTGTTGCCTTTAAGCATTATTTGAGACAACGAAATCACCAATTGATGCCGTTAGAGCTTAAAATATAATACAGTTATCTTTTAAATAACAAAAAAAAAAAACGAACGTCGTGGAAAATTCAAATAGGAGAGTCACTCGTCAAATAGCAAAATCGAAATCTTAATCACATCGAACCGAAAACAACTGTCATATTCCTGACTTGGTACATACATGCAGAACATGGTGGATTACACCTGGTTTTATAGAAGTTAAACCTCTCAATTATTTTAGAAGTTAAACCTCTCAATTATTTTAGAAGTTAAACCTCTCAATTATTTTAGAGTCGCATACAATTCCATTACATTGACAACAATATGTGAGCAAAACAAACAGACATAATAGGTAAAAATGTAAAACAAATTGTGGGTACAGCACTCAACATAGTGTCGTGATCTTAATCACTATAAATACAAACCAGTATGTCAACAATGAAAAACAAAACGACATGTGGGCACTATATAGACAAAGCACATAAGCAGAATCGAAATAAAAGCCAAGCATATAAAAAATGACCATACCACTATAACACAATAGCGGAATGTATAAATAACGAGCCACGCCAAAAGGACATTACCAAAAAATGGACAAAACAGTGAAGGATAAAATGTACAAGGACAAATAAAAAGAATAAAAAAAGAAGATGTGGTATGATTGCCAAAGAGACAACTGTCAACAAGAGACCAAAATCACACAGACATAAACACCTATAGGTAACCGTACGGCCTTCAACAATGACGCTATATCACGTCAAGTAGATGATAAACCAGTCAGTGTCTAGAACCAATAGTTAAAATGCCATCATGTATTATCGGTGAGGCTGATACCGATTGTTTACCAACAAGGTCTTGATATCATCTGATGAACATCTTATAATAAACTATTACACATTTCATAAGTTTTGAAGTGTAATAAATGGAAGAAACCAGAAAGTAAATTTGTAGAAAAGCAAGTTCTTTTGAAATCAACCATATTTTTGAAGGCTTGATTTTCTTCGTGTATTTTGTTACATTCTCAATCTTATTAATTTTTTTAATTGAAAACGCGTACCGTACGCTTAATACTTTTCCTCTGTTTTTAACATTTTGCAGTATTGAGGAACAACTCCCTGCAAAACAGATTTCAGATAGAAAAATCTGAAGAGGAAGTTGAAAGATTATTTGATGGACATGAAAAACATAATGACAAAATCAATAACATGACCATCAGTAAGTTTTACACGTTTTTGATTGGAGTTTACAATTTCTTACTTTTTCATTGGGGAGGAAAATGGGGTTTGCAATTAACGTGGGATTTCCTGATAATTGTAAATGTAACGTAGTGTAACTAACGTAAACATTTCTTACATCTTTCGTTTAAGCGTAAATCACTTGATATAATGCGGTCTAACCCTTTGCACCCAAATATCTTTTTTTTCTAAATAGTGCAAGATTTGGGTAATTAATAGCTACAAACTAGAATTTTGAAACTTGGTATACTATTAATGCTTCTTTGCAAAGTGTGTTCATCTAAGTGACAAAAGAAAAAAAAAACAAAGGTCCAAGAAGTGTGACCCGATCTGAAAATTATGTTCAATTCTTCCTGCTCTTCCTAACGGCTATCACGTGGTATCTCAAGAAATAATCAAATACAAATCCGATTAAGATTGTTAACTTATTAATACCACAACCATTGTTTCAATAGATGTAGCTTGATAATTTTGCCCATCGAATTAGTAAATTTGCCGGATTAATTATAACATGAGCATGAGGAAAGGGGGCCACATGTGGAGTAGGATCTGCATACCATTCCGGAGCACCTGAAATAACCCCCAGCTTCTAGTAGGATTCGTGTTGCTTGGTGTTAACTTTTCTATGTTGTGTTTTGTGTTTTATTATTTGTCTATTCGTCTTTTTCTTTTTTTAGCCATGACGTTGTCCAGTTTTTTTCGATCTATCAGTTTGCCTGTGCCTCTGGTATCTTTCGTCACAATTTTAAATGCTGATTCACATTTTGTCCTTTTTTTTTAACTGCCTCGGTTTTCCAGTGTTTTCCTCGAGTGCTAAAGATCGTGGGTTTGAACTCCAGCCGTGTCGAACCAAATCTTTAAAATAGTAAGTATTTCCTACTTCTCTGCTAAGCATATGAATGAACAAAAAATATAAAAAAACACATACGAGACTATGAAAAGCCAGAGGTTCCTGACTTGGGACAGGCGCAAAAGTTGCATGTCGTTTTTAAACTGCGTTGGGTTAATGACTATAATAATCCCATAATTCCTCTTTTTCATAATCAATCACTCTACAGTGCGTGTCACCATGAAAGTGATTAACAAGTAGTTGCCTTGAAATTGAAAAAAAATGTACAAAATATAATCCTCTTCAAGTTGTGCGATGTACAATAAAAAATATACGTAATATGTAGAAAATGAAATTAAACTTCATTCATCGACAAAAAACAGCATCACTATAATTTCATATCCATTTCTAGTGTTAAAGAATTATACAGTTATCTTCAATGAAAACATTGGAAAACTTCAAGTGGATGTCAGTGACTTAACAAAACTGTATGAAAATCAGGTGAAAATACAGAGAGATATACAAACACTGATAGAGACTAATAATATAAATACCAGGCTGAAGATTGATGAAATAGTTCGGACACAAAACTCTTTTCAACATAAACTGTCAGACATTCTAATTGCAGGTATAAAGAGAACTATGATATACTTAATTTCTATTCTTAAAATGATTAAACAACTGTGTCGCATGAGGTTTTATCTAATGAAATTGTATTTATTTTCAACGTTTACCAATATAACAATAACTGTATTTGTTTTCCCATACAAAATATACAATGATATACAAATATTCACTGCATAATAGAGCTTTCTTACAAATTGACGAAATATGCTTGACGAATCATACGTAAGACTCGTTTTTGGGATCCTTTATTTTGACATATTTAAATAATAGTCGTGGAACTTCGGACAATTATCGTGCATGCAACGACACTTATTAAATTGGATTTTTCTTGAGATATATTTCGGATTTCGGGACGTACGATAGGTTAGAATATGATTATTGATACCACCAGGTCGGAGGAGATAACACTACAAAATATTATAAATATAGATTCGTCAGACGAAAAAAATGCCCCTAGAAGACTAAAAACCGGCCCCTCCCCCACTCTTCAATATTACAATGTTGCACTGTTCAATCTAAGAAAATGTCAAAGCAAATACATTGTCTTCTTCCCCAACAAAAACACAAATACTTCGGAAACCTTGTTTTAAAATTTGCAACGTTCAAAATAATAAAATAAAAATGAGGGAAAAAGATGATCTTCATACTATGCCATATGCTGGTGCTCGTTTCAAAACTTTTAAATCATCGCCTCTCCCCTGATTATATTCATTCCCCCCCCCCCCTAAATGTGTATATATGATACACCGGAGCAATGGGACGGTTATTTTAGCGTATAACTGCGTTTTGCCTATAGTCCTGAACATTCATGAAACATTGGCTTCTGGACGATAAGTGACAACTTCGCGTCTATCTTCCAAACATGTGTACTGTTAAATCGTCATTATAAAATCCACAATATATATGGTGCAAAATTGTAGATTTGTTTTTTTGATATACAAAGTCTGTTTTTCTAGATTTATTCAACATTACTGTTTATAAACATTGTAGCATAATTTTTTAGCAAATCTCGATCTTCCACTTTGACATTTTGCTGAAAGTGTACTGTAACAAATAAAAATAAATGTGGATCTTGTCGTTAAATTTAGACTTACTTCAATAATGTCATTGAAATGTTAATCGTGTAACTCGTGCTTAAACAATTCCCGCGAAAATGTGTGTACTCGTGGTTTACGTAAGTAACGTATCGGACGTAAGTGTATTTGACACTATTTTTCTCTGTTTGATTATATTAAAATCGTGTATTATTTGCGATATTATTTTTTTTTAAATAAATTTGATTTAGAAAAGAATGCTGTTTTACTGGATAAAACAAAGACTTTTTTTAACTGTTATTGTAGAAATGAAATACGAGCTCCCTTTACGTTCGTTTCGTCAATTTGTAAGAAAGCTCTAATAGCATTAGTGTCCAGCTATAACCTACTGTACAATCGATGAGTTGATTGATTGAATGATTGATGTTTAAGGTCATTTTTACAATTATTGTAATATTTCGTAGCGATCAGTTGCTATAGGCGAAGAAAGCCGGGGAGAACCACCGACCACCTTTAGAAAAACTGGCAATCCTATTCAATTAAGATGAGAACTACTTAAAACACTTGACCAACCTTAAAAGAGCTTCACCCCATAAGCATAATGATAAATACTGAGGTATATAAATATATAGAGTCGAGTGCACCTTACCCGTTCATGATTTTAACTCACAACAGTAACAGTGTTGACTGGCTAGTGATACAGTAGATCGACTTCGTAGACCACTCGGTTACAATCGATGACATTACAAAATATATTAGTGTTCATTTTAATATTACTTGTTACACTTACCTGATATCCTTACATTATGGATTATCTTTCCGGTATTTGGTCACATCTCGCTCAAAACGCTTGACTGATCAAGAATTCAAACCTCTCGGTGAATCAGTCCAAGCGTGAGAACCCCTTCAGTATTCTTTCCGGCGAAATCCAAAGCGGTCACGTTTCTTTATTCGTCAGAATTAACGTGTCTAAGACACAAGTTTTTGCAAATTAAGTTTTCGTATGCGTGCAAGGATGACGGAAGCTACCGTTCATCACACGCTCAGTGAAGACGAGGTACTTTCTACTGCCAGCAGTCCAAAATCATCAGTGGCAGGGGATGCTCGGGATAAAATGGCGGAGCCAAAAGCCTCGAGAAAGACCAGTTCCCGTAGGTCCAAGAAAAGGGACGAGGTAGAGGAACTGAATAAGAAATGGGAAAGCCGTTTCTCACAGATAGAAACCAGGTTTGATAAATTTTTTGATTTATTTAGTTCAAACGATGGTATAAATATAAACAAGGATACTGTCACGTCAGGTGAGCAGAGACCTTGTCAGAATCAATCTGAACAAGATAGTGGCTCTTCAGGAGCGCACAGACTTGTTCAGGATTCTAACCATGAACATTTTCCAACAGATTCAGTTCGTGAAAGGGAAAATGAAGATGTTGTATCTTTGGCACCAGGCCTTAGAGAAAGACATGACATAGGTTTACTATCAGAAGATGAGTCTTCTTTAAAAAGTGAAACTGAAAATCCTCAAAAATCTTCATCAAGATTCAGTAAATATGTGAATGGTAATGAAAGTGACTCAGATGAGAACAATAATGATCACTTAAAATCTTTATTTGGGGATGATGTAAAGACTAAAAAAGAGACAAGCTCTGGAGGTCTTATTCTTGACAAAAGTCAAATTGATATTTTATCTGGTTCTTGGAGGTGTAAAAATCCAGAAAGGTTGACAGCCTATAATGATGAATATAGACACAGTTTTCCTGTTCACGAGAAAACTAGTGATATTTTAGAAGTACCTAGTCTAGATAATATGGTACCTGATTTATTAGTGAAAAAACATGGTGCTAAAGCTTATTCAGTAAGCCAGAAAAGCAATTTATACAATCCTTGTTTAAAATCCCTTGAAAAGTTGGCGTATCAAGGCCAGGTAGCTGCACGCATGGGGATAATTACTACAGCATACACCCAACAAGCTTTGGGCAATTTGTTAAATACTTTGTCTGAAAATGAAGTTAATCTAGACAAATCTATCCAACTTGTAAGAGACATATTTGCAATGTCTACAAAATCTTTGGACCAAGTGGCACGGGCTGGTGCATTTCACCACTTAATTCGTAGAAAAGCTACTTTAGAGGACACAGGTCTTAATGATATTAAAGAGCTTAAGCATCCACTTGTATCATTACCTTTGACAAAGTCAGGTGTCATTGGTGACAATATGGAACAAACCCTTAAAGACAGGGTTGACAAAAATAAACAATTAAAAGAGTTACTGCCTGAATTACATGTAAATAAAACTTTTTCAGTGAAAAGGAAAGCTACAGGCAATCAATTTTCCAATGATTGGTCTAAGAAACCAAAATTTGACAATGCACAAGGTTCTACTTTCACAGGTGCTAAGTCTAATACACAGCGTACAGTACAAAGAACTAGTACAGTAACAAGACCAGATAAAGACGACAAGAGTTCTGGTACAACGAACAATTTTCGTCGCTTTAACAACCCATTTCATGCCAAGGGGCAACAAAAGAAATGACTATCAGATCAAGGTAAGCAACTTTCATGTGCAAATGTTGCTTCCAGAGATACCTGTAGGGGGTCGTTTAAGCCTATTTCTAAAGGAATGGACAAAAATAACAAACGATCAGTGGGTTTTATCAATTATAAAAGAGGGCTACAAACTGGAATTTCAACAGTTTCCTCCAAAAACAGGAGTAAAAATAACTTCTGTTCCTGCAAAAGATTTAGAAATTTTACATTTAGAAGTAAAAGAACTTATGGAAAAAAGCGCTGTAGAATATGTTCCGCAAGCGGACATTTTAAACGGTTTCTACAGCACATTTTTCCTAGTTCCGAAAAAAACAGGGGACATGAGACCCGTAATAAATTTAAAACCCCTCAACAGGTATCTCCGAAAACAACACTTCAAAATGGACTCTCTGTCAACAGTTTTGAATGTAGTAAAACAAGGGGATTGGGCAATATCTCTCGATCTAAAGGACGCATATATGCATATCCCTGTATTTCAAAAACACAGACAGTATCTGAGGTTTTGTGTAAAAAACAGCCCTTGCTTACAATTTTCAGCTCTACCGTTTGGTCCAACATCAGCTCCTCGAGTTTTTACCAAAGTAGTATCGGTAGTAGCTGCACATTTACGAGCACAAGGCATCAGACTAGTAGTATACCTGGACGACTGGTTTCTAGTAAATCAATCATCTCTCATGTTAGTCCAGGATCGAGAGATAGTGTTGAATCTTCTGGTAAAGTTGGGTTTCATAATCAATCTAAAAAAATCCTCTTTAACTCCAACACAGAAAATAACATATATAGGTGCATTATTCCATCTGGATTTAGGAATAGTAATGCCAACACATGAAAGAGTGTTGAAATTACAAAAAACAGTCAAAGTAATGAACTTGAAAAAACATGCAACAGCCAGAGATTTTTTACATCTACTTGGAATTATGGCTTCTTGCATAGAGATGATTCCCTATGCAAGACTTCATATGAGACCAATTCAAATTTATTTGCTGAGTCATTGGCGCCCCACTTCTCAAAATCTGGAACTGAATGTTCCAATTACACAATATCTAAAATCTCATCTGATTTGGTGGTCAGATACAGCCAACATTACAAAGGGCAGATCTTTACAACACTGGGAAACTCATGTGACCATAACGACAGATGCTTCTACATCGAACGGTTGGGGTGGTCACATGGATTCCCAGATAGTCCAAGGGACCTGGTCAGATATACAGAAAACTCAACATATCAATTGTCTAGAGTTGGAAGCTGTACTGAAAACAATACAACATTTTCTCCCTCAGTTGAAAAGGAAAAATGTACTTCTGCGATGCGACAACTCGACTGTTGTACAATACATAAACAAACAGGGGGGCACCAAATCAATTCAGCTTTGTCAAAAAACTTGGGATTTGTTGAAACTCCTAATAGAACACAAAATTCAGATAAAAGCAGCACATATAGCAGGCAAAGCGAATGTGTTAGCAGATCTTCTATCACGGACAAAAATAAGACACACAGAGTGGTCTCTTCAGGAGACTGTAGCTCAACAAATTTTTGTCAGGTTAGGCAGACCGATGATAGATTTGTTTGCATCAGCGGAAAATCGCAAAGTGAAAATTTTTTGTTCATGGTTTCCACACCCGGAAGCATATGCAATAGATGCTCTGTCCATACCGTGGGACAATGTAATCGGGTATGCATTTCCTCCGATCTGTCTAGTACCGAAAGTGCTCCAACACATGAATCGGTACAATTGCCAGCTAATTCTTGTAGCTCCTCATTGGCCAAGGAGACACTGGTACCCAGAACTGCTAAAAATGATATCAGATTATCCCATAAAAATACCAGTTCAAAAAAATCTACTACATCAGCCAAGAACAAAAATATACCATCCAAGCCCAGAAATATTCAGTCTGGTTGCATGGCCTCTATCAACAGAATTTTCAAAAAGAGAGGCTTTTCTAAAGAAACTAGACAACTCATGTCAGCTTCTTGGAGAACAGGAACTCAAAAGGACTATTCTAGTAAGTTCAAAAAATTCTGTGGCTGGTGTAGTGAAAGGGAAATTGATCCCTATTCTGCCTCTTTAACAGAAACTGCAGATTTTCTTACAAGTCTGTATACCAGTGGTCTCCAGTATAGTACGATTGGGGGCTACAGATCTATGTTATCAAGTGTTTTACCCCCAGTTGAAAAAATACCAGTAGGTCAACACCCATACATTATTCGTTTATTGAAGGGTGTTTTCAATTCAAGGCCTCCCAGGGTCAAACTACTTCCTGAATGGAATTTAGATAAAATACTTGAAATGTTAAAGAAAAAGCCTTTTGAACCAATGAAAAAGGCTGAACTCAAGTTTATCACATGGAAAACTGTATTTTTAATTGCTATCACTACTTTCAGGCGTTGCAGTGATATACAGGCCTTACGTTTGGGAGATGGAAATATATCTGTACATAGCAGAGGAGTTTATTTTATTAGAGAAGGATTGTCAAAACAAGACCGTCCTGGACATTTTGGTGCTAAGATTTTTGTACCTGCCTTTGATGCAGAAAAGCTTCTTGACCCTAAAAGGGCATTAACGTACTATTTAAAGAGCACTGACAATTTTCGTGGTGAAAACAGACAAGATAGTAAATTGTTCTTAGCAATCAGTAATCCACATAAGCCAATTTCAAGTCAAACAATTTCATCATGGATTGTGAGTACCATTCAGATGGCATATAACGACAAAAAGAAATCTGTTAAGGCTCATTCGACAAGAGCTATTGGTCCTTCTTGGGCTCTTTATAAAGGTGCATCAATGAAGAACATCATGGAAGCTGCTGATTGGAGCAGGGAATCCACATTCACCAAATTTTACTTACGTCACATAGACCCTCATGTTTTATCGAAGTAAATAAAAAAAAAAGAAGAAAAATACATAAAATTCAAAAAAACAAAAAAAGAAGAAAAATGTGTACAGTTTTTTAACTTGTAATATAGTTTGTATAGTGTTGGAACTATTCATATCCGACGAGATGCGATGCAAGCTTTTAAACCTTTGTGTGTGAGATGAAAAAGACATCTATTTAATGTGTTTAAAGTCAAACATTTAGACTTTGTATATAGTGTAATATAGTGTACATTATTTGAACAAAAGAATTACAGTCCACCGCTTGAGTTGGGACTGCTTTAGAATCTATGGATATCCATAATGTAAGGATATCAGGTAAGTGTAACAAGTAATATTAAAATTGTACAATTTTGTTCACAAATTGGAATTTTGTGAACGTAGTTACACTTACCTGATATACTACCCACCTCCTCCCCATTAGTAATTCTTTTGGCAATCTGTTTGGATTTCGCCGGAGAATACTGAAGGGGTTCTCACGCTTGGACTGATTCACCGAGAGGTTTGAATTCTTGATCAGTCAAGCGTTTTGAGCGAGATGTGACCAAATACCGGAAAGATAATCCATAATGTAAGGATATCAGGTAAGTGTAACTACGTTCACAAAATTCCAATTTGTGAACAAAATTGTACAATTTGCGAATAATCATATGAAGATTTAAAATAATGTCAGTCACGGTCACCTATCCTAGTGTCATATCTATACATGAATTCAAACGTGAATAACACTTGCAAAAATTATATATACATGACAATTTTATGTATTATTTATTGATTTCAGGATCCAATGCAGGAATACGCAAACAGAAAACAAACGATAGTCAATGGATCTCTTACACGTCAGGAATACACACATTGTTATTTTTTATTTATATTGCACTCGTTCTACTTGCGTAGTCGAAATGCGTTCACTGTATATTTCTCTGTCATATACAGTCACTGTCCCGATATCAATTATCCTCATGAAGTTTTAAATAGTAGTTGCCTAAACTATATTTAATTATTCATGACGAACTCTTCAACGTGTCTTTCTTTCCAATATAAACAATGGCGCGTGGAACGACTCAGCTACACTTATTTCTGTTACAATTGTTGAAAAAAACATATTTCACTGGTTAATATGTTTGTTTAAAACCTATAATTCATTATGTTTTATGTTTAATGTTGATAATTTTATTTATACCCAAACAAATTCGTTCAACATCGGATTGGTTTCATCAGATCAAATTTAATGTATTACAAGATAACTCCGCCAGATATGGTCCTCTTTTAAAGGGGGTTTTCCCCAATATTCAAATCTAATAAATAACAATAACACAATATTTTAGTTTTTTTCAAGATTGCTATATAAAGACAATAAAAGTGAATTGACTTGATATATCAACGATACAAGAATTCAGCCCGTAACGGGGGGAAAGATCGACAGAGCCTCGCTGTTCCCCGTTTCTAAGCCTCATTCTTATATCGTTATGTCAAGTCAATATACAATTATTGTCTATATTTCTTTTAGTTATCCTTTACAATTGTGCGAAGAACACGTCTTTTTATCTTTAATAGTAATTAAATAGAATTACTGCAAAAAAAAGTGCAATGTTAAAGCTAGGTTCACACTGCCGATCAGATCAACTCGATGATCCCGATTGTCCAAATTTCCACGACCAAGCTCAACCAAATTCTTGATCGGGCCTGTTTACGACTTATACCCGACCGCCATCCGACTGTACACGACCTTAACTCGGCCATTCACGACTCCTTAATGACTCCATCTCGACTCCATCCCGACAACAAAATGAATACTTATTCGACAATTCCGATCAATTCACGATCTTGACACGATCTTTACTCGACTAGCTAGACCAAATCAACTATTCAGGATCTCAGCCTGATCTCGACCAGACCAGATCGACCTGATCGTATATTGGTGGTAGGGATAATCGGGAATTAGTCGGGTATGCACATTTCTAGTATAAAAACGTCCGAGTTTGTTTATTCCCCGCCGCTTCGGATTGGGCATTAAGTGTTACACTTGTCCGTCCGAACGCAAGTACGTACCAACATGACCCTTTATAATGTTATATATATGCTAACTGGGGCATTATCGGTTTCACATGGACACATTCTCCGTTTTTTTGGTTATATTCAGCAGAAGGTCCGAGTAAAATCATACATTTAAAATATCTACATAGAAATAAAGTAATTGATTTGTGGGCAAGGTGCATCTTCGCTAGCCAAGGGTTACGATCCACTTCCCTCGTGGAGAGGAGGGAAGTGGATCGTAACCATTGGCTAGCGAAGATGGGGCAAGGTGGTAAAAGCTCAGAGAGACTGGTTAGTAGCTGTGACAGAGCTTGCAGAGTGCATAGAAGACGAACAAGAAGATGTAGACAGCAACGGGCGACGAGAAATCTAGGTGAGGCAATGGCTGACACGACGACCACTGTGAGGGCCGTATGAGAGACTTGCACTAACTCAACAAAAAGGAACCAAATGCTTATAAAACTTCCTCATAGTGGACACTGATATGTAATGGTAGTTTTATTGCTGTTTTTTGAAAATGACGCCACAAAATGAGATTTGTCACTGGATTAGTACTTATGTTAGATAGCAATATACCTAAACTTTACCATTCCCATTTCCTTGCTTTCTTACAAATAAAGCATACTGTTTGTCAAATATATGTGCATAAGTATGTTATCAGTATTTTTCATAGATTTGATATCCAGTAGTTGAATGGTTAAAGATATTTGTTTTCTTTTTGCTGTATGGCACCAACCTGTATGTATTTGCCAAAAAATATTGCAAAAAGTAGGCAAAGATGTCACATATTTCCCCAAAATTTGACCCAAAGTAGAATTGGGAGGGATACCTTTTCTGAAACAGTTTACAACTTTACATATATCTATCAAGAGATCAAGAGCGCATTTCTTTCTAACCAAAGTTTGTTAAACGTTGTGTGCCGTTTGTTATAGTTTGTTAAACGTTACAGAAGTAGAAACAAATGCATCGTTTGGTTAGAGGGGATTGAAATTTTGACAAGCAAGAACACGTTTAGATAATTGATTTAATGTTAAAAGAAATGCATCGTTTGAACTAACAAACGACGAACGACAAACTGTAGACGCATATGCAGCGAGTGTATAGTTTATAAAAGTTTATGCAAACTTGCAAAAGTATGTTAGAAACAAATGATCAAAACGTGTGCTCGCTGAACAGTTTGTATCGTTACTGTCAGAAAAAATTCGCACCAATTAAAAAAAACATTTCTTTAGTCTCATTTTTGTGTGAAATAACGTCAAAAAGTTCGAATGAAAAAAAAATTGACTGTAAGGTGACCTATAGTTGTTATTGATAATTTCTGCGTAATTTGGTGTTCTGTGAAGAGCTGTCTCATTGGCAATTGTACCACATCTTCTCTTTTTATGCTACAAACATTTATGGACAAACGGAAAATACGGACAACCAAAACAGAAAATAGCCCATAAAACAGGTAAAATATAATCTTGATGTTCTTATAAACCAAATTTGAAAAATAACTTAGTCATCAGCAGTTTAACAATTACTTTAATATTTGAAAAATCAGCCAGTGCTAAAATTACAGAATTTTCTTCCCTTCTGGAACATCTGAGATCATCCCAGGTTTTGTTGGGTAACGTGTTTCCTAAATTTTAGTTTTCTATGTTATGTGGACTGCTGTTTGTCTTCTCGTCGGTTACCGTTTTTGCTATGGCTGTGTCGGTTTGTTTTCGACCTTTTAGTTTGATTGTTCCTTGGGTGTCTGTTGCCTCTCTTTTAAAATGTTACCTCGTCTTGCAAAAGTAAAGACACATACTGTTATTGGAGGAATTTTTGTACAGTTAAAAATAATGTTGCCACCATATTTTTGCGGAAGCAGAGTTATGAAGTTAATCAGATCTGCACACACTTTTAGAGAATCGTGTAGCAGTCATGTGTATTCGTGTATGGCCGAGTAGAGATCGAAGAGTGGTCGATTGTGATCGCGAAGGGATCGGATATTGGTCGAGTTGGTCTATAATAAAATAAATATATTAGTCGCAGTGATCTGGAAGCGATCGGGCATTGGTCGAGTTAATCTGGAAATGATCGGACCTTAGTCGAGCAAAGGTAGAAATAATCGAGTACTGATCGGTAAAATTTTTGTATTCCGACCAAACTTGATCTCTACACGATCCTTTCCCGATCAATTCGACCGCTACTCGACGAATTCTCGATCTCTTCTCGAGTGACCTGCTTCTCGATCCTTACACGAATGTTTTTGACATGGGTAGAAAGTCAGATCGATGAAGAGCAAGGTAGACTATCCCGAACTTTCTTGTCGATTGAGTCAGACCATTCTCCCGATCACGTAATTTGGCTTGATCGGGCTTGATAGAGTTGATCTAATCGGCAGTGTGAACCTAGCTTAAACAAAGAAGACAACAACCCGACAATAGAGCAGACAACAGCAGAAGGTCATAGAATATTATGGAGAAATTGTAATTGTATATCCTTTCCTTTTATATAAGTCGAGTTTAGATAGAAATAAATATTTTTATAACACAAGGTGAAGACATAAATTCTATAAAAAAAACCAAACATATGCTTCTCAGTGACCTTAATTTTAAAGACTGTTTTGCATGGACAATTGTTGTGTTTTGACTTGACGTACAATGTATCACAGATCTTTCTAGTTGCTACTCCTTTTGGTCAAATAATTTTTGTTTTTGTTGTAAAGATCGATTAAAACCTGTTATACCTCGTTGTATCGATGGTAAAACTTGCTGTTGGTATCATGATCATTTTATCTGGCCTTGAAATTTGATAAATCATTAAATCAAAATTTTCGAAAGGGTTTGCCAAAAGCAGCTTTGATAATTTTTTCTAGGGATAGAACACTTAAGTATTTTTTTTAATTTCGAAACTAAAACGATAAAACTTGAGATTAAAACGATTATACCATACTAGGAAGGAGAAACGACTGGCTAATTAATACCAATCCATCAAGTGTTGGTTTATAACTTTACACAAAACGCACAGGCTTTATACCATGAGACAATCAAATACAAAAGATCTTGCTATACAATCCACCAAAAAGACAACTACATCATCAAATAGTATGGCATATACTGCTTTGAAATAATATATGAAAATAAAATATAACTCGGATGGACTGATTGCCTTCCAAAGGTGACTGGGAAATAGAACAATGGACACTTAGGTTTTCGTCCGACCGGCAGTTAAACACTTGAACAAGTGAGGCATACATTTGTCTTGTGTTCATCACTTGCAGAAGGCGTGGCACGTGGTTGCGTAATTGAGGATACAAAATTGGTTAACATTATTTAGGACTGGAAATTTATGGAGCAACTGCTTTTATTGCTGATCTTTATCTTAAATGGAGGCCTTCAACACAGAAAAAACTCGCGAATCTCACCACAAGTTGAAAATAGGCTTCCGATTTGAGCTAAATTCTGGGATTTATATATATGAATATAGGACATACAATTCTCTTGCATTGCATATTAATTACGATTAAAAATCTGTACACCTCACACTAGTGAATGTGTCCTCATTAAAGCAGTTACCTCAAGAACAATATACCATGATAATGGAGCGATCTGAGAAGACATATAGAAATTGGAAGTCCGTGTTCTTCTACGATACATGTAGATTTGATTGGATGTCAATTGTCTGCATGGTTTGTTTCATACTTTTCTTCAGTATTTTTTTGTCGAATAATTTTTGTAAAAGTATTCGGGTATTGAACATCCCCGGTTTCAAATGTTTCATGTATACACACCTTTGCCTTTTAAATTTTATAGATATTTATATATCCATGGCTTTCACTTTGTTTTGAGCTAGCGCTGCTGATGATGGTAATTTAAGAAAATGGCAAGATTTATTAAGTGTAATTTTCATTTTAGAGAACCAATCTTTTACCAACACCTTACTAATAATATACCAAACGTAAAATAGAAACCGTTACTTTTACTTTAAAACTATAAGAAAAAGTATGTCAACCTCGTAATGATGAGACAAAAGATAAGGATTTAAATCTATCGTATACATAAATTCTTTTAGAATTTCCCTTATTGATTCCAATTATAACTAAGCAATTTTACACTTTTTGTAACTATTATATACAATTATGTTCTGTTACGTTACTTTGCCTTTATACCGCTAAGTCAGGTGGCCTTGATAGGCAAATAACCTCTGACCTGTTCAGAGCCCCTTAATCATGATAACTTGTTCTAAATTTAGCACAAGAATAACTGGGACAGGAAATATTACGTTTAATTGTTATTAAACCGTGCAGTCAGGGGGCCTTGGTAGGCAAATTACATAATATGGTGTTTTGTTATGGCCCGTTCAGAGCCCCATAATTATGATAACGCGTGTTCTAAATTTAGCAGAAGAATAACCCAGACAGGAAATTTCCACATCATCTATTTTTACTTTCACTTATTCAAAATTGTTTGTTAACGTATTTAATTTCAGTCTACTACAGACAATCAAGATGTATACAGGTAAGTTAGCAATAAGAATATTTACGAACAGATGATTTAAGGAATACCACATTAGACATGTGATCTAATTCGGGCTCTAATTCTTAGTGATTAGAAAATAATAATATATAATTGATATATATCCAAGAAAAATGGCGGAATTTTTAGTCGCAGATTCTTACGTAGATCTAATGTTAGATAACATGTAAAAAAAAAAACACTAAATAAAAATAAACAATGAATTAGTGTGTATATCTTATAATGTTGGTGTATGAGATAACACGGCTCCACCTTATTCAAGTTGTTGTTCTCTTTAATTGTTACTTTTTACGTAAGTTATCGGTGTAATACTTACTAAGGGTAGACGGGTATAGAGAATGGTTAACACCTAAGGGGCCTCTGTTTGGATAGGCGGGATGTTGAAATACATAGGCACGTCGGGTCGGAACGGAGTGTGTTAAATCAGGAACAGACATACCGTTCCCATGTTAAATATGAGGTGCAGGGTGGGACACGTGCATATATATATATATGCGTTTTACATGTTTTAAAAACTCTTTCTACAATTGAGGAATCTGTCGATGGCATATTATTAAAATGTATCATTACTTAAAATGATAGTTGATGTTTTTTTCTTAAATGATAACAACTGAGTTGTATCATGCAATATAGATTAATTTACTGGTTGTTATTTTCTAATAATCGCTAGGGTGTAAAAGAAAAAAAAAATAATTGAGGTCAACGCTTTTATATAATATTGTTTGATCATACATGCTTCACTCATAATTTCTAACAGTGAGAAATATAATTAATCTATTGAACTGACTACACCGAGGACTACACAACTCAACAGTGTAATCAATCAAACATGTATGGAAAAATTACTTTCACTTTCATTTTCCCTATTGGATTCCTGATGTCTATGTCTAAATATCTATTTTCAGAAAATTAAAATTGACAATTGATTTATTCTACTTCATTAAAGTATTTGTTTACTTATATAGTTGACATTTACCCAGATCTCGTTTACTTTACATATATTCATTTGTATTTTATGGAACTACAATTTTACTGCATTTAAATACAAACTGAATTATACATGTTATAAGCATTGTGACACAGTGGCGGATCCAGAAGGGGGGGGGGGGGGGTCCGGGGGTTGGAACCCCCCTTTTTTTTTGGCCGATCAATGCATTTGAATGGGGACATATAGTTGGAACCCCCCTTTATCCTGGGTTGGGAACCCTCCCTTTTTAAAATGGCTGGATCCGCCCCTGTGACATATGATTATTCATTTATATAATATCCTACTTTTTACATATCCACCTTTACAACTATATATATAATATGAAACATAGCAGTAACAATCGTTAAAAAAATATGTAAGTCATGTCTTACAAATAAATTTAAAAAAAAACATGTGTGTTTAATTGTCTCATTAAGATTTAAAGGGTAGAGTGGAATATTTTGCCCAACATTGTTTTACATGTTTTAGCTAAGTATATAAATACTGATAATTCGGCACATTTGGCTGTCACTAAAACCCTATAGTTCAACATTTTAATTTAAATGCGGCAGAACAAATAGTGATGGTAGTAAAACCAGGAAAACATTATATTTAATTTGCCTCACATTGTATCAAATATAGTATGTAAGAAAGAGTTGCCTACGAATATAAATGCATTCGAAACGTAAACAAGATTTCGACAGGAAATTAAAAGAAATAAATAGAATGTACTTAAACACATAGATATATGTACTTTTATCAAGAGATGTGTTAAGTACTCCGTCAACATATAGACTTCGATCTTTTTAGTCAAAGATATTTGTAGGAAGTGTTAGTACTGATTCATGTAGTTCTTAACGAAGATCGAGATGAAGTTATAATTATGATGCCTCGCCGCATTCGTCTTGAAAAGGCATGAAATATTTGCCACTGGACTTTAAAAACAAACAACCACCGTGTTAAACTAGATTCACATGGCTTATAAAAGAACATAGAAATAAAACACAGAGTGGACGTGGCCGGGTACTTGTATAACTCAACATACATGAAAAGCACTTTACGTACAGATCTAAGAGTACTGACAGTTGCTTACAGCTAGTTCAAAGCCACTCACAACTATTTAGAAAATCATGAATCTGAATCTGTAAGTCTGTACCAAACTGATCTGGGGTTTGTCTGACCGGAAAGGAAATTTGATGTTTTTCTATATAATTAACTAAAAAAACTACATTGCTCTCTGACCGAATGATTTTTATATTGGTGTCACGTTGGCGTCGTCGTCTGCGTCGTCGTCGTCGTCGTCGTCCAAATACTTTTAGTTTTCGCACTCTAACTTTAGTAAAAGGGAATAGAAATCAATGAAATTTTAACACAAGGTTTATGACCACAAACGGAAGGTTGGGATTGATTTTGGGAGTTTTGGTCCCAACATTTTAGGAATTAGGGGCCAAAAAGGGCCCAAATAAGCATTTTCTTGGTTTTCGCACTATAACTTTAGTTTAAGTAAATAGAAATCTATGAAATTTTGACACAAGGTTTATGACCACAAAAGGGAAGTTGGGATTGATTTTGGGAGTTCTAGTTCAAACAGTTTAGGAATTCGGGGCCAAAAAGGGCCCAAATAAGCATTATTCTTGGTTTTCGCACAATAACTTTAGTATTAGTAAATAGAAATCAATGAAATTTAAACACAAGGTTTATGATCACAAAAGGAAGGTTGGGATTGATTTTGGCAGTTGAGGTCTGAACAGTTTAGGAATTAGGGGCCAAAAAGGGGCCCAAGTAAGCATTATTCTTTGTTTTCGCATCATAACTTTAGTATAAGTAAATAGAAATCTATGAAATTTAAACACAAGGTTTATGATCACTAAAGGAAGGTTGGGTTTGATTTTGGGAGTCTTGGTCCCAACAGTTTAGGAATAAGGGGCAAAATTGAACTTTGTTTGATTTCATCAAAAATAGAATAATTGGGGTTCTTTGATATGCCGAATCTAACTGTGTATGTAGATTCTTAATTTTTGGTCCCATTTTCAAAATTGGTTTACATTAAGGTCCAAAGGGTCCAAAATTAAACTTAGTTTGATTTTAACAAAAATTGAATCCTTGGGGTTCTTTGATATGCTGAATCTAAAAATGTACTTCGATTTTTGATTATTGGCCCAGTTTTCAAGTTGGTCCAAATCGGGGTCCAAAATTAAACTTTGTTTGATTTCATCAAAAATAGAATAATTGGGGTTCTTTGATATGCCAAATCTAACTGTGTATGTAGATTCTTAATTTTTAGTCCCGTTTTCAAATTGGTCTACATTAAAGTCCAAAGGGTCCAAAATTAAACTAAGTTTGATTTTAACAAAAAATTAATTCTTGGGCTTTTTTGATATGCTGAATCTAAACATGTACTTAGATTTTTGATTATGGGCCCAGTTTTCAAGTTGGTTCAAATCAGGATCCAAAATTATTATATTAAGTATTCTGCAATAGCAAGAAATTTTCAATTGCGCAGTATTCAGCAATAGCAAGAAATCTTCAATTGCACAGTATTGTGCAAAAGCAAGAAATTTTCAATTGCACAGTATTGCGCAATAGCAAGAAATCTTCAATTGCACAGTGACAGTATTGTGCAATAGCAAATATTTTCAATTGCACAGTATTGCACAATAGCAAGAAATATCTAATTGCACAATATTGTGCAATAGCAAGAAATTTTGAATTGATTGGAGTTAGCTTTCTTTGTCCAGAATAGTAGTTGAATCAACTTAAATCATTGTTTTATACAATATACAATGTATATTCACTTTTACTACCAACTGATAAATTAAAACAATCTTTACCATTCAGTGATAACAAGCACCTTTTGTTACATTTTAATATTTTATGATGTATTTAGATGAGTAGTTATTGTTGCAAAGTCCATTAGAAATTTGAATTGAGATCAGTTTTGGAAAAAGGGAAAGGGGATGTGAAAAAAAATGGGGGGGGGGGGGGGGGGGGGGTGGGGGAGGTTAAATTTTTCTCATTTCAGATTTCATAAATAAAAAAGAAAATTTCTTCAAACATTTTTTTGAGAGGATTAATATTCAACAGCATAGTGAATTGCTCAAAGGCAAAACAAAATATTTTAAGTTCATTAGACTACATTCATTCTGTGTTCGAAACCTATGCTGTGTCAACTATTTAATCACAATCCAAATTTAGAGTTGAATCCAGCTTGAATGTTGTGTCCATACTTGCCCCAACCGTTCAGGGTTCAACCTCTGCGGTCGTATAAAGCTGCGCCCTGCCTGGTTGTATATATTTTCTTTGGCGCAATGTTTTAATTCTCAATGTTGACATTTTAGACAAAGACGACAATGAGTATCCAGATCGCTCTGTCAAGTTACTTAACGAGAAGAGAAGTGAATATGATGTTGACATGAAATCTAATGGCGGGAAACAGACGAAAAATCCGCAGCGAAAAATATGTACATGTGTTTGGATTAAAAAAAGGAAATGGAAAGTTTTTTTCGGTATCATAGCAGCGTGTAGTATTGGCTCCGTTGCATTGTCATTTTACAAAATGGCGAATTTGTCCCTTGATGAGAAAGGTACGTCAGAAAAAATAGTTTTTTACCAATTCTAAGTACAATGTATTGACTTTAGGTTTAAGCATAGAGCTGTGTCGGATAGAAATCGACCTTGTGTCCCTACATATATATTAATTTATACATCTCGTAACCTACTTCGGGTTGAAAAAGTTTCGATGGAAAGTGTGTTAGAAGGTATAACTGTTTAAACAAAATCTACAACATGTACAAAACAGACGAACATTCATCTTTAATTTCGTATGTGACTTACATGACTTAATCCACTTCGTCCCAAGGGGGACATAGGGCGACTACAGTTCTGTAGTCGTTTCTGTAACGTAATATTTTTTACAAGTTAGGGGTGTTGGCCCTAAGCTAAACCTTCTACGTGAAGGGTCGGGTTGTTCTGTAGGGGGTTTCCATCCCTTAGACGATTGCTGTTGCTAACGAGTTCCATCTACCCGGATTTTCTATTTGGATTAACTTCCATAGCCTTTGACTATTCCCAAGTCACCCACAAGGCAGTGGGGCATTTAACCCATAGCTGGGGCAAGGTTGATTAGAGCCAGGGCGTGTCCACTCGCCGGTGGGCCTGCACTCTGCATCTCTAAGGCCCTTGCTGCTCTGAGATCCCTTGCAAATTAGCCTGAGATACTAGACCCCAGTATCCGTGTGTTACCGCGAGGAGGCATTGCAAGAGTCTTGATGGTGTAGAGGCTTTGTACCAGCAGGAGAGGCTGACGCACTCGGCTCTCTTTTCGTCCACAGAGTGGACTAGCTGTATGTGAGTGTATCAAAATTAATTCTTATAAATGTCTATGTATATGGGGCACTTGCGTGAGGTATACGTAAATTTCTATCCGATGCAGCTCAATCAATTATGTCAATCTGAAAGTCATTCCTCATCTATATGAATGTTTAATAAGTTCTACAAAGACCTCCCCCCCTCCGCAAAATGGATGGGGTTAAATTTTTATGTTAGCTCAATTGTCAAATAAAGTATGATCAGATATTTGGTTGAGGAAAGAGCCCCGTCCATAATTGATTGACTTGTTGATGTTAAACGCCACTTTCAACACTATTGTTATACTTCTCCGCGGTCAGTTTTTATTGATGTAGGTAGCCGGTGTCCTAGTGTATACTAAATTTTGCATCGGTAATGAAATTTGAAAAAAGATATTGTAAATCATGACGATTTTCTGATTATTTTTAAAATGTTTTTTAAATTATATTATGGTTTTATATATGTAGTTTACATAACATGAATTTATGTGGTTAGTCTTTATTATTGTATATATGGTAAAAATATATTACCCAACCTGTATATTTTCAGAGATATCCAGTATGAAAAAAGACATATTAGATATGAAACAACAGAGGAAAAAATTTGAAAATGACATTAAACTATTGTATGCTGGACATTACGATCAAAATGACAACTTGGACACATTAGAAACAGGTACGTTACATATCTAGAGTGTTTAGGGAGCAACCATTTAACTTCAAGGGGACGGGTTAGTTTTAGAGTGTCCTAGAGTGTTTAGGGAGCAACCATTTAACTTCAAGGGGACGGGTTAGTTTATGTTTTATGTTTCTGTCATTTTTTTTTTTTTTTCATATGCTTGACGTTGAAGAATGTGTATTTTGGATCAAATTGGGGATAGGAATATTTTGTTTTAGGAAAAAAACATACCCCTTTCCTTTTTGAAATTAAATGGTTGTTCCCTTACTGATGTTCAGGGGATAATATATATATATATATATATATATATATATATGTCTTGAAATATAGAAAGTATAATGCAATACTGAATGATTGTAGCTTGCTCAACGTCCAAAGAAAAATATGTCAATGAGGCTGTAAATATTTAATTAGTTTCACTTTTATTATTGGATTTATATCTAAATATATTTTCTGAAAATTTATGAAGTTGACAATTGATTTATACTTGATAATTTATTTCGTTGACCTTAAACCATATCATCCTTTATTTGTATTAAGTTGTTTGCAAGTAATAAAACTACGTTTTTACTACATTTTAATATTCATTTAGTGTTTTAGAATGAAATATGATCGGCAACTCTATGAACTTGTATTTAACTTTACAACTGTGAATATGAAATTTTGTTTTAAGTAACTGTTAGAAAATATAAAATCGTAAGGTAATATAATTAATAGACAATGTATGCATTCAACAGTCCCTTTTAATAAACGATCGAATATTTGCTCAATGTGTTAACTATCTATCTGAGGAACATCGCCAATTTTCATTTGTCATGATAGTCGACCATTAAAAACCTTAGGGTATAGATTTGAGACAACAACAAATATTACCATAAACTATTATTTCATATTTTCGTGACGGGGAATTTTATAACGATATGGACATTTTCCCATTTGTGAATGCTGAACGTTTCCCAATAACTGCTTGCCTCCATTTTATTAGAACTTATTTTTATATAAATGGAAGGTAATTTATATATATTTCTTTGCAGTGCTTCAGAATACAACTGTGACCTTTAATGAGCGCATCAACAATCTTACAACAGAGCTTAACACATTAGCTAAAAAATACGAACGTCAAGGAAGACTCCAAATGGAAATGCAAAAACAGATCGATGCAATGGGAACGAAAAATAGAAAGAAGTTTGAAGAATTCAACCAAAAGATGGTTGTTATGATGCAAAAAATAAATGATATGATTGCATCACAAGAAGCTCTGAAAAATGAATCAAGAGACACTCAAAGTAGTTTACGTAGGGAAACACAAAACGCAGTGGATAAGATACGAAATGATTTCAGAGCTGCACAACACAAGTTAGAATCTGACTATAGAGAAACTCGGAACTCACTCAATGAACTTAAAGCAAGCCAGCAATCTCTACGCAGTATGTTACTTGGGAAACGTAAGTTAAATTATTAAAAAACACAATCTTGTTATGGAACGACCATTTTACTTTAAAAACAGGGGGTGTATGTTTTATTTTTTAAAAAATATTCTGATCATTAATTTGATGTAAAAAATTTATTTAGTTAAGCTTCAGGTAATCGCTTGAATGCAACACACTAATAATATGACGAACCACAAAAGTCTTTACATTGTCCGAGACACTTGAAGTTACTAGAAGTTTTTGTCCGAGACACTCGAAGTTGCTAGAAGTTTTATATGAATCATATTGACTTCCGATTTCCATAGGTTTGAGTGGTAAAAAACGAGAGTGGACACAACATTTTCAAATAAAAGTATGATACTTCAAACTAATTGTTCGGTTAACCATTCTGTCACACGTCAGACTAAATATTGAATGTAAGGATATGTGGTACGTGTGATTGCTCCTCATCATATACCAAATAACTAAGATGTTAGCAACTGCAGGTCCCTATAAGGCCGTAAACCATGAGCAAAACGCCTACCAAATAGTCAGCTATAAAACACGTGACAAAATGTGAAATATTGCAGTTGTGAATCTTTAGGGGTTCAAACATTGGACATCACTTACATTGTCTACAATATAAATCGGATAAGATCTGTCATTTTTACTAAAATCACTTTCAGTTTTGAACATATGTAATCATTCATAGCAGTATTCATAAATGTTTATATTTTATTTACTTGTTTAGTTTCAGATCTGAAGAAGCAAGTTCAAACCAAACCAAATTCCGGTCCGACTACTCGAAGCTCTGTTGGATTAATTTTAGTTTTACTGTTATTCATCCGTTTATCTTTTTGATTGGTTCTTAATTCACCGGGCGTTTTAGAAAAGCGGCTCCTGATGAACGTTTCTGCACCCTGTGCAACGACGGAACTGTCGAAGATGAGAAACACTTCTTACTATACTGTAAAGCTTTCAATAATTTGAGTCACATGCCATTTGAATCAGTGAACATTGATATTTATAACATCAATGATAGTACATTTGCAAATTTGGTGACATGCATTTCACCAAAGACAAACAGCCAAATAATGGAATTTATTTTTCTGTAAAAGAGAAGAAGTAACAATTTCACATTAATTTTGCTTATTGAAAATATGAACATTAAGTTTAAGATGACTTATAGGTCCAATTGAAGGATGTAAAAGGTGTAATTTAAAATAATCAATAATCAAAATAATGGGGTTGTTGTCTCTTTGACACATTCCCCATTTCCATTCTCAATTTTATTGTATTATTAAAATGTAATATTATTTATTCTTATGTACACATGTCACTATAATCATGATCATAACCGATATAGTTACACACTCTTCACAACGATAAACTCTATGTGATATTTTGTACTTGCAATAAAGCCAATATTTTTATATGTAACACGACTTTATAATCTTTATTTCAACGAAAAAAAATGACTTATCCAAATATAATAAAAAAGATGATATCGTATGATTGCCAATGAGACAGTTCTTCAAAAGAGACATAATAACACAGAAATTAACAACTACTATATGTCACAGTACGGCCATGTAAACAGGCATGTATACTATAGACTGAGGTCGATTTAATCATTGACAAATTGTATGTACACTTCTCTAGACAGAATGTGGCACTCTGGATATTTTTATGTCGCTTGTTTCTTGTCTCCTTGTCTTTTTTTTGCCTTGTCTTCTTGTCTCCACATGATAAGTTACATTGTTTGCTGCTTGACTGAAGCCCATATGGATTTTACTAACCGCATATGAATCTTAACAAAAAGGTTTACTATAAGTTCGCATTAAAGACCAGACATTTCATCAATATGTTATATTGTTTGATTGTTTGATGCGTAACGTCCAACAGCAAATATTTCATATATGTTCAGGACGAGAAATTTTACAATAAATACAATTTATTAGGCCTTGAACACGAGGGCGTCACGGATAAGGTCGGGGAAATTTGGAGTGTCATATAAAAATGAATGCAATTGGATAGGGACATACGTTTAGCCTTTCTATACATACGGAACCCTCGAAGAGTTGGCCAAAGATTCTTAACGTACAAAGAGCATACACTCTCTCTGCAGGTTGCACCGGGTCCTCATTCAAAGAGGACGTGACTTCGTACTTTTATATCCCACACATCCTAACGGACGCCATACATTGACAAGGAATTTTACGACAGTCTGAAAAAAGGTTATCATTTTATTCACCAGTCACCCTTGATAAGATTTCTGGTAACCATGCAGAGGAAGATAGTATTGAACTTGGTCAAAGTGTGTTTTCACCGCCAAATACAGTGTAAACGTGACAAACGTCTAATATTGTGAACTAAGATCATACACTCGATAAATTTTACCTAGTAGTACATATAATTCTGATTTAAAATTCAATCTGGGGAAAAGTTTACATTGGCCTTTGTTCTATCTGACGTCCAGTGGCAAATATTAACTGATTCAACAGATGAGGCAAATTAAAAAAATCATTACATTTGAATGATGCCTGTTCAACAGACGAATGTAGCTAAAATCCTGGATGGCACTTTGAGCTTTGAGTACAGTTACGAATCTCGAAGTACATGTAGTATGTCTGTTCATATGTTACTATTAATATCCATATATATAATTGTATATGAATCCACGAGCCCGTTCTATTTTTTCTATATTAATCCGAGAGATGGTGGACATTTCTTCCCCAAGGTTATCACCAGCCCAGCAGTCAGCACTTCGATCGATGTTGACATGCTATTGGCATTTCAATAACATAATTGATAGGGGTGCCGCTGGGTTTCTGTTATCCCACCCTTTTCATATAATTTAGATTTCAAAAATATATACCTATTCATATATTGCGTAGGTAAAAATGTTGCATTTTCCCATATTGTTTGGGTTTCGTTTGGTGTGTAATGTACCAGTAGAATATTAAAGTGCAAAATGAGAAAAAAAAATGGTTGATAAAACACAGCCAGGAACAGCAAGAAAGATGACAGACAAAGTTATGTGAACTTTATTGACCTTATATATTTCTGATAGATTACCCGACCTATTTACATGTTTTAAAGCTAGAAAAGGTGACCTATTCCAGCGGTGCGTCCTATCACCTTGCCCCCCCCCGGAAACAAAACTTTGAATGTTTCGAAAAACTAAGGATTTTTTTTTATCCCAGGCATAGTTAACCCCGTTTTGGAATTTTGGGTCCTCAATGCTCTTCAACATTGTACTTGTTTGGCGTTTATAACTGTTTTGATCTGAGCTTCACATATGGTCACCGGTGAGTCTTTTGTAGACGAAACGTGCGTCTGGCGTACTTCGTATAAATACAACCTTGATACGTTTGATAACTATTAACTCATCAGATGCATACAAATAGAATTACATCTAACGAAAAACACATGGACGTGGTCAGGTACTTATACATCTCAACAACAAAAGAGACACCAAGTACATATCTAAGAGAACTTGCAGTTACTGACGGCTATTTCAAAGCCAAGAACAACTAGTATAAAAATAAAATAATGCATCTACCGACTAAAGCAAATATAGGTGTTGAGGTCTAAATGTTTGGGTAAAAAACCTTTCAAGTTGAATTTGGTCACAACTGCAAACATATACGTTAAGTTTTCGTTTAGCGATCTAGTCAATATAAGTAGATGTATATGTCTGGCTTTTACATTTAAAGCTCTTTTGTACAGTCTTGACTGTGTATCAGCTGTTTATTCATTATTGTTTCATAATCTTCTATTATATATACTAATAAATAAACGGAATTGAACATGTTCTGGACTACGTTAAACAATCATAATATATTATAATGAATGAAACATGTGCAACAAGCCAATACCTTTCAATACTATTTTCTGAAAATCAACTTTCTGAAATCTGATATTTATCATAAATCTATGGGGAGCAAATTTACTAACAGATGTATGTTGTAAACTAAATATTTTAACACGTGCTGGTAGATAAAGAAAAAAAGATTTGATAACTTAATCAAAGTTGATATATATTAAAGGATCGCTTTTAGTCAAGACCAAGTAATATTACTAAAACAGTTAAATTCTCTTCATGTCCATTTTATTTTTGTCCTTACATCACTTATTGGGATGGTTTTGCTTTAAGGGAGCAGTCATTTAACTTCAAAAGGGGGAGGGTTATGTTTAATTGTGTTTATTTTTTTCGGCGCTATCAATCAAATCAATCTTTCAAAATTTCAACCTAAAACATATGAGGAAAAATCTGGATTCAGAATATTTTTTTGGGGAAAAGTCTGCGTTAATACCAGAATAATTTTTTCTCTCATCAAATTGGGGGTCAGAATATTAAATTCTCATAAAACATTTTTTGTAAAAAGGATATTATATGATTCTTTCTGTATGTAATTATACGATTGAAATTATACACACGTCGTTCTTTTCTGAAGTAATTATATAGAGTTTAACCGTATTATTTTCTACACTTTGCACTCTTATTCTCTTTTCCTTGTTTTCTTTCCTCATGCTGCTCTTCATTATTTTTTGTGATTCATCTTCTTCTATAAACTCCGTCCAGACCTGATAATGACGTAATATATAAAACATAAATACCATTCAACCTTGATACAGCGAGTTACATTTGTTGTGGAAGGAAATTTCCAGTGAAAATTTATAACTAGCTTGTTCTTTGAATTTATACATGTTACATAATATGTAAGTTAATACTTAACATAGTTTTCGACTATAATATATTATCAGTAAAGTCAATGAACCAATTGAAAGCCAAGGATGCAAAAGAACAGAAACACGAGAATAGTTGTGTGAAAAAGAAAAATCATAAAAATATTAAAATCCGAGGAAAATTAAAAAAGGGAAGCTTACACAGATCAAACGAATGAACATCAAAATGTCATATATCTGACTTGATACACACATTTCATATGTTGAAAATGGTGGATTAAACCTGGTTTTATGGCTAGATAAACTTCTTACTTGTATGACAGTCGCATACAATTCCATTAATTTGACAACAATGTGTGAACAAAACAAACTGACATGATAGGTAAATAAGTAAAATCTAGAAGTACAACATTGTGTTATTATCTTTTAAGATTAAAATCACTATAAAAAAACAAATTTGTAAACACACATTTTCAATAACACAATATCGGGCATGTATAAGTACGTGTACAGAGTCACATGCCAGGACAATAGTGGCCAAATTCAGATATAAAGGCCAACTTTGCATGAAGAAGCTGGAATCTTTATAAGCATGTTTAATAGATATATATCAACTACTTAGGTTAAACTTTATCACTTTATAAAGCAGTTTGAATAGCTATAATTTCATTATAATCAATTTTACCCAGAATTTCAGACATAAGTTTTAAATTATGTAGGTAAAAAATGTTTGTGCTTTCGAAGGAACAACACATTTGTATTTCTCTTCATGCTCAGTCAGTATGCGTTTCCATATTCTACACAAGAACACTACATAAACCATGTTGCAATAAATCAAACGCAAAAAAAATCTCAGCCGCACACTACACATTTTCAGACTTTTTGCGCTTGCTCTTTACCGTTTTCACAAATCTGCATTGTCATAGGGCATGCCGATTTCCACAAATTAGTATTTCGATTACATAAACAAATATATTACGGACTTAGACCTCTCTCACCGGTCATACTGGCCGCATAAAGGAACAACACAATTTATCACTTGAATTATTCATTCAGAAATCTATGTTTACAATAGTAATCACTGACATCAGTGATTATATTATAGGATAATAAAAGTTATCACTTGTTCTAAATTCAGAAATTAAAATTTACCCAAACAAATCTACTTTCATATTCACTTATCATGATTTGTTGTGAGATTGTGGTTTGGTCTCACTCTGCAACTAATATTAAATATGAATAAAGGTAAGTTCTTTAGAATATATTCAAATTTGTCGATTGAATAATTTCGTTCTGAAAACACATAATTTAGATATATACTAGGTTGTGACTAGCAAAAAAGTTATTAAAAGTATATTTGAGAATGATACTTTGGACGCAAATGGATACTTCTATAATCGGGGATTCCTAACTTGAAAATATTTATAGAATAACTAAGATAACGAAGAATTCAACGCCTATTGTTGTATGACGTCAGAGAAGTGAAATAACAACGTTTTTTTTACACGAGGAAATAAATTTATTCACTGCAACCAATGTAATAAACGAATCTAATAATACAAGAAACAACCAAGTGTCAGACACAAATTGTTCTTACGTATATGTGTCATATAATACAACCCTATAGTCACATGATCGCCTCATTCGAGGTATTATTTTTTTTTCTATTTAAGTAACTATTTTAATCCCTTTCCTAAATTATGCAATATTTGAATCATAAACCTTTAAACACAATTAAACATAGACAACAAACGCATCTGCCGACAAGCAAAAATTCTTCGACTTTGATAATGATTTTGTCAAGTTCAACATAAATAAACGAAATAGTACAATTTATATCTTTGCTGTGGATTCATTTATTTTCGTGGGTATCAATTTTCGTAGATTCAGTAAACATTTCATTTTCGTGGATATTTTATTTCGTGGTTTTGTCAAAGTCTGCATACAAGCCTATATAACATTTGTAATTATAATATTATAAACATTTGAATTCGTGGTTCGCCTTCACCCACGATATCCAACGAATAACAATGATTCCACAGTATTTAATGTTGTGTCACACGTCTCTATGTTGGCATTATATATACAGCTAAAGACAACAATTTCCATACAGATAGCTCTGAAAAATTCCTTAACGAGGATTCAGCCGACGTGAAAGTGGATTTAACGTCACACGATGAAGAAAAAAGGAAGCACAGCAGCAAAGTACATGTTCTGTGTATAGAAGAAACAAATGTCCATGTTCCGTTAGTATTTTAATAGTATGTAGTATCGGCATTGTTGTTGGTTTAACCTACAAACTTAGTGGTCTGTCTCACGACAACAAAGGTACGTCTATAATGCTGGTATTTATGCAGTAAGAAATTTCAATATTTAATCGCCCCGTGTATAGAGAAGTTGTGGTTAACTTGAATAGAGCATTGTACTTAGGATTTTCTTATCCCAGGAATAGATATCCTTAGCCATATTTGGCACAACTGTTTGGAATTTTCATTCCTCAATGCTCTTCAACTTTGTACTTGTTTGGCTTTTTAACTATTTTGATATGAGCGTCACTGGTGAGTCTTATTTAGACGGAACGCGCGTCTGGCGTATTAAATTGTAATCCTGGTACCTTGATGAACATTTTACCATGTAGATATAGAACGAGATTTATATACAATAACGAATCAAAGGCATACTGAGTGATATTGCTACTTAACTGCATCTACAAATTTTACCAAATTGATGAGAAATGCATTTCCTTGTTTAGGACTTTCTTATCGAAATGTGATCGACTGTTCTGCTTTATATCAATGGAGCAATGAGAGAAACGATCATGGTATATTACACTATGGTAGTTTCTTAAATATGATTTTATAATTATTGTGAAGAAAAACATAATTTGAACGACAAATCTTTGTTTTACATGTATCATTAAATTTATTTTATATCTTTGTATTATTTTAGACATATCCAGTATGAAAAAGGGCATATTGCAGACCAAAGTTCAAAGTAAAAAATTCGAACATGATATAACATTGTTGTTTTTTGGTCAGAGCCGCCAAAACAAAGATTTAGACAAAGCGGAAACAAGTATGTAAAATATCAATTACTACAGTACATACAATTCATAACAAGTGGTATTCAATTTTTGTTTTTCAATCCTAGATATACTTGATATAAGTGATCAAATATTAAAACAGAACTTTGTCATCATAGACAACTCAATGATGGTAAAAGACTTACTGGAAAAAAGTAAAATCACAAAAATACTGAATTCGGAGGAAAATTCAAAAAAGAAAGTCCCTAATCAAATGACAAGATCAAATGATAAAACACATTAAAAGAATGGACAACAAATGACTTGGTACAGGCATTTTCATAAGGTAGAAAATGGTTGATTAAACCTGGTTTTATAGCGCTAAACCTCTTACGTGTATGACAGTCACATCACATTTTGTTATATTTACAACGATGCCTGAACAAAACAAACATAATAGGTAAAATTGTCAAAATATGGGTACAGCAGTCATCACTGTGTTACAATCTTAAAACAAACAAATATTTCACAAAAAAGTAAACAAGTATGCTACAGTTGTGAATCAACTTTAACATCATACGCTTTTACTTAAAGAAGCTACCTTTTTCAAATGAACTGTAGTGATATTTGCCATGTTATACCTATTCTTTCTTTGATAATTGACTGTTTTATCTTCAATCTTTGAGACCAAAGCGGTTTGTTTTTAAATTAGTTCAATATTAGGTTTTTAATATAATGTTTGTGCTGATAAGAATTTCAACAGAGCGGGTCAAGACTCACAGAACGAACTAAGAGCAAACCATCAAAATTTACTTGATAAAAGTGAGTTTTTAAAAACAGATTTCTTAAAAACTTTTACAGTTTTTACTGTATTTTTCTATTGTAACTTGAGAAGTGACAATTATCCAGTAATAAAATGAAAATTGTTTAAAGGATACATATTTTAAAGCTAAGTAGTCAACAACGATGCAGACTTTTTTCTGAGAAACATGCATTTCCATTTTCCATGCTATTAAAAAAGCTAAAAAAGACGTACTAATTGCAAGACCATAAGTGTTTACATTCTGTGGTTTTGAGGGTACATGTAAATCATAAGTAATAAAATATGACATTGTACATGTTGTATGCTATACATTTTCTATATTACAACCTGATAACACTAACTTATTGATATATGAGTAAGTAGGAAGATACCAAAGAGATATTGCGACTTACATATATACAATAAGAAGTAATGCTCACTTATGCTAAACCTTGGGACGGACGATAGAACGGAAACAAGTAAAACGATATTCTCTCGGTATTTTGTCTAGGGGAATATATAAATAAAACTTTTTGACAGATGACACAAGTCTGTAAGTTGACAATCCAGTAAATTATACATTAAAGCTTAATGATGATTTAAAAACAATCAATACTAGTTTAACATGTTTGAGACGTGGTTGATTAATTTTAATGCAAACAAAACTGAGAGCATGACCATATCTCTGAAACTTAAAAAACCAATTCATCCACAGCTTTTAGTGAATAATATCCCCTTAAACTATGTACATGAACAACTTTATTCTTCTTATATCTGGCCAGTTTTTGAATATGCTGATGTTGTTTGGGATTCATCTACATTGAATTTAATCCACACAATTGAAGGCAGCGACAAGAGGAACATGGTTAACATCTATTTATTTACTATATAAGGAAAAAGTAAAATCACAAAAATACTGAACTTAGAGGAAAATCAATTCGGAAAGTCCATAATCACATGGCAAAATCAAATAACAAAACGCATCAAAAATGAATGGACAAGAACTGTCATATTCCTGACTTGGTACAGGCATTTTCAAATGTAGAAAATGGTGGATTAAACCTGGTTTTATAGCGCTTACCCTCTCACTTTTATGACAGTCTCATCAATTTCCGTTATATTTACATTGATGCGTTACATAAAATAGTCAGAATGTGCGTACATCAGTCATCATCGTATAACAATTTTAAAAGAACAATTTAACAGAACACAAAAAACATCTATCTACAATCACATTCATTGATTTGTGTGTCTGACGTCAGAAAATTGTATACGTCACATAGATTTGTCGTTCAATGTACATACAAACAATTTAAAAATTTACCTCGGCAATGTTAGCATACAGGGTTAAAAAATCAAAAGTATGTAAGAATAAATATCGGGATGGGGAACACTAAAGGATAGACGAGAGGCCTACAGACTTATATATTTGTACAAAATGTCTAACAATAGTACTCCTTCTTATCTTAATAATATTTTACGTTAAAAGTTCCATAATATACATGAATATCATACGCGTTATACGAATGATTTCATATCTTTTGCAGCAAGAACAACATTATACCCTAACTATTTCCTCTCAGCAGCAGTAAATTCCTTGAACTCGCAAGCTATTGAACTGCAAATTGGTCCGTCCCTTCTCGCCTTCAAAAATTATTTTACAAGTAACCGTGAAATTAAGCCTGTATTTAATTAATGTGGTTTCAGCGTATCAAATTATAATCCTGGTACCTTTGATAACTGTTTACACCACAGGGTCGATGCCACTGCTGGTGGACGTTTCGTCTTGAAGGTATCACCAGCCCAGTAGTCAGCACTTCTGTGTTGACAAGCATATCAATTATATGGTCATTTTTATAAATTTCCTGTTACAAAACTTTGAACTTTTAAAAAAACTTAGGTTTTTTCTTATCCCAGGAATATATTACCTTAGCCGTATTTGGCACAACTTTTGGGCATTCTGGGTCCTCAATGCTCTTCAACTTTGTAATGGTTTTGCTTTATAACTATTTTGATCTGAGCGTCATTGATGAGTCTAGTGTAGACGAAACGCACGTCTGTCGTATTAAATTATAATCCTGATACCTTTGATAACTGTCTTAGGTCTGGTAAAATATAGCATGCGAGAAAATGAATGTGGATGTCTTTTAACTTTTTTTTATTAAGCATTTTCTATTTACAAAAATACATGCTTTTGAAATTGTGTGTTTATAGTTATATAATTGTTTATCGGTAATTTGTACATTTTTCCTTTGATGTGTACTCGCTAATAATGTCAGTATCAGTGGACTGGCCGTGATATAAAAATTATTGGGTTAGTACGCAAATGACATGCGCGAATGCAATGCGTAAGGATCTACTTTCCCCTTTCATTCACACAATTGCGCGATATTTTTTCTGCGCAGAAACGCACGAGATTTTTGATGGAATAAAACATTTGACATTGTTTGAAACATTCAGTCAGTTTAGCCTTTTTGAACAATTATTGTGAAAATGTGAACAGAAAATGCATGAAAAATCCGATAGACTTTTAAAAAAAAATGCGTTTATGAAGTACAACATATCGTCCATGCTGAGTTTTTATTCATACAATACCAATACATAGCCTGGTGCTGTTCCAAGCAGTTTTCTTTTTCTGTTTCTTGAGAAGTATTTGTTTTACCTGTTCAGTCACTATAAAGTGTTACAATTCATATTTAAACGCAACACATAAATAGTTACCAAAAAGGTGCCGCTATCGCATGATGAGAGAAGCTAGAAAAAAAAAAATGAAATTTATGCATTTTCGACATGTTTGTGGGACCATCATAAACAATTTTAAAAGATGGGGTTTCATTGTCAATATGACAGATATTCATAGAACCACAGGAATCGGAATTTTTGTCAATAAAATTCTGTAAATAATAAGTCGACTATTAATACAGATTCTCGTAGACATGGTAGAAGCTCTATAGTCGACTTTATTATTTACAGAATTTTATTGATAGAACTCCCGATTCCTGTGATAGAACAAAGAACAAACAAGTGAACCGTAATATTCATATGCGGATCCGTAGGATAACTTTTAAAAAGGGGGAGTAACCGGGGGCACCAAACTATAAAAGTCTGCTTTGACCAGAAGTGTAGCCTTTATAAGGGGTGACTGAATATCGCCTACCCCTAAATTCGCTTCTGAAATTAAAGGTAACCGCAGGGCATGACTTTGAAAAAGCAAGAATTATAAGCTAAATGTTTAGTGAAGCTTACATTGCCTCCTGCATAAATGTCTCCTCTTAGTGCTTTCCTTGAAATTATTTGAAATCAATGTGATCGTTTACATGATGACCACTGAACGAATAATTACAAAATAAGTGTTATTAAATAAATTTTATCCACTAAACTAAGTAAAATCACAAGAGTTTGAAATCCTATCAAGAAGGGGGAAAAAATATACCAAAGTCGACTATCACAGAAGAGCTAATACTGCAAACAGAAAAACGTCACTTTCTGAAACCATAGAGTTTGACTTCATAAACTCGTCTTACTGTCATTCCGAAAATGTTACAGGAAGATAGGATTTTATGCTGACAATCGACGACCAGATCAACATGTATTGACAATGCAATGTCAAAAGAATTTGATTACGCAACGTCATTTGCGATTCATGTTAACGGCCGCATTCGGGAGAAGCTTTACTGTGATAGTCGACTTTGGTATATGTTTACCCCCTTATTGATAGGATTTCAAACGCCTGTGGTAAAATATAATTATAACTTGTCGTTGAACTCAAAATGATGATCGATGAAAAATCTGCTGATTCATATCGTATCATTCTCATTCATTGTATTTCTGACTATCACTATGCTGATGCTTTGTGAAAAAAATAAAGAAATTTGACTTACCATTATATTTGCCATTAGTGTCATGTACAAAACAGAATATTAATGAAACGCATGCAATAATTCCTTTTCAATACTTTTTGCAAAAGAACGTCATGCTTACTGCACTGTGACAAAATTTCAAATGACGTAATGTAGCCTGTGACGTCAAGTGTGATTCGCCGTGATTCGACGCGAAAAAGAAGTTCGTTTGTTTTTTTTTTCTCTATTATTGTAGTGATTTTTTTTTAAATTACCGATAAACAGAATAAAGGACTTTTTGTTTTTGATACTGACTTTATCACAGAAAATATCAGGCTCGCCCTTCGGGCTCACCTGATATTTTACTGTGATAAAGTCAGTATCAAAAACAAAAAGTCCTTTATTCTATATATATTGGGAAAAAAAATGAAAATAAACCAAAGAAAAGCATAAACACTGCCATGTTTTTGCTGCATTTCTATTTAATGAGTACGCAATACGAACATTTATTATGTAATTATTTTCATGAATTATACATAAACAACAAAATAGCAAGTCCGCAATAGTTTCGCTAAATCTTGTATCCCTTATTTGATATATTGCTTTTAATTCACTTCAAAAGAAGACATACACAAGCAGTTGATATTACAAGTTGTTTATGTTTACACGTATTATTTAGTAAATACTTGAATCATGTTTGTCATGTTGCAGGGTTTCAAAATTAGTTATGTTGAGAGTATTATGATATGTACACAAACCAATGTAAATTATCTAAGCATAACAATATAACTTATAAGACGTAATTTGAGTTTCAGCATGTATCATGATGTAAAAACTGCAATCTCTTTAATCATCTACAAAATCTAAAAACCCAATGGACAGGTTTTGCACTCGCGCATATTTAAACAATCAATTGGTTCATAAATAAAACAAAAACAAAAGATAAAGATACGTTACATATGATGTTTTGTGTACAATTCAAATCGATTGAATTTCAATACTGAATGATTTATTATTTCGAACTGGACCTTTAACTGTCACCTATATGTTCTTTTCAAATGCATTTTGTTTAAATGAAAAGATAGTAAATAACACAGTTTCTATAAACACAATCAAGTAATTTTAGGTACTTCGGAATACACAATTTAAAACTAAGATATGTTGTTATTGTAACCTGTATATCAAAATGAACTATTTTTTTAAGATGAGGAGATGTAAGTAGAAGTTCTTTACTGTATGGGTAAATCTATTGAAATACTACTTAGCCATTTGATAAGATCCTGGACATACTTTGCATAGTATAGGCAAAGTAATTAAAAACAACAAATTTTAAATCATAGCAACGTATATTAGGATAAGATGGGGCTTTAATCTAGTATTGGTATGAACTTTGTCTAACCGTAATATAATTCAATTTGATACCTTTATACACATTATGATAGAGCCTCAATCTTTAAAAGGCAAGACTGCTACAAATTCGTTTATTGTAGTTGTGACCTACTTTTTTGTAAATAGAATAAACATGTTGGTGGATATTTGATTTCGTTGTGTTTCACTTCTTTATTTGAATACCATTACGACATTTAAGAATTGAATGCTTCAACGTAGGGGTGTTTAAGCGTTGACTGAACTACATTTTGTATGAAGCGCAGATATAGCTGTTTGAGAATTAAACCGTTCTGCACCACAAGCATGATGAAAACAGTGTTTTCACTATCTTCTAAAAGAGATGGGTATTATAAAATGTATAACTTTACAACCTGCTAAAACAGGTTCCATTTACTTGCGTTAACTTATCTATCAAATTAACAATAGTTCCTAAACATTATCCGCTGCATTTATATCTGTGGAAACCTGTACGTGTCTGACTTGACAACTCGAAATACATCAATCTACCGTCGAAAAACTTTAAACACATTTGTATCTCGGAAACTATAAAGAATCTTATATTACTAAACTTCAAGAATTTTCCTAACTTATTTTACAACAAAAAGTTTCAAAACATCAAAATATTCATTGTTCTCCTACCTATGATTAAGCATGTTTTCCTAAATATAGAGTGAATTGGTCGAGTCGAATACAGATTTCATGAGCTACTGTATAGCGGGTTATTTTCGCAGATTGAACAATTTGCCAAAAGATATTCCGCCATTTTGAAAGCTAAAAGGCAAAGCATGCAAAGGTATTGATACAAGTTTTGAATCCACCAAAATAATAAGCGCCAAAATATTTCGTATACCCAATTCAATGAAAATCGCGAAATTTTACTTCCGCGACACTAACCTGCCATACGGTAGTAAAACTTCATTGTATTGTGATAATGATGACATGGTCAAATGAACATGGTCTGAGATTTTAAAACTAAAATATGTAGAATTTTCTTATTTTTGTACTTAGCTAGTTATATAAACATTGGCTATATCTTAATTGATACTGCGATATGAAATATATTTTATCGACTGTGATTTTTTTTAAATCGGTGCCTTGTTTTTGATTTTTGCATTTGTAGTGGTATATTATATTTTTCGTTTATGAGATGATGGTCTGACAAGTAAGTCTTCTTTTTGACTGAAGTTTATTGTATGTTATAGCTGTAATACCATACCACTGTTCTTTGTAGGTGGGATTGTTAAGCCATCAAAACATGTCTAAGTATCGCAATTCTTCAGTGGTAAATGTTGTCAAGTTGTTGTCGTTTGTTACCTCTGTCAGTGTTTTCTTACTAATTGTTATATCGGAAATCAGGTAATTAGTTTAAATTACTAATTCATAGCTCAATGTTCAAGTTGAAAAGACCCCGTGCTGGTTGTTAGATATGCGACCGGCCGCTTAAACTCATGCGCTGATCCTCGTTGAAAAATCCTCGGACTTGTTACCCTGTAAAATATTTCTCCGCTGACTCGTCGCAAGTCCCTGGGCGCATAGTTAGCATCTTTCGTTCAATCTCTTAGTAAATTAAAAGAAAGATGGAAAGGTTTTTGGATTGCTATTGCAGCTAAAATATATTTTGATGAAGGTAAATTTAGAAAAGCGTTTACAACGTCTTGTGCTATTTTCATTCTCCGGCTAGGTAACATGGTTCCATTGTGGTGATTGTCGTATTACTTCTATAAAAATATTTAAGTTAACGATATACAGGTAAAAAAAAACATGAAATATTATGCTATAATTTTTGGAAAAGTTGAATTTTAACAATTTCAAATACTATCTTTAAAAAAATCAAATCAACGTTTCGTAGATTCAGTAACACATGTATTTTCATGTAAATTTGATGTTCTGGTTTAGCCAAAATATGTATGTTAGCTTATATATAAATATATATATCATATTTATTTCCCACATCAAATTTATACTTTACATGTATGTATCTAACTCCCTTTCTGACAATTTTATTTATAGTCGTTTTTTTGTTGTATTTACTGTTGTGTGTTCATTCCAATCAGGATAATACAAAACACATAAATGATAGGTTACACATGTGGATGAAAGTTTACTTTATATTGATAAATTGAAAGCGGTATGATTCTGACCCACAAACTGCTTGAACAAAGCTTTAAGAGAGGCGAATGCAGTCGGTGCAAAAATTGATTGACCGATATGATTGATAACATGTAAATGTTTTTGACATATATTGTAAATACATGTACATGATTTATCGTCTATTAACATTGTGTCCTAATACAATGTACCTCTAATGATATTTTTATTGCGTGTTTATTTGCATGCCGTGTAACATTCACACAGAAAGTTTTGCTTACCTTTTTAAATTATTGGAGACTTTTCGGTTATCTCTTAACTTAATTGATTTTTGAGGTTTGATCACCGGTTAAGTACTGCCATGGCTACCGAGTATGATAAAAAGAGGGACAAAAGATACTAGAGGGGACAACTCATAAATCGAAAATGAACTGACAACGCAATGGCAAAGAATTAAAAAGACAAACAGACAAAATAATTATCAAAGGTACTAGTATTATAATTTAATACGCCAGTCGCGCGTTTCGACTACATTTCGACAAGTTATGAATCAAACACAAACAGATTATTCTCCAAAAGTATAAGTATCGAGTATTCGACGTCTCTTTCTGCCTTCAACATATTCCTTGAACACAAACTTCCCATTATTCCAGTCAAGGTAAAGCGATCTCAAAATTTGACATTACCTGTTTCAACAACTGATTCTTTGGGCAATAATCATTGGTATATAGAGAACCATTTATCTAAAATGTTCTCTCTGGTGAAGAAATTTCTCAACTGCTATTTATGGACTAACACACGTGTAGATGCAATATGAAATGGATAAAATGTAGTGAACTGCCGGGAAAGTGGTATCAAGCCATTTGAACCACATTATTTCACCAGTTACATAAGAACAAATTTAAAGAGAATTTTTTTAAAGTCAAAACATAATATTTTTGTAATTTTCTGCTAAAATTGTTGAATTTATTTGTCTGTCCTTTTCACATGAAGTTTATATATTATTTTTTGAAAGATCTTCACAAAATGATAAAAATCAAACTTGTAGGAATGTTGATTAAAAATAATGGAAATTTTTCGAACAGTTCTATAGATCTAACCAAAAAAGTTAAAAAAAAGTTCTCTTTGTGATGAAGTCATATACTAGTCCATTGTATAATATACCTGTTAAAGTTGTAAATAATCTCTTTGAGTCATAAGTTAAATCTGTAGCCTTATATAATGCAGAAGTTACATTTTTGGACTCCTATATTACATATTTTAGAGCCCACCCCCCCCCCCCCCCAAATAAAAAGAGCAAGTAACTCCGGATAACAATTGGACCCTTTTTATTTCATTAATAAAACTCCCTTAGAAAAGTTACACCTACAGTTTTTACCCGCTCTTAATTGGTTTACTTATACATTCTCGGATTTCAAATGTTTGGCTTTGAGCGTTCCTGATGAAGGTATATCCAGACCAGCCTCGGACGCATGAAATTATTAAACGTGTTTTCAATTGTTTGTAAATATAAACTTGGTATAGAAACACTTCATCGAATTTAAATTCAAGAGCTGATCTGGGGAGACTTTCTCTGGAACTAAATATTAAATTTCAATCTATATTGTATCTTAGGAGGAGTTTATTTATCAGATTATATTCTGATGAAATTAATCCTCTTTTTAAAGAATCCTTAATTTTGTCTCAAAACTGAGTCTCGGCAGAAAACAATCTTGCAACTAGACCAATATTCATTGTCGATAATGGTAGGCCACACAGAGCACGCATTGTTTCAGAGTATATACGTCAGGAGGTAATTGACACTATTCCATGGCCATAAATGTCACTGGTTATGTATCCCATTGAGCATGTCTTGGATGATATTGGTCGAAAAATCAGCAACTGGGTACAAGCTAGTAAGAATTAACAGGAATTACCAGCAGCCTTGATTGAAGAATGGCAAAGAAGTCCCGTTCGAATATTAGTTCAAAGCATTAGCAGACGAATGAATGAACTTTTCCGGAAGCATGGAGGCTACACTCGCTATTGACCTAAGTTGTACTTTAATGTATTCACAAATTGTCACTCTCGAGTTTGAAAAGAATTGTGTGCATAGTGCAGAGCAAATTTTTCAAAAACTTCAGTATCAGTTGAAACTTTATCTTGTATTTAATTTTGCCATTTTTCAACCATTTGCACAAATTGAAATAGTCAAAAATTCAATTATAAAATCAGTCCAAACTTTTACTTTTCAATGGATGTTTTATATGTTATCTTATAAAAACACAAATTCCGTTCATTGTATCGATATTTCACTTAGTTATGAATTCAGTAAAAAAAAATATTTTGGAAAATTATCAGGTGTTGCTTAACTTTTTTGCGAGGTGTATAGCAGAGGAAACTGGTATGAATTTTGACACCTTGAAAACATATTCCTCAGAAAAGATAACTAAAAATATATGAGAACAAATACAATTAAAATTGAAGCATTTTTTTGAAAAAAAACTAGTAAATGATTAATTATCAGATATTAATGATAACAGCAAACTCACTAATTATAAACATGTAAAAATTAATAAATCAGAAGAAAACTATTTAACTTGCTCAAAACTTGAAGTCAGAAAACTGATAACAAAATTTAGATTAAGTGACCATAATTTACTAATAGAAAAAAAGTAAAATTTCCTAAATACTAGAATCATGTTTGTCAGGTAGAAGGGTTTCAAAATTAGTTAATATCTAAAGGATTGTCGTTTGTTTTAAGCCTGTTAAAACATTCGTTTGTGTTGAGAGTATTATGATATGTATAAAAACCAATGTAAATTATTTCAGCATATCAACATAACTTATTAGAAGTAACTTGAGTGTTAAAACTTAGTTAATAAATACAGCAGAGGACAATATGACATTTGTATGAAAATTGCAATCTCTTTAATCTATTCTACAGAATTTGAAGTCCCAACGGAAGATTTTACACTCACGGATATTTAAACTATCACTTGACTCTAGATAAAAAAAAATACAAAGATAAAGATACGTTACATATAATGTTTTTAATGTACAGTTAAAATGGATTGAATGATTTATTATTTAGAACAGGACCTTTAACTGTCACCTAGACGTGCTTTTCAAATACATTTTGTTTAATATGAAAAGATGAGGAAATGTAAGTAGACATTCTTTAATGTATTGTTACATCTATTGAAAACAACAAAGTACATGAACATAGATTGCATAGTATAGGCATCGTAATTGAAAACAACATTTTATAAATCATAGAAACTTTTTTTAGGATGAAAGGGGGCTAAAAACTAGGATTAGTTTGTTCTGTGCCTAACTTTTCTTGAATTCAATCTAATAAATATACACATTATAGTAGATGCCTAAATTGTAGGAGGCATGCTGTAGTAAATTCGTTCATTGTCTTGGTGACCTTATGTTTTGTGAATAAAGTAAAAATGTTCGTGGATATTTGATTTCATTTAGTTACACTTCTTTATTTGAATATTATGAGACTTTTATGAATTGAATACTCCTTTTGTGGAAAAGCATTGATCGAAGTACAATTGTATCTAGCGCGGAAACGCTTCATTCCAAAAATGTGTGCGCGGTCAACGCTTTAACAACCCTTACTAAATTACCGAAAGAAGTATTCAATATTTTAATTGCATTTTTTTCACTTTGATCATGAAACCTGATTACTATCAAGTTTTTCTTTTATTTGCTTGTGCAAGTTATTGTGGAAACGTGTGTCATCATGAAGATTAATTTCAGAATGACGCGTAATTGCTGGTACATATACAATATAGCCAATTGAAATAACGTATTATAATAAAACATACATCAAGTGTAACTAAGAAGTATAAATGCAGACACATTGATATAAAATATCAATTCTGAAGATCAATTTTAACTTAAATTTAAATATAATAAAGTAAAAAAGGTATTAATAAGGTTTGAAGTTTATTATAAAAGACTGTTTATGTTTCAGTAACAAAGAAACAAGGCTCAAAATAAAAAATAAATAATTATGAATGTTAACCATATAATACTACGGAAGCCGGAAGGGGACACAAAAAAAAATAAGAAAATACTTTTTTTTAATTCGAGATCACGATAAAACATTACCGTTTTACCGAGTTCTCGATAAAAAAATATATCGTTATCTCGATAAAACAAAATTGTTATATCGAGATCTCGGATTATTATATCGTTTTCTCGATTTATTAAATTTATTAAATCGAGATCTCGGATTATTATATCGTTATCTCGATTTATTAAAACGAGATCTCGGATTATTAAATCGTTATCTCGGTTAAATATATCGAGATCTCGATAAAAACATATCTTCATCTCGATAAAAACATATCTTCATCTCGATAAAAACATATCTTCATCTCGATAAAACGAAACTGTATTTCTGAATTCGTCATTTTGATTTTATCTAACAAATAATCAAATTAATATGAGAAAACAAAGTTCATAGCACTCTTTAAAATTTTTAACTTAATTCATTCATTTATTTAGTTTCGGAGAATAAACTAGTGGATTTCCCTAACTATTTTTAACAGAAATTCCTTGGTTCAAAGTATGGACGACCTGAATACCAAACAATATATATAAATATTAAAATACTCAACGTTATCTTATTTTAGTTCACGTTACCTTTGCTGTTCGTCATCCCATATATATATTATATAACATGTCCATTGTGTCGCAATGATCATTAGAGTGGTTACGGAGGACCTAAATGCCAAAATACGAGTGAAAATTGAAAAATAGCCAATTTGAATAATGGAATGGATATTTTGAATATTCGAATAGACTGTTGCAACAATTCAGCTCCTAATTCCAAATATACATTATACCTCATTCGAAAGCTTAAAAATATACCATTTTATCCCTCTTTCTATAAGCTTTGAAGTAGTGTATAAAGGGACCGAAGGGTCTGTGTTACTATTCTAATAGGCGTTGTGGAACATATTGACTATATGTCTTTTATTCTCTATAAATAAGCTTTCGAATGAAGTATAAGGTATGTATGTTATTAGGGGCTAAAGGGTCGTAGCAGTCCATTCATTTATTTAAAATTCGCTATTTCTTAATTTTCACGAGTAACCCCACTAATGGTAATTGCGGCACAATGGACATGTTATATCTAAAAGTATGGGTTAAGAACAGCAAACGTAACATAAAAATAAAAAAAAAAGATAATTTTGAGTATTTTAATATTTTAAATTATATATATGTTTTGGTATTCAGGTCGTCTATACATTGAACCAAGGAATTTCTGTTTTCCGTATAATACTAATGATTTGGGAAGAAGACATGAATTTATTAATTTTTATCTTATTAGGGTATTTTAGAAGATTTTAGTGAATAAAGATATAAACAGATAACGAACTCGGATTTTGCAAGGTCTGTTTAATTGCATATTGTAGGTTCAAAATAAATATTAATCATCCTGTCTACCTGTATCAGAATGAGTTTTTGTGTATCGAATTAGTCAATCAAATGATTTACTTTTGTTTTACTTTCAATGTTGACATTCTTCTCCTTTAAATAACTGAACTTCATAAAAATTCATACGCAATTCATCCCCAGTTAAATGAAGGTCATATGATTACAGATTCAATGGGGTCAATTGTGGTCTATACAAACGACCTTTGTAATAATAAAATGATAAACACATTTTACATTTGATTTTATATATCATTAAATTTCTTTTTTATAAAAAATGTTGAAAGCTGTGACTCGTAAATATTTTAATTGCTTTACAATTGAAGGCAGGATTATTCCTATAATATAACACAAAATACAATGTAGGGGCCTCATTATTTTCATTCAACCTTAACGTTGTGATAAAACACAATATTATTTTGTTCTTTGGTGTCATTTAAACTACACATATACATTTCCTTTGAATATTATTCAATCACCATTGACCTTGAAAGAACTGTTAGTTAATTTATTTGTGATAACAAGTTCGAGTGTTTTAAAAATATGACTAAAATGGACTTTGAAACAAAAACAGGTAAGGACATTTTTCTGAGATAAATCATATATGCGTGAAGAATTGTGTTGACAAGCTTTGTTTTATAAATAAATAAATTGATCTAAAAAACAGCGTACACACATATTGATGTTGAATCAACTATAAATGATAACTGACGAATTGAAATAACCAGATTCGCGGTCTTCATCAAACTGATAATGAAGACTAAAACATCTTTTCTCTTAAATACACTGCTTGCAATAAATGTTTATATATAAATCCCGTCCATGTCGCCTTATGTATACATAACAAACTCTTTCTTAACTGAACTTTGTTTTTTTTTTTGTGTCACAATATAAGTACTGAAACATATATATGAACGCAATCTCAGGTTCCATGTCACAAAATGACTAATGAATGTCAAATAATGAAGCATCATCAATATCAATGAAGTTGAAGCAAGGATACATTTATAACACAGATATTCATAATGAAGATATTTTAAAAATACAAGATTATTTAAAAAAGGATGCCTAAAAAATGTTTTACATTCAGTTCGATATTTGAGTATTATCGTTTTAGATTTGTTAGAACGGTAAAGTAACAGCACTGATTAACTCTGTCGGTAACTAAATACAATTTAAAGAGAAATAAGTGTATGTTTGTTCGCGTGTCCGCGTTCATGTTGTCACATCAATAATTTCTAGAGAAAACAAAATGTCTATTTGTTTTATAATTCTCTATCAAAATAGCTGGTTTAAAATAAGATTTACTTTCTTGGAAATCATGGATTAAATTGATGTGTATAGTGCATATTGATATAACAGGTAAATTGTTATAGACTTTTAACTGATTACAGAGATATTTACAACAACAATGTCTAAGGAAATGGAAATAACTGGGATCACATGTTACTGACTAATCACATGTAAGTATTTGTAGATATGCAAGTAATTTAAAATTTCTTTTTAATCAAAACATAGAATGAAAACAATACAGATCCACATTTAAAAATCAAAACAGAAAAACATTTTCAAATGGCAAAATTGAAAGCTCAATCACATCAAACAAATTGAAAACAGTTGTCGTAGTCTTGACATGGTAAAGACGTATGTGGTAAATGGTTGAATAACACTTGTTGTATAGCTAGCTTAAACTTTCAGTTGTACGTTATAGAAAAACAAACTTTTAAAGATATGTATAAATTATCCATAACACAAAGTACCTGCAGAATAAAAACATACAATATGCAAAGGGAAAGGGATTTTATGGCTGCTCTTTGTCTCAAAGTCTGAAATATTGAATATTTTTGTTTTGTTATGTTTTAAGTTATTGGAAACACAATCAATCATTACTGTAGAAATAAAATCAAAGTACTGAAGTAATGAACATCGGATGACCGCAAGTTCTTGTGGATGGTCAAAAGCACTTGTCACTGAAAAAAATCACATCTCGCAACCTGAAAGTGAGGTTAATGTACAGAGATATATGTTTTCTGAGATAATTCGTGCGTGAATGATGAATAAATGACAGAAAATTCAACCTCACCGTAATAACTATATTGCAGTGATACAAATCAATATACACTGGTTTGTTGTTAATATTATACTATATTAACCGTTACATTCATATATACTTTTTATCTATTTGTATGTCATTTCATTCTACTATTCTAATAATAGTGCAGTGCAAGTGCATGGCGGACACTCTTCTGTAAAAAACTTGATTTTTCTAAAAGATTGGATATGAGTAGGCATTCATATTTTCCCGCTAAAACCATTACAGAGTTACCAGTCCCTGCCGAAATTGTCACAAAATTTCTTGAGATATTCTTCCGCATGCTTTCACAAAATTTTTTGGTACGTGTGCATAGATATTATCAATGATTTTTTACTTATCTTTTCATAAGAGAGGGACGAAAGATACCAAAGGGACAGTCAAACTCATAATTCGAAAATAAGCTGACAACGCCATGGGTAAAAATGAAAAAGACAAACCGACAAACAATAGTACACATTACACAACATAGAAAACTGAAAAATAAACAACACGAACCCCACCAAAAACTAGGGGTGATCTCAGGTGCTCCGGAAGGGTAAGCAGATCCTGCTCCACATGTGGCACACGTCATGTTGCTTATGTGATAACAAATCCGGTAAATAGTCTAATTCGGTAGGTCACATTCATGAAAGGGAAGGGGATTGTAGTTACGACGTAAGGAACATATCCGATATCATTTGTGAAACGGTTATTCTTTAAACAAAAATATTTTCATGAGTATTCATTGAAGAGATGTATTTTTAACAATCGATAAGAAATGTTAGTTTGCACTAGTTAATATCTGGGTATTTTTCATGTGTGAAGATCGGTTAAAAACCCAAAACGACAGTTACGTGTGCAAATTTTAGGCGATAGCAATACATCGGAATGACCTCACGGTTCTCGATGTAAAAAAATAAAATACTTTGTCGTTTACGTGATACATCTTAGAACAAGTTTTTTTTAAACGACCATTTAATATAAATAATTCGATGTCAATATAAAAATAATACTAATATATAACTCAAAAATTCCAAATATATACTGTTCACTTTTACTATTTAATAAGAATGATAAATTGCTATTGACAGTTACAAAAAGTAGCTGCCGGTTTCATATGATAGTAACTTCAACAAGATACCGACAAATACTTAGGGTAATTAAGTTCGGCTGAATATTTCGATGTAACTAATTTTCCAAACTAATGCAAAAGACTCCTTAGTAATTTTGGAATAATAGCAAAACATAGCAATCAGAACACAACTTAAATGGAATCCCAAGAACAAATGGATTTACAATAAAAATACCAAGCTCCAAGGTAAAGTTGCATGTTGGTGGTCCGTTGTCGTGCTCAATACTCGATACCTGATGGTCATTTTGTGTATCATCAGTCATAGTTGTCGGTCATTTACACGGATAGTATTTTAAACATATGTGTAATGTGCGTGCACTGTTTTATATTGATACACTTTGTGTGTCAATATTCCGGATGCCGTACATAATTGGAAAAAAATCAAGCAATGCACCCGCTATTGAAATAAATAGAGCTGGTAATAATGATTGATTGATGCCAAAGAGTTTATATCCTTACTACAGTGATGATGTTTGAAGTTTTATATATAATGTATGTATTGGTAAATTCCAAATTTAAGAATGATGTATTGTATCATTTGGTAAATGATGTCCTTCAAGTATTATGTTTGTTGACATTATATGTATATTGTTTAAGATGACATTGAAATATAATACCCATTTAAACATGTTGTGTGAGTGTTTATACAATAAATATATCGTGTACTTCTATATTTCAGTGCAAGCTAAATTAAATTATGGATGACTGGAATGAGGTAAAAATGGTACAGGTTATTGCTTTATGAGATATAATTACCAATGAGACATGTTTTTCATCACAGGGCTTGAATGCCAGTAATGTTAGGCCATCATACACACAATTCATACCTATCAACAATAAATGGCATGCTATGACATTATGAGCTCTTATAAAAACCTCGGTATGACAAAATGTGAAACAACTCATGTCAGACAATTCACAAGTATAGTTTGTGGTATTATAATGAGCTGGTTCTTCATATAAACCGTTTAACACCCAACCTAATATTTGTCCCCCGACCAGAATATTGTCCAAAAAGGCTTTCTGTAACACAGGTGGAAGTAAATCAAACAATCATATTCAACAAAAAAAACCATTACAAAATGATTATACATAGTTTATATTGTTATACATAGATTATATTATTATCACATTGAACAATGAAAACACATTTGAAGGAGTATCCAAATGTTCAACATGAGAGTTAAAATAAAAACTTAAAAAACAAGAATGTGTCCAAAGTACACGGATGCCCCACTCGCACTATCATTTTCCATGTTTTATGGACTTTGAAATTGGGTAAATATCTAATTTGGCATTAAAATTAGAAAGATTATACTATAGGGAACATGTGTACTAAGTTTCAAGTTGATTGGACTTCAATTTCATCAAAAACTACCTTGACCAAAAACTTTAACCTGAAGCGGGACGAACGAACGAACGAACGGACGGACGGACGGACGGACGGACGGACGAACGAACGAACGGAGCCACAGACCAGAAAACATAATGCCCCTCTACTATCGTAGGTGGGGCATAAAAAAACATCAACAGTAAAGTTGGAAAGGAAATTTATTTCTAATAATATGTTTTAAGTGATATTTCATTCATGAAAAAATGACAAAGCTGCTGTATAAAAAATCTAAAATATTCTTGTAGAAACTGTTTTGGGCAGTGAAGCTAGGAAAAGTCACACACGTGAAGAACCTAATAGCAGAAGGTGCATCAGTGCATTATAAAAAAAGTTATTTTGTAAGTTACTCCGACATTTCTTTATTTTAAAAAAGGAAACATTATCTGTTACCATTTAAAGTAATCACAAACATTTTTAAAACGAGACATGAAACGCATATTTATGGATTTGTGCCATATTTTATTCAATATTATCATCAATCATAGGAATTATGTTCCCCATTGCTGCATGGTTGGTTATTCTTTTGAAAGAAACAAGACAGTACAAAAATACTTTAAAAATTGGCATTTTCTTGACTCTTCAATGTAAAAGATCAAACGTCATTACGTTATCCTGATTATTTCAAAGTGGCAATCGTATAACATTTAGCAGTGAACTTGTCTTGCTTGCTCCGTATATCGTTGTCACGGCAATTTCAAATTCAATTATGTTTAATATTTACCAATAACTACCAAACCTTAAATCATTGAAAGTTAAGTGATTTTGAGATGACAATACATAAACTGCATTACCGCATAGTAAGCTATAAAAGTCCCCTAAATGACAAATAAGGAATAATTCTGAGAATAGTAATAGCCAAATGTATTTCAAAAAAATAAACGAAAAACAAATACGATATACATTAGAAAACGAAAACCACTGAAATACAGTCTCCTTACTTTGGACATACTCGTATATAACGGAGTTAACCATGTTTACTCGCGTCATGCACATACTACAGGTTAAAATCTTGTTAATATATACAATGCAATTTCCCATAGGAACTCCATTTGCGGCTAAAACTGAGACACTTTTATTATGAAGTTTCTTCAAAAATTATATCCCAGAACGAAAAGATGCTATTCACTACTATTTTATAAAAAGGTCAAAATATTGGGCTGTGTGTCATATTTTTAACATTAATAAGTCCTGAAATTTTCAGATTTCAAACTGATACTAAAATTGTGTACTATCCCTACCTTCACTTTGAAATGCTTGAGACCTCCTTATATTGAACTTTTCGGCGCTTCTTTGTTTTATATACTGGTAACATTCCCAATCCTATTGCTATGAGATGAAACACAGAGATCGTATCTTGGAACCAGTACGTTAGCAAATCAACATATAAATGACTATTATGTATCAGCCCCATAAAAGACGTAGTCTTACAAAGTGCAACATACACGATCACTTTAAACATAAGTATGTTTTTGTTTCGTTTGAAATACATTTCCTACGGTTATAAACCAAATTTTTAACCAACATACTTGTATTTATGGAAGAATTAGTTGTAAATGTAAATAACTGTGTGTTCACTAAATCCGTGACTCAATAATTTGCCAGTTATACATAGACATACAAAAGCAAACAGGACGAATCAGACACCAACAGAAACAATAAGGTCCAAAGAAAGTAAATCAACGACATAAAACAAACACTTGTTCATTCTGTCGTTCATTTCGTGAAGTAGTTCGTGTGTAAAACTAAAAATATAAATAAATCTAGGAATGGACAGTTATGGTTGTTGATAATAGATTTATTTAAGAAAAGTCCCTTTTGGTAAATTTTGACAGTACTTTTGACCATGTTTTGACTTTCAAAAGAAAATAAATACCATCAAGGTAAGTGTTTTCGAATTTAACAATACACTCAAATTTTGGTTTGTCTCTATTTGTTTTGCCATTAACTGTAATAGCAGTTACCGACCAAGTTTTGTATTAAAGGGTCTTAGATGTGCCAATAGGGATATCTGCTGACAATGCAACTTATTGCCGAAACTCACATAATTGTTGCCTTGGATAACATGATGATTTTTTCATGATTTTTGGGGTTCTCGTTAATCGATACAGAACGACTCAACACATCTTTTGATTGAATGATACAATGGTTTATAAGTTTTAAAGGTTTTTTAATATTCAAATATTCATTAATTCAGACATTTTTCAATATATGACAAGTTTTGCATACCCCCTCTCAAACAAAAAAACCCGGAAATTTCTTATTTAGTCTTTAAAAAATGCCCGAAATCATAATCCACAATGCCTTTTAACATAAAAATGGTAGCATACGCTATAAGTTTATTACTTTGGGATATTATCAAAAATATTTTGTTAATATTGAACAAAAGGGTTAAACATGCTACACTGAGGATCTAGTAATCAGTATCCTTGAGTTTCTTATAGACAACATATTTGTTAAATTTGGAGGTAGACTTTTTCAACAAATTGTCGGCATTCCTGTGGGAACGAACTTTGCGCCTCTCCTTGTCGACCTCTTCTTATTTTCATAAGCATTGGAATTTCGTTAGACACTTGTCAAAAACCAGAAGATCAAAAAAGCAAAGTTATTTGATTAATTTCAGATATATTGATGATGTTCTTTCCATTAACAATCCGAACTTTTCTGAATGGAAACCATGGATATATTCCCAAGAACTAGAAATTAAAGACACGGCTTCCTCCGCCTCATTTTTCGACTTATACCTCGAATTTGACATACACAGTCATCTCAATACCAGAATCTATAACAAATGAGACGATTTTAATTTTAAAATCACCAATTTCCCACACCTTAGTAGCAATATACCAACGTTAGGCACTCTGTCCGCTAAAGTAACGTCGTAATGTTACGATCTGCCGATCTGACACGTCATACAATATTTAGTTCTGTATTACCACTTGTTATCGCAATTGCAAATAGAATTACTGGGTTGAGTTAGAAATAAATTAGATAGAAAAATAAATGAATATTTAAAAAATATTTGCATGGTATTATATTTATTGATATACAATAAATGAAATTTGCGTCCTGTCAAACAAAACGGTAATTTTTAGACGACGTTACATTTTTCGTTTATTTTATCGGAACATACTTTATTTTATTACGCTGGCGCGTCATCTATAAACAATGGATATTTATAGCAGAAGACTCATTGTGATGGAAAAGTTTCAGAGATTGTACTGTCTGATGCTCCTATCGTTCGGTAGGTAAATAAAGTAGCCTGTACGTTTAAAATGTAAAAGGTTATCTTTCTCTCGAAAACGTACGTAAATAAATTGGAGCTTTGGAGAACAAACTTTAGAACTTCGTTGAAATTATCCCAAAATTTTAGCTGGATCTGGCTTTCTAATCATCATTTGCACAGCGCGAACCAGACAAACTATAGATGTTGATACTTTTTTCGGAATTAGTCGACAACGTTGTGAAATACTTTGCAACGTTTCTTCCATTTGACGATTTGTGTAATTCCGTGAAAATGAAAGGCATTGTTGTTGCCCAAATTGTAAAGGTCTGTAAACAACCATCGCAAAAAGTATGGCAGCCCGGCACCAAAAAAGCCGTGTATGTTTTATATTTATTACTTTTGATTGTTAAAAGTAATAATAAACACTTACGCCAAATTAAAACAGCATACTCTATGTAACATCTGATTGAAACGGAGACCCGAGTTGTTTGTCAGACTGTCTATTTGTATCACGAGAAACTATAGTCAGTTTCTTTTTTTAACTTTCACTTTACTGTCTTTAGACTCAGGGATGTGTGTTATATTTAGGCGAATCACCAGAGTTGAGGCAGTGATGATCAGTGATTGTTGGACCTCACACCACAACACTCTGCAGTTAAATATGCCACCTTCCTTCTTTTGCTATATAATTCTGATAGAACTACCAACAAAAAATATAAAAAAAAATGAACAAATATTTTGAAGGTATTTGTTTTTTGCTTTAGGAAAACAGTATCATTAGACTCAGATTTAACACAGCTGTATTTTTTAATAAATTTGTTTTCATGAAGTGCTCTCCTTTTTGATAATATAAACAAGTATTTTCTTGTTCTTATATTAGATGAATCGCTGAGATTAAAGAATACATATTTAAAAAAAACATGTGCAATTTTAAAAAGAGATATAAAAAAACCCACAAAATTAAAAAAAAATGACCAAATACTCAAAGATACTGCTACAGACAAATAATACTTTATTTAATGTATAATGATACATTAGTTAATGATTTATCAATAAGTCAGTAGATAATAGTAGTATGATAATTAGACACGAACAGCAATCCAACAAATATATAGCTCTCTGCAAGTAAAAGAAAGGCCAAGTTTTAATATGTTTTAACAAGAAAATTCGGACTTTTAGATTTTTTTGTTATTACATATGCTATAAATCTTGAGATAAAATTATTATATTTTCTGTTTAGATTTAATACCAGCCGCTGTAAAAAAAACCCACACAAGATTGAAGAAGTAAGAAAATATGACAGCTATTTGATTTTTCAATTATTTGTAAGTAATACTATGCTTTATATAAACATTTTTGTCAATACATGTATCGAATATTTATTATATTAAAAGCAAGTCCCCGAGTGCAAAACACAGAACATTTAAAGGTGTCCAAATTTTAATCATTCTGTCACATGTGTGATTTATGTCAATGGGTAATTGGTGTTTAACGCCACTTTCAGCATTATGTACTATTTCATAGTAGTTTATTTTTATTGGTTGAGTTAGAAAATAATGCTTGTAGAGAACCAAGATCCAAGATAGTAAAACTGACAAGCTAAATTAATATTGTAGTCAAACTGAAAGGCTTAATGTGTGCTTTGAAATTCAAAACCTTTGTGTTGACAGGATAGTGATAGAGACGTTATTTACTTAAGACCATTCAGCCACTGAAACCAATTTCAATGAAACAGTAACACAACAATATGGCATAGAAAAACATACAGTCTTTATCTACAGCACAAGTTAAAATAAAAATTGCGGAGTTTCCGTTTTCTTACTTTAGTTTGCCTCAATCAAACGAATAGGTGCAAAATGCTTATTACCACAAAACACAGATCATGTTTAAAATTGGGTGGCGTCACTTTTACCATTCATGACTTATGTTCTTTTATAAATGAAACAATTACTTAATCTGTTGGCTTGATTCTCTTCCTCTTGTTTGCTTCAACTAAATTTTATGAAATTTATACACAATGCTTATAATTACAAAAGGGCCTTAATGAAATTAATCCTGCATCTGTATGCGGAAGTTGACTGGTGCATATTGTTACAGGCAGGGTATTTACAGCCCCAAAACACATTCTCAATTTATTTAAACAATGTTCATTTACAAGAATAGCCTAGTATAGGAAACCCTCCTGTCTGAAAAATGCCTTCAATATATTTTTTCAAATCAACTTTGAATTAATTTGAACAATTTACTAAAGTGAAGAAAGTTTTCTATTTTCACAAATACAATGTATACTGATCCCCAATTTGAAAAAAAACAAAACTAGTCTCAATACTCAGGTTTTTTCCTTTTTTTCCCCATTTTTTAATTACAATAAGGTAGTGGTCTAAAATTAAAAAAAAATAATCTGACTAATCGTGTCAAAAAACTAAATATTTTTTTTTGTGCTTTGAACGTACAATATTTTTGACTAAGAAAAAAAAACCTAAAATTTATATGCCCCACTTACGATAGAAAAGGGTCTGTTTGTCTGTTTGTAAGATTGTCTGTCTCTTTTCAGTTTAAAGTTTTTGGTCAAGGTAGTTTTTGATAAAATTGAAGTCCAATCAATTTGAAATATAGTTTACATGTTCCTTATGATAACTATGATCTTTCTAATTTTTATATGGTTATTGCCCGTCCTTTTTGTGACCTGTATATGAGAACACACACAATCATGCATATAAAAAAACTCATATACTTTTTTGAAAGTCATTTGATACATATGAATTATTTCACTTGAGTATTTTATTTATTTTTGAATAAGAATGGAGAATTACCATGACCTAGTTAACTAGGCTCTACTGATATGATAGATATTCTGATGTCTAACTTGGAGATCTCGATTACGTTGGAAAATGTATCAGGTAGATGGTTATTCATACATATCATGAAACAAATATGTTATGGAGAAAACATTGAAATTAGTCATATGTTGTTGAAACAGCAACCAAACAACATGATCATATAATCAAAATTAAAAACAATTTGATGGTTATATTTAAATAAATAACTTGAAATGGCCTTAACAATTACAAAGTAGATAAAATATAGAAAAGAAATGGGGAATGTGTCAAAGCGACAACAAACCGACCATAGAGCAGACAACATCCGAAGGCCACCAATTGGTCTTCAATGTAGCGAGAAACTCCCACACCCGGAGGTATCCTTCAGCTGTATTCATGTATGTTGTTGAATTATGCTGAAAGTATTTACTAGTTCATTTGACTGGAAAAAACTGATCAATATTTCCTGTTTTACATAACAGACTAGACAAATTGCAAGATAGCAAATATGGAAGAGTCAAAGTTGAAATAACATTAAATTTATGAAAACAGCTAACACCTACTCATATTTTTTTTTTTAATCCAATTGATATTTGTTATTTTGATTTTAAACTACCAGTAAGTTTTAGATATTTATATATAGAAACAACCTAACAGCACACACTAATTTCAACTATTTTATTTTTTGTATTTTGTGTTATTTTCAGATGTAGAAGTAGAAGAAACAACAGTGAAAAAAGAATGAGAGTCATCATTTTAATAAACATTTAACTTGAAATTGAAATAAATCTAATTTTTCTTTATTATGTATTTCAAATATGAGCATTGGGATAAACTTTAATGAGACAGCAAGCCAGCAGCACAATCCAAATAGCTATTTGGAGGTGTACGTAAACTGCATGCAAAAGTGAAATTTGTGGTTTTTCAATATAAACTAAATCGTAAGTTATCAACTCTTTGGGGCTTTGGTGCAACTTGCACAGTTTCAGATTTATAGCTTCAGAACATGGTCATGAAAGATTTATTTATTCCACATTTAAGATGAATATATCAGTATACAAAGAAGGAGATGTGGTATAATTGCCAATATGACAACTGATTTTATATGTTTTGAAATATCTCCTTTTCTTGTCTCGTTATGTCTTTCGTCCACTTCATATTGATTTCCCTCTATGTAATTATATTGGATTCGATGGTGACTGAGTGATATTACATTATGCAAGTCATTTTTCATTAATTTCTTGTATGTTTTGATTAAATAGTATTCTTTTAAAGAGGCATTGCATTTAAAATGATATTCATTGCTCCGAAGTATGAAATATTGTTATTTTCTGAACTTCAGTTTTTGCTGTTATGATGCTGGGCTACTGCCACAACCTTGTTCATGCTCTTTACTGCCCTGAAACAATCTAATAATTATTCAACAGTGATTCATTATATGTATTAGAAATTACTTAGGTATATTAAAAAGGCAATATGCCAATTATTTAGTCTTATTGTTATATGACCGAAAAGAGCAGATTCCTCCACAGAAGAAAATGCGCCAAAGGGGGAGATAATGTCACAAAAAAAAACTGCCGTACCGATGACAAGAAATAATGTCATTTTTTTACCAGGCAATAAGTATGCTTCAAATTGATGTACACAAATAATCATCACCTGTTCGATTAGTGAACGCTGCAGAGTCACTACCAACGTCACCTGCATATAGGATATACATTTACCAACTTCGTCGATATTCGAGAGCTTGCAACTCCCACTCAGATTTTGTTAAACGTCTCCAATGTCTGATCAAAAAGTTGATGAACCAGGGGTAAATCAAAGAACATCTCGTCCTTTTTTTAAAGAAGTTCATCGGAAGATAAAAAGACCTTGTAGAAGAATATTCGATATCAACTTCACACATAACACATGATGGTTTATGTATAGATTCTGCGTACTGACGTTGTCTTCATCATGATAACGTGTTATATTGTTCTTTTATTTGTCTTTGTCTTATTATTAATATTACTTTTACTGTTTGGTCTGTTTTTTGTTGTATCCATTTGACGTGGTGCGGTACTTACACATCCTGTCAATGTGTTGTTTGTATTATCTCTCATTTCTGCTGGTGTGGTTTGTGACGTTTTGAGTTTTTTGGTACATATGACGTGACTCTGTACTTTTAAAGATCCCGCCTTTATGTTAATTGATCTATTATACTGCCATAATGTTATTGTTCTATTATAGTTTTGAAAATACTTTGAACGACAAAATTATTGTACTCGTGTAGTCTTGTTTCGTGGCAAATGAATACACCAAGACAATATAAAGTTATGGATTCTTTATTTCGTTCTATATTGTAATCCAAAAATAAATACCCTGTAATAACCATACATTATATTAATGGATGTAATATAATTAAGTAACTATATAAAAGATTTAAAACATTATGCTAACAATTATGAACAAGGAAACTGTTTACTTTTCCAAGCATTTCAATAATAAAAGAATACTATATAATTTCATTAAGTCGGAAATAGTGATCTCCAATTCTATTGTTTCATGAATACATCTAAATACCAAATCTAATCATAATGCATATGTGGATGCATTAGTAATACATTATAACAGTAATGCAATGAACTGTTAAATACCAAATTTAAATAAGCATATTTAAAAATAACATATACATGCAAAGCAAGAACATACGTGCAAACAAAGCATAAAGCACTTTCTAAAGCAAACAATACAATAAGCAAAACGCACACAGATTCAACATAACATAACCTACCTCACAGGTATTTGTGAAGGCTTGAATACAATTAAAGTACGATCACATCAGGTTGATGCCGACATGGTGGGTCATCAATATGGAATATACCTGCAGTACAAATATTAGATTCATAACTAACCTAATCTGCATATCAAAATAAGATAGTTATTATCTTTATCAATTTATGACTTTATTTAATATCTGAAATTATTATAAAACATTCATTCCATAAAATTCAATAGTTTAATCCATTTACTGAAATTTAGCTGTTTTATATAATTTACTGTTTTAACCATAAAAGCACAATTATTAAAGAGATTTAAAGTTCTTTTAAGTTTTCTATTGTTACACTTGCATATCACATCTACACATCATTCAAACATGCATTTATTCAAAACATTCGTAAATCATGCATACATATAATTATAAGGATAGATAATTAATATATTAGTATAAGAAGAATAACTGACCTTATAAATAGGAAAACCAAACTCCAAATAGAATATAATATTACAATTTACTAGACAATGAAAATGGTGTCCATTACACAAAGTGACCATGTAGAAATGTAAAGTTCCCGCCAAAGAATTGACCACTAATCAATACCAATAAAACACAATTGAAACACCTGATAAAAGTCATACCTGAGCGAACCTGAAATATACACTCCGTATAGTTTAACCATGCAATAATATAATACTACAGTATTACTTATATATAAAATACATATATCCTAAAATAACACTTTACCACACTCGCTTACTGGTATTAACCATATGTGCATCTTAAAAGAACTTCGGGATAATTTCAAATCTCGGTTTTATTTCCGAAATTAGTTTTAAAAAAAATTTTGAACATACTTTGAACGACAAAATTATTTTATATTGACGTTAACATTCTGACGCCAAACACTCGACTCTTAGCAATGCATATGGTTGTTTTATATTTTATAGATGCTTTTTGTGCGTCTTTGTGATATATTTGTTTATTTTTTTTCTAATTGAGATTGTGTCACAGTGATGACTGCTGTACCCTTGTTTTGACAATTTTACCTGTTATGTTTGTTTTGATAACGCATAGTTGTCAATATAATGAAAAATGACTGTCATACAAATGAGAGGTTAAACGCTATATAACCAGGTTAAATCCACCATTTTCTACAGTTGAAAATGCCGGTACCAAGTCAGGAATATGACAGTTTTTGTCTATTTGTTTGATGCGTTCTGTCATTTGATTTTGCCATTTGATAAGGGACTTTCCGTTTCGAATTTTTCTCGGAGTTCAGTATTTTTGTAATTTTTCTTTTTTCCTTAGGATACCATATAATAATTCATTATGATTAATACTCACTGTACATGTACATTATATGAACACATTGTTGACGTCCAACTGCGTCATTCTGATGCAATATATTATTCGTTTCTGAAATGAATTTTACGTACAGTCTACTTCAAAGGCTGTGATTTATTTTCTTTTTGTATTGTCGAATGGTTTGCCTAGAGAAACAACATTTCAATAGCGATGTGAATGTGTTGCATCGATTCATAAGGGAGCTACCATTTGATTAGGGGGGGGGGGGGGGGGGGGCTAGGAAGAAACATTTTGTCCTGCATTTTTTTAGCTGTAATCTCTGTCCTGCCTTTTTATTTTTCACTCTGTTCGGTCCTGCCTTTTTTCTTTAGTTTATCCTGACTTTTTTTTACCTAAATTGTCATCCTGCCTTTTTTTTTGCAAGTGTCTCATCCTGCCTTTTTTTTTTAACTCAAAACTCCTGTCCTGCCTATCTTTTTCAAATTTTATCCTACCCCCCCCCCCCCCCCCCCATAAAAATCAAATGGTAGCTCCCTAATGTATGTGTGCTTGACATACACAAATATAACTACTCAAAATGATTTTCATATACAATTAAAAACTTATTATATCAAAACTATTGCATTCATCGCACGGATAATACATATGACGACGTAAAGGTTAACATATTTTTTTAAAGAAGAATTTAAAATAGAATGATGAAATTTCATCCAGATAAAAAACATTGTATATAGAATGTACACAATTTTATGAAGTTAATCAATATATAGTTATATTTGCGGCTTATATTTGAAACTGTTGCTATTAGGATTTTTTTTATAGAAAATATCAGTAGGTGCGTGTATATGTAAATAAAGGCAGCAGTAGTATACCGCTGTTCAAAACTCATAACTCCATGGACAAAAAACCGAATCGGGGTACAAACTAAAACTGAGTGAAACGCATTAAATATAGAACAACGACACAACATTAAAATGTAACACATACAGAAACGGACTAAGCATTATACAAAATTCTATGAGAATAACAAATATAACATAAAAATCAAATACATGAATTTGGGATAGATAAGTACCGTGACACGTCTTATAGTAAAGTAAATTCACACTCAAAAATAAGAGAAAACAAACGACACAACGGAAACACAACGTTAAAATGTAACACACACAGAAACGAACTATAATATAACAATGACCATATTCCTGACTTGGTACAGAAAAAAGTAAAATCACAAAAATACTGAACTAAGAGGAAAATCATTTCGGAAAGTCCATAATCACATGGCAAAATCAAATAACAAAACGCATCAAAAACGAATGGACAAGAACAGGACATTTTTAATGGAAAGATGGTTGGTTGAACCTGGTTTTGTGGCATACCAAACCTCCCTCTTTTATGGCCATGTGAAATATAAAATTAAAATGACAACACAACATTACAGGACTACAATATAAATAAAGAGAAGAACATAATTGACAAAGAAACATACGAATAATAGCTAACAAAGGCAACAAGTTTAAAATTTTAATACGTCAGAATAGCATTTTCTCCACACATAGTTTTCATTCTTAATCGGGTTAGTAAATTACCAAAATGAATCGCCACGTATTCGACTGAAAGGAGGACAAATTATCTGTAAAAATAATTTTGTTAACGGCAAATCATAATGGGTCATGTTAAATGTGCAATAAAGAAACAACTCAGCATTTTGCAAAAATGTTTAGTGTTGATATATTATTGAATCGCTAAAAAAGAAAAATTTAAGCTCCTTCAATTAACCTATGATTGTTTTAATTTGAAATATGTGCCTTGTGGTTGTTTCTTGAGATATTTACATAGCCCAATGGCTGCTTTATAAGTTGCTTAGGTTGTAATTTATAAAGTTTAATTTTAATTATAGAATGGAGTATCGCTTCTTCGTGTTGCCAAGGACAAAGCAATCATTGAAATTTTAATTGAGAAAGGGATAAATGTTAACAGCTTAGATGTTAATGTGAGTAAATGGTATCGTATCTAAACATTATTGTATGATTAAATAATCATAATTAGAAGTATTCTCCTCTTTTTATTAAACATATTAAGACATATATAAGTGTGCTACAGTGTGTATGTGTCTGTGTGTGGATATTATACCGTGTTATCATGGGAGTTTTCTACTTATAGTGAAAAAAGGTCATCAAAATACTTTGTCATTGAATTATGGTGTTATGGAGGTGCAGATATTATGTAACTTACGATCGCTTTGAATTCGATTCTGAGCTTTGCTGCAATGAGAAATATTTATTGAATGACTGTCTCAGAGATGCATTTACCAAACCAAATAAAAGTTACCTACATATTTACATATCTTCATGTCCCAATTGACCAGGAGCTTGTTATTAATTGTTTACTGTCTGATTTTGCTGTTTAAAGCGGTTTTTTTAGTCTTATCTGTATTTTCTTGCTTAAATCTATTACAAATTTTGTTGGGACTGTTTGATACTTACTGTACAGCATGTATATGAAGATCTCATAGAAGTTTCCAACCATGAAATAAAACGTTTTTTAAGTTGTGATGAATTATTGTTTTAAGCCTAGTTCTCATATACGCTAAAGTGTACCAGTGGCGTTGACCACAAGAAAATCGTGAAAAACGTAAACCAAATTTTGCTCCTAAAAGAGTTCATATGCACTTCAAGCCAGACGCAATTTACATGACAGACGGTCAAATCAACAGAACGGGTATTCAAAGTTTTAAACTTACCTGTAAAATTGAACATACCAATCTTACCTTGTAAAATATATATCAGGGCTATGTGGTTTTTTTTGTATACTGGACATAATTCAATACATCGAAAAAAACAACGTTTCTTAGAAAATATAACTATTTTAAACGAAAATAATAACCTATAAAACAAAAATATTTGGTTCATAATCAAACTAAACAGACCGACAAATAAATAACAATTATAATGATGCTCAAAATCTCTGCTACAAATAAGGTTTATGAGCCAGAAAAAAAATTACGTGTTTGCAATACTGACTTCTGGAAGCTTCCGTCTCATTTGATTAAAAATAGAAACGTAAGCAGTGACTAAAAAATAGTTTTAGCTGTCAATGTTACTTGTATATCTGTATCACAAATCATTTACAAAAAAGGTAAAAAAATAAATAAACGAGAACACCGAATGCTAATCTCATTTAAAAAAATGGACTGTCCATAAAACTGACAAAAATAAAATAAATTAGAATAAAAAAAAACCGAAACAATCATGTCATCAATAATGACAATACAAAAGAATGATAATAAGAACAACAATAATAATAATACCTATACTCATACTAGTGATAGTATTAATAATGATAATAATAATAATAATAACATAGGGTTATTGCATGAATTTTCCCAAAAATTCATGCAATAACCCTTCTATTGTATAGCAATATAGTACTTGAAGGTAAAAATTGGTTTAAAGTAAGATTTTGTCGTTGATGACGTCATGACTTTTTGAAGATTGATTGCACAAGTGCAATATTATAACTTATTGCACGCTAACTTTAGTTACTTCTTGTGGGAAATATTATATTGCTATGCAATAATAATAATATTAATAATAATAAAAATAAAAATAATAATAATAATAATAATAATAATAATAATAATAATAATAATAAAACTTACTTATACTCTAAAGGGATCGACTCACCTTCACAATGCAATAAACGATGGAAATGATGAACTTACACATGTTTTGATCAAACACAAAGCTAATGTGAATGCCGAGAACAAGGCAAGTACTTATTTAACATAGTTAAGAAAACAAGAACACTTCAGAAGCTACATGAAAATTCAACGACGCATGACCAAACTTCCAAATAGAAAAGCACATAAATATAAACAAGAATATACTTTGAACCCCACATATTCTATTGGTGACTTTGAGTTATTTATATCCTGCCAATAACATCGACACGATACTTAAGGATTAAATCGGTACACAATTTCTTGCTATTATGTAAATTTGTTTGTTTTTTAGCAAGGTCAAACACCGCTACATATAGTAAATACAGCAGAAATTGCAAAAATTTTAATTCAGAACGGCTCCAATATGAACAGCTTAGATTTCAGTGTGAGTATATACAAACATTTGATAGTTGTTTGGTTGTATATATGATGTCGCGTGAATTTCGTTTGATAAATTGTTGCTAATTGAAATGTTGCGTGACATCATTGCCTTACATTGTAAAGAATCAGGTCCTGTCCTAGATATTTAAGGAATTACTGTAATATTGTTCTGTCTAAAAAGAAATTACATACAAAATGTGGTGTACACTGAAAAACCCGTGTGCACCACATTTTTTATGTTTTTTTAAATAGGCAGAAACAACATTAAAGTCATTTCTTATAATTTAATACTTCAATCCATTTTAAACCGGAGTAAATTATGAAAAAACGTTGGCTACATCACGATCATGTGACAAAATAATGTCTATGCGCTGATAAAAAAATCAACTTTAGCCAATCAGAAGACACGTTACATCCAAAATTAAATTAAAGAAAAGTATTAGGCAGTGGGATGAAACGTCAAATGTACAAATTCCCAATAATAGAAGAAACAAGATTATGAGAGCGTATTCAGACAATACCGACCACCAATAAAACAATAAAAACAATCCAGCGATCACGAAAATGTCGAATATCATCAACTACAGTTCACTACTTACAATGTAAAGTAGACATAACTGTATTTATTCGTGGATGTTTTAAGTGCCTGTCGTACATCTACCATCATTCAAAAGTTGTGTTGAGTACTACTGTTGACACATACATCAAGTCTGGTACAACTTAATGGAAAGAATAACACGAATAAAACAAGTAACATAAATGTGACACCTGTTCAGAAGAAAATGCAATCTGTCAGTTGTAGAGTCAATTATGTTGTTCATCGGTTTGGTATTTTTGAAAGAAAATTTGTGTTTAATGTCATGCATATTTATAAGATAATTTTACTATCCCTGCCAAATCATATTTGGTGGTGTCAGTCACGATTTCGTGATATTTTACATCTCTAATATACCTATATGGAGGTGTTTTTTTTCGGAACGATTGATATTTCGTTTGTAGAATCAACCCGGACGATACCAAGTTTAAATGAAATATGCTTCAAGGCTTAGCACATCGACCTGTGTAAGGTTTTCATTTTCCAGTGGTGAAAGATACAAACTATTGTTTACTTAAACATTTAATGTGTTTGTTAGTCTTCTCGTGTTGTTAACTCTATTAAACCAAGTGTTCCAAGTGGTGAAGTCATCCCTTCTGAAGTTTTACGGGCGCCATCGCCAATTAGCTGACTGTTTCGGAATATAAATGTCAAAATATGTATTATTTGTAATAACATGAGGAACACGACGGTTCAAACCTGTAGGTCAGGATCTGCTTACCCTTCTGGAGTATTTTGGTGGGGTTCGTGTTGCTATGCTTTAAGTTTCCTACGTTTTTGATACTAATGTTTGTCTATTGGCCTTTCTCAATTTTAGTCCTACCGTTGTCCGTTTATTTTCGACATGTAAGTTTTAATGTCCCTCTGGTGTTTTTCGCCCTTCTTTGGTTGCGAATAATGGTTAAACATTTTAATTTTCCATCTTTGATAGGTAAAAGACACCAACTATCCTCTCGTCCGTTTAGTTGTAATACCACCAAATCATGATACGTCACATCCGGTTGTATACGAAAATAGGTCGAAAAAAATATTCCCTTGAGTTTGACAGTTGTAGGTAATTAATCCTACATTTTATTGCAGTAAAACATTAAATAAAGGGAGTAATTTGATTGGTTAATTTCCAGTGATAGTTCTTTTTATTAAATGCAATGAAATGTTATGTGAAATTTTTCTATAGTACTGGACAGGACAAAACTTTACTCATGCCAAGTATTTCATTATTTGAAACAAAGATAAATTCTGCACATTTTTTTGAAAAGTGCAATTTAACAAAGACTAATAGGGGAAAGTCAATGGTGGTATTAAACCTTAATAAGACTGAATACCAAAGAAAGTGTCAAAGACGAGCATGTTAAAGATATAAACAAATAATGAATTTAATAATACAAATTTAGTCTTAACACTTTACAACTGGCTTAGGGCGTATCAATACATGAAAGCATCAGAAAAGTGTTGTCAGTAAAAAGGATGTAATCCTGGACATTTTTGCATAAAACACCACTTGTCAAGACTGTCCGACTCCTGAAACCACTCAGCGTTTTATACGACAAGAAACGTATTAAAATATGTATTATATATCTTGTTAAGTAGAAGGACACGTTCATTTATCCGTAAAAAGCAATTCGCTTTACAAAATGGGGATGAAACATGTATTGTTCACATAAAAAGAAGAATTCAAGAAATGTTAGAATATTATTGTTTGCAATAATTTTATCCTGTTGCAAATGTGGTTGCTTTATGCCATTTGGAGATACCTGAAATTCTGTGGCACCAAATGACTGACATTTGCTGTATCTAAATGTTACTTGTAAGACATGAGACTTTCGATTACCTTGTGCGATGAATTATTATAGATATTAAATTATAACGACATAAGTAAAATACTATGTGTCTGCTTATCAATTTAAAGGGATGGACTCCCCTTCACAGTGCATCAAGAAATGGAAAAGCTGAAGTCATTAATGAGTTAATCAGGAACAAAGCCAACGTGAATGTAGAGAACCAGGCAAGTAATTGATAATATTGAGAATGCAGTGACACCAAAAGTTAGTATATGAATAAATTACATAAAAAAGGCTGAACATTAAAATTTGTAGGACAACCATCAAAGTAATATGAAAAAAGTAACACAAAATTAGGAGTAATCAATGTATGTACTGCTTGTGCATCGTTGACATATCTTATTGATCTGGCAATTCTGTATGCACATAGTACACAATCTCCATATTCTTTTTTTTTTGGATTAGCAACAGTATTGCACATGCTGTTAACAATTACTCCTCTGACACAGCTAGCTCAGTAAAGGTCCCTGTTGTATTAGTACCAGAGGTTCATGGATTCATTAGGCAGATAAACTGCATATTGTTTGTCTTTTACCGAATATTAATATAACATCAGTAGATAGATAATGCTATTATATTATAATAAAGTATTTATATAATTTGACGCTATTTTCGGAATTTCATAGTACATCCGAGATAGTCGATAATTTACAACCTTTAACCAGTTTCCACGTGTTTCCGGATAACGTTTTTTTTTTTAAATCAATATTGAAATAATAGCTTTTTCTACATCATTATACAGGTAAGACAATTATAATTTGAAAGATTCATAGTCATTCGGTAATCAAAATCAATTGTGCTGTGTTTTTGTAATGGATATGCATCGTACCAGATTATATAACTATTGCAGTGTCAAAAAATAGATAATAAATTAATTAATACACAAAGATAACATTGCTAACCATGCTAACAATTCATACAATTCAAATACACCTACATATATTTTTCCTAATATCCCTTTTATTTCTTATCTAACTTTTTGTTTTGTAGAATGAGCCTTTATAAGCTCAGTTTTAAAAACATAAAATACTTTAATGTTTTTTGTTCTAAGCTCTGACAGATAGTGTGTTTTGTGAATTGAAAAAATAATCACTGTTAGAAAAAAAAATATCATAGTATACTTCATCATCTTCATCACTTAGTTTGCAATCCGAGATTTATTTTAGTGTTAAAATGTGTTTTCCAAGTTTATTTTTTCTAACAGTTTTAATATTTCTTTCCAAAATTGATCAAGAAATGGCATGTAATAAAAAAGTGTTCATTATCTTCGGTAATATTACAGTGATCATAGTCTGAGTTTTGGCATTTTGTCTATTGTTTTAATAAAACTTTGTTTGAAAGAATAAAATGTAAGAGTTTCTCTCTGAACGTTTTTAATTTATTTTCTTTCAAATAATCATTAACACATTACACATATGATGTGCTGTGTGCACAAGGGTGTCTAATCCATTAAAGAACCCAGAGGCCGTGGATGATTTACAAGTTCGTTTGGATAGATTCGTTCAACATAATAACCATTTTTCTAATTATTAAGTGAGAGAACATCATTTTAAGTGGAATGGGAGGTAATACATACTGTTAACTTCCTTGATTCTTCCGGACGCAGTTCTGGTATGAAGGCAGCCTCATATTAATAAAAGATAACATTTGTCATTGAAATCCCCTGGTCTATTTTAAAACTAATAAACAGCGATGAACATACATTGAATAGTTGTAATGATATTTATTAATAATTATAGGTGGACTTAACAAATTAGATTAAAAACAAATTTGAGATTCGGCAATTACTTACGGGAGTATGACTAAAGGCAGACACATACCATATGATAATATATGTATCTTTATATCTTCTTCCTCTTTCTTTTAAATCTTAATATGTATATTAAGTAAACTAACATCACAATATCACAGTAACGGAAAAGACAGAAGTTCAAAATACCGTTATGACAGATAACCGGAACACAAAATATAAAAAAAAAACAACATTTACATCACATGAGAAATATTCGCAGTAATCTAATGCAAGGTTCTATAAAGGGGCTCGAGGGTATAAATCATTTTTTTTTAAATATAGGATTTCTCTATTATTTTTTATAAATAAACTTTATCATATACTTTATAGAAAAATAACATAAAAACAATGGGACCGCCGTTCATGCAAGCTTACAATTCTGCTATCGAATAACGCATGCATTTTTGCCAAGGTCCTTTTTTCTGTTGAACTAATAGTAGAAATAGAGGTAATATCGAAATAAAAATAGAACTACATTACAGAAATCTCTTAAACTTTAAAATTGTGTTAGTACAGCTTAGTTGAAAAAAATAATAAAAAATTAGGTAACCGATAATTAAAAAAAGCTATTTAAATTTTATTAAAAAAGATGGTATTTGCGCACCAAAGGGAGATAATTAGGATCTTTTTCAATGATAGAAACATTTTAGAATTTATCTGGGACCAAAACGGATCGATTGTGTTGGTTGACCTTTGTACACTATCAGTAACTAACAACTAATATTGTATTAAATAAAATTTGTAATAAAAAAAAACACATTTAAATTTAGGCAGAAATATTTGTACATTCGAGCCTCCTTATGGTAGCACAATACAAAAGCAACTAAATTTTTATCAAAATATCATTTTCAGCTGTTTTTGTTACTTCTTTTTATTCCAAAACCAAAAAAGAACACTAAATTTACATAACTTGCACTGTTAATGAGTTTTGATGATAACTAGTTTTATAGACACATACACGTGTCCCAACGATACAAGATTAGAACATGTGGGCAGTACTTTGTGTTTAATCAATATAATCATTTATAATCAATATAATCAGCTTTAAAGCCACTGACCAGCAATTTTTTTAACAGTTAAGATGTGTATACTAAAATTTCTAAAGGAGAATGTTTAAATATGAATTCTTTTTAAAAGAAAATATCCTCTTTGCTTTTAAACACAGTTTTGTCATTGAATACAATTATAATTCTAGAAATCCCAATTAAAGATCCCCTAGACTGACTAACTGATAATTTTCTGTCCACATGCATAACTTACTTTTTGTAATACAGAAAAAAAACTAGATATATTGTTTAATATTCTTAATGAATAACATGCATATTGAAAAAAAGTAAATGCAATGTACAACTAAGCTCCTGAGATCATTAATAGTTAAGGTTTTACCATGGTGGGAGGAAATTTTACCATATCAGCAGTATTCCCATGGTACATGTGTAAATTATATGGAAGTTAATGGGTGCAAGTAGTAAAATCCCTATTTACTCAATTGTGACACATTCATTTTTATCATAAAAATGTAGTTTTAAATGAATTTAGTTCCTAAATTGGTGTCCCTATATGCCTGATTTTCACACATTTGTTCCTTGACCAGTTATCTTCAAAAAGATTTCTCAGATTTCTAAAAACATATAAGAACACGTTTTATAACCAATTAAAATTGGTGATCTCTTATGAATTGAGGTTGGAAACTTCATTGAAGATTTATAAGAGAATGAAATACAATAGGAAAACTCTGAGACACAGTTTTGGAGGTCAAACTGTGTTATACAAGAATCTATACAATATTCTGCTATAATAAATTATGCTATGAATAACAAAGAAGAAAATTTCATTCAACCTGGTGACATTACAATATAGCAAATAATTACATAATAATTAATGATGTCATTACTATGTCTTAATGACACAATCTCCATTTGAAAGATTAATCTTTTTCTTTCGTTTTGGTACCTTATTTTATAAAATTTAAATCTCGATAAAATAAATTACATTAGTTTAAAGTTGTCTGATCGGGGGTGATCAAATCTTTTTATTGTGCTACCTTAAGACATAATTATCGTATTTACAGGAGAAGACACCACTAGATTTACTTGAAGATTACTTTAGTCAATGTTGGCCTGGACAAATTTCTAAGGTACTTTGAAGTCAATATAAATTGAATGATAATTTACATTCATGAAGATGTATTTAAACAGCTTTTGATGCATGTGACAATATTAACTGAGTGTAATAACACAACCTTCACCTATGCTTTTTACCTAGATGGACCAACACGATGCGTTAATCCATGCACCAGTAAAGGCTATAACTAATTGATTTTCTCTTTTACAAGACTTCCTAAACTTATGCACATCTTTCATCCTTTTATAAAAGACAAATAGTGTTTTTTTTCCGATAACAACTGCCATATTCCGGACTAAGTACAAATGATTTTTAGAAACATGGTTGAATGAACGTGGTTGCATGGATAGTCGAACCTTCTGCTTATATCGAAATATTAAAGTACAACCAAAATGACACATTACGTGAAAGGAATATAGTACAAATAAATGCAAGCTTAAGAACACTCGTGACAACAACATACATAAGTAAATAATATAATAGTAGACTTCGACATTTAAACCACAAAATAATAACGAACACTTAAAATGTTCAGGTGTCTTGTTTAAAGTTAAAACATTTTCTTTGTAGGGTGATTCATCTTTACATTTAGTATCGATGAAAGGAAATATGACCCAAGTGACAGCGTTGGTTAGTTTAGGTGCAAATGTGTCAGCTAGAACTACTAAGGTTAGAATTTACTTTAACTTTTAAGTTGTATTTGAAAGTGAATGTGTAATTCAAGTTGTCTTTAATTTGTTTACTGTTTTTAAAAATTTTAGTAAAATAACAAAATACTGAACTCCGATGAAAATTCAAGACGGGAAGTTCCTTATCAAATGTCTAAATCAAAAGTTCAAACATATCGAACGAATGGACAACAACTGTCATATTCCTGACTTGTTACACAGGTATTTTCTTATGTAGAAAACAGTGGATTTAACCTGGTTATAAAGCTAGCGAAACCTGTTACTTGTACAACAGTTGCATACAATTTCGTTCTATTGAACAATACAAACAGACATAATAGGTAGATATGTCAAACAGGGGTATAGAATTAAACATTGTGTTATTATCTTAATCACTATATGTATATAAAAGTAAACAAATATATAAACATACATATTTACCAAGGCACTATAGCACAATGACGGGTTGTAGAAGTACAGAGACAATTCCTATATAACAAGGAAACACAAAAAGACATATGTACGAATCATATTAGCAAACAAATGAAAGACTAGAACAATCACACAATGACGGAATGTATCAGTACGACGCCATGTCAAATGGATACCCCCCAAAAAATTACTAACAGTAAAATTCATCATGTTCATAAAGATCAATAACATATTATTGAAATGATAAAGAACGTCCGTATCCATAATTAATCCTTCAAGATTCTCTGGTATTATTTGTAAAGTTGATACGGAATATTTATCAACTAAGTTACGGTACCTTCAAATGAACTTTTGTAGAAAAAGGACGAGACGTTCTTTGACAAAAACCTAAAGATTTCACATGGGGAATGTTGGTAATGAGGGTTAAAAAATGTAAAGTGTTGATAGAACAAATAAGATCTGGATAAAAAATTATCAAGAGTTTTTACAACTTCTGTACTATTTACAATTTGACAGTCACAAAAATTAAAGCAGTCGTGATAACGCAACTTTTCCAATCACAATATATTGAAAATTGAAATTTAACGTTAATTTTTCTCCTTGATAATATTTATGTACGTTTCAGCAACAAAGTTTATCGACAGGTTGTAGGTATCCCTATGGGCATTTATTAGGCCCATTTAATAGCAGAATTGTTTTTGTACTGTTATGAATCAGTTTATGACCAAAGTCAGTAAGGACCCGTCTAAATTGCATTTAATTGATAAATTCAAAAACACGGACCGTTATCTTGATGATACTTTTTCGTTAGATAATCAAGAATTTTCTCAATATACTGCTAAAATTTCCTCCCGAGGAACTTACCTTAGATAAATTAAATTTATACGGTAGTAACTGTCCTTTCCTAGCTTCAGATATTTCGGTTCCAAACGGGAAAAAGACGACATTTCGTTCCGTATTGTTAATTTTCCATTTTTAGATGGTTATGTTCCTTTAACACAATCTTATGGTATTTATATTTACAGCTCGTTCGCTATGCCCGTGTTCGTGGTGACGTTTTTGATTTTAACGAAAGTAATCTTTGTATTATTGGTAAATTTTTAAACCAGGGATTTCCTTATCACAAATTACTTTAAACCTTTACTAAATTTGTTCATATATATAAACATTTGGTTGGGACGTTTGGTTGTACCTGTAGTAAACTTATTTCAAACGGGATTGCACATCTTCATTTTTTAAGGATATGTAGATAACCGTGCCCTGAAATTTAGAAACTGATAGATCCTTTAGATAAACTTATTCTTAAAGGTTACAAATTCAGCGCTGTAATAAGATCATTGAATATTGTTTTTATTGGAATAAATATCGATTTTGTTAACAGCAAATTAAAAGTTAACTAAATATTACTAGTATGTTATATACATGTACACATTCACGAATCTACAATCTGTCGATACCTGTATCTTAGCATTGCACAAGGTCATGTTTTGTCTCTGCCTGTGTATGCCGTCTTTACACTAAATCCATTGGATGTTGGATGCGTACGGATTGATCATTTAGTCTTAGATGCATGACTTTTTATAAGTTGTTAGTGGCTTTGAACTAGCTGTCAGTTAACTGCGAGTACTCTCAGATCTGTACCTAGTGTCTTTTTGTTATTGGGATGTACGAGTTCCCGGCCACATCCACTTGTATTTTTGTCAATCTGATGAGTTAAGCCTTTTTCAACTGATTTTCATAGTTCTTTCTTATGTTGTTCAGTAATACCTCTATTCCAGGTAAGGGGAAGGTTGGGATCCCACTAACATGTTTAACCTTGCCACATTCCGTATGCACGTGCCTAACCCAGGTTAGGAGCCTGTAATTCAGTGGTTTGTGTTACATATTTGTTTTTCGTTCTTTTTTGGTACATAAATAAGGCCGTTAGTTTTTCTCGTTTGAATTGTGTTACATTATCATTTCGGGGCCTTTTAAAGCTGACTGTGTGGTATGGGCTTTGCTTATTGTTGAAGGCCGTACGGTTACCTATAGTTTTTATAGTTGTTAATTTCTGTGTCATTTTTGGTCTCTTGTGGTCTTCTTTTATGTAACTTATAAATAGGTGTGTAAAAAAAAACAACTCAGACGTACAATAGTTTCAAACTTGGAAGAGTTTTACGCTTCCGATCAAACATCGTGTGTACTAACAGTTTGTCTTTTCTTCTATTATTTTTTAGTGTTATATTGGGAATAGATTTGATTGACTGCGGTGCACTCGATATGATTGAACCTTTTTCTTTAAAGTGAACCTGCCTTTTTTTCGAATCCATATCATAAGAAATAAGACACCAGAAAAAAAAGAAAGTAATAGGAGTTTACTACATTTTAAAATATCACAATAATTACGACATTATTTCTTCTCCTTGTGAGTAGCAATCCTCTATCAAGGAAATCATGATAGGAAATACAAGCCCGGGCATATCGTATCAATTAGGAGATATATACTTGTATACAGGCGCTGCTGGAATGTTGCCACATAGAAATTGAAAGTTCACAATTGGGAAACTGAAATCATTTCTTTTGTCATAAAGTTTTGTTTTAACCGACCCTCATTGTCAATTTCTAGATGTAAGTCAAGATATGAGGCAGACTTAGCTGCATCTGTAGTATCCTTTATCTGTAGTTTGATGGGATAGATTCGTTCAATATAGTCACCAAATTTTGTATTATTTAGTGAGAGAACATCATCTATATAGTGGATTGTAAAGTTGAAGGATTTTGCTAACTTCTTATCTTTCTTCAAGTTCCTCTATGAAGTCAGCCTCAAAATAAAAAAGAAACAAGTCGAAAAGAAGATGGGCACAATTGGTTTCCATTGAAATTCCGACAGTTTGTTGAAAAAACATGTCCTCCCAACGAAACAAATATGTTGTCAATAAAGAAATCAAGGATCTTGATAATGTCAGTTTCAGAGAATTTTTTGTTTGAATCAGAGTGATCCTTTACAAAGTAGGATTTATCCCTCCCCAAGAGATACTTGTCTTTAATTTGTCCATTTTGAAACACCAACTACATGTGAATATATAAATAGTCATAGGTCACACACAAAAAAAAACAAGATACACATACACTTAGTCTTCATGTAATTTAATCATTAACAATACATGTTCTTCACCTTCAACTAGACTGCATGTATGTCTATTGCTTAAAGAGGCCAACATGTAAGATCATTTAAATAAAAAGATTTGGAGTGATTGTCAATGAGACAACTCTCCACAAGAGACCAAATAACACATACATTTACAACTGTAGTCTACCGTTCTGCTGTCAACATTGAGCAAAGCCTATACCGCATAGTCAGCAATTAAAGGCTCCGAAATTTCAATATATGATTTGCATTATTTTTTATCCATAAAACATTGATAACATTCAGGTATTGATAATATGAATGTGTATTGTTGAATTAACAACTTATGTAAAACCATTCGGCAATTATATTATTTACCAAATTAAAATAAGATTATCGTTGACTGTTCGAATATAATATGTAGGTACACAGTTCATAGGTTCATCTACATTTTAAACCATGGACAACATTAACAATAATGATTCAGTAACCAATCACATTTCAGCGCTACCACCAAATTATTTGACAAAGCTATCATCACGATAGCGTCACATCAATACCATTCCATTTCGATAAAAAACGTGAATAGTGTCTACGAAACTAGCATTAATTATATTTGTTCTATTGGATTTTATTCGAATGCCGCAGCGTTTTGTTTATAAATTGATTTAATGATGCTTTCCATGGTAAAAGCAAATTTGAACAATGGTTTACTATTGCTGTTTTACATTTTGTTTGTGTCAGAATACGATGTATATTAATGTTTATATTGGTACATCAGAGACAAAACAAATGAAATCATCGTCTCATTGTTTTCAAAACCACTCAAAACGCATGCTCATTTACACGTGTAATTTTTAAAAGATATTTCATTAGATTTAAAACAACACCAATTTTAATCGCAATATCACTTTATAGGGTGAAACACCTCTACACCAGGCAATCCGAAATAAAAACGGTTCCATGGTGAATTGTTTAATACATCTGGGAGCTGATGTTTCAGCTTCAAATACTGAGGTGAGATATTTTAAATTCACGTGAATTCAAATTGACATGTGATTTGACATATTTCTTATTTTGTAAGATATCCTTTATTAAGTTGTATATAAATAATATGATAACAAAAACAATAGAAATTACTTTTAAAACTTGTTTACGTTCAAAGAAATATCCTAATACAACAAACAGATAACTCTTTGTTCACTGTTGACCCCATAAGGACAAAGGAGGATGAATAAAATCCTTTGAGGAATCGGTCTGACCCCTATGGATTTCACTAACCCTCTTTTGATTTTTAGGGGGTCAGTAGGGAACCAAACAATACATGTTGGTCTTCCAGGTAAAAGTAATATCCCTTTACACCTGTGACTATATAATTTTGCGAAATATGTAATTTACCAAGTGAAAAAAAAAAAAACAAGGGACTGTTAATAATATTTACAAATTTCCAAGAAAACGCTAGCTTTTTATAACAATATGCAGCAGACACTTGAATTTTATAAACTAATTGACCCGACGGCATGGATTATTCAAGAAACGGTTGCATCGACATGTGAATATAATCCTGCAATTATTGCATTATTGAAATGGAAATCCACACTTAAGCAAAATTATATAGATATACTGCGAAAATAGTTCGTGATATTTACCTTGAAACGAAAGGTAAAACGTTCTAAGAAATGTTCTGATAGGTAGAAAGGCCAAAAAAAAGAAAGAAAAAGAACATATAACTTCGCATAGAAAACTTAAAAATGGGATTGATTTCAGGTACTGAAGGGTCCGTAGGAACCCTCGTGTCACTCATGTTAATACATATCTGGTGATAAGTCTTATTCGACAAATCACATCCAAGGACAAGACGACGCTAAAGTGGTTACGAAATTCATTAAAGTATAGGAATCTATTTCAAGAGTCATTCTACTGAATTAAACTAATCTCCTGAGTATAAGAAGTGAATTAATAACATTTATTTAGTTTCATGAAATTAAGAGAAAAAATAAGAATATAAATATTTGAAAAAAAAGTGATAGTAACTCAAAACGGTAACTGAAAATGTTGTGGGAAATACGTTCTACTGATGTAAAAAAAAACAATACCGTATAACAGATGAACATGTATAAAAAAAAACAAAAACCAATAATGTTCCTTTCGCTAATTGATATAATGAAACATGATTGTAGCCATAAGTATTTTTTGTAGGGTGACACGCCTCTGCATCTATGTGCACGATATGGTTACCTGGATATTTGTGAGAGTTTAATTGTGTTAGGTGCCAATATATTTGCTACCAATAGCAAGGTTTGGATACTTATTAAATTTCGTTGGAGAAGATTTACCGTACCTTTCAGTGTTCATATACAAAAAGCATTATAAAGATTTCAAGAAAATGTATAAAACAGAATAAGAGACCTGACGATTTACTGTATGCAACTAATAAACGATATTAACAGAACACACCTGGAAAAGGCAACAACGAACATATGGCGACATGAACCTGTCAGTACCGACCTCGGTACTAACTTTTTAGAAACGGTCATTAAGGCCAGACCTCAATTTCAAAATCTTGGTCATAAATATATCATTTTAGGTTGACAACAATAACGGCCAGACAGTCCGTGTTATAGAAAATATTAATTATTGAAAGGAAATATGTTGGTGTTGGGTTAGGAAGGTGTTTGGCGTTGGCGTTAATAAATCTGGTTGTTGCTTTACAATATAAGTGGTAAAAATATGGAAGGCATGTTGAATTGATACAGTCGATGATAAAAATGAACATTTTGACAATCCTACAACAAAAAGAAAAAAAAAAAACAGCATAAAGAAATAACAAAGAACAAAAGCGTTGAACAAGCAAAAACAACAAAAAACGGCAATACACATCCAAAGATACAGTAGTTCTTGTATTATTATTTGTTTTAGGGATCAATCGATAGTTTGTAAAATTGCAATATCTATTTTAGAAGGAAAAATTTAAAGAAATCCACTGTGTTAATCAAATATTTTCAATATATTGCTTTATACAAATCAAATTAAAAATAGTTTTTGATATTTTTACGCACTTTGGTGTGATTGTTGTCACTTTGATACATTGCCCATTTCCTTTTTCAGAACAATTGGTAACCTTTTTTATTTTTTCTTCATAAACCCATAACCTAGATCAATTGCAAAGATCTTGACCCTTAATAGACTCATCATAGATACATAAATAAAAGCAACATGAAAAAAAACCGAAATCTTGTTTGCAAACCGAAACAGAAACACTGAAGTGCAACAAAAAAAAAAACGACAATGCAACAAACATAGAAACGACCTTACGATTACAACTGTCATATTCCTGACTTGGTACACAATATGTTAAGAAAAAAGTGTGTCGAACCTGGTTTTGTGGCTAGCCAAACCTCGCGTTTTATGACATTGTCAAATATACCGCAAAATATGACAACGTTGCATGACAAGAATAATGTACAAATAAATGCAAAAATATTAAGGACATATAAATACATAAATAGATAACATAATAGTACATTTCCACATGTTACATTGTAACCACAGACATGTTTTACACTTTTGCAAGATAATAGGTTACATATATGATGAAGTAAAAAGACAGTGATTAAAACATTTCATTTTCTATTTTTTTTTATTTCTCTCCTCATCTTGAAAGATAATAGGTAACGTGTAAAAATGATAAAAATCTAACTGACAATATTAGGGATATGCATGAAAAAGTACATGTCGAGAAAATATTATTATGATGCACTGTCTATGAGTGTGTTAGAAAATGATATTTCATTTCCTTAGGATAAAATATAAGCGGCATTGAATAGTTATCAATACTAAAGAATTACTATTCTCTTATAAACATTGGAAATTAAAAGTGTACAAGGCTCATATGATTTCCTGATAAATTATTCGTGCCCTTGAAATCTGATTCGACTGTCATACAAGTGTGAGGGTTAGCTAGCTATAAAACCAGGTTTAATCCACCATTGTATATTTACGAAAATATCTGCACCAGGTCAGGAATATAAAAGTTGTTATACGTTCGTTAGATGAGATTGAGATTTAGAATTTTTCTCAGAGTTCAGTATTTTTGTGATTTGAATTTTTGTTAGTACAAGATTATTATGTCTTTTGTTTGAACTGTCAATACGCTTAATGAGCATGATATACCATTTATAATAATTATATGAACATTCAGTATTTCTCCTATATAGAAACATCAAATGCTTATATATCACTGTTCTAGGGCGCCTTTTGGTATATTTTAGTATATGCTGGCGCTAATATTGAACTGTTTTAAACCAGTTTTTTCAGTTGCAAATTTACTTTAAACAAGGTTTAAATAAAACATCAAATTAAAAATAGTTTAAATAACATCATGAAATAAAGCGGTAAGAAGAAATGGAGGTTTTCTAAACTTGATGTCGATTTCCATTTTATTTAATACCTTGTTTTTATAGGGTGAAACACCTCTATATCAAGCAATCTTAAAGAATAAAGATGCAATGGTGGAACGTTTGATCAATCTAGGAGCCAACGTATCAGCGTCAGATTCTGAGGTGAGATTTTTTAATCGAACTCGACAAACGTACTTGTTAGTTAATTACTTTCTTCATTAGCAATATGTCCTTCATAATCTATCAACCTCACTAGATGAATATTATGCACATGAATATTTTCTGGATTGACCATCCAAAGGAATACTCATGGCCTGTTTCTTGTCAGTTAAGTACACTTAAATCATCGACATAAAGCTATATTTGAAGTATAACAGTTGATCGCACTAAACATTGATACGCTTGTGAGTTGAATCATTACTTCACTTTTCGCTAAAAAGATGATGTCCTCCCTCTACAAAATTGCAGGCTTGATGACTTCAATGAACACATCAATTCTGTCGAACTTGAAATAAAGGATACAACATAAACAGTTCAGGCTGCCTCATAACTTCACTAACATATTGAAGTAGACGGTGATGGTCGGATTGATAAAAAAAAAGATGATTTCAGCTTTTTAAATGTATAGGTTTTATTATGTCTATGTTCATGTAGGACCATAATTACTTATACCATGAGATAAGATATTCCAGAAGTAATATTTCTTAGCATTCTTTCGCTGGAGGAAAAGTGATGCTTTCAAGGAATTTACGGACACTATCACGAGTTGGCTGAACGTTACAAAAGATCTGCTTTAGAAATATCGACGGATTTGTCCCAATAGTTATTACCACAAACTCGTCCTTTTTCCTCCAATGGGACCTACCGAATTAAACTTAGTACGGAGTTTGTACTTGCACGAGCAACACGATGGGTACCACACGTGATGCAGAATCAACTGAACCCGTTCATGTTTCTTACGAATTTCCCCCACCCCACCCCCTAGATCAGGCTTATTTTATTTGACGTCAATGTTTGTTCAAGGTTTTTAGTAATATTCTGAAATTTTAACATCTCACAGCAGTATACTACTACTGCTTTATTTATTCAATCCTTTTTTTTTTATTGATTTTGTATATACATTGTGTCATAGATCAAATTTATTCTTTCAGTGTATGTTCATTTGTGTTAATATGTCAGTTGATCGAGTTAACCCACTTCAATTGATATCTAATAGTGTGTCTTTTTATGTTGTGATGTTACACGTACTATTGTTTCGGCTCAGGATGAATGTTGGTACCTATGATAACGTTTAAACCAGCTGTATTTGTTTGCAACTGTCCTAAGTCAGGAACCTGATGTTCAGTACTTGTCGTTTGTTGATGTGGTTTATAATTGTTTATTGTTTCTCGCTTTTATATAGATAGGACCTTTGGTTTAACACCAGAAATCTTGGGCCCTTTATAACTTGCTGTTCGGTGTGAACCAAGGCTTCGTGTTAATTGACAACCGTATGTTGACCTAAAATAATTTACTTTAACAGACTGTGACTTGGATTGAGAGTTGTCTCATTTGCCCTCATACCACATCTTATCATATGTATTAATTTGTCTTTGTAGTGTTGTTTGTAAACTGTTGTTTATCTTTTTTTGTTTTTTGATTTTTAGTTTTTTTATCGTGGTATTTTCAGTTCAACATGTTAAATCTATATTATTACTGTTACTGTCGTGTTGGTTTCTTTTGCGTTTTTAACTCACCTGGCCCAATAGGACCAAGTGAGCTTTTCTTTTAAATTATCGCCCGTCGTCCGTCGTCTTCTTCACCCGTTGTCATCCATCGTCTTCTTCACCCGTTGTCATCCATCGTCATCGTCATCTATCGTCGTCCGTTAGCCTTAAAAAAATTCTTTTCCTCTGCAACTGCTTGGCCAAATGAAACCAATTTTGGCCTAAATCATCCTTAGGGTATCAAGTTAAAAAAATAATCCAATGACCCTGCCCATCGATCCAGATGGCCACCATGGATACAAATAGAACTTGGGGTTGGGTAGGGGGGTGGTTAAAATGCAGTAATTGGCTTATATCTCTGAAACTAAAGCATTTAGACCAAATCTGACAGCAAGTTAAAATGTCTGTCAGGTGAAAATCTATCAGTTCTGAATTTGCATTGTGTTGTTGCCCTTGTATTAGTAATTCTAAGGAAATTTTAAAGTTTTGTGTTATTATCTTGAACATAATAATATAAAGAGATGAACTGTAAACAGCAAAATTGTTCAGCAAAGTCAGAGCTACACATAAGTATAAAAGTGGTTGCTCTTGAGTGCGTTTCTTTTATCCTCTTTGGTGTTTTTAGCAAATAGAAGTTAGAAAGAATCTTAACAGGTTAAATGATAAGCAGTAGAAGATCATCTAAACTAATTTTTGTCATGAATTCTATTTTTGTCTGCAATGTGTGAAAGTGTCCGTCGTTATACACGTAGACCAATGTGAGCGACATAGGTTCTTCAGAGCCTCTAGGAGTTTTAGGTCACGTTCAACTATGTAGGTGTAAGCAAATGTAAGTTTTGAATAAACGCATGAATCATAATCATGCTGAGATTGTTATTAGAAGTATACAAATTAAATAATAGAGAGACGATATGAAATAATAATCATACAAAGAAGCACGCCTTTTTAGCTCACCTGGCCCGAAGGGCCAAGTGAGCTTTTCCCATCACTTTGCGTCCGTCGTCCGTCGTCCGTCGTCGTCCGTTGTCGTTATTTTTTACAAAAATCTTCTCCTCTGAAACTACTGAGCCAAATTAAACCAAAGTTGGCCACAATCATCATTGGGGTATCTAGTTTCAAAAATGTGTGGCGTGACCCGGCCAACCAACCAAGATGGCCGCCATAGCTAAAAATAGAACATAGGGGTAAAATGCAGTTTTTGGCTTATAACTCAAAAACCAAAGCATTTAGAGCAAATCTGACATGAGTAAAATTGTTTATCAGGTTAAGAGCTATCTGCCCTGAAATTTTCAGATGAATCGAACTACCCGTTGTTGGGTTGCTGCCCCTGAATTGATAATTTTAAGGAAATTTGGCTGTTTTCGGTTATTATCTTGGTTATTATTATAGATAGAGATAAACTTTAAACAGCAATAATGTTTAACAAAGTAAGATTTACAAATAAGTCAAGTGACCGAAATGGTCAGTTGACCCCTTTAGGAGTTATTGCCCTTTTTAGTCCATTTTTAACCATTTTTCGTAAATCTTAGTAAACTACTGGGCCAAATTAATCCAAACTTGGCCACAATCATCTTTGGGATATCTAGTTTAAAAAATGTGTCCGGTGACCCGTCCATCAAATCAAGATGGCCGCCACGGCTAAAAATAGAACATAGGGATAAATGCAGTTTTTGGCTTATAACTCAAAAACCAAAGCATTTAGAGCAAATCTGACAGGATTAAAATTATTTATCAGGTCAAGATCTATCTGCCCTGAAATTTTCAGATGAATCAGACAATCCGTTGTTGGGTTGCTGCCCCTGAATAGGTATTTTAAGGAAATTTTGCTGTTTTTGGTCAATTGACCCCCTAAGGAGTTATTGTCCTTTTCGAGTCAATTAGTAACAATTTTCATAAAATTTGTAAATTTTTATTAACATTTTCCACTGAAACTACTAGGCCAAGTTCATTATAGATAGAGATAATTGTAAGCAGCAAGACTGTTTAGTAAAGTAAGATGTACAAACACATCACCATCACCAAAACACAATTTTGTCATGAATCCATCTGCTTCCTTTGTTTAATATTCACATAGACCAAGGTGAGCGACACAGGTTCTTTAGAGCCTCTAGTTTAAAGATCCATTGGTGGCATTAGGCTGTCATTTGAGTCCAAAGTTTATTTCTTCAGGGTGACACGGCTCTGCATAAAAGTGCCAGCTATGGTAACATTGACATGGTGGAGAGATTAATTGGGTTAGGTGCCGATGTTTCAGCTACAAATAAAAAGGTTTGAAAACAGAAATTCATTTAAGAAGTTAAAGTTCAATTTAGTTGTTATATTTCAAAACTTATTTTCAACAAATGCATTACCAAGGAAGAAAAAAATATATATATAATTCTGAGTAAGGGGCCTCACTATTTACTATAAGTATCTTCTCAGTTGAATTAATCGTACATATATACAGAGAAAAACATTATCGACCAACAATGATTTGAAGTCGTTGATTAATGCCGAAAGCTTAATCGTTTCAGTTGTATCAATTTGTTATTCTCAATCCTGATTTGTGTTTTGCTGTTCACAATATTCCAGAAATTTTGATTATGAGCTCTCAAAGACAAATGAATGCAACTTATTTAACTATTTTATTTTGTAAAGACCGTCTTATTTAAAAGAAATTACATACGAGAATTAATGTATTTACGTATTATATTCTAGGGTGACACACCAATACATCAATCCGCTAGAAATGGTCAACTAAATACCGTTGGACTTTTAAAACTTCTTGGTGCCAATGTATTAGCTACAAATAACGAGGTTAGATGTTTAGAATACAATAAACGTCCATTAGATATATGTGCTTCTATTTTACTTTACTGTATTTTCGAACAAAAAAGAGATATGTTTCACGCCATACGCGTTCAGCAATACATTTTAGCTTTTCTGGGCCCGAATTGGCTTCATTACAGATTATTTTAACACTTGGCGTCCGTTGTCGTCGTAAACTATTTCAAGAATCTTCTTATCAGAAACTGCTGGGCTAAATACTTTCAAACGTTAACTGAATTTTCCTTAGTGTACGTCGTTTTAAAAACTGTATCCGAAAAATTTATCCATCAAACATGGCCACCGGGGCTAAACATAGAACATAGGGGTCATATACAGGTTAGTCTTGTATGATTTTAATTTTAGTTCATTTATATATTTCGGTGTTCAGTAAGACATCGATAACCACTGAACTAGCAGCACACATTTTTGTTTAGGAGCCAGATGAGGCAAGCCTCCGATTGCGGAATTTTCGCGCTGTGTTAAAGACCCATTGGTGGCATTCGGCTTTTTTCTGCTCTTTGGTCGGATTGTTGTCTTTATAAAATAAAAATATTTCCATTCTTAATTTTATATAGCTTTTATCTTAAAAAATTAAACACATTACACATATTGAATAACACGTGTTTAATATGACAAGATCTGTAGAAATTATATATTTTTTTAGGAAATTGATTACATTGAATAATATTGAAGATAGAGATTAGCTGTACACAGTAAAAACATTATCAGCAATGTAATAACTACAAACAGTTTATATGTCCAAAATTGTCAACCCCTTAATAAGTTATTACCCTTTAAAGACAATTGTACACAAGTTATTCATTATATTCGCTTACATTTAAAAATCTTCTTTTTTGAAAATATTTAGGAAGAGAACTCTTCTAAGATCTATAAATTATCTTTTTTTTCATACAGGGTAAGACACCGAAAGACGTAGCTGGAGAAGCAATGATGGCAAAAACAAAGCTGTCTACAGTAGACAGATACCACAGTTTGTTGAAATATCTACAGGTATAAATCATAAATAGTTCTCTACTAAGAACAACGACAAATGTTTTCTGTTCTAAATAAAGAGTGTTTGGAATATTTGACCATAGCTATAATAAATGAACAAAGATTTCAGACTTTTGTTATCGAGATAGCAACCAAACCTACACCGAATAGATAATCATTTGGATTCTTATTTTTAAAACGGGAGGCTCCTGGAATTGTATGTTGTCTGTTATCTTGAATAGGAAAACAAGCCAAACATCAAAACAGCCATGGTCTGTATTTATACAATACTGCTTTACAGCAGAAAATGCCTTATTTCAGGTAAAATTTTCTAAGTCATTTTTTTTTTTAAATTAAATATACAAATAACAGGTTCGGCAATTGGTGCAGTTCCTTCACCGGAATATGTGACTTACTTAAATAATTTCTGCTTTTCAACATAAAGAAAGACAAGGTATTCTATAATGGCAGATATAGGGACGAAGGATTCATAATATAAGCTGGAACATCAGATTAAGTAATAGATTTTGTTCGTCTAGCAAATACTTATAACCCCTTATGAAAGTTAACCTATGATATATCAACCATAAAATGTCTTTCGTATATGTTGATGTAATTAATGGTCATAGATTTACTACACATGGCATTCTTTACCCTGCAATACATTTAAAGATACCAATTCTTATCTGTATTTGCACAGAAATAGCTGTCACTCACAGCATGTATTTAGAGGATTTATTAACGGTGAAGTCATACGGCAAATTAGAAACATTAACGACCGGGTTCATGGTTCCTTTATCTGGAATCCACTAATATCGGTTGTATCTATATATTATTATGCATCATAGAATTACCATCCCAAGCTTTTTATTCACATTAGATACGCAAAATTTTTCAGACCAGGCGGTGTTATGCAACCCATTTCAGTTTAAAAGATTCAACTAATTTTGAGAGCTCTAAAAAGTTTTACTGAATGACAAACACATTGTTTACTGATCACAATTGAAATACATACATCGGTACAGGCAATAACAGTTAGGAAGATAGCTTTTATATTTGAACATGCAAAATAAGGATTATGCTGTATGCATTGCACACATTTTGACGAATCATAACTTCATTATATCGAACAGCAAACCAGGGGACTCAACTTTTTGTTACTTAATCTTCGTTAAATTCCGTACAAACAGAGGAACATTGACGGATCATATGTTCTTACAATAAATTATCCACTAAATTGACAAAACAAATGGTTCGCAGTGAAAGAAAATCTTTAAAAATACGTAGAAACTGTTTATTCGCGTATTAACCATATGTGGATTCTGAAAAAAACACAAACTCTAAACCTTCTGGATCATTTGAAATCTCGATCTTTCTCTAAAATTATTTATATCACAACATTAGTTATTCAACCCTGCATACCACTATTCCGATGTGAAATGGAAATGTTGTCTTAAGGAAATAATATACAAAGCTTTTCAATTTACGCTTGGTAGCATAAAGAGTAAAATCACAAAAATGCTCAACTCCGAGGAAAATTTAAAACGGAGAGTCCTTAATCGACACGCTATATGTTGTCAATACAACGACATTTTATGCGACTTTCATAGCAGTGTGAGTTTTAGATAGCTGTAAAACCAGGTTTAAACCACCATGTCATGCGTCAGAAAATGCCTGAACCACGTCATGAATATGTATTTAAGCTTTTGATTTTGCATTTGATTAGAGACTTTCGGTTTCGAATAATTCTCGGAGTTGAGTATGTTTGTGTTTTTTTATTTGTATTGCTTTGGGATAACATAGTGCATAGTTTGTTAATAGTAAAACATGACACACAGACGAACAAGTGATCAATATGTATGAGTTTTTTGTATATGATTTACAACATATTTGCTAAATTTTTCAACCATTTAAAGGCACAAACTTTTTCTTAATTTCATAGAGTCGGAGTTCCCTCAAACATTTATAAATAAATTATTTATCAACAGAGACCTTGTTAATACATATTCCGTATCAACTTCACAAGTGAAATATGATAGTTTTAAGAATATAAAGTCTATATATAAATTTGTTTATTCAGGTTACAACACAATGTTGACTGCTGTATCCCAATTTTTGATATTTTCGCCATTGCTTACACATCAAAATAACGTAATTATATGCGACTCTAATACAATTAAGAGGTTTAGATAGATATAAACCCAGGTTTAATTAATCTTTTTCGACATGAGGAAATACATGGGGAAATACCTGTTTAAGTCCTGAATTTGTCAGGTGTTTTCTATTCGTTTGATGTGCTTGAGCTTTTGTATTATGTGATGAAGAACTTTCGATTTTTTTCAACATTTTTACCATTTTTTTCAAAAAATGCCCTGTATCAAGTCAGGAAAATGGCCATTATACACTATATACTATACATTATAGTTCGTTTCTGTGTGTGTTACATTTCGGTGTTGTGTCTCTGTTGTGTCGTAGTTCTCTTATATTTGATATGTTTCGCTCAGTTTTAGTTTGTAACCCGGTTTGTTTTTGTCTCTATCGATTTATTAATTTTGAACAGCGGTACACTACTGTTGCCTTTTTTTACGTGTTCCTAGTGATAAAATCATTTGGTCTGTTTTCAGTGGGATGTTGACTAACTTTAATTGAAAAACTACTTTTAATACGTATTCACACTTTCGACCTGTATACACATTATATTTGATAATTTTAATAGAAATCATTTTTGTTCTTCAATGAAAGGTCATCCATTGTTGATAAAAGACATAAAGTAAAATCACAAAAATACTGAATTCCGAGAAAAGTTCAAAAAGGAAAGACCCTTATCAAATAGCACAATCAAAAGCTCAAACAGATAAAACGAATGAATTATAACTGTCATATTCCTGACTTGGTGCAGGCAACACTCCATTGGAAGGAACAGAAAAATGTGATATATTTGCAAACTGTTAGTTTTTCATATTCCAAACGTCCTTCTGTCGGATTCAATTATTTGCAGAGTATTTTTTTATCATTTTTATCATTTTTGCCATCTGTTTGTTTTTTGTTTATTTATGTACATCAATTCATTGAAACTCATGTTCTCTAACGGTCGTTATTGTCTGTGTTTAGAAAGAAATGGACTCAATGGATAACACAAAGAAACAATTACATGTTACTGATACCAAGAAAAGGAATGGTAGTAAACAGTCAAACTCTAATAACTCAGCACAGGCATGTGTCAGTAAAGGTAAGCGTTCGGTGTGTTGTCAGTTTCACATGAAAAGCTGACCGAATTGGCCCATGTGCTGAATACTCAGTAGTCAAACCAAAGATAACAGACATATCCGCCTTTCCGAATCAGTTATAGCTCTAAAAGGATGTGTTAGTTGTTTAAGTTCGTTTTGTATGTTTTAGCATGCTTTCGTTGGTTTCGAATGGTTGCATACAGCACATTTTTCTATTTCAAAGAAACAAAAATACATCGTGCTATATTATCACTTTCAATGCAAAATATTTTGATTTGTACTATTATGAAGAATCTTGTAATTTTTGCTCGCAAATTTGTGAAATGTTATAACTAAAATGACACATGCATGTCAGCCAAAGTTCAAAACCAAAGCTCGCTTTTATTTCATAAAAACATGAGACAAATCAAAATAAGCATGATTTGTGACATAGGTGTCATATGTGTTGTTCTGTAGAACTGGTAATCGTTTAAGGTAGATACATGGTATACCGCCATCTTGGATTGTACAATCACAGTAAAAAATCGGTCTAGTTATTTGCCTAAAACTGCAGAGACAGATTTGCAATTTAAAGGTTATACTGTTTAATAATATAAAGAAAACTTGGTAATTTTTTGTACAATTCAAAATATTAAAACAAATATCATTTTTTTTTTTTAGAATCATTTTTGGGCCATTTAAGGGAAGATAACTCTTTTAGTGAAAAAAATTTTACTTGTAGCAAGAAAACAATTTCGGTGACACAATTTTTTTTTTATTTTCTTATAATATATTACAAAAACTATCTTTTCACAATTTATTTCAAAATTCTATTTCATAGATTTTTTTTATGCACACAAATGTGTTTTTCCATGAACAATCTAACCAAATTTAGGCAATTTTGAACGACATATAGCCTGAAAAATAGCACGGTGACCCATACTTTTTATTATATATTTTTGAAAAGAGCATAGTAAAATCTTCATTTTGGCTAAGTATTAGAAAATTCTGTCTCAAAAAATATTTACTTATGATCCACCTTAAATGATTGATTTAAAACATAAAACTATATGCATGACAATATCAATAGGATTGTGCCACTGATACAGTATGTAACACATTTTGGATGTTGTCAGAATATTACGCATGTTGACTGTATTTCTGTCACGTCGTGTGTTCACTTTAGCGACATATTCTGACATTGCAATATAAGCCGGAGGTTTTGTTAGCCATACCACCTAATTGAACCCACCAACAGATTCTTAAAATGTTCTGTACCTAGTTTTTTGATGCAGCTCAGTGTTTCTGATGTTCCCTTATTTTTCTCTTAAACTTAAAGTGGTTTATTTTACGACTTGGATATTTTCCCTTTCTATTGATTTATGACTTGTTGCATTAAGGTTAAAATGTACTATATTTTTTTTCAATTTGAGAAGTATTTACTTTAACATTTAAACGTGTTGATTATAAAAGAATGAAATAAGCTGTTGGGTATACATTATTGTAAAAATATATATTGTTTTCCAACCATTATCAAATATGCATCGAAAGTGTTGGAGAATTCTGAAAAATGCTAATCACAAGTGCTATAAATATGTATTGTAAGATTTTAACAATTATAAAAGGTATACCAAAGATGAACAATTCTGACATTATGAATATACTTTTGTTTTTTAGAAAAAGATTGTCAACTGCCGTGGTTGGTCGATGCTGACGACTTCCAACGTATGCTTTCACATGGAGAATATCGGTCTTACGAAAACCGTTTGAGTCTGGGTAGTAAATCTATAAACGACATGGAATATGGAAACAAAAAGATATATGTAGATATCAGTTTATAACAATTAAGGAGATGTGGTATGCGTGTCAATGAGGCAACTATCCTAAAAAATTCAAGTGTAGTAAATGTTCGCAATTATAGGCAATCATACCACCTTTAAAAGTGAGAAATACCCTTGCATTATAGTCGGCTTTAAAAGGTCCCGACAGAACAGATATGAAACAATGTAATTACGAAAACTTATTAAAAAAAATACAAATAATGAAGTAATATTGGATATAATTTAATTCACAAATTTAAAACCGTCAAATTCAGAAATAAAATATAGTATTTGTAGATCAAGATCAAAGCGAATTCTTAAAAATGCTATTAAACCAGCTTGATGACTTGTACGAGGAATAACAACTTTACAAATTGATTTGTCTGCTCCAAAATATACATATACATATATTGCCAATGATGATCAGTTGTAATTGGCAATTGACGACACACAATATGACCTCAGGCGATTCTGCCATAGTTACTATTGATTTAGTTAAGATTATGTCACTGATTTTATTTTAAAGAATTCCCTTTGAATGTTTGATATAGGTCTGCACAAACTATATTTTTTTTTCTAAACTTGACAGTTTAGATTTGTGTATTTAAGCTTATCAAATATTAATATATAATTTCAACTTTTTATATGATTTCAATTACAAGTTATACAATCTAAAACATGAATATATATCAAATAAATACACATTTGTTCGACTGCTGCGACATAGATTTACTAACAAAGGAAAATATATACCATGTTTTGCCGCTCTAATACTATCGCTTTTCACTGTTTAGCAAAGGAACGACAGGGTAAGGCATCATATTTACTAATGCCATATTTATCCACATGGCTATCATATTTTGATTATGCATATCAAATAAATATAACGTTTTGCCGCAATTCATATAGAATCAGATACTACGAACATGTATGTATTTTGCTATACATAACATTAATAGTACCAATGGAGGTATACTAGAACACATTTCGACATTTAATGTTTCTTCCGCGTTGATCATGTCCAAAATATTTGAAATTATGAAACCTTATACAACATCGAAGAGCACTTAAAACCTGAATGCATAATTATTTTTTATAATCATTATTTATTATCCTGTTGATTGTTAGGTGGCCCATGTAGAGCAGGAAAGAGTACCTTAGCAAGTGTGCTTATTGGTGAAAAAATTCCGCAAAAGTGGATTTCAACAGATGGACTGGTAATATTTTTTGGAAGGAATGGTATTGATATTGAAAACGAGAAAATGGTCCCCCTCAAAAAGGGTACGTTTAAAATAGTGTAAAACGAATAAATTTGTCTCATTTTAATTCCAATTGATACACTAGTTTGCTATTGATATAATTAATGTAACATTATCCTTTTTGACTCAAATTTTAATATGTGATTAATAACATACCCAGATGAATATGCAGATTGCAACACTCTAAAAAAACAATTTACAATGCATGGAGTGTCTTTGATATCATTTTGATTGTATGCTAGAGTAGAAGCCATCTACTTTACGATCAAGTTAACTTCCTAGAACGCTGATAGTGACAAGACTCGATACATGTATATACATAAACCTAAATAAAATGCACAGACAGACACGCAAATCGTATAGTGGTAATTTTTAGGTTAGTTACAATTCATATCATTGAAATAAAAACAAACGTGAATCATTGTTCACCTAAATAAGAATGATTTTGTGTGCGCAGAAGAAATACACGAAATGAATTATCCCCGTTGATCTGTAGTTTTTTCCCCGATATTGACATTCATATCTTTTTGTTAATAACTGAACATGATTTACACATGCGTATTCGAAGGTCGGATAAAATTGTGTTCAAATAAGTTATATTATTGGCTTGCAAATCAATAACAAATTATCGATGTTTTTAATTTATTTTATCGAAATTGAATTAAACAGACTTCTAATGGTTTACTTTTTTTTAAATTGTAATTTGGATGGAGAGTTGTCACATTGGCACTCACACCACATCTTCCTATATCTATTCTAAAAACGAAAAATTATTTCAAAATTCCGATGTTTTAAATTTGGAAAACAACGGTCAAACTAGTACTTAATGCTTCGTGAAGAAATTTTAAAATAAGTTTGTTTTTTAACTTCATGAACTTATAAAATTAGAACATGAACTACGGAATGAGACTTTTATATACTAGAATGAGGAAAATTATTTTGTAATAGAGGCAATAAAATTGAGAAAAAAGAGCAAAACATTTAAAAGAAGCAAATAGATATTCGTCCATTTCAGTGTTAATTTGACAATTTAAATTTCATGAAATTTTAGAGCAAGAAATGCACGTATTATGCTTGTAATAATGAACGTATTTTCTGGTAATACAACTGTTCAACTATGTCGGTTTGTATATGTCCCTCACTTTCAATATGAGTATATTTGAGTTTCTGTTTACGGTAAATTCAAAAACGGGTTTGGGAGAATGCTTATTTTACCTATTTTAAAGTGTCGTTTATACTTGTATTTATAAACTTCTTTTTACATGTTATAGGCTTGAAAATTGATGCATAATTACGCTGAATTTACGTTTAACTTAATGTATCTGTTTAAGGTCAGCTGACGTTAGTGTTTATTAAAGTTCCACACAACTGTCTTTTTACTTATACAGGTGAACGTGGTCATGGAGTAATTGCAAAAATTCTTCGAGGTGCACCAGATGTTCGCAAAACATCTGGAATGGTAACACAAGGGCAAACATCCAGTTTAAGTAAGCAAATTCATGCCAGTTCAACAGATACAACAGACGGTGCTTCTCAAGCTAAAACTCTTCAGAGATGTAAGGACACTATCAACATTTCAAAACACGAGTTGGGGCATGATAAATTGTTATCCGTAGCGAAACCTGACCAGAAAAATTTAAGTACTGACATTTTAAACGAACGCACATCCTCGGCACCAACAGAAATCCAAACCTTAGAATTCCAGAAGCTGCAACTTCAAACAGATATTTTAGAGGAAGTGCGAAATCGGCAATATAAAATACAAATAGCACCTTCTGACCTGATTGACTTTGGTGGCCAGAAATCATATGACATGACCCATCAACTCTTCATACAGCATACCGGGTCTTTTCTTCTGATGTTTGACGGAAGATATGGTTTACATGAGGAGATAGATGGAGTTACCGCTAAAGGTTAGTATCATGTTAACCTTAAATATCATTATGCATAATCACCAAAACGATGATTCATTTAGTCTTTTTATCACATATTTATTGTTTAAAACTATATTTCCATTGCCTGATTAAATTTTAGATTGTGTGAAATAATTCGACATCTCCAATGCACTCAAAAGGTCAACAAAAAGCGTGCGAAACAAGCATTGTCAAATACTTTTGGGGAAAGCTTGAACACAGGACACAGGCCCCTTTAAACATAAACAAACTAATAGTTGAGACATATCATTACGAAGATTGAAATAAAGCCTACCATTCTAATTGTTAATGATAAACGTATATGTATTTTGTGCCAACTGAAAGATATATTCAGTATTTTAAAGGCACCGTAATTAACAAATTTATTGAAAGATATGTAAGATAATTGATAAAATAAATAACACTAAACGAGCAATCTAACTGAATGCACAGAGAAACCAAGCAAATCGGATACTTTAGATAAAAATTGTTTAGAAGGTCAAATTTGCATTTATATTTTGAAACAAATACCGCATGTAGATCATATGAAAAAAAAAGATATTAAAAAATCCGGCAATCTTTCATGAACGACAAGGCAACACTCAGGACTTTACTACAAGACTTGAAATTAATGTTGGTTACAACAGAAGGAATCATGTAGAGTTGACCGAATCACTTGTATTTGACCTTCAATGTTTATTTTAGTCAAACTGTACGAACGTCTTCGACCCACGGTAAAATTATGTTCAATATTTGAAATACAAGGTTATTTATAATGTGATTTTTTTACAAAGGCCGACGAGAATCGAACGAATATACAATTGAAATTTAAAGGCAGATGTACAATAGAAAATATCTACCAAATTAAGTTGGTAACTGCAAATGTTTTCCTTTAATATATTGTGTTTTACGTTTTAATTTTATTTGTTTTGATAATAAATCACGAAATAAATAATAGTTTAAGAAGTTTGCATCACTTCTGAAATTTAATGATTACATATAATAACTGAATATACCAGACATTGTCTCATAAAATCATTGTAATATTTATTCAATATCCACCTCTTATCCAATTTACGTTTCAAAATTATGTATTTACCATACATAATAATTAAGTAACTTTAAGTTACAATAAAATGTATGGAAACTTCTATAAATATATTGATTTGACAGTTATCGATAGTAGTAATCAAAAATTTTGTTGTGCTTCAGACGTACTTAAACACTGGGTTGATTCTGTTTTGGCATATATTGAAGATACAGCAGACATTATGCCAATGATTATGTTTGCTGCAACACACAGGGACCAGTGTGAGGTAAATAAACATCTTAGAGCAATTTCACAACCATATACATGTAGCTCAATCAATTACAAAATTATAATCGCGAATATTATACATGTTCTATACCTATCTACAGTTTTAAGTAATTTTAGTGTAGAATTCTAACGTTATTTTCAGTCTGTCTTTGGATATTAAAATGTTTGCATTTCGTGTTTTGCTGAGTCTTTAATGATTTAACTTATCATAATACAAATAAGAAGCTGTGGTATGATTGGATATAAGAAAGTTCATACGAAGTAGATGTAAAAGGCAAAATCGCCAAAAAACAGATCTCCGAGGAAATTCAAAACTAAAAGTCCTTAATCCAATTACAAAAACCAAGAAATCGTCAACAAGAAATCATTGGCACCTGTGATGCCTTCGACAATGAGAAATACATCCATATTGTCAGCTATAAAATGCCCAATCATAAAACATATGAAAATTCGATTTAGAAAAATAACAACCTAATTGATAAGTAAGAACTAATAAAAACAGCACCAGGTCATCCACGGGTTTTCAACACATTGCGAAAATCCTGTATTCGGAGGTATCGTTAACGAGTGTCGTATCACTACTCAGTTGAGAAGCCAAGAAGTAATTATAAAAACGTTGCAATAAACATTAATGAATAATACAATACAAAACAGTGAATACTTTATAACTTTTTTCTTGCAACTCTCTCATCCAATACATTTTATAACACATAGTATCATCGGTTTTCTTTCGATGTTGTTTGGTTATTGATATGTGTTTGGTGGTATTTGCATCAATGTCAAAATGTTTAACTGTTGAACACTGTCGTATAATGATGTGGTAGAAAACGACAACAAAATATAACATTGTGAATCTACCAATTGCAAAAGCTTTTCAGATATGATATTCACAAACATGTTTTACATAATCGTACATCATTAAGGAACTTTGGAAATTATCAGGAAGTCAATAAATATAACGATATTCATTATTTCTGCTATTTACTTCTTTTAGAGTAATGCCGCAGAATTGAAGAAACATTTCATCAAAGATATAAATGAAATTTTCTACAAGCACGAGAAGAAACATCACATTTATCTAGAAACAGTATATTTCATCAACGGATTAGATAAAAATGACGCCGAAATTCGACGCTTGACAAATCAAGTGGTTCAGTTTGCAATGAAACAGTTATCCTGGGGTCAGCGGCGACCTATGCAATGGGTCCCATTAGAGCTTCAAATTGCCAACATGAGAATGAAGCATGTGCATATAATAACAAAGGAGGACCTTCATAGCGTTAACAAGTTAAATAATGACCTTGCCTTGAACGAAAGTCAGTTAAACGACTTTCTTTTAGTTCAACATTCTCTTGGTAAGCTGATGTATTACAATTTGTCAGGGTTAGACAAATTTATCGTCATTCATCCTCCTACTATGGTTAATATATTGAGGTCATTTGTAACAGATGAAAAATTCTTTCCAGTAGATCATAGACTTAAATCAATTCTAATAAAAATGAAGGAATCTGGACAAATCTGCAAAACAAACCTTTTAAAGCTTTGGCAACAATCCCATGTGCATACATACATGCCCGATGATGTCACCAAAGAATTTGTAACAAAGCTTCTAATACATTTAGACATTCTCATAATACCAAAGGCTTTCACACATACTAATGATGTATACCTGGTACCATGCATGATCAAGGCTATACGACCATCGGATTTCAATTCGATCGACAGACAAGGAGAACAAACGATATATCTAAGGTATTCATTAGCCCGTCATTCTATTCCTACTGCACTGGCTTACAAAATAATTGGAGCATCACTCAACGTGTGGCCTCTGAAAAATGACAGCAAACCATGTCTGTATCAGAAGGCTGCAATTTTTAACGTTAGTGAAGATAATGAACTCAGAATATGGTTAGAGGATAATCGAGTTATGGTTTGTATGACACACAAAAAATCGTTACATTTATCACCGGATGTTGCAGCCAGTGTTCAAGAATGCCTCACTAAAAATCTGGAGTCCTGTCTATTATTTCATTATAACAGCTTCGGTAAAAGAACGAAATCAATATTTCTGTCAGAATTATACACTTTAGAAGTAGGCATTCAATGCGGCAATAACATTTGCTATATATCGTCACCAAAAGTAATGAAAAAGGACAGTTTTCAATGTAACCATGGTAACAGGGGGACGAAGCATGATACACGATACTTAAAGTACTGGTTTTTCGACAGGGTAAGATTATATATCATGATTGTACTGATCTTGACGCATTGCCACTGATCTAAACTACATATATACACATCGTATGAAGTGATGGAGCTTACACTTTAAATATTATATATACAGATGTTAATTATATTTTATCAATAGTGCATACAACATCAATTATTATCGTTTGCTACACAAAAAAGGGGGATGCTTTTGAATGCGCTTCACTTCAGGAGTTTATAATTGCCTTTAGTAGTATTAATTCCTAGTAAGTGTTGGTTTATGTTTAAATAAATCTTCAGAATTACAGTTGCTACATAATTGAAGTTGTTTTAAGAAAATTTACCCTAAATTGTAAAAAACAAATCCTAATGTTCAGTGTAAGCGTGATTGATTAGGATTTTACATAAGTATTAAAATGATGAATGATCATCATGATCATCATGATATAATTGTATCTAAAGTCCATATTTATGAGGATAAGCCATACTGTAAACCAACTTATTTTCGCGTGCGAGAGTTTCGAGAACTTGTCATAAATCAATCTGAATTAAATAAATATGGACCATTAACTAAAACTGAGGTAAACACATTAACTTGAAGAGGAAACAACTTTTAACAAAAAAAAAAAATAATAATGCCGACACACATTCAAACGGACTAAATGTTTTTCATTATTAACCAAAACGTTTTTTTACAATTGAAATGTCAGAGCTTTTCACTGACGTCATAGCCGACGATAATTCTGGTACTATCAGTACATCAATAATAAGACCCATCAACTGGTAATAGATAAAAGGCAACACCTTATGAATTTTCTTGATATTTCTTTAATAATTCTTTTTATTGAATTCGTGTTATCACGAAGAAGTTAGTTTTTCATTTGGTAATTTTAATAACGTTTTGGTAACATCTGCTTTTCCTCTTTCTTTTGATTTTTCATCAGATTTCAATTTCTTTGGCATCTACATGATCAATTAATTCCACAGATCCATACAGTCATGAAAGTAGAAACACATGTTTATACAAGAACACAGTTATAAACATAATACATTAACCTTAATAATTTAGATTGTTTTTAAACTTTGATATTACTTTTCATTTCATTATTTGTTCCAAATTTTGCTATAATTACTAACATGTTATTTGATTACGAATTACGATGACACTTTAGTTTATACAATTGCAGTCACAAGAGAAGTGCAGAAGTGGGTGTCAAGGTATATATTTATAGAAATAAACATATGTGGATTAACCGCAAATGAGACAACTCTCTATCTAAGTTACAACAAATGGAAGTGTTAAACGACATTGACTACATGTAGCTATACAGCCCTTGCACGGTCCAAGTTACTATATACTATGTAAAAGTAAATAATGAAACCTTTGGCGTTTAAAAATCTTAGTTAATACGTGCCGCTATGTTCGCCCTTTATTGATATTATACAAAAACTACTCCAACAGCTTTGTAACTCATACAAAATATCAGGCTTATAATTGTTTAAACAATACGTGCGTCATCTAATGAATGCATATCACCACAGTGCCATACGAATAAAGCATTGCAAAAAAAAAATAGATTTAAAAAAAAACATACAGGATAAAGATAACAAATACACAGATTAAGTAAAACGAAAACGATATCACAATCAGAGTAAAAGAAAACAATATGCTATTGAACATATATTTAGTCATTAAAAACTTGAAACTAGATATATTGGATTTAAAATGCGTACACTATAGTCTTCGATACATGTTTTTAAATACACTTAGTTGTTATTGGCCTTGAACTCGCTGTCAGTAACAGCCATTACTCTCCGAACATTACCTTGTGTCTTTTCTGTGTTATGAATTTATGATTGAGCTCAAACCCCCTGTTTGTGTTTTTAAAAGACGTGTGTTTGCATTAAATCGACCAGAAAGTGAACCCTCTCCAATTTTTTAACTGATTTTTAAGTTTGTTCCGATGCAAGTCAATGGAAGGGTTCATTTTTGTGTTTGTAGATCGTTATGTTGTAAATTATGCCTTTGGTTTTGTTTTATGAATGGTTTTATATTGTGCATAACGGGGACGTTTATAGCTATATATATGATTTTGGGTTTTACTTATTTTTGACTGTATTATGGTTGCCTAACGTGTCTTACATCAACATCATTTAAACTTTAATGGATAGTTTTCTTATTGACAATCGAAACACATTCCTTTATGATAATCAATTGGATAAGTTTTGCATTGTCCAATTACAAGTCATTGTTTGTCATTTTTAGTCTTTTTGTATGTAGATAACACCAAACCATTTATCTTCACTTGTTCTTTAAATTTCGTAATTGATAAATGATAAATAAGTATAATTTAAAGGTCTATCCATGGATGAATTGAAAACAGAGCCAAGTGATAAGCATCTGGTTAGATTGGTTAGCCAGATGGGAATTTCGTCATTTAAAGATTTTTTCATTCACTTGGGAATGGAGGGAAGGGAATGGGAGAATACTATTGATATGTATGAAGGTCACAGCGCATACGGGAAAATGGCGATGGCTCTACACAAATGGAAGCTTTCTGGATCAAAATCTACCTTCAAAGACCTTGCCGAAGCCTTGACGAAAGTGAACCTCGATAAACACATCATATGTCAGGTATAACTATTGAGTGATGTATTACGCTAAATATATTTGTAGGAAAATTTATCGACAACAAAATATGCTGTTGTGATGACCAGAATTATCTCATTTTCAAAATTTTCAAATTACAAACGTAAGTGCGAATGATAGTGAAAGTCACTGAATGTTTTAATAGCTTTTTTTTTCTCACTGTGAGGAATATAATAGTTTATTAACATTAAATATTTTATGTGCAATATGTGCAATCTTCTCTCATTTTGATACCACAGTAATCACAAAAAAACACACACAACAAAACTAAAGAAATAAGAAGAAAACAAAGTATAAATCATCTAATAAAAAACCGTCTCCATTGTTCTGTTTTCTCTCATCAGGGAAGATATATTGTGGTAAACTTCCATAGTAAAATATTGATATATCAGGTAATTGACAAATATGCAAAGGCACCCTGGACCATTCAAATTATCAGCACGATACATGTGTATACGTTTCATCTGGAATATATATGATTATACATACACAATGCAGGACGTGTCTCCAACATGCCACACATGTACAAGCAGGGTTAAAGGACCCATTGAAAGATATATTGAACATTGTTTTGATAAATTATCGACTATGTATATACAGTGTATGGTGTCAGACCTGTAAGATAATAAGTTATTCAATAAAGCATGTCTGTCATCAAGTTATCACATATTTAAACTACTGCTATTTGGATAGCGAGACAAAACCGCCTGCACTGTGTCAATTGCTTTAGAACACCCGGCAACCTAGACTTAAGGATGTTCGCTTGTCATGTTTTGGAATGTTTGTAAGATTTTCGAAATTCTCTGGTTTTATCCATTTGAATGCCTTAAAAATTTTGCCCAATTACCCCCATTTTTCTTTTTATAAATCTTTCACATGTATAATGCCAAGCTATTAATTGATTTTTGATACTTGTCAATGATTAAGCTATGAAAAGTCAAGAGAGAACATTTTCCAGCCAAAATTTTGAAGGATAATAACAAGCACATGGACCTCTATATTTTATTGCTCTTTTGCTTCCTTTATTTATCACTTATCAATATTTACTAGCATTTTGAAAAGCTTATTATTTTGAAAGTGAGAAGCGAACTCCTTTAATCATTAAATCAGCTTTCGGAGGCATAGTATTTACTTTCCTCGTCAGTAGAATCTAGAGTTTTACAAAGTACATGATACATGTATTTTGCTACTGCCGTGATATCTTCAAAATACCCTAATCCCATAGCTGCATTTGAATTTCCAAAAAATATAATGACGCTTGTGGCGAAAAAGATTCGTCGAGGTCCACATGGTCCAATCTATGGAAACTTCTGACTGGCCAATAGTTCAATGCTGGTAATTTGAAAAAAGTCAATATATTGTGTACTAAGTATAATAGAAAATGATAGCTGATATATAGTAAAATAGGTAATTTTATTTCCCCGACTACTATAACTCAGTATATAATTGTATGAACGTAATAAAAACAGAAAAATATCAATACAGGTAAATAGATTTTTGATTTACCAAAACATTTAATTTATGAAAATTATATATTAAATGTATCCGCTACAAGACGTGGCGACCAATAAATTTACATTATGTAGTCAGTCAGATTGAAATACAGAGCTGTTAAACACGCATACCTTTGAACGATCTGCAACGTTTCTTGTTTATAGTTGAAAGAATATTTAGGATCCTTTTGTTAATTGTTAATTATGGGTAGAGTAGTTGTTGTCGCATTGAAAATATAACTAACGTCCCTTCTTTCGCTATAATTAATTTTCTTTTTTATTAGGTCTTAAGAGAGAAATCAAAGCCAGTTGGTAAGTTATATAACTTAGGATTACAATGTAAGTGTTGAATGTAAAACTTTCCGAATATTCACAAAGAAAATCTAATTGTTTAGCTCACCTTGCACAATGGGCCAAGTATGCTTTTCTCATCACTTGGTGTCCGTCGTTCGTCGTTGTTCGTCGGCGTCCTTCGTCAGTTAATTTTTACAAAAGTCTTCTTCTCTGAAACAACTAAGCCGAACTTAACCAAACCTGGACACAATCATCACTAGGATATTTAGTTGAAAAGCATTTAGAGCAAATCTGACATGGGGTTAAATTGTTAATCAGGTTGAAATATATCTGCCCTGAAATTGTCAGATGAATCAGACAATCCGTTTTCTTGGGTTTCTACCCCTGAATTGATTTTTGGTTATTACATGTATCTTCAATATTATTTTATAAAGAGATAAACTATATAAACAGCAAAAAATTTCAGTAAAGTAAGACCTACAAATAAGTCAAAATGACAAAAATAATCAATTAACCCCTTGAGAAGTTATTGTCCTTTACAGTCAATTTTTAACAATTTTCATAAATTTTATAAATCTTACAAAATATTTTCCTCTGAAACTACTTGTCCAAGTGTATTATAGATAGAGATAATTGTAAGCAGCAATAATGTTTAGTGAAGTAAGATCTACAAAAGCATCACCATCCGAAAAACACAATTTTGTCATGAATCCATGTGTGTCCTTTGTTTAATATGCACATAGACCGTGGTGAGCGATACAGGCTTATTAGAAACCAATCATGCATACGTTCTAGATAACTTGAGAATGTATATGCGAATCGAAAATACCTACATGTATAACTAATTATGAACAATTTCCCGTGATGAATACGAAAAGAAAATCAGACAAAAAAAAAAAACGACGAACAAAACAAATAAGTACACAACTAAAATCACGAGAAATAAGTCATTATGCGGTCTGAAGTTAACTAAAACTGGTCAAATGAATATGCTATCCGATTTGCTTTACTTCAAGCTAACTGTTTAGTATGCGCAAATTGTAGCAGATGCTTTATTCGTTTACTTTAAAACATTTTGCCTGGAAACGGTTTGTTTAATTTTCTGAAAAGATTTGTTGTAATGAATCAATACAAATTAACAATTAATTACAATTGAGCAAAAAGAATAACACTAGAAACGTTATAGAAATCGGAAGGGTAAGAAGTGCAAAAGCAATAAGGGCCACGTACTGTGTCAATGCAGAGGCATTACGATTATAAATTACTATGTTAATCCATTTCTTTTATCTAATCTTTTTACATAAAAAAGCAGACTACAATCACCAGGACACCCCGACTGATCAAGATTTAAAAGAATTGTCAAAGCAGATAGGGAATTGTCCGTTGCAATTAGGAATAGAGCTAGGATTAAGTTTCAGAGAAGTTGAGCAGAGTTTGTTCAGTTTTCCAAGAGATTTATCTGGTTTGGTAGAAGATATACTTATGACGTGGAAAAAAAAGTCAAAGATCAAAACCATCCATAGTTTGGTGATGGCACTTGAACGAGTAAATGCAGGTGGACTCAAATACAAATTTACATGTACAAAGTATAAAAACTAAGATATTGTCGACATCTATTTATGTAATTTAACACTTTTTTTTTATGTTGGCAGGTTTTAGATAGATAATTCACAATTTTCTTTTTTATCATTAAACATTTTATCATGTTGTTTAAATTAACTTAGCTATATCAAACATATAAACATATATAAAATAAATGATAGTCAGAAGTATACTTACAAATCGACAAATAACATTTATTTAGTTTTTATTCTATAAGATTTATGATAAGTTGTCTGATATCAAATGACAAACAGGACGATTTCAACTTCCGAATTATCAATTTCTCATTTCTCAGCAATAACCAACCCGCTGCTGCATCGTATGGTGTTACATGTACCTATCTCAGTTGATACATTATGCTCGTGCATATTCGCACTTTTTCAATTTTTGGGGTTTTATTCCAGTCTTCGAACAAGAACTCAAAAATGCTTTGATCTGTTTTCCTTAAACTTTGATGGAATGCTTATTTTTTGACGTAAGCTCCCTTCAGATTTTTCAAATTTCAGATTTTATGTTTCCGAGTTTTGTGATTTTATTCATAAAAAAGTGGACATTTGTTGAAGTTTTCAGACAATATCCTATTTTTTTTTAATTTAAGAAAGAAGTTACAATGATAAAAAAAAATGTATTTTAATAGCCATTTATGTAATGTTTTTAATTATCCGATTTCAAGTACAACAAATGCCAAATCAAGCATGTTCGATGGCTATATATTATAAAAAAGAAGATGTGGTGTGATTGCCAATGAGATAACTCTCCACAAGAGACCAAACTGACACAGAAATTAACAACGATACGTCACCAAACGACAATTACTGAGTTACAGGCTCCTGACTTGGGACATGCACATACATACAGAATATAGTTTTATATGATTCCATACTGTGTGTTTCTTGAAAGAAAATGATGTCGCTTTGAAATTTGTTCAACCAAAGTAACATGCAGTTGCGTTTAAAATCGTTTCCAAAGCCATTTACATTAATAGAAGTTAAATTGATACAATAATTAGCCATTTAATTTTGGCTTTACAGTCTTATTAATTTCATATGTGATACACCTAACGTATTTGAACATTATATAACTAAGTAGAAAAAAATTACAGAAAAACATATCAAATATACAAAACAATACAAAAAGAGAAAATTATCTCTGTTCAGTCTGCCTGACCTAAACCATATAATTAATGTTAATGTTTGTAATGTTCATTGTTCATTCTTAATAAAACAAATGTAACTTTCCTTCATTAATAACAACAACATACTATAGGTAAACCATGTAACTTTCATTCATACACAACAACATTACAATTTACAACCTTTACTATAGATGACCCCATTACCTTACATTATTATAGAGCTAATCAGTCCTAAGCTGTTTAAAAAGGTAAACTTGTTGACCTGTAAAATTTATTGTGTGTGTTAACAAACGATTTTTACGGTTCAGGTATAGGACACACAATGGTGCCTCCTTGATTTTAAGGATTCATCTACAATTACTGAGTATGCAATTTAATAAAATGATTATGAGTTATCTGTGTCATAGTGGTTCATGATTACATACTATCAATTTGAAACAGGTTTTTACGTAAAAAGCTTTGAGTTCATGTCTACTACAACACATCCTGAAAACAGAAAGTACTATTTCTTTATTAATATCTAGTTATATGTTTCGAAGAGTTCATGAACATCCGGAAGGTAGTTCTGCCCCTCAAGAGTCAACAATATATAAAAGTGTTCGTCATATTTAATATTTACATGTTCTTAATGCCTACGAGTAACGCTTTTGATAATGATAGAATGAAGGAAACGAGTGGAAAGTCTTACGATCCCTTATTGGGTATGTGGAAGGACTGAAGACGCATTGCAGAGCAATACGTCTAGTTACTTATGCACCCTTGATTAATTTTAATATTTTAAAATATTTTTTTAGAGATTTGTGTAGTTTTCTTTAAAAAAGTTAAGCGTTTTTGTAATGATTGCAATGCTTATGTTTACTTATTTCAACAATTCTATAAATGGTTTTACACTAGTCATTTGTCGGGGCTTTCTAGCTTGCTATTCGGTGTGAGTCAAGGCTCCGTGTTGTAGACTGTTCCTTGACCTATAATGGTTTATTTTTATAAATTGTGACTTGGCTAGATAGTTGTCTTATTGGTACTCATACCACATCTTATTATTACTATTTGATACAGTAAAAGATGGCCTTCAAAAAAGTGTGATGCAGTGTATTCAACCAGCAGTGGCTAACATATGTTTACTCTTAAAAAATTACGAAGATCTACTTCGAAATGTTTCATTCGTTTAATTTTCTACGTTTGAGTTCATGCGATTCATTTGCTTTGTCTTTTCCCAATCGATTATCGTTCCTTGTTTCCATAGATGCCTGGTAAAAACCCCAAAATTGACTCCTTTTAAACATGTTTAGAGAGCTATCTCCGTCACCCACAGTGCACCTCTTAATATTTATCATCAATAAATGTTATAAAGCACATAGCAGTTGAAGCAACATTGGGAATTAGTTACATAATGTATACAACTTAATCATTGGACTTAAAGGAGCTGCATATCAGAGAATTCTCATACAAGCTACAGTAATGTTTAAACTGACGATACAAGGTGTGGAACTATAACATTTTTCATAATCATTCATTTTGTGGAACTATAACATTTTTCATAATCTTCATGTTCTTAGGAGAAAAAGAAAAACTACAGTCTACAAGGACGATATAAAAGACTTAAGACAGAGCAACACGAATCCTACCAATAACTAGGGTAGATATCAGGTGCTCCGGAAGATTAAGCAGATCCTGCTCTGAAAGTTCTTTGATAAATCTTATTCGTTGGTTTCTCAACCGAGGACAAATGGACGGCATTGCATGCGGTTAGGATAACTCGGTTAAATCTATTTACTGAATATCTGTGATATATATTCAATAATGACAAACCAAGCCTGATTGCAATCTAAACACTTTCGAAGAAATAACATCAATATCTTGAGGCTCTCAAGAGCCTATGTCGCTCACCTGACTCTACTTGGGGTTTTGAAATTATATAAAATGAAAAGAAAAAATCGAAACAGATACTTAACATAGGACCTGTCCTGAGTCAAGAATCAGATGTACAGTAGTTGTCGTTTGTTTATGTAATTTATATGTGTTTCTCGTTTTTTTATATAGATTAGACCGTTGGTTTTCAAGTTTGAATGATTTTACACTAGTAATTTTTGGGCCATTTATAGCTTGTTGTTCGGTGTGAGCCAAGGCTCCATGTTGAAGGCCGTACTTTTATTAACTTGTTATCTGGATGGAGAGTTGTCTCATTGGCACTCATCTTCCTATATCTACTTAAGTTATGATTTGGTTTAATTTAATAATAGATCCTGGTAGCCATCTTACAGTAAATCAGAAACGAAGTAGAACACTTGTTCAGCACCTCATAAGGAACATTTATGATATGTTTAGTTTCATTTCAAGCAGTGGATCTCTAAAAAGAAGACCTTTGTATGTATTTCCTATAGGAATCTACGTTAAACTAAGTTCCTCCTGGCAGTCATCTTGGAGAATGGATCGGCTACAAAGTATCAATACATCGTCAGCACATCATAAGGGGAATTCATGCTATGTTTGGTTTCATTCTATTCAATGAATATCTAGCAGAAGACATGTGTATGTATTTCTCATAGAGTCCTTTCTTAAACAAAGTCCGCCTCCGCTGGCGGCAATCTTGGATGATGGGCCGGCTACAAAGTAACAACACTTGGTAAGCACCTCGTAAGGAATATTCATGCTTTGTTTGGTTTCATTCCATTCAGTGGTTCTTTAAAGAAGATATTTGTATGTATTTCCCATAGGCACGGTCCTATGTTAAACAAAGTTCCCCGCTGTCGGCCATCTTCGACATATTGCACCGTTCAAGATGGCGCCCATGAAGGTTTGTGTTTTTATGCATTTAGAGATATTCTTTACGTCTTTTCTATTTCATCGATGTTACTACTAATTAATTTGAATTGACATATTCAAAAAAGCAGAACTTTAACTATAAATATTGCAGTTTAAATTAGGAGTTTTAAAATTGACGACCGAGTGAGTAGTAATTAGCCAATGTTTACATATAGATGTACACATAAAGTGAACTTTCATGATCGCAGACATAGTTTAAATCGCCACATATAATATGTCACAACTACAACAACAAATAACCAGCTTTATTTCAACCGCTAAAGTCGATAAACTGTCAGCCAAAAACACAAATAATGCTGAGGAATCAGCATTTACAGAGAAAAATGGAGATAAAAAAAATATCATAAATCCAGCAAAACGTCTCCACCCTTTTCTTTTTAGTTCTTCGGATCATAGTATTTGTATTGAAAACAAACTTAATGAAATGAAGCAGTCCCTGAAAAATGTGCCGAAAAAATCTGACCTTACAGAGATAGTGACCGAGATATTTAAATCATTATCCAAAAACTTGAAAAAGCAAATTAAAAAAGAGATTATGTCTGAAGTCAAGTCAGAAGTCGAGATATTAAAAACCAATTATGATTCGAAAATATCTCACCTACATGACAAATTAAACACTATTGAGTTTGAAAATGGGAATCTCCTCGAAAGAAATGCTAGTCTGCATTCTCATCTTAGGAAAATGAGGGAAGTCGTTGATGAAAACAAGAAAGCCACTGAAAGTGTTCGGCTTGGTAACTGGAATAAACAATACTCGCGTAAGAAAAATGTGAAAATATACCACTTACATGTACCAGAAAATCGAAATGAAGACCTACCACATTCTCTTTTTAATGAACTAAAGAACCAAGTCAAATTAGACATCAACCCGTCAGAAGTTGTTGCAATGCATAGAATACCAGGGAAAGAAGGGAGTCCAAGACCAGTTCTTATAAAAATTCTAAGAATGGATACCAAAATTTGACTTCTGCGTAAAAAGAAGGCTATAAACGAAGCACTCAAAGTTCGAATTGGTGATGATATAACAAAACTCAACCAGGGTCTCCTAAATAGATTGTACCAACAGCATGATGACAATATTATCAGTTCGTGGTATTTTAATGGTCATGTATATGGATCAGACGAGGAAGGAACTAGACATCGGTTTGAAATATTTGACGACATAAACAAAAACTGAAAAAATAAAATGTGTGTATAAAATCACTTGAACATGCTTTTCATATTTGTTTGATATTGTCAAGTACCATATGTATTTTTATATAATTCCTGTTCATCTATAATTATTTTGTTGTCTACAACACCAACTTGAACCTTGGGATGATATTTTTCTCTTTGTCTCTCATACCAATCAACTATTTTATTTTGTAACTATTTCCGGAAATTATACGTTTTCTACGTATTTGGTTTAATTTTTAAAATACTCATATTTCCGGTTAGCTGTAAACATACAAATTTAATTATTTACTTCCAGAGTTAACTCGATTTTACACATGAGATTTACAATCAAGCAACTGGATTATGGTTGCAATAGTGAAGGATGTCACATACATCAATATCCTTCAATATACAGTATTACCATAATCTAAAACATACTTTATCCTAATCATTTGACAAATTGTGTTTCTAACTTCTGTCTGCACTCGTAAATTGAAAATTAAGTCAAGCTTTTAAACTTCTGTCAAGCATATTCTATAGATAAGTCTAGTCAATTTTACTGCGCTTAATTCAATTTTTGTCTGACATCAGGCCAAGTGTAATCCTACTTTTGCTTATTTATTTTGCTTTTGTTTTGTTTTCTACAATTCACATTATAATTACTGCCATACATCTTTGTAATTCAAAAACACAGATTATTGCATAAACACAGACCTTGCTAATTTTTTCAATATTTTTACAGTATCACAAGATAAGTGATATCTGATATCATCAACATCTGTTATTTATTAATGTTTCCCTTTTGTATATATGTTCTGTACATGTATGTTTTGTTTTGTACTTTATCTCGTCTATGTTTGAGTGTCCGGCTTATTAATGTATACGTCAGCTTTCGGTTTCAAAGATCTGTCCAAAGTGTACATCATGTGCTTATGTTTCACTATATATTCATTATAAGTTTTTAACATTAATCTGTAAATTTGTAAACTATACTATTATTCATAACATAGTCCTCTCTATAATCATAAAAAATGTTTTTATCCTCAGTAGTAAAATACAGTTTTTATTACTTGTTGCTGGAATTGAGCAAAATCCAGGTCCAGATCAGAGTAACAAAAAGAATTTGAAAATAGTACACAATAATGTGTGTAGTTTACTTCCTAAGTTAAATCTCATTAACAATGAACTTCACGAGTATGACATTATTTGTATATCAGAATCTCATCTTGACAAGTCAATTACTGATGACTAAAGTAAATTAAATGGGTTTCATAACCTATTAGGTTAGATAGAAATAGACATGGCGGAGGTGTGACCATTTATATAAAAAATAGCTTACACTTTATTATACGGAATGACATATATGTAAGCAATCTTGAATTACTTTGGGTTGAAGTGAGGAATTGTAGTAATGAAAAATTTTTAGTCATTTAAGCCAGATAGTTTAAGTTTAAATAAAAGTCCTTTATGCCAAACTTTATCAAAAGCTCTAGATACATCACAAAATACAAACCTTACATCCCTACCACTATCCAAATTACTAACAATTTTATGATTTATTTCGATTAACTGATAAACAGTAGAATCACCTGGTTGGAATCCGGATTGAAACTTTGACAAAAGGTTATTACTCCTCATATAATTATACAAATGTTTAAATAAAACTTTTTTCATAATATTACAAACAATACTAGTAACAGATATTGGACGATAGTTTAGAGCTGAATGTGGACTACCTTTCCCTTTAAAAATAGGATTAACATGTGCAATTTTCCATAACAGTGGAACCTGTTTAACTGATAGAGACATATTAAATAACTTAGTTAATGGTTTAGAAATAAAGCTAGAAACCTCTTTTAAAATTCTAGGACTGATACCATCAGGTCCAGCTGGTTTATTAACATTCAAAATTTTTAACTGGTCTAAAATTTCTTTCTCAGTGAGGAAAAATTTGTTTAAATGACATGTAGGAGGCTCATTATTATCAGGAATTTCTGGTTCTATATCAATATTAGCTACATCAGCAAAATGATTGTTCAGGATCTATGATTTGTTCAATGGATGAATAAAAATTTGGCCATCATGTTCCAAAAAGGGGGGGGGGTGATAATCTCTGTTTTTAGTAAAATTTGATACAGACTTGGCAATGCGCCACCATTTACCAGGAGGAATATTTTTGTCAATAAGTTGTGATGTCAGTTTGCACTTATAATCATCTTTTGCCTTTCTAACTAAACTGATAATTTCATTACGAATTTCTCAAAATTTTTTCCAGTGATCTGGATTATTTGAAGTTTTCGCTTTGTGGTGAATTCTATTACGATGTCTTATCTTGTTTTTTATCAAGTTGTTCATAAATGGTTTATCATTTGGTCTAACTGTAATAGCTTTGGTAGGTATATATCTATTGACAGTACTTTCGAATGTTTTGACAAAGTTCATATAAACATCATTTATATTATTTGAATTAAAAACAACATCATCCCAGTCAGTATTATTCAACTGGTTTTTAAGACCTTCATAATCTGCACCCTTAAAATCTCGAATTTGTCTTTTAAACGAGTGTTGTTTAAAAGTTTTAAATGAAATTTCGACTGAAACAGGAGAATGAGAACTGTATATCGGTGTGAGTACAGTAACCGATTTAATTAAGTTTTTGCCATTAGTCACACATAAATCAATACAAGTTCCAGTTTGGGTTGTAAAGTTGGTAGACTCCCAAACAGCATTTTCCAAGTTTAACCGGTTAAGTAACTTTTTAAAAGAGTTACTTTAGTTCGACATCATATCACAATTGAAATCACCACAAAGGAAAATTGGCAAATTACAATCAAGTGCTTTATCTACTGACTCACTTAATAAGTCCCATATATTAGAATTTGAGTTTTGAGGACGGTATAAAACACCAACTAAAAATTTTTCATTACTACAATTCCTCACTTCAACCCAAAGTAATTCAAGATTGCTTACATATATGTCATTCCGTATAATAAAGTGTAAGCTATTTTTTATATAAATGGTCACACCTCCACCATGTCTATTTCTATCTAACCTAATAGGTTAATGAAACCCATTTAATTTACTTTGGTCATCAGTAATTGACTTGTCAAGATGAGATTCTGATATACAAATAATGTCATACTGGTGAAGTTCATTATTAATGAGATCTAACTTAGGAAGTAAACTACACACATTATTGTGTACTATTTTCAAATTCTTTTTGTTACTCTGATCTGGACCTGGATTTTGCTCAATTCCAGCAACCAGTAACAAAAACTGTATTATACTACTGAGGATAAAAACATTTTTTATGATTATAGGGAGGACTATGTTATGAATAATAGTATAGTTTACAAATTTACAGATTAATGTTAAAAACATTGATCAGTCAAAACTATCAAAACTTATAATGAATATATAGTGAAACATAAGCACATGATGTACACTTTGGACAGATCTTTGAAACCTAAAGCTGACGTATACATTAATAAGCCGGACACTAAAACATAGACGAGATAAAGTACAAAACAAAACATACATGTACAGAACATATATACAAAATTGAAACATTAATAAATAACAGATGTTGATGATATCAGATATCACTTATCTTGTGATACTGTAATAATATTGAAAAAATTAGCAAGGTCTGTGTTTATGCAATAATCTGTGTTTTTGAATTACAAAGATGTATGGCAGTAATTATAATGTGAAATGTAGAAAACAAAACAAAAGCAAAATAAATAAGCAAAAGTAGGATTACACTTGGCCTGATGTCAGACAAAAATTGAATTAAGCGCAGTAAAATTGACTAGACTTATCTATAGAATATGCTTGACAGAAGTTTAAAAGCTTGACTTAATTTTCAATTTACGAGTGCAGACAGAGGTGAGAAACACAATTTGTCAAATGATTAGGATAATGTATGTTTTAGATTATGGTAATACAGTATATTGAGGGATATTGATGTATGTGACATCCTTCACTATTGCAACCATTATCCAGTTGCTTGAGTGTAAATCTCATGTGTAAAATCGAGTTAACTCTGGAAGTAAATAATTAAATTTGTATGTTTACAGCTAACCGGAAATATGAGTATTTTAAAAATTAAACCAAATACGTAGAAAACGTATAATTTCCGGAAATAGTTACAAAATAAAAATAGTTGATTGGTATGAGAGACAAAGAGACAAATATCGTCCCAAGGTTCAAGTTGGTGTTGTAGACAACAAAATAATTATAGATGAACGGCAATTATATAAAAATACATATGGTACTTGACAATATCAAACAAATATGAAAAGCATGTTCAAGTGATTTTATACACACATTTTTTTTTTTTCAGTTTTTGTTTATGTCGTCAAATATTTCAAACCGATGTCTAGTTCCTTCCTCGTCTGATCCATATACATGACCATTAAAATACCACGAACTGATAATATTGTCATCATGATGTTGGTACAATCTATTTAGGAGACCCTGGTTGAGTTTTGTTATACTTATACTTACTCTCCCCACATGATATTACAGCCACAAAATTATACTTACTCGCCCTACATGACATTACAGCAACTAAGTTATACTTACTCGCACCACATGATAATACAGCAAATAGATTATATTAGTTTAAACATATTTTATTTACTCAAAGTAAAATGGATTGGACACAAGTAAGCCATACTTATGAAGTCCGCTCCGATATTATATTAACTGGCCCTACATGACATTACAGCCTCTAAGTTACAGATAATTCAACTACATGACATTATAGCCACTAAGTTATACTTACTGGCCTTACATGACATTATAGCCACTCAGTTACACATAATCCCACTACATGAAATTATAGTGACTAAGTTATACTTACTCGCCCTACATGACATTGTGGCCAATAATTATACTTACTCGCCCTACATGACATTATAGCCATTAAATTATACTTACTGGCCCTTCATGACATTATAGCCACTAAGTTACACATAATCCCACTACATGACATTATAGCCACTACGTAACGATTACTCTCCTCACATGACATTATAGCCACTAAGTTTCACATAATCTAACTACATGACATTATAGCCACTACGTAACACTTACTCGCCCTACATGACAAGATAGCCACTAGATTATACTTACTGGCTCTACATGGCATTACAGCCACTAAATTATACTAACTCTCCCTACATTACATTACAGCCACATAGTTTTACTTACTCGCCCCACATGACATTACAGCCACTACATTATACTTTCTGGCCCTACATGACATTACATCCACTTAAGTATACTTAATTGGCCTCACATGACATGATAGCCACTAAATTATACTTACTGGCCCTACATGACACTATAGCTACTAAATTATACTTACTGGCCCTACATGACATTACATTCACTAAATTATACTTACTAGCCCTACATGACATTAGAGCCACTAAGTTGTACTTACTGGCCCTATATGCCATTAAAGCCGTTAAGTTAGACATAATTCCACTACATGACCTTACAGCCACTAAATTATTCTTACTCGTCCTACATGATATTACAGCCAATAACTTATACTTACTTTCCCCACATGACATTCCAGCCACTAAATTATACTTAATCGCCCTACATGACAATACAGCCACTAAGTTATACTTACTCGACCCACATGAAATAAAGCCACTAAATTATATTTACTGGCCCCACATGACATTACATCCACTAAATTATACTTACTGGCCCTACATGACATTACATCCACTAAGGTATACTTACTGGCCTCACATGACATTATAGCCACTAAATTATATTTACTGGCCCTACATGACATTACATCCACTAAGTTATACTTACTTGCCCCACATGACATTACAGCTACTTATTTATACTTACTGGCCCTATATGCCATTATAGCCGTTAAGTTAGACATAATTACACTACATGACATTACAGCCACTAAATTATTTTTACTCGTCCTACATGATATTACAGCCAATAACTTATACTTACTAGCCTTACATGACATTATAGCCACTAAATTATATTTACTGGCCCTACATGACATTACAGCCACTATATTATACTTACTAGCCCTACATGACATTAGAGCCACTAAGTTATACTTACTCGCCCAACATGAAATTACAGCTACTTATTTATTTTTACTGGCCCTATATGCCATTATAGCCGTTAAGTTAGACATAATTCCACTACATGACATTACAGCCATTAAGTTATTCTTACTCGTCCTACATGATATTACAGCCAATAACTTATACTTACTCTCCCCACATGACATTCCAGCCACTAAATTATACTTACTCGCCCTACATGACATTACAGCCACTAAGTTATATTTACTCGCTCCACATGAAATAAAGCCACTAAATTATATTTACTGGTCCTACATGACATTACAGCCACTAAATTATACTTACTGGCCTCAAATGACATTAAAGGAACTAAGTTACACATAATCCCACTATATATAAACATGTTGCATCTTTGTACACTACAGATATTTGGTGAAAATGAAAGACGCAAAACTATCTTCCGAGAGAGGAGTTTAGAGCAATGCTGTTTTCTAGTACAACATTTCAAAAGATTCGAAGACAATTAAGGGTAAATAAATTATTTTGAAATAAAGAACTAAGAGTACGTATGATGTTTTTTTTACTACAGACACACCCAGGATTTCTGTAGAAATATTGACAAAAAAAAGTGTCCCCATGTAGGATTTAAAAGAAGGGATGACATTGAAAAACACAAAAGTTGAACTTGAATATTTGTTCAGTCAAAAAACAGGTATGTGTATGGTTTCTGTATATAGACAAATGCCTGATACACAGTCATAATTTAGTGTAAAAGTAAAAGTTAATATTCTCAGTCAGTAAAATGTAGAATGTATAACACAAATTTGTTTAATCAAACAAAGCCTAGTTCCAATAATTAGACAAAGCTTTTGATAGTTTGAAAAAAAACTCAAAAATCAAGATGAATGCTTGATCAATTGTTTTTGCTTTACGTCCAATGGCAAGTATTTCTTGCATGTTCATGTGAAACAAATACATATGAGAATGAATATATGAACAGTTTGGTCCGCTAATAGGGTTCGTCAGGGTATAAGCATCTCAAAGGAAATAAGGATATATTTCAAAGGGACATGCCACCTACAGACCCCTGAACTTGTTGAACAGAGATGCTGCAATAGTTTTTGAAGTCATCATTCCCACCGAACGTGGCTACGTATTTATACACTGTCCCGCATAGCAAAACGGATGTCTAACTTTTGAAAGGCTTTAACTGTCGGAACGAGATTATTTCCAAGGGGTGTATTGATCTTAGATTTCCCTCTGACAAAAGTATATTTGATAACACGAACAACTTATCGAAACCCCATCACAGCAAACATTTATCATTTAAAATTAATTCACAAATTTTGAATGTTTGTCCATATTACAAGAACGTCATGAAAGTACAGGACTAACCATTATTTTTGTTAATTGGTCATTATGTTATAGTTATTGACTAAGCAATATTTAGTTCATTAATTTAGTAATCATTATATCATATCATCTCTTATTCTGGTTACGTTAAATTTGCTCAAATGGAATAAATATATATCTGATCTGACATAAAAAAAAAAAACCACTGCTATAAGTACAAACCAAATAAAAGGGGGAGAGCAATGTGTTTAAGCCATGGAAAGTATCCAGCATATTTAAATACAAAAAGTCATGTATGTTTGATAAGTTTAGTTTCTACTTGATTTAATACGTAGTAATAAAGAGTTATTTCTACTTTTCATTCTTGACAGTAAAGCATTTTGTAAAAATCAAGATGTCATTGTTGTATAAACACTCGATCGTTGAAATGTTGAGATGGGAGTGAGTGACCTTAAACCTATTAACCAAATTCCAGTGTACTGTCGGCCCCATAAAATACTAGCTTGAAAATATCAAATCTATACAAATTTCATTCAAGTAAAGTGGGGAAAAGAGAATAAAACATAACATATATTACAGACAAAATTATATGTTGTAATTTCATTTTGGGGACTGTGCCCCAAACTGAAAATGATGGATATAGCTTGCTTCGTCATTAAACGCTGCTTTTTAAAAAATATGTTATTTTATCATTTTGGGGCTTGTGCCCCAAAATATACAAAATATACAAGATTGCCAATATCAAATCTATACACATTTCATTCATGAAAAGTGGAAAAAAGAGAATAATATAGATTTTCTCTTTTTCAAATAGAAATCGTTGTCCATAAAATGTTTTTTTGTGTTATAATTTTTTTTTGTATTTATGTTCAGTATCACTATGCTACTGTAGTTGTGGAAATATGACAGAAATGTGCGAAACAAAAGACTGTGTGCTTGAATCATCCATTTGTGTTAAGCAGTTCATAAAACACTGATAACTTGTACAAAAAATCTGTACAACATTACAACTTGTACACCACATATACATGATATATATTTCATGTATTATGTATTGATTTCAGGATCCAATGCAGGAATACGCAAACAGAAAACAAACGACAGTCAATGGATCTCTTACACGTCAGGAATACACACATTGTTATTTTTATATATATTGCACTCGTTCTACTTGAGTAGTCAAAATGTGTTCACTGTATTTTTCTCTGTCATAAACAGTCACTGACCTGATATCAATTTTCCTCATGAAGTTTTCAATAGTAGTTGCCGACAGTATATTTAATTATTCATGACGACCTCTTCAACATGTCTGTGTTTCCAAAGTAAACAACGGCGCCTGGAACGACTCAGCTAGACTTATTTCTTTTACAATCGTTGCAAAAACATATTTCACTTGTTAATATTCTTGTTTAAAACCTATAAATCATTATGTTTTATGCTTATTGTTGATATTTTCATTCATACCCAAAAGAATTCGTTCAACATCGGATAGCAAATTAACCTGACGATATCGGGATATGGGTATTTAGTCGGATCTTAACACGTACTTGTGATTTGTTTAAAACCGGTTTTAACGAAGAAATGTCGAAATGTTCAGAACTTAATTAAATCTGTTTTTGGGTAAGATGGTGCAAGCATACGATTTTTATTGCGTCTTACACTTTGAGAAGCGAATAATATTTAGCTACTTTATTTAAATATTGTGTAAAAACGTTAATTATGAGCTATGAAAGTCAAGTGGCTCAAGCATTTTACTGAGGAAGTTTTAAAAAAATGCAAAGAAATATTTTAACAGTGGGTTAGATTTCATTAGTCTTTACTATCTATAGATTAACAACTTTTCGTTATATTTATAATTTAGAATCATCATTGAAGGTGGAGCGCGATTGCACAGTTAATTAATTATATTGATCTGCCATTTGTATGCAGGAGTGACATTCCTTTGTATTATGTGCCAATTCGAAAAAGTTATGGGAGTATTGTCTCCCTTTAACAGGTTCATTATTTTATAATTAAGTTTAGGTTTCTGATATAAATTTGAATAGTTACAAGATGTATCAATTCAATATATTTCAGTTTTTGTTATTGGTGTATCAAAAACATTGATGTACGAATATAATTTCATAAATTTACCATACTAGGACGGAGAAACGACTGGCTAATTGATACCAATCCATCGAGTATTGGTCTATAACTTTACACAACACGCACAGGTTTTATACAATGAGACAATAAAAAACAAAAAATCTTCCTATACAAGAACAATCCACTAATAAAACAACTACGTCATCAAATAGTATGGCATATAAACGCGTTTGAATATTATATGAAAGTAAAATATAACTCTGATGGACTGCCTTCCAACGGTGACTGGGAAATTTGAAATAAGGGCACTTAGGGTTTCGTCTGACCGGCAGTTAAACACTTGAACAAGTGAGGCATACATCTGTCTTGTGTTCATCATTTGCAGAAGGCGTGGCACGTGGTTGCGTAATTGCGGATACAAAATTGGTTAACATTTTTTAGGACTGGAAATTTATGGAGCAGCTGCTTTTATTGCTGATCTTTATCTTAAATGGAGGCCTTCAACACAGAAAAAAACTCGCGAATCTCACCATAAGTTGAAAATAGGCTTCCGATTTGAGCGAAATTCTGGGATTTATATATATGAATATAGGACATACAATTCTTTTGCATTGAATATTAATTACGATTAAAAATCTGTACACCTCACACTAGTGAATGTGTCCTCATTAAAGCAGTTACCTCAAGAACAATATACCATGATAATTGAGCGATCTGAGAAGACATATAGAAATTGGAAGTCAGTGTTCTTCTACGATACATGTAGATTTGATTGGATGTCAATTGTCTGCATGGTTTGTTTCATACTTTTCTTCAGTATTTTTTTGTCGAATAATTTTTGTAAAAGTATTCGGGTATTGAACATCCCCGGTTTCAAATGTTTCATGTACATGTATATACACCTTTGCCTTTTAAATTTTATAGATATTTATATATCCATGGCTTTCACTTTGTTTTGAGCTAGCGCTGCTGATGATGGTAATTTAAGAAAATGGCAAGATTTATTAAGTGTAATTTTCATTTTAGAGAACCAATCTTTTACCAACACCTTACTAATAATATACCAAACGTAAAATAGAAAACCGTTACTTTTACTTTAAAACTATAAGAAAAAGTATGTCAACCTCGTAATGATGAGACAAAAGATAAGGATTTAAATCTATCTTATACATAAATTCTTTTAGAATTTCCCTTATTGATTCCAATTATAACTAAGCAATTTTACACTTTTTGTAACTATTATATATATACAATTATGTTCTGTTACGTTTGTCCGCTAAGTCAGGTGGCCTTGATAGGCAAATTACATATGGTGTTTTGTTATGACCTGTTCAGAGCCCCTTAATCATGATAACTTGTTCTAAATTTAACACAAGAATAACTGGGACAGGAAATGTAACGTTTAATTGTTATTAAACCGTTCAGTCAGGTGGCCTTGGTAGGCAAATTACATAATATGGTGTTTTGTTATGGCCCGTTCAGAGCCCCATAATTATGATAACGCGTGTTCTAAATTTAGCAGAAGAATAACCCAGACAGGAAATTTCCACATCATCTATTTTTACTTGCACTTATTCAAAATTGTTTGTTAACGTATTTAATTTCAGTCTACTACAGACAATCAAGATGTATACAGGTAAGTTAGCAATAAGAATATTTACGAACAGATGATTTAAGGAACACCACATTAGACATGTGATCTAATTCGGGCTATAATTCTTGGTGATTAGAAAATAATAATATATAATTGATATATATATCCAAGAAAAATGGCGGAATTTTTAGTCGCAGATTCTTACGTAGATCTAATGTTAGATAATATGTAAGAAAAACACTGAATAAAAATAAACAATGAATTAGTGTGTATATCTTATAATGTTGGTGTATGAGATAACACGGCTCCACCTTATTCAAGTTGTTGTTCTCTTTAATTGTTACTTTTTACGTAAGTTATCGGTGTAATACTTACTAAGGGTAGACGGGTATATTATAGAGAAGGGTTAACATCTAAGGGGCCTCTGTTTGGATAGGCGGGATGTTGAAATACATAGGCAAGTCGGGTCGGAACGGAGTGTGTTAAATCAGGAACACCATACCGTTCCCATGTTAAATATGAGGTGCAGGGTTGGACACGTGCATATGCGTTTTACATGTTTTAAAAACTCTTTCTACAATTGAGGAATCTGTCGATGGCATATTATTAAAATGTATCATTACTTAAAATGATAGTTGATGTTTTTTTCTTAAATGATAACAACTGCGTTGTATCATGCAATATAGATTAATTTACTGGTTGTTATTTTCTAATAATCGCTAGGGTGTAAAAGAAAAAAAATAATTGAGGTCAACGCTTTTATATAATATTGTTTGATCATACATGCTTCACTCATAATTTCTAACAGTGAGAAATATAATTAATCTATTGAACTGACTACACAACTCAACAGTGTAATCAAACAAACATGTATGGAAAAATTACTTTCACTTTCATTTTCCCTATTGGATTCCTCGAGAATGTCTATGTCTAAATATATATTTTCAGAAAATCAAATTAAATTGACAATTGATTTATTCTACTTCATTAAAGTATTTGTTTACTTATATAGTTGACATTTACCCAGATCTCGTTTACTTTACATATATTTATTTGTATTTTATGGAACTACAATTTCACTGCATTTAAATACAAACTGAATTATACATGTTATAAGGATTGTGACATGTGATTATTCATTTATATAATATTCTACTTTTTACATATCCACCTTTACAACTATATATATAATATGAAACATAGCAGTAACAATCGTTAAAAAAATATGTAAGTTATGTCTTACAAATAAATTTAAAAAAAACATGTGTGTTTAACTGTCTCATTAAGATTTAAAGGGTAGAGTGGAATATTTTGCCCAACATTGTTTTACATGTTTTACTAAGTATGTAAATACTGATAATTCGGCACATTTGGCTGTCACTAAAACCCTATAATTCAACATTTTATTTAAATGCGGCAGAACAAATAGTGATGGTAGTAAAACCAGGAAAACATTATATTTAATTTGCCTCACATTGTATCAAATATAGTATGTAAGAAAGACTTGCCTACGAATATAAATGCATTCGAAACGTTGACAAGATTTCGACAGGCAATTAAAATAAATAAATAGAATGTACTTAAACACATACATATATGTACTTTTATCAAGAGATGTGTTAAGTACTCCGTCAACATATAGACTTCGATCTTTTTAGTCAAAGATATTTGTAGGAAGTGTAAGTACTGATTCATGTAGTTCTTAACGAAGATCGAGATGAAGTTATAATTATGATGCCTCGCCGCATTCGTCTTGAAAAGGCATGAAATATTTGCCACTGGACTTTAAAAAAACAAACAACCACCGTGTTAAACTAGATTCACATGGCTTATAAAAGAACATAGAAATAAAACACAGAGTGGACGTGGCCGGGTACTTGTATAACCCAACATACATGAAAAGCACTTTACTTACAGATCTAAGAGTACTGACAGTTACTTACAGCTAGTTCAAAGCCACTCACATCTATTTAGAAAATCATGAATCTGAATCTGTTAAGTAAGTCTGTACCAAACTGATCTGGGGTTTGTCTGACCGGAAAGGAAATTTGATGTTTTTCTATATAATTAACTAAAAAAACTACATTGCTCTCTGACCGAATGATTTTTATACGACCGCAAAAATTGAAAATTTTTTGGTCGTATATTGGTATCACGTTGGCGTCGTCGTCTGCGTCGTCGTCGTCGTCGTCGTCGTCCGAATACTTTTAGTTTTCGCACTCTAACTTAAGTAAAAGTGAATAGAAATCAATGAAATTTTAACACAAGGTTTATGACCACAAAAGGAAGGTTGGGATTGATTTTGGGAGTTTTGGTTCCAACATTTTAGGAATTAGGGGCCAAAAAGGGACCAAATAAGCATTTTTTTGGTTTTCGCACTATAACTTTAGTTTAAGTAAATAGAAATCTATGAAATTTTGACACAAGGTTTATGACCACAAAAGAAAGGTTGGGATTGATTTTGGGAGTTCTAGTTCAAACGGTTTAGGAATTAGGGGCCAAAAAGGTCCCAAATAAGCATTATTCTTTGTTTTCGCACCATAACTTTAGTATAAGTAAATAGAAATCTATGAAATTTAAACACAAGGTTTATGACCACTAAAGGAAGGTTGGGTTTGATTTTGGGAGTTTTGGTCCCAACAGTTTAGGAATAAGGGGCCCAAAGGGTCCGAAATTGAACTTTGTTTGATTTCATCAAAAATTGAATAATTGGGGTTCTTTGATATGCCAAATCTAACTGTGTATGTAGATTCTTAATTTTTGGTCCCGTTTTTAAATTGGTCTACATTAAGGTCCAAAGGGTCCAAAATTAAACTTAGTTTGATTTTAACAAAAATTGAGTCCTTGGGGTTCTTTGATATGCTGAATCTAAAAATGTACTTCGATTTTTAATTATTGGCCCAGTTTTCAAGTTGGTCCAAATCGGGGTCCAAAATTAAACTTTGTTTGATTTCATCAAAAATAGAATAATTGGGGTTCTTTGATATGCCAAATCTAACTGTGTATGTAGATTCTTAATTTTTAGTCCCGTTTTCAAATTGGTCTACATTAAAGTTCAAAGGGTCCAAAATTAAATTAAGTTTGATTATAACAAAAATTGAATTCTTGGGCTTTTTTGATATGCTGAATCTAAACATGTACTTATATTTTTGATTATGGGCCCAGTTTTCAAGTTGGTTCAAATCAGGATCCAAAATTATTATATTAAGTATTGTGCAATAGCAAGAAATTTTCAATTGCGCAGTATTTAGCAATAGCAAGAAATCTTCAATTGCACAGTATTGTGCAATAGCAAGGAATTTTCAATTGCACAATATTGCGCAATAGCAAGAAATCTTCAATTGCACAGTATTGTGCAATAGCAAATATTTTCAATTGCAAAGTATTGCGCAATAGCAAGAAATATCTAATTGCAATTTTCAATTGATTGGAGTTATCTGTCTTTGTCCAGAATAGTAGTTGAATCAAATTTAATCATTGTTTTATACAATATACAATGTATATTCACTTTTACTACCAACTGATAAATTAAAACAATCTTTACCATTCAGTGATAACAAGCACCTTTTGTTACATTTCAATATTTTATGATGTATTTAAACGAGTAGTTATTGTTGCAAACTCCATTAGAAATTTGAATTGAGATCAGTTTTGGAAAAAGGGAAAGGGGGATGTGAAAAAAATGGGGGGGAGGGGTTAAATTTTTCTCATTTCAGATTTCATAAATAAAAAGAAAATTTCTTCAAACATTTTTTTGAGAGGATTAATATTCAACAGCATAGTGAATTGCTCAAAGGCAAAAAAAATATTTTAAGTTCATTAGACCACATTCATTCTGTGTTCGAAACCTATGCTGTGTCAAATATTTAATCACAATCCAAATTTAGAGCTGAATCCAGCTTGAATGTTGTGTCCATACTTGCCCCAACCGTTCAGGGTTCAACCTCTGTGGTCGTATAAAGCTGTGCCCTTCATCTGGTTGTATATATATTTTTTTTGGCGCAATGTTTTAATTCTTAATGTTGATATTTTAGACAAAGACTACCATGATTATCCAGACTGCTCTGTCAAGTTACTTAACGAGGAGAGAAGTGAATATGATGTTGACATGAAGTCTAATGGCGGGAAACAGACGAAAAATCCGCAGCGAAAAATATGTACATGTGTTTGGATTAAAAAATGGAAATGGAAAGTTTTGTTCGGTATCATAGCAGCGTGTAGTATTGTCGCCGTTGCATTGTCATTTTACAAAATGGCGAATTTGTTCTTTGATGAGAAAGGTACGTCAGAAAAAAATAGTTTTCTTTTTATACGACTGCAAAAATTGAAAATTTTTTGGTCGTATATATTGGTATCACGTTGGCGTCGTCGTCGTCGTCGTCCGAATACTTTTAGTTTTCGAACTCTAACTTTAGTAAAAGTGAATAGCAATCTATGAAAGGTTTATGAACACAAAAGGAAGGTTGGAATTGATTTGGGAATTTTGGTCCCAACATTTCAGGAATTAGGGGCCAAAAAGGGCCCAAATAAGCATTTTTTTGGTTTTCGCACAATAACTCTAGTTTAAGTAAATAGAAATCAATGAAATTTTGACACATGGTTTATAACCACAAAAGGAAGGTTGGGATTGATTTTGGGAGTTTAAGTTCAAACAGTTAAGGAATTAGGGGCCAAAAAGAGCCCAAATAAACATTTTCTTTGTTTTCGCACAGTAACTTTAGTTTAAGTAAATAGAAATCAATTAAATTTTGACACATGGTTTATAACCACAAAAGGAAGGTTGGGATTAATATTGGGAGTTTTAGTTCAAACAGTTTAGGAATAAGGGGACAAAAAAGAGCCCAAATAAGCATTATTCTTGGTGTTCGCACAATAACTTAGTATAAGTAAATAGAAATCAATGTAATTTTGATACAAGGTGTATGACCACAAAAGGAAGGTTGGGATTGATTTGGGAGTTTAGGTCTGAACAGTTTAGGAATAAGGGGCTAAAAAGGGTCCCAAATTACCATTATTCTTTGTTTTTGCACCATAACTTTAGTAAAAGTGAATAAAAATCTATGAAATTTAAACACAAGGTTCATGACCACTAACGGAAGATTGCGTTTGATTTTGGGAGTTTTGGTCCCAACAGTTTAGGAATAAGGGGCCCCAAGGGTCCAAAATTGAACTTTGTATGATTTCATCAAAAATTGAATAATTGGGGTTCTTTGATATGCCGAATCTAACAGTGTATGTAGATTTTTAATTTTTGGTACCGTTTTCTAATTGGTCTACATAAAGGTCCAAAGGGTCCAAAATTAAACTAAATTTGATTTTAACAAAAATTGAATCCTTGTGGTACTGTGATATGCTGCATCTAAAAATGTACTTAGGTTTTTAATTATTGGCCCAGTTTTCAAGTTGGTCCAAATCGGGGTCCAAAATTAAACTTTGTTTGATTTCATTAAAAATTGACTAATTGGGGTTCTTTGATATGCCAAATCTAACTGTGTATGTAGATTCTTAATTTTTAGTCCCGTTTTCAAATTAGTCTACATTAATGTCCAAAGGGTCCAAAATTAAACTAAGTTTGATTGTAACAAAAATTGAATTCTTGGGCTTTTTTGATATGCTGAATCTAAACATGTACTTAGATTTTTGATTATGGGCCCAGTTTTCAAGATGGTTCAAATCAGGATCCAAAATTATTATATTAAGTATTGTGCAATAGCAAGAAATTTTCAATTGCACAGTATTCAGCAATAGCAAGAAATTTTCAATTGCTCAGTATTGGGCAATAGCAAGAAATCTTCAATTGCACAGTATTATGCAATAGCAAATATTTTCAATTGCACAGTATTGTGCAATAGAAGAAATATCTAATTGCACAATATTGTGCAATAGCAAGAAATTTTCAATTGATTGGAGTTATCTTTCTTTGTCCAGAATAGTAGTTGAATCAACTTAAATCATTGTTTTATACAATATACAATGTATATTCACTTTTACTACCAACTGATAAATTAAAACAATCTTTACCATTCAGTGATAACAATCACCTTTTGTTACATTTTAATATTTTATGATGTATTTAAATGAGTAGTTATTGTTGCAAACTCAATTTGAAATGGGGGGGGGGGGTAATTTTTTTCTCATTTCAGATTTTATAAATAAAAAGAAAATTTCTTTAAACATTTTTTTTGAGAGGATTAATATTTAACAGCATAGTGAATTGCTAAAAGGTAAAAAAAATATATTAAGTTCATTAGACCACATTCATTCTGAGTCCGAAACCTATGCTGTGTCAACTATTTAATCACAATCCACAATTAGAGCTGAATCCAGCTTGAATGTTGTGTCCACACTTGCCTCAACCGTTCAGGGTTCAACCTCTGCGGTCGTATAAAGCTGCGCCCTGCGGAGCATCTGGTTACCAATTCTAAGTACAATGTATTGACTTTAGGTTTTAGCATAGAGCTGCGTCGGATAGAAATCGACCTTGTGTCCTTACATATATATTAATTAATACATATCTTAACCTACTTCGGGTTGTTTCGATGAAAAGTGTGTTAGAAGGTATAACTGTTTAAACAAAATCTACAACATGTACAAAACAGACCAACATTGATCGTTAATTTCGTATTTGAGTGTATCAAAATTAATTCTTATAAATGAACATGAATAGGGGCACTTGCATAAGGTAAATTTATATCCGATACAGCTAATAAATGCTACAAAGACCCCCTCCCCCTCCGCAAAATGGATGGGGTTAAATTTTTATTTTTGCTCAATTGTCAAATAAAATATGATCAGATATTTGGAGTAGGAAAAGAGCCCTGTCTATAAATGATTGACTTGTTGATGTTTAAAGCCACTTTCAACACTATTGTTCTCCGCGGTCAGTTTTTATTGATGTAGGTAGCCGGTGTCCCAGTGTATACTAAATTTTGCATCGTTTATGAAATTTAAAAAAAGGATATTGTAAATCATGACGATTTTCTGATTATTTAAAAATGATTTTGAATAATATATTATGATTTTATATATGTAGTTTACATAAACATGAATTTATGTGGTACGTCTTTATCATTGTATATATGGTAAAAATATATTACCCAACCTGTATATTTTCAGAGATATCCAGTATGAAAAAAGACATATTAGATATGAAACAACACAGGAAAAAATTTGAAAATGACATTAAACTATTGTATGCTGGGCACTACGATCCAAATGACAACTTGGACACATTAGAAACGGGTACGTTAAATATCTGGAGTGTTTAGGGAGCAACCATTTAACTTCAAGGGGACGGGTTAGTTTTAGAGTGTTCTAGAATGTTTAGGGAGCAACCATTTAACTTCAAGGGGACGGTTTAGTTTATGTTTTATGTTTCTGTCATTTATTTATTTTTTTTTTTCATATGCTTGACATTGAAGAATATGTATGTTGGATCAAATTGGGGATAGGAATATTTTGTTTTAGGAAAAAAACATACCCCTTCCCTTTTTGAAGTTAAATGGTTGTTCTCTTACTGATGTTCAGGGGATAAAATATATATATATGTCTTGAAATATAGAAAGTGTAATGCAATACTGAATGATTGTAGCTTGCTCAAAGTCCAACGAAAAATATGTCAATGAGGCTGTAAATATTTAATTAGTTTCACTTTTATTATTGGATTTATATCTAAATATATTTTCTGAAAATTTATGAAGTTGACAATTGATTTATACTTGATAATTTATTTCGTTGACCTTAAACCATATCATCCTTTATTTGTATTAAGTTGTTTGCAAGTAATAAAACTACTTTTTTACTACATTTTAATATTCATTTAGTGTTTTAGAATGAAATATGATCGGCAACTCTATGAACTTGTATTTAACTTTACAACTGTGAATATGAAATTTTGTTTTAAGTAACTGTTAGAAAAAATAAAATCGTAAGGTAGAATAATTAATAGACAATGTATGCATTCAACAATCCATTTATTAGAAATATCGCTTAAACGATCGAATATTTTCTCAATGTGTTAACTATCTATCTGAGGAACATCGCCAATTCTCATTTGTCATTATAGTCGACCATTAAAAACCTTAGGGTAATAACAAAAATTACCATAAACTATTATTTCATATTTTCGTGACGGAGAATTTGATAACGATATGGACATTTTCCCATTTGTGAATGCTGAACGTTTGCCAATTACTGCTTGCCTCCATTTTATTAGAACCTATTTTTATACGACCGCAAAAATTAAATTTTTTTTGGTCGTATATTGGTATCACGTTGGCGTCGTCGTCTTCGTCGTCTGCGTCGTCGTCGTCGTCGTCCGAATACTTTTAGTTTTCGCACTCTAACTTTAGTAAAAGTGAATAGAATTCTATGAAATTTTAACACAAGGTTTATGACCACAAAAGGAAGGTTAGGATTGATTTTGGGAGTTTTGGTCCCAACATTTTAGGAATTAGGGGCCAAAAAGGGCCCAAATAAGCATTTTCTTTTTTTTGGCACTATAACTTTAGTTTAAGTAAATAGAAATCTATGAAATTTTGACACAAGGTTTATGACCACAAAAGGAAGGTTGGGATTGATTTTGGAAGTTTTACTTCCAACAGTTTTAGGAATTAGGGGCCAAAAAGGGGTCCAAATAAGCATTATTCTTGGTTTTCGCACCATATTTATAAAGTTTAACTTTAGTATAAGTGAATAGAAATCTATGAAATTTAAACAAAAGGTTTATGACCATAAAAGGAAGGTTGGGTTTGATTTTGAGAGTTGTGGTCCCAACAGTTTAGGAATAAGGGGCCCAAAGGGTCCAAAATTGAACTTTGTATTGATTTCATCAAAAATTGAATAATTGGGGTTCTTTGATATGCCGAATCTAACTGTGTATGTAGTTGCTTAAGTTTTGGTCCCGTTTTCAAATTGGTCTACATTAATGTCCAAAGGGTCCAAAATTAAACTTAGTTTGATTTTAGCAAACATTGAAACCTTGGGGTTCTTTGATATGCTGAATCTAAAAATGTACTTAGATTTTTGATTATTGGCCCAGTTTTCAAGTTGGTCCAAATCAGGGTCCAAAATTAAACTATGTTTGATTTCATTAAAAATTGAATAATTGGGGTTCTTTGATATGCCAAATCTAACTGTGTATGTAGTTGCTTAATTTTTGGTCCCGTTTTCAAATTTGTCTACATTAAAGTTCAAAGGGTCTAAAATTAAACTAAGTTTGATTACAAAAATTGAATTCTTGGGCTTTTTTGATATGCTGAATCTAAACATGTACTTAGATTTTTGATTACCGACCCAGTTTTCAAGTTGGTTCAAATCAGGATCCAAAATTATTATATTAAGTATTGTGCAATAGCAAGAAATTTTCAATTGCACAGTATTGTGCAATAGCAAAAATTTTTCAATTGCACAGTATTGCGCAATAGCAAGAAATCTTCATTTGCACAGTATTGTGCAATAGCAAATATTTGCAATTGTACAGTATTGCGCAATAGCAAGAAATATCTAATTGCGCAATATTGTGCAATAGCAAGAAATTTTCAAGTAGAGTTATCTTTCTTTGTCCAGAATAGTAGTTGAATCAACTTAAATCATTGTTTTATACAATATACAATGTATATTCACTTTTACTACCAACTGATAAATTAAAACAATCTTTACCATTCAGTGATACAAGCACTTTATTTAAATGAGAAGTTATTGTTGCAAACTCCATTAGAAATTTGAATTGAGATCAGTTTTGGAAAAAGGGAAAGGGGGATGTGAAAAAATGGAGGGAGGGGTTAAATTTTTCTTATTTCAGATTTCATAAATAAAAAGAAAATTTCTTCAAACATTTTTTTGAGAGGATTAATATTCAACAGCATAGTGAATTGCTCAAAGGCAAAATTTTTTTTTTAAGTTCATTAGACCACATTCATTCTGTGTCAGAAACCTATGATGTGTCAACTATTTAATCACAATCTAAATTTAGAGCTGAATCCAGCTTAAATGGTGTGTCCATACTTGCCCCAACCGTTCAGGGTTCAATCTCTGCGGTCGTATAAAGCTGCGCCCTGCAGAGCATCTGGTTATATAAATGGAAGGTAATTTATATATATTTCATTGCAGTGCTTCAGAATATAAATATGACCTTTAATGAGCGCATCGACAATCTTACAACAGAGCTTAACACATTAGCTACAAAATACGAACGTCAAGGAAGACTCCAGGTGGAAATGCAAAAACAGATCGATGCAATGGGAACGGAAAATAAAAAGAAGTTTGAAGAATTCAACCAAAAGATGGTTGTTATGATGCAAAACTTAAATGATATGATTGCATCACAAGAAGCTCTGAAAAATGATCTAAGAGACGCTCGAAGTAGTTTACGTAGGGAAACACAAAACGCAGTGGATAAGATACGAAATGATTTCAAAGCAGCACAACACAAATTAGAATCTGACGATAGAGAAACTCGGAACTCACTCAATGAACTTAAAGCAAGCCAGCAATCTCTACGCAGTATGTTACTTGGGAAACGTAAGTTAAATTATTAAAAAACACAATCTTGTTATGGAACGACCATTTTACTTTAACAAAATGGGGTGTATGTTTTATTTTCTAAAAAATATTCTGATCATTAATTTGATGTCAAAAATTTATTTAGTAAAGCTTCATGTAATCGCTTGAATGCAACACACAAATGATATGACGAACCACAAAAGTCTTTACATTGTCCGAGACACTTGAAGTTACTAGAAGTTTTTGTTTGAGACACTCGAAGTTCCTAGAAGTTTTATACGAATCATATTGACTTCCGATTTCCATAGGCTTGAGTGGTAAAAAACGAGAGTTGACATAACTTTTTCAAATACAAAGTATGATACTTCAAACTAATCTAAATTGTTCGGTAAACCCTTCTGTCACACTTCAGACTAAATATTGAATGTAAGGATATGTGGTACGTGTGATTGCTCCTCATCATATACCAAATAACTAAGATGTTGGCAAGTGCAGGTCCTTGTAAGGCCATAAACCATGAGCAAAACGCATACCAAATAGTCAGCTATAAAACACGTGACAAAATGTGAAATAATGCAGCTGTGAATCTTTAGGGCTTCAAACATTGGACATCACTTACATTGTCTACAATACAAATCGGATAAGATCTGTCATTTTTACTAAAATCGCTTTCAGCTTTGAACATATGTAATCATTCATAGCAGTATTCATAAATGTTTATATTTTATTTAATTGTTTAGTTTCAGATCTGAAGAAGCAAGTTCAAACCAAACCAAATTCCGGTCCGATTACTCGAAGCTCTGTTGGATTAATTTTAGTTTTACTGTTATTCATCCCTTTATTTTTTTGATTGGTTCTTAATTCACCGGGCGATTTAGAAAAGCGGCTCCTGATGAACGTTTCTGCACCCTGTGCAACGACGGAACTGACGAAGATGAGAAACACTTCTTACTATACTGTAAAGCTTTCAATAATTTGAGTCACATGCCATTTGAATCAGTGAACATTGATATTAATTACATCAATGGTAGTACATTTGGACGACATGCATTTCATCAAAGACAAACAGCCAAATACTGGAATTTATTTTTCTGTAAAAGAGAAGAAGTAACAATTTCACATTAATTTTGATTATTGAAAATATGAACATTAAGTTTAAGGTGACTTATAGGTCCAATTGAAGGATGTAAAGGTGTAATTTAAAATAATCAATAATTAAAATAATCGGGTTGTTGTCTCTTTGACACATTCCCCAATTCCATTCTCAATTTTATTGTATTATTAAAATGTAATATTATTTATTCTTATGTACACATTTCATTATAATCATGATCATAAACGATATAGTTACACACTATTCACAAAGATAAACTCTATGTGATATTTTGTACTTGCAATAAAGCCAATATTTTTATTTGTAACACGACTTAATAATCTTTATTTCAACGAAAAAAATGACTTATTCAAATCTAATAAAAAAGAAGATATCGTATGATTGCCAATGAGACAGTTCTCCAAAAGAGACATACTAACACAGAAATTAACAACTACTATATGTCACAGTACGGCCATGTATACAGTCATGTATACTATAGACTGAGGTCGATTTAATCATTGACAAATTGTATGTACACTTCTCTAGACAGAAAGTGGCACTCTGGATCTTTTTATGTCGCTTGTTTCTTGTCTCCTTGTCGTATACACCACTTGATAAGTTACATTGTTTGCTGCTTAACTGAAGCCCATATGGATTTTACTAACCGCATATGAATCTTTACAAAAAGGTTTACTATAAGTTCGCATTAAAGACCAGACATTTCATCAATATGTTATATTGTTTTATTGTTTGATGCGTAATGTCCAACAGCAAATATTTCATATATGTTCAGGACGAGAAATTTTACAATTAATACAATTTATTAGGCCTTGAACATGAGGGCGTCACGGATAAGGTCGGGGAAATTTGGAGTGTCATATAAAAATGATTGCAATTGGATAGGGACATTTAGCCTTTCTTTACATACGGAACCCTCGAAGAGTTGGCCAAAGGTTCTTAACGTACAAAGAGCATACTCTCTCTCTCTGCAGGTTGCACCGGGTCCCCATTCAAAGAGGACGTGACTTCGTACTTGTATATCCCACACATCCTAACGGACGCCACGCATTGACAAGGAATTTTACGACAGTCTGAAAAAAAGGTCATCATTTTATTCACCAGTCACCCTTGATAAGATTTCTGGTGACCATGCAGAGGAAGATAGCATTGAACTTGGTCAAAGTGTGTTTTCACCGCCAAATACAGTGTAAACGTGACAAACGTCTAATATTGTCAACTAAGATCATACATTCGATAAATTTTACCTAGTAGTACATATAATTCAGATTTAAAATTCAATCTGGGGAAAAGTTTACATTGGCCCTTGTTCTATCTGACGTCCAGTGGCAAATATTAAGTGATTCAACAGATGAGGCAAATTAAAAAAATCATTACATTTGAATGATGCCTGTTCGACAGACGAATGTGGCTAAAATCCTGGATGGCACTTTGATCTTTGAGTACAGTTACTAATTCAACGAATCTCGAAGTACATGTAGTATGTCTGTTCATATGTTGCTATTAATATCCATATAGAATCATATTCAAAACAGTGTGGCTGTGGCAATTGATTGACGACCTAAATTATCCCATTGACTGGGACAGATTAGGTGAACGTTTGTCTGTAACGACCACTGCTCACTATGTACTTGTTAAAGATACTGAAACTGTGGGGTCACCAAAGGTTCTCAACACCTAAAAAAAGTGATTCGAAAAAACTAATCAGGAATAATACGATGTTTTGATTGATATCAATAATATAAATCAAAACATAAAGGTTATTCCTGATTAATTTTTCGAATTATTTTATTATTAAAGGCGTTAAGAACCTTTGGTGACCCCACAGTTTAAATTCTATAATAAGTAAGTAGTGAGCAGTGGTCGCTACAGACAAACGTTCACCTAATCTGTCCCAGTCAATGGGATAATTTAGGTTGTCAATCAATGGCCACAGCCACACTGTTTTGAATATGATTTTATATAATTGTATAAGAATCCTCGAGCTCGTTCTATTTTTTTTTATATTAATCCGAGAGATGGTAGACATTTCGTCCCCAAGGTTATCACCAGCCCAGTAGTCAGCACTTCGATCGATGTTGACATGATATGGGCATTTCAATAACATAATTGATAGGGGTGCCGCTGGGTTTCTGTTATCCCACCCTTTTCATATAATTTAGATTTCAAAAATATATACCTATTCATATATTGCATAGGTAAAAATGTTGCATTTTCCCATATTGTTTGGGTTTCGTTTGGTGTGTAATGTACCAGTAGAATATTAAAGTGCAAAATGAGAAAAAAATGGCTGATAAAACACAGCCAGGAACAGCAAGAAAGATGACAGACAAAGTTATGGGAACTTTATTGACCTTATATATTTCTGATAGTTTACCCGACCTATTTACATGTTTTAAAGCTAGAAAAGGTGACCTATTCCAGCGGTGCGTCCTATCACCTTGTAGATAGGAAGTGCCCCCCCCCCCCCCGGAAACAAAACTTTGAATGTTTCGAAAAACTAAGGATTTTTTTTTCCAGGCATAGATAACCTCAGCCGTATTTGGCACAACGTTTTGGAATTTTGGGTCCTCAATGCTCTTCAACATTGTACTTGTTTGGCGTTTATAACTATTTTGATCTGAGCTTCACATATGGTCACCGGTGAGTCTTTTGTAGACGAAACGTGCGTCTGGTGTACTTAAATACAACCTTGGTACGTTTGATAACTATTAACTCATCAGATGCATACAAATATAATTACATCTAACGAAAAACACATGGACGTGGTCAGGTACGTAATATACATCTCAACAACAAAAGGGACACCAAGTACATATCTAAGAGAACTTGCAGTTACTGACGGCTATTTCAAAGCCAAGAACAACTAGTATAAAAATAAAATAATGCATCTACCGACTAAAGCAAATATAGGTGTTGAGGTCTAAATGTTTGGGTAAAAAACCTTTCAAGTTGAATTTGGTTACAACTGCAAACATATACGTTAAGTTTTCGTTTAGCGATCTAGTCAATATAAGTAGATGTATATGTCTGGCTTTTACATTTAAAGCTCTTTTGTACAGTCTTGACTGTGTATCAGCTGTTTATTCATTATTGTTTCATAATCTTTTATTATATATACTAATAAATAAACGGAACTGAACATGTTCTGGACTACGTTAAACAATCATAATATATTATAATGAATGAAACATGTGTAACAAGCCAATACCTTTCAATACTATTTTCTGAAAATCAACTTTCTGAAATCTGATATTTATCGAAAGATGTTTTGACATTCTAAAAATAGACTCATAAATCTATGGGGTGCAAATTTACTAATAAATGTATGTTGTAAACTAAATATTTTAACACGTGCTGGTAGATAAAGAAAATAGATTTGATAACGTAATCAAAGTTGATAGATATTAAAGGATCGCTTTTAGTCAAGACCAAGTAATATTATTAAAACAGGTAAATTCTCTTCATGTTCATTTTATGTTTGTCCTTACATCACTTATTGGGATGGTTTTGCTTTAAGGAAGCAGTCATTTAACTTCAAAAGGGGGAGGGTTATGTTTAATTTTGTTTAGTTTTTTCGGCGCTATCAATCAAATTAATCTTTCAAAATTTAACACTAAAACATATGAGGAAAAATCTGGATTCAGAATATTTTTTTGGTAAAAATTCTGCGTTAATACCAGAATAATTTTTCTCATCAAATTGGGGGTCAGAATATTAAATTCTCATAAAACATTTTTTGTAAAAAGGATATTATATTATTCTTTCTGTATGTAATTATACGATTGAAATTATACACACGTCGTTCTTTTCTGAAGTAATTATAGAGTTTAACCGTATTATTTTCTACGTTTATTATTGAAACTTTGCACTCTTATTCTCTTTTCCTTGTTTTCTTTTCTCATGTTGCTCTTCATTATTTTTTGTGATTCTTCTTCTTCTATAAACTCCGTCCAGACCCTGATAGATATTAAAGGATACAGCGAGTTACATTTGTTGTGGAAGGAAATTTCCAGTGAAAATTTATAACTAGCTTGTTCTTTGAATTTATACATGTTACATAATATGTAAGTTAATACTTAACATAGTTTTCGACTATAATATGTTATCAGTAAAGTCAATGAACCAATTGAAAGCCAAGGATGCAAAAGAACAGAAACACGAGAATAGTTGTGTGAAAAAGAAAAATCATAAAAATATTAAAATCCGAGGAAAATTAAAAAAGGGAAGCTTACACAGATCAAACGAATGAACATCAAAATGTCATATATCTGACTTGATACAGACATTTCATATGTTGAAAATGGTGGATTAAACCTGGTTTTATGGCTAGATAAACTTCTTACTTGTATGACAGTCGCATACAATTCCATTAATTTCACAACAATGTGTGAACAAAACAAACTGACATGATAGGTAAATAAGTAAAAGCTAGAAGTACAGCACTTCAACAACATTGTGTTATTATCTTTTAAGATTAAAATCACTATAAAACAAACAAATCTGTTAACACACATTTTCAATAACACAATATCGGGCATGTATAAGTACGTGTACAGAGTCACATGCCAGGACAATAGTGGCCAAATTCAGATATAAAGGCCAACTTTGCACGAAGAAGCTGGAATCTTTATAAGCATGTTTAAAGGGAAATTCCGCGATTTTTTACTTATCATCTAATTATGTTCATCTTAACATAAAAAACACATTTGCAAAGTTTTAAATTTATATTCCTTCGAATAACGGAGAAAATCAAGTATTTGTAACTTTTTTGGTTGAATTCTTGAGTGGGTCGTGACGTATTAGCCCGATTTATTGAATTCTGGGAAAAAATAAAATCTGTTTAACTCTTATAGCTTATCGACAATATACGTAATTAAAAGCGCACAGCTGACGAATGGTCGAAGTTATTAACCACAATATAAGAATGAACGAAAATGAATATGCATATACCGTTTTGTATTGATTGAATTAAACTCCTATAAAATTATCTCTAGTAAATGTTTTTGAATAAATTTAATTAATTATTGTTGAGATTTTTTTCATAAAATATTTATTGAACATTTTTACTGATATTGAACTGAAAATATTTCAGTTCTATTTACCGTTATTGTTTTGATAATCATTTCAATGCAACTAATGTGTGAGCAGAGTGTGTATATTATTTTGTAAAGGTCACTGTATATTTCTCGGCTTGAGGTCAATTCGTTTACCTTGTAGCTATTTAGCCGCAGGTGTGAGTTCAAGCGTACACAGGTATAAATGTTGTTATTTGGAAAGGATAAACAGAACGGATTAGAAAGAGTATGCTGTCACGATGTTAATACACTAAGATTTAATACACGATGAGAATAAAGATACAATAATTAAATTGTGTAAATTAATTGAAAATAAAATTCAGATTCGTAATTCCGAAAGTGTATAAAAATAAAAGGAAACAATTTTTGATTACTTTCTTAGCGGCAATTGGCGTAAAGATTCAAATATGAAGCAAAAAATTGTAGTTTTAATCTTTTATAAAAACTAAATGCAATATTACCCAATTTGATATACCATTGTACATCTGTTTGATATCATTGACTTTACCGGAATTTCTTAACTTGTATTCAAATCTGGCTGTGTTTAAATGCTAATAAAACTATTGCAATTTTAAAGTTTTTAATTGACAAAAAAATACAACATACAACATGCATGATTTTTTTTTAGTTTCTTTTTAACATTTTATTCTTACATAATTAAATTCATTTGACAATCATTTACACGAACTTTTTGTGAAAAGAATATCAATTATCTAAGCTAAGGCATTATTTCTTTTGAGGATTTTTGAGGATTTTTTTAAAAATTATATGATAATATTTGTGCAATGTTGAACATGATAGCCGTCATTAATCCAAATAAGTAATACAGTAGTTGTAATACAAGTTATATTTTAGTCATGCATAACTGATATTGACGAATTTATAATAGTTCGTCCATACATCGTTGTTCTTGAAACAATCATTATTAGTATACATGTAAGTTTCCTGACGTATAAGAGCCATTGAGGATGAGCTCCAGAGAAATCAGACTAGTGGCGTTTCGTTCGTTTGTTTGTTGGGAAAGGAGAGGAAATGCAACCGCTTGTACAGATAAACGACAGAATTACCATACAAGCATTTATAGTCAACACAATCAGAAAGAGTTCCCATCGTTAGACGGGGAATATGAAGGCTTCCAAGAATGAACAAGTGACATGTCTAACTCTGAACAGTTAGAAAACAGACTATCGACATCGACCGCTTGTTCTTAATATTTGAAACTGTATGCATATATATACGTATACGTTTATGATATATATATTGATGAGTTCTTGCGTCTGACAAAAACTAAATTCCTTCATGGTTATATCTTGCCATACGTTTATATTGGTTTGTAAGGTGATTACTCACAATCGTTATTTGAAAATCCTGTTTGTGAGATGTAGATTCATTTCAATACAGAAATTTCGTCTATATATTTCACAAGTGTATAACACGGAGAAGCTCTGAAGGTCCATTACTCCCATTTTGTTTGGGTGTGAACCATCGATGTTTACAGCAATATCACAGAATAAGATGATGATGGTAGAAAGAACTATGGGCGTCATGTGGCAAATATTACATGCATATCGGACAATGAGTTGTCAATCTGTATGAAAAGATTTCCAATACAACCATATTATTGAGAAGGAATGTTTACATGCTATACTCTCGGACTAGTATTACAGGGTTCTTGTGGCGTTCACCTTAGACACACATCTTTTTAACGATGTTTTAAAAAAAAAGACAGAACCAATTTAATGTCATATTTCCCTATTTTTTTAAATATAACTAAAAGTCTTTTATCTGACAAGAATACCCCTATTTAACGAACAAGTAATTTATTCTTTTTTCTGTTATTGAATACCAAGAAAGAAAATAAATCCCGAAATTAATTTGAAACTTTGATACTCAAAAGTTTCCCAGCAAAATATTCACATTCCCTGGGGATAATTAGTGTTCGTCCAGTGGCATATATAACAATTGTGATGACGAATTACTTCCTTTGTTCGAGAACAATCTTATTGAAATATAAATCTGTGATTTTACTAGGTCCACAGCTTCAATGAACCAAAGCAAAAGTTATACATCGACCTGTATTTAAATCAAATTGGTTCTCTTCTTCTTCTGGTATACAATAGTCTATCGACATTCGATGATTACATACTGTTGGCATACGTGGACTAGTCTATTTACAACACTTTTACCCCTATTTATTCAAAATATATGTTTTTTTCTTATGTTCAATGTATACATGTATATATTTTAAATTGCGCTATAGTTCCGTATCTTTCTATCCAGTCGTATAAACGAATCGTCGGCAAGTGCGTACATTTTTTTAAATCAATATTTCTGGTCTGTTCCAATCTGTCCTTCACTATTGACAATGACTATATATTACATTTTCCCAAATTCACCCTTGGAAAAAATATTTAAATAGATTTTAATTTCATCAAATCTTATTTTTTGGGTATTATTTATATGTTTATGAATTATATTCTTTACACCAGAAATGTTATTTATAAACAAGCGTATGAGTTTAGTAATGACAAGTAAGACAGAGTTGTATATTATTCATCTGATAGTTCAAAATGGAAAGTTATAAGTTATAAGTTATCAGCCGTGTACACTGATCAATACCTGCAGAAGTGAAACGATGCATGAACTTGCAAGCCCGACAGGAAATCGCTTGAATACCTGGACGTGTCACCTCACACCCCTCACAATACCTTTGGAAGTAATACCTTTAGCCATGCTGGTGATCAGATGAGGGAAGATCAAAATATATTTGTTTATTACTTTAAAGAATTATGAACAAATTAGATTTTCGAAAACAATTTTCACGGAACACTTATTTATGATTTCAACTTTGACTTTTCACCTAATTCCAATATCAACAGTTTAAAAACAACAGACCATGGTAATTTAAAAAAAGTAAGAATATTTTTCGTATCAAGTTAGTTAGTCGGATAAAACAACCGTACGATTGACAAGATATCGACACGCAATTACGACTACATCGGTTACTGTAGTTTTGTTTCTTTGTGGTTTATAGACATATCGTTTTTATTAATCGGGAAAGAAGACAAAATGGCGGATCACAGAGAATTGATACTCTAAATTTAAAATCGATGGTGATCGCTTATCTAGCGGAATAAAACTTTAATATCTATGAATTTGAGCATTTTTATACAGAATAAACATAATATCAATTTTTGATTTTTTTGCAAAGTTTCCCTTTAATAGATATATAGCAACTACTTAGGTTTAACATTTATCACTTTATAAAGCAATTTGAATAGCTATAATTTCATTATAATCACTTTCAATTTTACCCAGAATTTCAGACATAAGTTATAAATTATGTAGGTAAAAAATGTTTGTGCTTTCGAAGGAACAACTCTTCATGCTCAGTCAGTATGCGTTTCCATATTCTGAACAAGGACACTACATAAACCATGTTGCAATAAATCAAACGCAAAAATAACCCCAGCCGCACACTACACTTTTTCAGACTTTTTGCGCTTGCTCTTTACCGTTTTCACAAATCTGCATTGTCATAGAGCATGCCGATTCCAACAAATTAGTATTTCGATTACATAAACAAATATATTACGGACTTAGACCTCTCTCACCGGTCATACTGGCCGCATAAAGGAACAACACAATTCATCACTTGTATTATTCATTCATAAATCTATGTTTACAATAGTAATCACTGACATCAATGATTATATTATAGGATAATAAAAGTTATCACTTGTTCTAAATTCAGAAATTAAAATTTACCCAAACAAATCTACTTTCATATTCACTTATCAGGGTTTGTTGTGAGATTGTGGTTTGGTCTCACTCTGCAACTAATATTAAATATGAATAAAGGTTAGTTCTTTAGAATATATTCAAATTTGTCGAATGAATAAGTTCGTTTTGAAAACACATAATTTAGATATATACTAGGTTGTGACTAGCAAAAAAGTTATTAAAAGTATATTTGAGAATGATACTTTGGACGCAAATGGATACTTCTATAATCGGGGATTCCTAACTTGAAAATATTTATAGAATAACTAAGAATAACGAAGAATTCAACGCCTATTGTTGTATGACGTCAGAGAAGTGAAATAACAACGTTTATTTCATATGTGAAATTACCGTTTTTTTTTACACTAGGAAATTAATGTAATTCACTGCAACCAATGTAATAAACGAATCTAATAATACAAGAAACAACCAAGTGTCAGATACAAATGGTTCTTACGTATATGTGTCATATAATACAACCCTATAGTCACATGATCGCCACATTCGAGGTATTAGTTTTTTTTCTATTTAAGTTACTATTTTAATCCCTTTCCTAAATTATGCAATATTTGAATCATAAACCTTTAAACACAATAAAACATAGACAACAAACGCATCTGCCGACAAGCAAAAATTCTTCGACTTTGATAATGATTTTGTCAAGTTCAACATAAATAAACGAAATAGTACAATTTACATCTATGCTGTGGATTCATTTATTTTCGTGGGTATCAATTTTCGTAGATTCAGTAAACATTTCATTTTCGTGGATATTTTATTTCGTGGTTTTGTCAAAGTCTGCATACAAGCCTATATAACATTTTTATATTATAAACATTTGAATTCGTGGTTCGCCTTCACCCACGAAATCCAAGAAAATTGATATCCAACGAATAACAATGATTCCACAGTATTTGATGTTGTGTCACACGTCTCTATGTTGGCATTATATATACAGCTAAAGACAACAATTTCCATCCAGATAGCTCTGAAAAATTCCTTAACGAGGATTCAGCCGACGTGAAAGTGGATTTAACGTCACACGATGAAGAAAAAAGGAAGTACAGCAGCAAAGTACATGTTCTGTGTATAGAAGAAACAAATGGCCATGCTCCGTTGGTATTTTAATAGTATGTAGTATCGGCATTGTTGTTGGTTTAACCTACAAACTCAGTGGTCTGTCTCACGACAACAAAGGTACGTCTATAATGCTGGTTTTTATGCAGTAAGAAATTTCAATATTTAATCGCCCCGTGTATAGAGAAGTTGTGATTAACTTAAATAGAGCATTGTACTAAGGATTTTCTTATCCCAGGAATAGATTACCTAAGCCGTATTTGGCACAACTTTTTGGAATTTTCGTTCCTCAATGCTCTTCAACTTTGTACTTGTTTGGCTTTTTAACTATTTTGATCTGAGCGTGACTGGTGAGTCTTATGTAGACGGAACGCGCGTCTTGCGTATTAAATTGTAATCCTGGTACCTTGATAAACATTTTACGATGTAGATATAGAACGAAATTTATATACAATAACAAATCAAAGGTATACTGAGTGATATTGCTACTTAACTGCATCTACAAATTTTACCAAATTGATGAGAAATGCATTTCCTTCTTAAGGACTTTCTTTATCGAAATGTGATCGACTGTTCTGCTTTATATCATTGGAGCAATGAGATAGTGAAACGATCATGGTATATTAAACTATGGTAGTTTCTTAAATAGGATTTTATAATTATTGGGAAGAAAAACATAATTTGAACGATAAATCTTTGTTTTACATGTATCGTTAAATTTATATCTTTGTGTTATTTTAGACATATTCCCCATGAAAAAGGGCATATTGCAGACCAAAGTTCAAAGTAAAAAATTCGAACATGATATAACATTGTTGTTTTTTGGGCAGAGCCGCCAAAACAAAGATTTAGACAAAACGGAAATTAACAAGTATGTAAAATATCAATTACTACAGTACATACAATTCATAACCAGTGGTCTTCAATTTTGTTTTTCAGTCCTAGATATACTTGATATAAGTGATCAAATATTAAAACAGAACTTTGTCATCATAGACTATCCCCTCGCATAACAACTCAATGATGATAAAAGACTTACTGGAAAAAAGTAAAATCACAAAAATACTGAATTCGGAGGAAAATTCAAAAAAGAAAGTCCCTAATCAAATAACAAAATCAAATGATAAAACACATTAAAAGAATGGACAACAAATGACTTGGTACAGGCATTTTCATAAGGTAGAAAATGGTGGATTGAACCTGGTTTTATAGCGCTAAACCGCTTACGTGTATGACAGTCACATCAAATTTTGTTATATTTACAACGATGCCTGAACAAAACAAACATAATAAGTAAAATAGTCAAAATATGGGTACATCAGTCATCACTGTGTTACAATCTCCAAACCAACAAATATTTCACAAAAAAGTAAACAAGTATGCTACAGTGGTGAATCAACTTTAACATCATAAGCTTTTACTTAAAGAAGCTACCTTTTTCAAATGAACTGTAGTGATTTTTGCCATGTTATACTTATGTTTTCTTTGATAATTGATTGTTTTATCTTCAATCTTTCAGACCAAAGCGGTTTGTTTTTAAATTAGTTCAATATTAAGTTCTTAAGGATGTACTTAGGTGAGGTTAGGTAAAAATTAAGAAATTAAGAAATTAAAATTGATACTATAAGCCTGTAGAGCATCAATTAAGGATAAAGATAACCTAAAAATATTGATAGGTCATGGACCTCCTTTTCGAGATATTTGAGATTTAAAATATGACGGGAAAAGGCTGACTCGGACTTTTACCTTATATTTGCATTGGTATTATTTGGGTCTCAAAACAAATGAAAGAAAATCAAGAATCTTCTAAAATTTTGATAAATTACCTTTCATGAGCTATTAAGTTTTATATGAAAAAATAAATGGGTATTATGGGGCAAAATATTTTACATTGTATTCTATGGAAAAACACCAAGGAGTCCGAACATTTGACACAAATTCCAAAACCTCACCTAAGTACATCCTTAATATAATGTTTGTGCTGATAAGAATTTGAACTCTTTTCTAACATTTAAAGTTTTAGGGGTCTGATCTTGAACAAATACCTATATAAGGAATAAAACCGATAGGTTAGTCGTTTGTTTGTTGTCTGTCTAATGTAAAATATAAATGAGCTGACTGTATTATTTATATCACGATATCCGTCGCACCACTGAATTGGACTATTTGTTTTTCAGTGCTAAAGAATAACACATTGGTTTTCGATGGACTTACAAAAAATCTGAGTAACTTAACTTCAGACTATGGACGGCATATCAAACTTCAACTGAAAATGCAATACAAGATTGATGATATAGAAACTGAAGTTAGCAAGACGTTTGCTGAATTGAAACAGACACAAATCAATCTGAGGCAGAGTTGAATAATATGACAAAAGCACAAGACATTCTTAGAAATGATCTAAACGAAACTCGAAGTAAATTACAGAAGGAAAAGGAACGAACAGTACAAAGTCTACGAATCGAATTCGAAGCAGCACGTTGCAAGTTTGAAGCTAACTACAGAGCGGGTCAAGACTCACAGAACGAACTAAGAGCAAACCATCAAAATTTACTTGATACAAGTGAGTTATTAAAAACAGATTTCTTAAAAACTTTTACAGTTTTTACTGTATTTTTTTATTGTAACTTGAGAAGTGACAATCATCCAGTAATAAATTGAAAATTGTTTAAAGGATAAATATTTTAAAGCTAAGTAGTCAACAACGATCCAGACTTTTTTCTGAGAAACATTCATTTCCATTCTATTAAAAAAGCTAAAAAAGACGTACTAATTACAAGACCATATGTTTTTACATTCTGTGATTTGAGGGTACATGTAAATCATAAGTAATAAAATATGACATTGTACATGTTGTATGCTATACATTTGCTATATTACAACCTGATAACACTAACTTATCGGTCGTCCCACTGTCTATATCACTCTGTTCAGCTCTTAATATTATTCCGTATCATGTCTTTGTGACGTCAAATACGTTGACCCGGCCTTAATAACTTTGACCCGGACATATCAGCGACGTCATAATGTTTGAACCGACGTTAATAACTTTGACCCGAACTTATCAAGTCATCTTTTGTGTGCTGGTGAAACAACGAAAACACTTCTGAAACACGCAAATATAGCCCGATAAATCGATTATCAGATTATCTGCATATTGATATTGTAAAATATCAGCTGCTTGACATTATATGAAGGCTTTTTGATCTCGTTCGCTACGCTCACTCGACAAAAAGCTTCATATTATGTCTCGCAGCTGATATTTTACGATATCAACATGCAGATAACCTGATAATCGGTACTTATTGATATATGAGTAAGTAGGAAGATACCAAAAATATTGCGACTTACATATATACAATAAGAAGTAATGCTCACTTATGCTAAACCTTTAAACAAAACATCTAAAGATACAACATACTAAAATAATTCTAAAAACCCAAAATTTCATTTTCTTAAAAATATATTATTGTTTGCCTGAGGTTAATGAATAGTTAATGGGCTTAATATATTATTGTGCATACAAATATTTGAACTATGCAATAAGCATCAATATCTCTGTTCACTTCTATATAAAACTAGGAAGAATTTGTTTGATTGACAATTAATATATTTTATGTTGTTTAGTTTCAGAAATCAAGAACTATATGCAAAAACAACCAAATACTGGTTAGAATACACTAAGGTAGTGTTGGAATAAACATTTTTTTAAACTGTTATCAGTTCATATAACAGTTGTATAAAGTGTGTGTCTGATTAGATATTGACAACTGTATATTCCGCATCTTATTTGTACTATTAAATATATATATTTTTTTCCATAGTTCTTACTCGATTTTCACTTTTCCTGGTCAGATGATTATTTTTATATTATCAATGTGTGGGACGGACGATAGAACGGAAACAAGTAAAACGATATTCTCTCGGTATTTTGTCTAGGGGAATATATAAATAAAACTTTTTGACAGATGACACAAGTCTGTAAGTGGACAATCCAGTAAATTATACATTAAAGCTTAATGATGATTTAAAAACAATCAATACTAGTTTAACATGTTTGAGACGTGGTTGATTAATTTTAATGCAAATAAAACTGAGAGCATGACCATATCTCTGAAACTTAAAAAACCAATTCATCCACAGCTTTTAGTGAATAATATCCCCTTAAACTCTGTACATGAACAACTTTATTCTTCTTATATCTGGCCAGTTTTTGAATATGCTGATGTTGTTTGGGATTCATCTACATTGAATTTAATCCACACAATTGAAGGCAGCGACAAGAGGAAAATGGTTAACATCTATCTATTTACTATATAAGGAAAAAGTAAAATCACAAAAATACTGAACTTAGAGGAAAATCAATTATCACATGGTAAAATCAAATAACAAAACGCATCAAAAATGAATGGACAAGAACTGTCATATTCCTGACTTGGTACAGGCGTTTTCAAATGTAGAAAATGGCGAATTAAACCTGGTTTTATACCGCTTACCCTTTCACTTTTATGACAGTCTCATCAATTTCCGTTATATTTACATTGATGCATTACATAAAATAGTCAGAATGTGGGTACATCAGTCATCATCGTATAACAATTTTAAAAGGAACAATTTAACAGAACACAAAAAACATCTATCTACAATCACATTCATTGATTTGTGTGTCTGACGTCAGAAAATTGTATACGTCACATAGATTTGTCGTTTAATGTACATACAAACAATTTCAAAATTTACCTAGGCAATGTTAGCATACAGGGTTAAAAAATCAAAAGTATGTAAGAATAAATATCGGGATGGGGAACACTAAAGGATGGACGAGAGGCCTACAGACTTATATATTTGTACAAAATGTCTAACAATAGTACTCCTTCTTATCGTAATAATATTTTACTTTAAAAGTTCCATAATATACATGAATATCCTACGCGTTATACGAATGATTTCATATCTTTTGCAGCAAGAACAACATTATACCCTAACTATTTTCTCTCAGCAGCAGTAAATTCCTTGAACTCGCAAACTATTGAACTGCAAATTGGTCCGTCCCTTCTCGCCTTCAAAAATTATTTTACGAGTAACCGTGAAATTAAGCCTGTATTTAATTAATGTGGTTTCAGCGTATCAAATTATAATCCTGGTACCTTTGATAACTGTTTACACCACAGGGTCGATGTCACTGCTGGTGGACGTTTCGTCTTGAAGGTATCACCAGCCTAGTAGTCAACACTTCTGTGTTGACAAGCATATCAATTATATGGTCATTTTTATAAATTTCCTGTTACAAAACTTTGAACTTTTAAAAAAACTCAGGTTTTTTCTTATCCCAGGAATATATTACCTTAGCCGTATTTGGCACAACTTTTGGGCATTCTGGGTCCTCAATGATCTTGAACTTTGTAATGGTTTTGCTTTATAACTATTTTGATCTGAGCGTCATTGATGAGTCTAGTGTAGACGAAACGCGCGTCTGTCGTATTAAATTATAATCCTGGTACCTTTGATAACTGTCTTAGGTCTGGTAAAATATATCATGCGAGAAAATGAATGTGGATGTCTTTTAACTTTTTTTTATTAAGCATTTTCTATTTACAAAAATACATACTTTTGAAATTGTGTGTTTATAGTTATATAGTTGTATATTGGAAAAAAAAATGAAAATAAACCAAAGAAAAGCATAAACACTGCCATGCTTTTGCTGCATTTCTATTTAATCAGTACGCAATACGAACATTTATTATGTAATTATTTTCATGAATTATACATAAACAACAAAATAGCAAGTCCTCGATAGTTTCGCTAAATCTTGATCCCTTATTTGATATATTGCTTTTAATTCACTTCAAAAGAAGACATACGCAAGCAGTTGATATTAGAAGTTGTTTAAGTTTACACGTACTATTTAGTAAATACTTGAATTATGTTTGTCATGTTGCAGGGTTTCAAAATTAGTTATGTTGAGAGTATTATGATATGTACACAAACCAATGTAAATTATCTAAGCATGACAATATATCTTATAAGACGTAATTTGAGTTTCAGCATGTATCAGTGCATGATGTAAAAACTGCAATCTCTTTAATCATCTACAATATTTAAAAACCCAATGGACAGGTTTTGCACTCGCGCATATTTAAACAATCAGTTGGTTCATAAATAAAACAAATCCAAAAGATAAAGATACGTTACATATGATGTTTTGTGTACAATTAAAATCGATTGAATTTCAATACTGAATGATTTATTATTTCGAACTGGACCTTTGACTGTCACCTATATGTTCTTTTCAAATGCATTTTGTTCAAATGAAAAGATAGTAAATAACACAGTTTCTATAAACGCAATCAAGTAATTTTAGGTACTTCGGAATACACAATTTAAAACTAAGATATGACGAGAAAGATAAGAAGTTAGCAATATCCTTTAACTCTACTTTCCGCTTTATAGATGACGTTCTTTCACTAAACAATTCAAAATTTGGTGAATATGTGGAACGCATCTATCCCATCGAATTGGAGATAAAGGATACTACAGATACAGTTAAGTCGGCTTCATATCTTGACTTACATCTAGGAATTGACAATGAGGGTCGGTTGAAAACAAAACTTTACGACAAAAGAGATGATTTCAGCTTTCCAATTGTGAACTTTCCATTTCTAAGTAGCAACATTCCAGCAGCACCTGCATACGGGGTATATATCTCCCAATTGATACGATATTCCCGTGCTTGCATTTCCTATCATGATTTTCTTGATAGAGGGTTACTGCTCACAAGGAAGCTATTAAACCAAGAGTTCCAAATGGTGAAGTTGAAATCATCCCTTCGTAAATTTTACGGACGCCATCACGAGTTGGTTGACCGTTATGGAATAACCGTTTCACAAATGATATCGGATATGTTCCTTACGTCGTAACTACAATCACCTTCCCTTTCATGAATGTGACCTACCGAATTAGACTATTTACCGGATCTGTAATCACATAAGCAACACGACGGGTGCCACATGTGGAGCAGGATCTGCTTTACCTTCCGGAGCACCTGAGATCACCCCAAGTTTTTGGTGGGGTTCGTGTTGTTTATTCTTTAGTTTTCTATGTTGTGTCATGTGTACTATTGTTTTTTCTGTTTGTCTTTTTCATTTTTAGCCATGGCGTTGTCAGTTTGTTTTAGATTTATGAGTTTGACTGTCCCTTTGTTATCTTTCGTCCCTCTTTTATATGTTGTTATTGTAACCTGTATATTAAAATGAACTATTTTTTTCAGATGAGGAGATGTAAGTAGAAGTTCTTTACTGTATGGTTAAATCTATTGAAATACTACTTAGCCATTTGATAAGATCATGGTCATACTTTGCATAGTATAGGCAAAGTAATTGAAAACAACACATTTTAAATCATAGCAACGTATACATGTATTAGGATAAAATGGGGCTTTAATCTAGTATTGGTATGAACTTTGTCTAACCATAATATAATTCAATTTGATACCTTTATACACATTATGATAAAGCCTCAATCTTTAAAAGGCAGGACTGCTGCAAATTCGTTTATTGTAGTTGTGACCAATTTTTTTTGTAAAAAGAATAAACATGTTGGTGGATATTTGATTTCGTTGTGTTTCACTTCTTTATTTGAATACCATTACGACATTTAAGAATTGAATGCTTCTTTTTGGAAATACGGAGGGGTGTTTAAGCGTTGACTAAACTACATTTTGTATGAAGCGCAGATATAGCTGTTTGAGAATGAATTAAACCGTTCTGTACCACAAGCATGATGAAAACAGTGTTTTCACTATCTTCTAAAAGATATGGGTATTATAAAATGTATAACTTTACAACCTGCTAAAACAGGTTCCATTTACTTGCGTTAACTTATCTATCAAATTAACAATAGTTCCTAAACATTATCCGCTGCATTTTTATCTGTTGAAACCTGTTCGTGTCTGACTGGACAACTCGAAATACATCAATCTACCGTCAAAAAACTTTAAACACATTTGTATCTCGGAAACTATAAAGAATCTTATATTACTAAACTTCAAGAATATTCCTAACTTATTTTACAACAAAAAGTTTCAAAACATCAAAATATTCATTGTTCTCCTACCTATGATTAAGCATGTTTTCCTAAATATAGAGTGAATTGGTCGAGTCGAATACAGATTTCATGAGCTACTGTATAGCGGGTTATTTTCGCAGATTGAACAATTTGCCAAAAGATATTCCGCCATTTTGAAAGCTAAAAGGCAAAGCATGCAAAGGTATTGATAAAAGTTTTGAATCCACCAAAATAATAAGCGCCAAAATATTTCGTATACCCAATTCAATGAAAATCGGGAAATTTTACTTCCGCGACACTAACCTGCCATACGGTAGTAAAACTTCATTGTATTGTGATAATGATGACATGGTCAAATGAACATGGTCTGAGATTTTAACACTAAAATATGTAGAATTTTCTTATGTTTGTACTTAGCTAGTTATATAAACATTGGCTATATCTTAATTAATACTGCGATATGAAATATATTTTATCGACTGTGATTTGTTTTTAAATCGGTGCCTTGTTTTTGATTTTTGCATTTGTAGTGGTATATTATATTTTTCGTTTATGAGATGATAGTCTGACAAGTAAGTCTTCTTTTTGACTGAAGTTTATTGTATGTTATAGCTGTAATACCATACCACTGTTCTTTGTAGGTGGGATTGTTAAGCCATCAAAACATGTCTAAGTATCGCAATTCTTCAGTGGTAAATGTTGTCAAGTTGTTGTCGTTTGTTACCTCTGTCAGTGTTTTCTTACTAATTGTTATATCGAAAATCAGGTAATTAGTTTAAATTACTAATTCATAGCTCAATGTTCAAGTTGAAAATACCCCGTGCTGGTTGTTAGATATGCGACCGGCCGCTTAAACTCATGCGCTGGTCCTCGTTGAAAAATCGTCGGACTTGTTACCCTGTAAAATATTTCTCCGCTGACTCGTCGCAAGTCCCTGGGCGCAAAGTTAGCATCATTCGTTCAATCTCTTAGTGAATTACAAGAAAGATGGAAAGGTTTTTGGATTGCTATTGCAGCTAAAATATTTTGATGAAGGTAAATTTAGAAAAGCGTTTACAACGTCTTGTGCTATTTTCATTCTCCGGCTAGGTAACATGGTTCCATTGTGGTGATTGTCGTATTACTTCTATAAAAATATTTAAGTTAACGATATACAGTTAAAAAAAAACATGAAATATTATGCTATAATTTTTGGAAAAGTTGAATTTTAACAATTTCAAATACTATCTTTAAAAAAAAATCAAATCAACGTTTCGTAGATTCAGTAACACATGTATTTTCATGTAAATTTGATTATCTGGTTTAGCCAAAATATGTATGTTAGCTTATATATAAATATATATATCATATTTATTTCCCACATCAAATTTATACATTATGTATCTAACTCCCTTTCTGACAATTTTATTTATAGTCGTTTTTTGTTGTTGTATTTACTGTTGTGTGTTCATTCCAATCAGGATAATACAAAACACATAAATGATAGGTTACACATGTGGATGAAAGTTTACTTTATATTGATTAATTGAAAGCGGTATGATTCTAACCCACAAACTGCTTGAACAAAGCTTTAAGAGAGGCGAATGCAGTCGGTGCAAAAATTGATTGACCGATATGATTGATAACATGTAAATGTTTTTGACATATATTGTACATACATGTACATGATTTATCGTCTATTAACATTGTGTCCTAATACAATGTACCTCTAATGATATTTTTATTGCGTGTTTATTCGCATGCCGTGTAACATTCACACAGAAAGTTTTGCTTACCTTTTTAAATTAATAGAGATTTTTCGGTTATCTCTTAACTTAATTGATTTTTGAGGTTTGATCACCGGTAAAGTACTGCCATGGCTACCGTTTATGATAAAAAGAGGGACAAAAGATACTAAAGGGGACAACTCATAAATCGAAAATGAACTGACAACGCAATGGCAAAGAATTAAAAAGACAAACAGACAAAATAATTATCAAATGTACTAAGATTATAAATTAATACGCCAGTTGCGCGTTTCGTCTACATTTCGGAAAGTTATGAATCAAACACAAACAGATTATTCTCCAACAGTATAAGTATCGAGTATTCGACGTCTCTTTCTGCATTACAACATATTCCTTGAATACAAACTTCCCATTATTCCAGTCAAGGTAAAGCGATCTCAAAATTTGACATTTCCTGTTTTTAACAACTGATTCTTTGGGCAATAATCATTGGTATATAAAGAACCATTTATCTAATATGTGAAGAAATTTCTCAACTGCTATTTATGGACGAACAAACGTGTAGATGCAATATGGAATGGATAAAATGTAGCGGACTGCCATTTGAACCACATTATTTCACCAGTTACATAAGAACAAATTTAAAGATGATTTTTTTTTTAACTCAAAACGTAATATTTTTGTAGTTTTCTGCTAAAATCGTTAAATTGATTTGTCTGTCCTTTTCATATGAAGTTTATATATTATTTTTTGAAAGATCTTCACATAATTATAAAAATCAAACTTGTAGGAATGTTGATTAAAAGTAATTGAAATTTTTCGCACAGTTCTATAGATCTAACCAAAAAAGTTAAAAAAAAGTTCTCTTTGTGATGAAGTCATATACTAGTCCATTGTATAATATACCTGTTAAAGTTGTAAATAATCTCTTTGAGTCATAAGTTAAATCTGTATCCTTATATAATGCAGAAGTTACATTTTTGGACTCCTATATTACATATTTTAGAGCCCCCCCCCCCCCCCCCCAAATAAAAAGAGCAAGTAACTCCGGATAACAATTGGACCCTTTTTATTTCATTAATAAAACTCCCTTAGAAAAGTTACACCTACAGTTTTTACCCGCTCTTAATTGGTTTAGGTACTTATACATTCTCGGATTTCAAATGTTTGGCTTTGAGCGTTCCTGATGAAGGTATATCCAGACCAGCCTCGGACGCATGAAATTATTAAACGTGTTTTCAATTGTTTGTAAATATAAACTTGGTATAAGAAACACTTCATCGAATTTAGATTCAAGAGCTGATCTGGGGAGACTTTCTCTGGAACTAAATATTAAATTTCAATCTATATTGTATCTTATGAGGAGTTTATTTATCAGATTATATTCTGATGAAATTAATCCTCTTTTTAAAGAATCCTTAATTTTGTCTCAAAACTGAGACTCGGCAGAAATTTATTCTTGGTTCTCATATGAAACATTTAACACCTCGCCAAAAGTTAAGCAACACCTAAATGTTTTTGCTTCTATTTTATGTTTTTAAAAATAAACGTGATACTGCTTTGTTTCCATATATTTCGTTAATCTATTGTTAATCAGGTCAGGACCACTACCTTATATGGAAATGCATAAATTAGCATACTTATGTTATCGCACATGTAATTGTTTATTTACATGTGACGCAATTTATTTTTACCTAGGTTTTTGACCAATCCACTAAATGAGTCGCAATGCATGATGGACTACTACGTGTTTACAATCAACCAAGAACACGTGTTATTTACTGAAATACAACACATTTTTTCGTGCAATGCGGGATTCAAAATTTCGCTTAGTTTTTCATTTTGTGTATCTTCATTTATCGTTCGTGATATAGAGTATTACTTCCATGCTCAGATTAGCGAAGAGTTGTTTCTATGCGAAGAAAAAGGTGTTTGAATTACCCGATATATAGCCATTAACATGTTTGATGATGGCACAGAGATTTCATGTATTTGTCCACCAGACAGCAACGAAACAGAGAAAAAACACAATTACCCATGAGACAAACTTACTAGTGTAAAGTAAGCCGTCACTGATATTCACGAGTACAGCAATGTTCGAAAAGATAATTAAAGGCAAATCTGGGATCCTTGAATTTTGTGTTCGTAAAAAAGGCGAAGAAATATTTACATACATGGCAGTGTTAACAAAATCTATAAGTATTTTTTTTGGTCACATTTCAGTATATGGGACTTCAAAACTGTTCCCTTTGTTTTAAAGGTAGTGAAGTCAGCAACTGTAGTTTCAGTTTGTTCGTTTTTTTAACGGGCTCGGACATTTGCCAAACTGAATAAAATCATTACAGCTGATTTCTTATACCTGCAAAGTAAAACTTTGGTTGGCTTGCTTGCTTTGTTTGTATAGTTGTTTATACAAGCTTTGAAAATAAGATTGACATCTTTAAACAATGTATATAAAGACATAGTTTAACTTGTATATTTTATATTTTGTACAATATACAAACAAAGCAAGCAAGCTAAGTTGCTCTACATGCATTTGGTAATAAGCTGTAATGATTTTATCCATATGTATGTGCGACAAGGTGGAACATTTGATATATTTTGTGAAAATTGCAGAGTTGGATCTATAATAAAAAAGATGTGGTATGATTGCCAATGAGACAGCTGTCCACAAGAGACCAAAATGACACAGAAATTAACATTTATATATCACCGTACGGCCTTCAACAATGAGCAAATCCCATATCGCATAGTCAGCTATAAAAGACCCCAGTATGAAAATGTAAAACAATTCAAACGAGAAAACTAACGGCCTTAATTATATATATAAAAAAAAATGAACGAAAAACAAATATGTAACACATAAACAAACGACAACCACTGAAATACAGGCTCCTATATATACAATATATATTTTTTTGATGGGATAGATTTCTTGTTCTTTTATATATTTAATTGGGTCGGGGTTTTTTTGTTTAATTTTGTTTGGATTGTTTTACACAAGTAATTTTTGGGTCATTAATAGCTTACTTTTCAGCATTGAACCTATGACTGCTTACTTTACTAAATTAGTCTTTGTTGGAAAGATGTCTTATTTGGCACTCATTCCTCATCTTCTTATTTCTATATACAAAGCGAGTTTTAGAAAAAAAATAATAGGTAATATGGCACCCACTATGATCCAGAGACTTTTAATATTGGAGATATTTTACATATGTCAACAGGACAGCAGACGAACGATAAAAAAACCTCTGAGGTATATGTTGTGATAAAATTAGCAACAAACGGATATTATCGATGGATGAAACTATAAAAAAATGTATTGAGCTATATACCGTACCTGCTCAGTGGCGGATCCAGGAGGCGGGGGATGGCCCCCTTTTTTTGGACTATTAGTGCATTTGGATTGGCACATGTAGTTGTAACCCCCTCCCCTTTTGTCCAGGGTTAGGACCCCCCTTTTTAAAATGGCTGGATCCGCCCCTGCCGCTTTCATAACACTTATTTTTAGCATACTGAATATTATGATGTTCTTACATATAGTTCAGGTCCTAATAAACAAAAAATACACAATCAATACAGAAAGAAGTGTTTCAATGACAGTTTTTGTGTTTTTCTAGACAGAAATGATTTTGGAATCACATTATACAGTTTAAACGAGCTCAAATGATTTTCTTACTGGACAGTGGTCACTTCATTGGATATTTCACTGTGTCATGTCGAAAAATTAATGCAGGTACAATTCATAACAAAGCACAAAACCGGTTCAACTACTTTTGCAAGGCGAAAAAGAAAGTCGAATCGTGAAGCATATAAACAATATTTTTTTAATTTGAGCATGCAAATTGAAGATTACGTTATATATTTTACATTAAATATATTTGCAGAATAAAAACTTTGGTAATGAGAGTCCCAGACAATATATTAGTTGACTGTTTTCCCACTAATTCCACGTGTTTTAAGTAGTAGTTTACTCGTAGTAGCCCACAATGCATTGTGGTTGAGTTCATTGTGTCGATTGGTCAGTTTTTGCAAGGCCATATTGGCCTTGTGTTTTGGAAATTACTATGCAAATATATTCTGACGTCAGAAAATCTAGAGTTCTCGACCTGTTAATGGACAGGTAAGAATTCAAGTATATATTATATTTCTAGGTAGTTTAAAACAGGTTTTCCAAAGCTACATACAAGTTTCGTGCAATACAATGTAACTGTTAACTGCAGATTAAATTGCGCCAATATATGTGCCCGTAGACCAGTCAAAAGACCATTGCTGACTCGTAGGCATCGTCAAGCTTGACATCAGTGGTCACATGGTAAATTAGACTATGAGACAGTGGCGTTAAGTCCATTAGTCTGACGAGAGCAGATTCCTTCACATCGTATTGACGAGCGCATGCGCGTATGGCGTCCTCGGATTATTTAATAAAGGAAACAGCACATCCTTGACAGTTGGGGATGCTTTTTCATTAGACTGCAAGATGAACCTTTATGTTCTAGATGGGACTATGAAGGGTTAAAAATATCGCGATAACACCATCCGGGATATCGTTGTGTTACATTTTGACAATCACAATCTTGCAACTAGACCAATATTCATTGTCGATAATGGTAGGCCACACAGAGCACGCATTGTTTCAGAGTATATACGTCAGGAGGTAATTGACACTATTCCATGGCCATAAATGTCACTGGTTATGTATCCCATTGAGCATGTCTTGGATGATATTGGTCGAAAAATCAGCAACTGGGTACAAGCTAGTAAGAATTAACAGGAATTACCAGCAGCCTTGATTGAAGAATGGCAAAGAAGTCCCGTTCGAATATTAGTTCAAAGCATTAGCAGACGAATGAATGAACTTTTCCGGAAGCATGGAGGCTACACTCGCTATTGACCTAAGTTGTACTTTAATGTATTCACAAATTGTCACTCTCAAGTTTGAAAAGAATTGTGTGCATAGTGCAGAGCAAATTTTTCAAAAACTTCAGTATCAGTTGAAACTTTATCTTGTATTTAATTTTGCCATTTTTCAACCATTTGCACAAATTGAAATAGTCAAAAATTCAATTATTATAAAATCAGTCCAAACTTTTACTTTTCAATGGATGTTTTATATGTTATCTTATAAAAACACAAATTCCGTTCATTGTATCGATATTTCACTTAGTTATGAATTCAGTAAAAAAAAATATTTTGGAAAATTATCAGGTGTTGCTTAACTTTTTTGCGAGGTGTATAGCAGAGGAAACTGGTATGAATTTTGACACCTTGAAAACATATTCCTCAGAAAAGATAACTAAAAATATATGAGAACAAATACAATTAAAATTGAAGCATTTTTTTGAAAAAAAAACTAGTAAATGATTAATTATCAGATATTAAGGATAACAACAAACTCACTAATTATAAACATGTAAAAATTAATAAAACAGAAGAAAACTATTTAACTTGCTCAAAACTTGAAGTCAGAAAACTGATAACAAAATTTAGATTAAGTGACCATAATTTACTAATAGAAAAAAAGTAAAATTTCCTAAATACTAGAATCATGTTTGTCAGGTAGAAGGGTTTCAAAATTAGTTAATATCTAAAGGATTGTCGTTTGTTTTAAGCCTGTTAAAACATTCGTTTGTGTTGAGAGTATTATGATATGTATAAAAACCAATGTAAATTATTTCAGCATAACAACATAACTTATTAGAAGTAACTTGAGTGTTAAAACTTAGTTAATAAATACAGAAGAGGACAATATGACATTTGTATGAAAATTGCAATCTCTTTAATCTATTCTACAGAATTTGAAGTCCCAACTGAAGATTTTACACTCACGGATATTTAAACTATCACTTGACTCTAGATAAAAAAAAAATACAAAGATAAAGATACGTTACATATAATGTTTTTAATGTACAGTTAAAATGGATTGAATGATTTATTATTTAGAACAGGACCTTTAACTGTCACCTAGACGTGCTTTTCAAATACATTTTGTTTAATATGAAAAGATGAGGAAATGTAGGTAGACATTCTTTAATGTATTGTTACATCTATTGAAAACAACAAAGTACATGAACATAGATTGCATAGTATAGGCATCGTAATTGAAAACAACATTTTATAAATCATAGAAACTTTTTTTAGGATGAAAGGGGGCTAAAAACTAGGATTAGTTTGTTCTGTGCCTAACTTTTCTTGAATTCAATCTAATAAATATACACATTATAGTAGATGCCTAAATTGTAGGAGGCATGCTGTAGTAAATTCGTTCATTGTCTTGGTGACCTTATGTTTTGTGAATAAAGTAAAAATGTTCGTGGATATTTGATTTCATTTAGTTACACTTCTTTATTTGAATATTATGAGACTTTTATGAATTGAATACTCCTTTTGTGTAAAAGCATTGATCGAAGTACAATTGTATATAGCGCGGAAACGCTTCATACCAAAAATGTGTGCGCGGTCAACGCTTTAACAACCCTTACTAAATTACCGAAAGAAGTATTCAATATTTTAATTGCATTTTTTTCACATTGATCATGAAACCTGATTACTATCAAGTTTTTCTTTTATTTGCTTGTGCAAGTTATTGTGGAAACGTGTGTCATCATGAAGATTAATTTCAAAATGACGCGTAATTGCTGGTACATATACAATATAGCCAATTGAAATAACGTATTATAATAAAACATACATCAAGTGTAACTAAGAAGTATAAATGCAGACACATTGATATAAAATATCAATTCTGAAGATCAATTTTAACTTAAATTTAAATATAATAAAGTAAAAAAGGTATTAATAAGGTTTGAAGTTTATTATAAAAGACTGTTTATGTTTCAGTAACAAAGAAACAAGGCTCAAAATAAAAAATAAATAATTATGAATGTTAACCATATCATACTACGGAAGCCGTAAGGGGACACACAAAAAAATAAGAAAATACTTTTTTTTAATTCGAGATCACGATAAAACATTACCGTTTTACCGAGTTCTCGATAAAAAAATATATCGTTATCTCGATAAAACAAAATTGTTATATCGAGATCTCGGATTATTATATCGTTTTCTCGATTTATTAAATTTATTAAATCGAGATATCGGATTATTATATCGTTATCTCGATTTATTAAAACGAGATCTCGGATTATTAAATCGTTATCTCGGTTAAATATATCGAGATCTCGATAAAAACATATCTTTATCTCGATAAAACGAAACTGTATTTCTGAATTCGTCATTTTGATTTTATCTAACAAATAATCAAATTAATATGAGAAAACAAAGTTCATAGCACTCTTTAAAATTTTTAACTTAATTCATTCATTTATTTAGTTTCGGAGAATAAACTAGTGGATTTCCCAAACTATTTTTAACAGAAATTCCTTGGTTCAAAGTATGGACGACCTGAATACCAAACAATATATATAAATATTAAGATACTCAACGTTATCTTATTTTAGTTCACGTTACCTTTGCTGTTCTTCATCCCATATATATTATTATATAACATGTCCATTGTGTCGCAATGATCATTAGAGTGGTTACGGAGGACCTAAATAGAGGCAACAGTAGTATACCGCTGTTCAAAACTCATAAATCCATAGACAAAAAACAAAATCGGGGTAACAAACTAAAACCGAGGGAAACGCATTAAATATAAGAGGAGAACAACGACATAACACCGAAACGTAACACACACAGAAACGGACCAAGCATCAGACAAAACACCACGAGAATAACAAATATAACATGAAAACCAAATACATGAATTTGGGATAGACAAGTACCGTGCCACGTCTTATCTCAATTTCTCAAAAATAAGAGATAACACAAACGACTCAACGTTAAAATGCAACACACACAGAAACGGACAATAATATAACAATGGCCATCTTCCTGACTTGGTACAGGACACTTTTAAAGGGGAATAAAAGTGGTGGGTTGAACCTGGTTTTGTGGCATGCCAAACCTCGCACTTTAATGGCAAAGTTAAATATAACATTGAAATGACAACATAATATTACAGGACTATAATACAAATTAATAGAACATATTAGACAAAGAAAAACATGATTAATAGATAACAAAAAACATCAGGTTTAAAATTCAATACGCCAAAATCGCGCCTTGTCCACACAAGACTTACAAGTGACGCCTAACGTGACGGTACCCAAATTGCACCTATTTTGACAGTTTTTTCATCTACGTTTTTTTATGATGAAAACAAAAATGTCCATTCTGTGTTTATTTTGTAGCCCTATCCTTCTTTATAATAAAGGTACACCAATTTGATTTTTATTCCATATGAAATCATAGAAAAATTGGTCTAAACTGACCTCCAAACCATCAATGATTCTGAAATGAGGAGTACCCAAATTGCTTCCATGCTTAAATTCACATAGTCAAAAGTCTAATAACAGAGCTTTTGTTTAATTTCTTTAAATATTTTGAACAATTGGATATTAGTCCATGCTATTCCAAACAGTAAATTTTATCAAATGAATATGAAAGAGATATACATAAAGAAACTGAAGTATTAACTAATTACAGAAAACTAAACCCGAATACATAACGCCCAGATATAAAAGATCGAAAGTGAAAAAGGTACAAAGTTGTACAGCACTGAAGATAAAAAGTTGAAAAGGTTTTGCCAAATACGGCATTGTTTTTATGCCCGGGATAAGAACATCCTTATTATATAGAACAATTCATGCTATTGCAAACAGTAAATTTTAACAAATGAATATGAAAGAGATATACATAATGAAACTGAAGTATTAACTAATTACAGAAAACTAAACCCGAATACATAATGCTATTAAAGTTTAACACAGAATAGACACACCCGAATCAGTCCAGGCGTCAACGTAATTAAAAAAATGTGACGTCACATACGATGGCGAAAAGGCACAAACGTTATGCCACATTTGAATTTATGAAATTTAGAAACAGCATGACGTCACATATGAAAAACTATCAAAGTGAGATAGAATTAGGATTGATTTAAGATTATATTAGAACTAAATACTGATAATTCATTTAAACAAAATGCATATTGCAATACTTATTAATAACAATTAACTGTAATATATATATGTCCAGTGTGTTATGAATCCAACTTCAAACGTAAATAATCGTACAAAAATTAATATAATTAATAAAGGCGGTGATTAATTTTTCTATCCGTAACACCTAAATATGATAAAAAGACATCAACACATTTGACAAAATCCGATGAGAATTACAAATATAACATTAAACATGTAAACTAAATACATGAATTTGGGATCAACAAGTACAGAAACACGTCTTATAGTAATGCGAATTCACATTCAGCAAAACAGTCACAATCGGGAATAAGTCACGTTTGGTAATTAAAAGATTAGACGACATAATGACAAACCACAATCTACCATGTGATAAAAATGTCCTTAGCTAGTTTGGTTAAAGAGACATCATATGGATCCACCAATTCGTGATGGTGTCCATAAAATTTACGGAGTGCCAAAATACGAGTGAAAATTGAAAAATAGCCAATTTGAATAATGGAATGGATATTTTGAATATTCGAATAGACTGTTGCAACAATTCAGCTCCTAATTCCAAATATACATTATACCTCATTCGAAAGCTTAAAAATATACCATTTTAGCCCTCTTTCTTTAAGCTTTGAAGTAGTGTATAAAGGGACCGAAGGGTCTGTGTTACTATTCTAATAGGCGTTGTGGAACATATTGACTATATGTCTTTTATTCTCTATAAATAAGCTTTCGAATGAAGTATAAGGTATGTATGTTATTAGGGGCTAAAGGGTCGTAGCAGTCCATTCATTTATTTAAAATTCGCTATTTCTTAATTTTCACGAGTAACCCCACTAATGGTAATTGCGGCACAATGGACATGTTATATCTAAAAGTATGGGTTAAGAACAGCAAACGTAACATAAAAATAAAAAAAAAGATAATGTTGAGTATTTTAATATTTTAAATTATATATATGTTTTGGTATTCAGGTCGTCTATACATTGAACCAAGGAATTTCTGTTTTCCGTATAATACTAATGATTTGGGAAGAAGACATGAATTTATTAATTTTTATCTTATTAGGGTATTTTAGAAGATTTTAGTGAATAAAGATATAAACAGATAACGAACTCGGATTTTGCAAGGTCTGTTTAATTGCATATTGTAGGTTCAAAATAAATATTAATCATCCTGTCTACCTGTATCAGAATGAGTTTTTGTGTATCGAATTAGTCAATCAAATGATTTACTTTTGTTTTACTTTCAATGTTGACATTCTTCTCCTTTAAATAACTGAACTTCATAAAAATTCATACGCAATTCATCCCCAGTTAAATGAAGGTCATATGATTACAGATTCAATGGGGTCAATTGTGGTCTATACAAACGACCTTTGTAATAATAAAATGATAAACACATTTTACATTTGATTTTATATATCATTAAATTTCTTTTTTATAAAAAATGTTGAAAGCTGTGACTCGTAAATATTTTAATTGCTTTACAATTGAAGGCAGGATTATTCCTATAATATAACACAAAATACAATATAGGGGCCTCATTATTTTCATTCAACCTTAACGTTGTGATAAAACACAATATTATTTTGTTCTTTGGTGTCATTTAAACTACACATATACATTTCCTTTGAATATTATTCAATCACGATTGACCTTGAAAGAACTGTTAGTTAATTTATTTGTGATAACAAATTCGAGTGTTTTAAAAATATGACTAAAATGGACTTTGAAACAAAAACAGGTAAGGACATTTTTCTGAGATAAATCATATATGCCTGAAGAATTGTGTTGACAAGCTTTGTTTTATAAATAAATAAATTGATCTAAAAAACAGCGTACACACATATTGATGTTGAATCAACTATAAATGATAACTGACGAATTGAAATAACCAGATTCGCGGTCTTCATCAAACTGATAATGAAGACTAAAACATCTTTTCTCTTAAATACACTGCTTGCCATAAATGTTTATATATAAATCCCGTCCATGTCGCCTTATGTATACATAACAAACTCTTTCTTAACTGAACTTTGTTTTTTTGTGTGTCACAATATAAGTACTGAAACATATATATGAACGCAATCTCAGGTTCCATGTCACAAAATGACCAATGAATGTCAAATAATGAAGCATCATCAATATCAATGAAGTTGAAGCAAGGATACAGTTATAACACAGATATTCATAATGAAGATATTTTAAAAACACAAGATTATTTAAAAAAGGATGCCTAAAAAATGTTTTACATTCAGTTCGATATTTGAGTATTATCGTTTTAGATTTGTTAGAACGGTAAAGGGACAGCACTGATTAACTCTGTCGGTAACTAAATACAATTTAAAGAGAAATAAGTGTATGTTTGTTCGCGTGTCCGCGTTCATGATGTCACATCAATAATTTCTAGAGAAAACAAAATGTCTATTTGTTTTTATAATTCTCTATCAAAATAGCTGGTTTAAAATAAGTTTTACTTTCTTGGAAATCATGGATTAAATTGATGTGTATAGTGCATATTGATATAACAGGTAAATTGTTATAGACTTTTAATTGCTTACAGAGATATTTACGACAACAATGTCTAAGGAAATGGAAATAACTGGGATCACATGTTACTGACTAATCACATGTAGGTATTTGTAGATATGCAAGTAATTTAAAATTTCTTTTTAATCAAAACATAGAATGAAAACAATACAGATCCACAAAAAAATCAAAACAGAAAAACATTTTCAAATGGCAAAATTGAAAGCTCAATCACATCAAACAAATTAAAAACAGTTGTCGTAGTCTTGACATGGTAAAGACGTATGTGGTAAATGGTTGAATAACACTTGTTGTATAGCTAGCTTAAACTTTCAGTTGTACGTTATAGAAAAACAAACTTTTAAAGATATGTATAAATTATCCATAACACACAGTACCTACAGAATAAAAACATACAATATGCAAAGGGAAAGGGCTTTTATGGCTGTCTCAAAGTCTGAAATATTGAATATTTTTGTTTTGTTATGTTTTAAGTTATTGGAAACACAATCAATCATTACTGTAGAAATAAAATCAAAGTACTGAAGTAATGAACATCGGATGACCGCAAGTTCTTGTGGATGGTCAAAAGCACTTGTCAATGAAAAAAATCACATCTCGCAACCTGAAAGTGAGGTTAATGTACAGAGATATATGTTTTCGGAGATAATTCGTGCGTGAATGATGAATAAATGACAGAAAATTCAACCTCACCGTAATAACTATGTTGCAGTGATACAAATCAATATACACTGGTTTGTTGTTAATATTATACTATATTAACCGTTACATTCATATATACTTTTTATCTATTTGTATGTCATTTCATTCTACTATTCTAATAATAGTGCAGTGCAAGTGCATGGCGGACACTCTTCTGTAAAAAACTTGATTTTTCTAAAAGATTGGATATGAGTAGGCATTCATATTTTCCCGCTAAAACCATTACAGAGTTACCAGTCCCTGCCGAAATTATCGCAAAATTTCTTGAGATATTCTTCCGCATGCTTTCACAAATGTTTTTGGTACGTGTGCATAGATATTATCAATGATTTTTTACTTATCTAACGACAACACATTTTCATAAGAGAGGGACAAAAGATACCAAAGGGACAGTCAAACTCATAATTCGAAAATAAGCTGACAACGCCATGGGTAAAAATGAAAAAGACAAACCGACAAACAATAGTACACATTACACAACATAGAAAACTGAAGAATAAACAACACGAACCCCACCAAAAACTAGGGGTGATCTCAGGTGCTCCGGAAGGGTAAGCAGATCCTGCTCCACATGTGGCACACGTCATGGTGCTTATGTGATAACAAATCCGGTAAATAGTCTAATTCGGTAGGTCACATTCATGAAAGGGAAGGGGATTGTAGTTACGACGTAAGGAACATATCCGATATCATTTGTGAAACGGTTATTCTTTAAACAAAAATATTTTCATGAGTATTCATTGAAGAGATGTATTTTTAACAATCGATAAGAAATGTTAGTTTGCACTAGTTAATATCTGGGTATTTTTCATGTGTGAAGATCGGTTAAAAACCCAAAACGACAGTTACGTGTGCAAATTTTAGGCGATAGCAATACATCGGAATGACCTCACGGTTCTCGATGTAAAAAAAATAAAATACTTTGTCGTTTACGTGATACATCTTAGAACAAGTTTTTTTTAAACGACCATTTAATATAAATAATTCGATGTCAATATAAAAATAATATTAATATATAACTCAAAAATTCCAAATATATACTGTTCACTTTTACTATTTAATAAGAATGATAAATTGCTATTGACAGTTACAAAAAGTAGCTGCCGGTTTCATATGATAGTAACTTCAACAAGATACCGACAAATACTTAGGGTAATTAAGTTCGGCTGAATATTTCGATGTAACTAATTTTCCAAACTAATGCGAAAGACTCCTTAGTAATTTTGGAATAATAGCAAAACATAGCAATCAGAACACAATTTAAATGGAATCCCAAGAACAAGTGGATTTACAATAAAAATACCAAGCTCCAAGGTAAAGTTGCATGTTGGTGGTCCGTTGTCGTGCTCAATACTCGATACCTGATGGTCATTTTGTGTATCATCAGTCATAGTTGTCGGTCATTTACACGGATAGTATTTTAAACATATGTGTAATGTGCGTGCACTGTTTTATATTGATACACTTTGTGTGTCAATATTCCGGATGCCGTACATAATTGGAAAAATATCAAGCAATGCACCCGCTATTGAAATAAATAGAGCTGGTAATAATGATTGATTGATGCCAAAGAGTTTATATCCTTACTACAGTGATGATGTTTGAAGTTTTATATATAATGTATGTATTGGTAAATTCCAAATTTAAGAATGATGTATTGTATCATTTGGTAAATGATGTCCTTCAAGTATTATGTTTGTTGACTTTACATGTATATTGTTTAAGATGACATTAAAATATAATACCCATTTAAACATGTTGTGTGAGTGTTTATACAATAAATATATCGTGTACTTCTATATTTCAGTGCAAGCTAAATTAAATTATGGATGACTGGAATGAGGTAAAAATGGTACAGGTTATTGCTTTATGAGATATAATTACCAATGAGACATGTTTTTCATCACAGGGCTTGAATGCCAGTAATGATAGGCCATCATACACACAATTCATACCTATCAGCAATAAATGGCATGCTATGACATTATGAGCTCTTATAAAAACCTCGGTATGACAAAATGTGAAACAACTCATGTCAGACAATTCACAAGTATAGTTAGAATTTGACGTATTAAATTAGATTTTGTGGTATTATAATGAGCTGGTTCTTCATATAAACCGTTTAACACACAACCTAATATTTGTCCCCCGACCAGAATCTTGTCCAAAAAGGCTTTCTGTAACACAGGTGGAAGTAAATCAAACAATCATATTCAACAAAAAAACCCATTACAAAATGATTATACATAGTTTATATTGTTATACATAGATTATATTATTATCACATTGAACAATGAAAACACATTTGAAGGAGTATCCAAATGTTCAACATGAGAGTTAAAATAAAAACTTAAAAAATAAGAATGTGTCCAAAGTACACGGATGCCCCACTCGCACTATCATTTTCCATGTTTTATGGACTTTGAAATTGGGTAAATATCTAATTTGGCATTAAAATTAGAAAGATTATACTATAGGGAACATGTGTACTAAGTTTCAAGTTGATTGGACTTCAATTTCATCAAAAACTACCTTGACCAAAAACTTTAACCTGAAGCGGGACGAACGAACGAACGAACGAACAGACGGACGGACGGACGAACGAACGAACGGAGCCACAGACCAGAAAACATAATGCCCCTCTACTATCGTAGGTGGGGCATAAAAAAACATCAACAGTAAAGTTGGAAAGGAAATTTATTTCTAATAATATGTTTTAAGTGATATTTCATTCATGAAAAAATGACAAAGCTACTGTATAAAAAATCTAAAATATTCTTGTAGAAACTGTTTTGGGCAGTGAAGCTAGGAAAAGTCACACACGTGAAGAACCTAATAGCAGAAGGTGCATCAGTGCATTATAAAAAAAGTTATTTTGTAAGTTACTCCGACATTTCTTTATTTAAAAAAAAGGAAACATTATCTGTTACCATTTAAAGTAATCACAAACATTTTTAAAACGAGACATGAAACGCATATTTATGGATTTGTGCCATATTTTATTCAATATTATCATCAATCTTAGGAATTATGTTCCCCATTGCTGCATGGTTGGTTATTCTTTTGAAAGAAACAAGACAGTACAAAAATACTTTAAAAATTGGCATTTTCTTGACTCTTCAATGTAAAAGATCAAACCCTGATTATTTCAAAGTGGCAATCGTATAACATTTAGCAGTGAAATTGTCTTGCTTGCTCCGTATATCGTTGTCACGGCAATTTCAAATTCAATTATGTTTAATATTTACCAATAACTACCAAACCTTAAATCATTGAAAGTTAAGTGATTTTGAGATGACAATACATAAACTGCATTACCGCATAGTAAGCTATAAAAGTCCCCTAAATGACAAATAAGGAATAATTCTGAGAATAGTAATAGCCAAATGTATTTCAAAAAAATAAACGAAAAACAAATACGATATACATTAGAAAACGAAAACCACTGAAATACAGTCTCCTTACTTTGGACATACTCGTATATAACGGAGTTAACCATGTTTACTCGCGTCATGCACATACTACAGGTTAAAATCTTGTTAATATATACAATGCAATTTCCCATAGGAACTCCATTTGCGGCTAAAACTGAGACACTTTTATTATGAAGTTTCTTCAAAAATTATATCCCAGAACGAAAAGATGCTATTCACTACTATTTTATAAAAAGGTCAAAATATTGGGCTGTGTGTCATATTTTTAACATTAATAAGTCCTGAAATTTTCAGATTTCAAACTGATACTAAAATTGTGTACTATCCCTACCTTCACTTTGAAATGCTTGAGACCTCCTTATATTGAACTTTTCGGCGTTTCTTTGTTTTATATACTGGTAACATTCCCAATCCTATTGCTATGAAATGAAACACAGAGATCGTATCTTGGAACCAGTACGTTAGCAAATCAACATATAAATGACTATTATGTATCAGCCCCATAAAAGACGTAGTCTTACAAAGTGCAACATACACGATCACTTTAAACATAAGTATGGTTTTGTTTCGTTTGAAATACATTTCCTACGGTTATAAACCAAATTTTTAACCAACATACTTGTATTTATGGAAGAATTAGTTGTAAATGTAAATAACTGTGTGTTCACTAAATCCGTGACTCAATAATTTGCCAGTTATACATAGACATACAAAAGCAAACAGGACGAATCAGACACCAACAGAAACAATAAGGTCCAAAGAAAGTAAATCAACGACATAAAACAAACACTTGTTCATTCTGTCGTTCATTTCGTGAAGTGGTTCGTGTGTAAAACTAAAAATATAAATAAATCTAGAAATGGACAGTTATGGTTGTTGATAATAGATTTATTTAAGAAAAGTCCCTTTTGGTAAATTTTGACAGTACTTTTGACCATGTTTTGACTTTCAAAAGAAAATAAATACCATCAAGGTAAGTGTTTTCGAATTTAACAATACACTCAAATTTTGGTTTGTCTCTATTTGTTTTGCCGTTAACTGTAATAGCAGTTACCGACCAAGTTTTGTATTAAAGGGTCTTAGATGTGCCAATAGGGATATCTGCTGACAATGCAACTTATTGCCGAAACTCACATAATTGTTGCCTTGGATAACATGATGATTTTTTCATGATTTTTGGGGTTCTCGTTAATCGATACAGAACGACTCAACACATCTTTTGATTGAATGATACAATGGTTTATAAGTTTTTAAAGGTTTTTTAATATTCAAATATTCATTAATTCAGACATTTTTCAATATATGACAAGTTTTGCATACCCCCTCTCAAACAAAAAAACCCGGAAATTTCTTATTTAGTCTTTAAAAAATGCCCGAAATCATAATCCACAATGCCTTTTAACATAAAAATGGTAGCATACGCTATAAGTTTATTACTTTGGGATATTATCAAAAATATTTTGTTAATATTGAACAAAAGGGTTAAACATGCTACACTGAGGATGTAGTAATCAGTATCCTTGAGTTTCTTATAGACAACATATTTGTTAAATTTGGAGGTAGACTTTTTCAACAAATTGTCGGCATTCCTGTGGAAACGAACTTTGCGCCTCTCCTTGTAGACCTCTTCTTATTTTCATAAGCATTGGAATTTCGTTAGACACTTGTCAAAAACCAGAAGATCAAAAAAGCAAAATTATTTGATTAATTTCAGATATATTGATGATGTTCTTTCCATTAACAATCCGAACTTTTCTGAATGGAAACCATGGATATATTCCCAAGAACTAGAAATTAAAGACACGGCTTCCTCCGCCTCATTTTTCGACTTATACCTCGAATTTGACATACACAGTCATCTCAATACCAGAATCTATAACAAATGAGACGATTTTAATTTTAAAATCACCAATTTCCCCCACCTTAGTAGCAATATACCAACGTTAGGCACTCTGTCCGCTAAAGTAACGTCGTAATGTTACGATCTGCCGATCTGACACGTCATACAATATTTAGTTCTGTATTACCACTTGTTATCGCAATTGCAAATAGAATTACTGGGTTGAGTTAGAAATAAATTAGATAGAAAAATAAATGAATATTTAAAAAATATTTGCATGGTATTATATTTATTGATATACAATAAATGAAATTTGCGTCCTGTCAAACAAAACGGTAATTTTTAGACGACGTTACATTTTTCGTTTATTTTATCGGAACAGACTTTATTTTATTACGCTGGCGCGTCATCTATAAACAACGGATATTTATAGCAGAAGACTCATTGTGATGGAAAAGTTTCAGAGATTGTACTGTCTGATGCTCCTATCGTTCGGTAGGTAAATAAAGTAGCCCTGTACGTTTAAAATGTAAAAGGTTATCTTTCTCTCGAAAACGTACGTAAATAAATTGGAGCTTTGGAGAACACACTTTAGAACTTCGTTGAAATTATCCCAAAATTTTAGCTGGATCTGGCTTTCTAATCATCATTTGCACAGCGCGAACCAGACAAACTATAGATGTTGATACTTTTTTCGGAATTAGTCGACAACGTTGTGAAATACTTTGTAACGTTTCTTCCTTTGACGATTTGTGTAATTCCGTGAAAATGAAAGGCATTTTTGTTGCCCAAATTGTAAAGGTCTGTAAACAACCATCGCAAAAAGTATGGCAGCCCGGCACCAAAAAAGCCGTGTATGTTTTATATTTATTACTTTTGATTGTTAAAAGTAATAATAAACACTTACGCCAAATTAAAACAGCATACTCTATGTAACATCTGATTGAAACGGAGACCCGAGTTGTTTGTCAGACTGTCTATTTGTATCACGAGAAACTATAGTCAGTTTCTTTTTTTAACTTTCACTTTACTGTCTTTAGACTCAGGGATGTGTGTTATATTTAGGCGAATCACCAGAGTTGAGGCAGTGATGATCAGTGATTGTTGGACCTCACACCACAACACTCTGCAGTTAAATATGCCACCTTCCTTTTGCTATATAATTCTGATAGAACTACCAACAAAAAATATAAAAAAAAAATGAACAAATATTTTGAAGGTATTTGTTTTTTGCTTTAGGAAAACAGTATCATTAGACTCAGATTTAACACAGCTGTATTTTTTAATAAATTTGTTTTCATGAAGTGCTCTCCTTTTTGATAATATAAACAAGTATTTTTTGTTCTTATATTAGATGAATCGCTGAGATTAAAGAATACATATTTAAAAAACATGTGCACTTTTAAAAAGAGATCTAAAAAAAAAAACCACAAAATTAAAAAAAAATGACCAAATACACAAAGATACTGCTACAGACAAATAATACTTTATTTAATGTATAATGATACATTAATGATTTATCAATAAGTCAGTAGATAATAGTAGTATGATAATTAGACACGAACAGCAATCCAACAAATATATAGCTCTCTGCAAGTAAAAGAAAGGCCAAGTTTTAATATGTTTTAACAAGAAAATTCGGACTTTTAGATTTTTTTGTTATTACATATGCTTTAAATCTTGAGATAAAATTATTATATTTTCTGTTTAGATTTAATACCAGCCGCTGTAAAAAAAAACCCACACAAGATTGAAGAAGTAAGAAAATATGACAGCTATTTGATTTTTCAATTATTTGTAAGTAATACTATGCTTTATATAAACATTTTTGTCAATACATGTATCGAATATTTATTATATTAAAAGCAAGTCCCCGAGTGCAAAACACAGAACATTTAAAGGTGTCCAAATTTTAATTATTCTGTCACATGTGTGATTTATGTCAATGGGTAATTGGTGTTTAACGCCACTTTCAGCATTATGTACTATTTCATAGTAGTTTTTTTTATTGGTTGAGTTAGAAAATAATGCTTGTAGAGAACCAAGATCCAAGATAGTAAAACTGACAAGCTAAATTAATATTGTAGTCAAACTGAAAGGCTTAATGTGTGCTTTGAAATTCAAAACCTTTGTGTTGACAGGATAGTGATAGAGACGTTATTTACTTAAGACCATTCAGCCACTGAAACCAATTTCAATGAAACAGTAACACAACAATATGGCATAGAAAAACATACAGTCTTTATCTACAGCACAAGTTAAAATAAAAATTGCGGAGTTTCCGTTTTCTTACTTTAGTTTGCCTCAATCAAACGAATAGGTGCAAAATGCTTATTACCACAAAACACAGATCATGTTTAAAATTGGGTGGCGTCACTTTTACCATTCATGACTTATGTTCTTTTATAAATGAAACAATTACTTAATCTGTTGGCTTGATTCTCTTCCTCTTGTTTGCTTCAACTAAGTTTTATGAAATTTATACACAATGCTTATAATTACAAAAGGGCCTTAATGAAATTAATCCTGCATCTGTATGCGGAAGTTGACTGGTGCATATTGTTACAGGCAGGGTATTTAAGGCCCCAAAACACATTCTCAATTTATTTAAACAATGTTCATTTTCAAGAATAGCCTAGTATAGAAAACCCTCCTGTCTGAAAAATGCCTTCAATATATTTTTTCAAATCAACTTTGAATTAATTTGAACAATTTACTAAAGTGAAGAAAGTTTTCTATTTTCACAAATACAATGTATACTGATCCCCAATTTGAAAAAAAAAAACAAAACTAGTCTGAATACTCAGGTTTTTTCCTTTTTTTCCCCCATTTTTTAATTACAACAAGGTAGTGGTCTAAAATTAAAAAAAAATAATCTGACTAATCGTGTCAAAAAACTAAATATTTTTTTTGTGCTTTGAACGTACAATATTTTTGACTAAGAAAAAAAAAACCTAAAATTTATATGCCCCACTTACGATAGAAAAGGGTCTGTTTGTCTGCTTGTAAGATTGTCTGTCCCTTTTCAGTTTAAAGTTTTTGGTCAAGGTAGTTTTTGATGAAATTGAAGTCCAATCAATTTGAAATATAGTTTACATGTTCCTTATGATAACTATGATCTTTCTAATTTTTATATGGTTATTGCCCGTCCTTTTTGTGACCTGTATATGAGAACACACACAATCATGCATATAAAAAAACTCATATACTTTTTTGAAAGTCATTTGATACATATGAATTATTTCACTTGAGTATTTTATTTATTTTTGAATAAGAATGGAGAATTACCATGACCTAGTTAACTAGGCTCTACTGATATGATAGATATTCTGATGTCTAACTTGGAGATCTCGATTACGTTGGAAAATGTATCAGGTAGATGGTTATTCATACATATCATGAAACAAATATGTTATGGAGAAAACATTGAAATTAGTCATATGTTGTTGAAACAGCAACAGAACAACATGATCATATAATCAAAATTTAAAACAATTTGATGGTTATATTTAAATAAATAACTTGAAATGGCCTAAACAATTACAAAGTAGATAAAATATAGAAAAGAAATGGGGAATGTGTCAAAGCGACAACAAACCGACCATAGAGCAGACAACATCCGAAGGACACCAATTGGTCTTCAATGTAGAGAGAAACTCCCACACCCGGAGGCATCCGTCACCTGTATTCATGTATGTTGTTGAATTATGCTGAAAGTATTTACTAGTTCATTTGACTGGAAAAAACTGATCAATATTTCCTGTTTTACATAACAGACTAGACAAATTGCAAGATAGCAAATATGGAAGAGTCAAAGTTGAAATAACATTAAATTTATGAAAACAGCTAACACCTACTCATATTTTTTTTAATCCAATTGATATTTGTTATTTTGATTTTAAAGTACCAGTAAGTTTTAGATATTTATATATAGAAACAGCACACATTAATTTCAACTATTTTATTTTTTGTATTTTGTGTTATTTTTCAGATGTAGTAGTAGAAGAAACAACAGTGAAAAAAGAATGAGAGTCATCATTTTAATAAACATTTAACTTAAAATTGAAATAAATCTAATTTTTCTTTATTATGTATTTCAAATATGAGCATTGGGATAAACTTTAATGAGACAGCAAGCCAGCAGCACAATCAAAATAGCTATTTGGAGGTCTACGTTAACTGCATGCAAAAGTGAAATTTGTGGTTTTTCAATATAAACTAAATCGTAAGTTATCAACTATTTGAGGCTTTGGTGCAACTTGCACAGTTTCAGATTTATAGCTTCAGAACTTGGTCATGAAAGATTTATTTATTCCACATTTAAGATGAATATATCAGTTTATCACATATTTGTTACGAATACGTTGGGTTTTGCATATGCAATAACCTCAAAATTGCCCGGGGCAAAAAAGAGCATATTGATATTGTGCCCTGATTCCAAATGACGTCACGTCATTGCGTCCTTAACGACACTGTTGTGATACAAAATTTCAGATTTTACCTGTTATGTTTCATTAAATTGTAATAATTGAACTTTCTGTCTCAATTCTGCAGAATTTAAATATGTGATAAATAGATTATAACATGTCTTTCCAATGTTGGCCCTGGTATCATCCCTCGACCCATATCGGCCCTCGGCTAAAGCCTCGAGACCGATATGGGAGTCTCGGGATGATACCAGGGCCAATATGGAAAAGGCCATGTTATAATCTATACATACAAAGAAGGAGATGTGGTATAATTGCCAATATGACAACTGATTTTATATGTTTTGAAATATCTCCTTTTCTTGTATCGTTATGTCTTTCGTCCACTTCATATTGATTTCCCTCTATGTAATTATATTGGATTCGATGGTGACTGAGTGATATTACATTATGCAAGTCATTTTTCTTTAATTTCTTGTATGTTTTGATTAAATAGTATTCTTTTAAAGAGTCATTGCATTTAAAATGATATTCATTGCTCCGAAGTATGAAATATTGTTATTTTCTGAACTTCAGTTTTTGCTGATATATGATGTTGGGCTACTGCCACAACCTTGTTCATGCTCTTTACTGCCCTGAAACAATCTAATAATTATTCAACAGTGATTCATTATATGTATTAGAAATTACTTAGGTATATAAAAAGGGCAATATGCCAATTATTTAGTCTTATTGCTATATGACCGAAAAGAGCAGATTCCTCCACAGAAGAAAATGCGCCAATAGGGAGATAATGTCACAAAAAAACAAAAAAACTGCCGTACCGATGACAAGAAATAATGTCATTTTTATAAGTATGCTTCAAATTGATGTACACAAATAATCATCATCTGTTAGATTAGTGAACGCTGCAGAGTCACTAGCTACGTCACCTGCATATTGGATATACATTTACCAACTTCATCGATATTCGAGAGCTTGCAACTCCCACTCAGACTTTGTTAAACGTCTCCAATGTCTGATCAAAAAGTTGATGAACCAGGGGTATATCAAAGAACATCTCGTCCTTTTTCTAAAGAAGTTCATCGGAAGATACAAAGACCTTGTAGAAGAATATTCGATATCAACTTCACACATAACACATGATGGTTTATGTATAGATTCTGCGTACTGACGTTTTTTCATCTTGATAACGTGTTATATTGTTCTTTTATCGGTCTATGTTTTATTATTAATATTACTTTTACTGTTTGGTCTGTTTTTTTGTTATATCCATTTGAGGTGGTGCGGTACTTACACATCCTGTCAATGTGTTGTTTGTATTATCTCTCATGTTTGCTGGTGTGGTTTGTGACGTTTTGAGTTTTTTTGGTACACATGATGTGACTCTGTACTTTTAAAGATCCCGCCTTTATGTTAATTGATCTATTATACTGCCATAATGTTATTGTTCTATTATAGTTTTAAAAATACTTTGAACGACAAAATTATTGTACTCGCGTACTGGTATTAACCATATGTGCATTCTTATAAATCTAAAGAACTTCGGGTTAATTTCAAATCTCGGTTTTATTTCCGAAATTAGTTTTAACAAAAATTTTGAATATACTTTGAACGACAAAATTATTTTATATTGACGTTAACACTCTGACGCCAAACACTCGACTCTTAGCAATGAATATGGTTGTTTTATATTTAATAGATGCTTTTTGTGCGTCTTTGTTATATATTTGTTTATTTTTTTCGAATTGAGATTGTGCCACAGTGATGACTGCTGTACCCTTGTTTTGACAATTTTACCTGTTATGTTTCTTTTGATAACGCATAGTTGTCAATATAATGAAAAATGACTGTCATACAAATGAGAGGTTAAACGCTATATAACCAGGTTAAATCCACCATTTTCCACAGTTGAAAATGCCGGTACCAAGTCAGGAATATGACAGTTTTTGTCTATTTGTTTGATGCGTTCTGGCATTTGATTTTGCCATTTGATAAGGGACTTTCCGTTTCGAATTTTTTTCGGAGTTCAGTATTTTTGCAATTTTTCTTTTTTCCTTAGGATACCATATATTTATACATTATAATTAATACTCACTGTACATGTACGTAATATGAACACATTGTTGACGTCCAACTGCGTCATTCTGATGCAATATATTATTCGTTTCTGAAATGAATTTTACGTACAGTCTACTTCAAAGGCTGTGATTTATTTTCTGTTTGTAATATTCGAATGGTTTGCCTAGAGAAACAACATTTAAATAGCGATGTGAATGTGTTGCATCGATTTATAATGTATGTGTGCTTGACATACAAAAATATAACTACTCAAAATGATTTTCATATACAATTAAAAACTTATTATATCAAAACTATTGCATTCATCGCACGGATAAAACATATGAGGACGTAAAGGTTAACATATTTTTTTAAAGAAGAATTTAAAATAGAATGATGAAATTTCATCCAGATAAAAAAAATTGTATATAGAATGTACACAATTTTATGAAGTTAATCAATATATATTTATATTTGCGTCTTATATTTGAAACTGTTGCTATTAGGATTTTTTTTTAGAAAATACCAGTAGGTGCGTGTATATGTAAATAAAGGCAACAGTAGTATATCGCTGTTCAAAACTCATAAATCCATGGACAAAAAACCTAATCGAGGTACAAACTAAAAATGAGTGAAACGCATTAAATATAGGAGGAGAACAACGACACAACATTAAAATGTAACACACACAGAAACGGACTAAGCATTATACAAAATTTAGATAATTACCTTGACACGTCTTATAGTAATGTAAATTCACACTCAAAAATAAGAGAAAACAAACGACACAACGGAAACACAACGTTAAAATGTAACACACACAGAAACGAACTATAATATAACAATGACCATATTCCTGACTTGGTACAGAAAAAAGTAAAATCACAAAAATACTGAACTTAGAGGAAAATCATTTCGGAAAGTCAATAATCACATGGCAAAATCAAAAAACAAAACGCATCAAAAATCAAGAATGGACAAGAACAGGACATTTTTAAAGGAAAGATGGTTGGTTGAACCTGGTTTTGTGGCATGCCAAACCTCCCTCTTTTATGGCTATGTGAAATATAAAATTTAAATGACAACACAACATTACAGGACTACAATATAAATAAATAGAAGAACATAATTGACAAAGAAACACACGAATAATAGCTAACAAAGGCAACAAGTTTAAAATTTTAATACGTCAGAATAGCATTTTCTCCACACATAGTTTTCATTCTTAATCGGGTTAGTAAATTGCCAATATGAATCGCCACGTATGCGACTGAAAGGAGGACAACAAAAAGACTGAAAGGAGGACAAATTATCTGTAAAAATAATTTTGTTAACGGCAAATTATAATGGGTCATGTTAAATGTGCAATAAAGAAACAACTCAGCATTTGGCAAAAATGTTAAGTGTTGATATATTATTGAATCGCTAAAAAAGAAAAGTTTAAGCTCCTTCAATTAACCTATGATTGTTTTAATTTGGAATATGTGCCTTGTGGTTGTTTCTTAATATATTTACATAGCCCAATGGCTGCTTTATAAGTTGCTTAGGTTGTAATTTATAAAGTTTAATTTTAATTATAGAATGGAGTATCGCTTCTTCGTGTTGCCAAGGACAAAGCAATCATTGAAATTTTAATTGAGAAAGGGATAAATGTTAACAGCTTAGATGTTAATGTGAGTAAATGGTATCGTATCTAAACATTATTGTATGATTAAATAATCATAATTAGAAGTATTCTCCTCTTTTTATTAAACATATTAAGACATATATAAGTGTGCTAAAGTGTGTATGTGTCTCTGTGTGGATATTATACCGTGTTATCATGGGAGTTTTCTACTTATAGTGAAAAAAGGTCATCAAAATACTTTGTCATTGAATTATGGTGTTATGGAGGTGCAGATATTATGTAACTTACGATCGCTTTGAATTCGATTCTGAGCTTTGCTGCAATGAGAAATATTTATTGAATGACTGTCTCAGAGATGCATTTACCAAACCAGATAAAAGTTACCTACATATTTACATATCTTCATGTCCCAATTGACCAGGAGCTTGTTATTAATTGTTTACTGTCTGATTTTGCTGTTAAAGCGGTTTTTTTAGTCTTATCTGTATTTTCTTGCTTAAATCTATTACAAATTTTGTTGGGACTGTTTGATACTTACTGTACAGCATGGATATGAAGATCTCATAGAAGTTTCCAACCATGAAATAAAACGTTTTTTAAGTTGTGATGAATTATTGTTTTAAGCCTAGTTCTCATATACGCTAAAGTGTACCAGTGGCGTTGACCACAAGAAAATCGTGAAAAAACGTTAACCAAATTTTGCTCCTAAAAGAGTTCATATGCACTTCAAGCCAGACGCAATTTACATGTGACAGACGGTCAAATCAACAGAACAGGTATTCAAAGTTTTAAACTTACCTGTAAAATTGAACATACCAATCTTACCTTGTAAAATATATATCAGGGCTATGTGTTTTTTTTTGTATACTGGACATAATTCAATACATCGAAAAAAACAACGTTTCTTAGAAAATATAACTATTTTAAACGAAAATAATAACCTATAAAACAAAAATATTTGGTTCATAATCAAACTAAACAGACCGACAAATAAATAACAATTATAATGATGCTCAAAATCTCTGCTACAAATAAGGTTTATGAGCCAGAAAAAAAATTACGTGTTTGCAATACTGACTTCTGGAAGCTTCCGTCTCATTTGATTAAAAATAGAAACGTAAGCACTGACTAAAAAATAGTTTCAGCTGTCAATGTTACTTGTATATCTGTATCACAAATCATTTACAAAAAAGGTAAAAAAATAAATAAACGAGAACACCGAATGCTAATCTCATTTAAAAAAAGGACTGTCCATAAAACTGACAAAAATAAAATAAATTAGAATAAAAAAAAACCGAAACAATCATGTCATCAATAATGACAATACAAAAGAATGATAATAAGAACAACAATAATAATAATACCTATACTCATACTTGTGATAGTATTAATAATAATAATAATAATAATAATAATAATAACATAGGGTTTATATTGCATGATTTTTCCCAAAAATTCATGCAATAACCCTTTTATTGTATAGCAATATAGTATTTGAAGGTAAACATTGGTTTAAAGTAAGATTTTGTCGTTGATGACGTCATGACTTTTGAAGATTTATTGCACTAGTGCAATATTATAACTTATCGTACGCTCACTTTAGTTACTTCTTGTGGGAAATATTATATTGGTATGCAATAATAATAATAATAATAATAATAATAATAATAATAGTAATAATGATAAAACTTACTTATACTCTAAAGGGATCGACTCACCTTCACAATGCAATAAACGATGGAAATGATGAACTTACACATGTTTTGATCAAACACAAAGCTAATGTGAATGCCGAGAACAAGGCAAGTACTTATTTAACATAGTTAAGAAAACAAGAACACTTCAGAAGCTACATGAAAATTCAACGACGCATGACAAAACTACAAAATAAAAAAGCACATAAATATAAACAAAAATATACTTTGAACCCCACATATTCTATTGGTGACTATGAGTTATTTATATCCTGCCAATAACATCGACACGATAATTAAGGAATAAATCGGTACACAATTTCTTGCTATTATGTAAATTTGTTTGTTTTTTAGCAAGGTCAAACACCACTACATATAGTAAATACAGCAGAAATTGCAAATATTTTAATTCAGAACGGCGCCAATATGAACAGCTTAGATTTCAGTGTGAGTATATACAAACATTTGATAGTTGTTTGGTTGTATATATGATGTCGCGTGAATTTTGTTTGATAAATTGTTGGTAATTGAAATGTTGCGTGACAGCATTGCCTAACATTGTAAAGAATCAGGTCCTGTCCAAGATATTCAAGGAATTACTGTAATATTGTTCTGTCTAAAAAGAAATTACACACAAAATGTGGTGTACACTGAAAAACCCGCGTAGCGTTTTTTTTTTAAAGTGTGCACCACATTTTTTATGTTTTTTTAAATAGGCAGAAACAACATTAAAGTCATTTCTTATAATTTAATACTTCAATCCATTTTAAATCGGAGTAAATCATGAAAAAACGTTGGCTACATCACGATCATGTGACAAAATTATGTCTATGAGCTGATAAACAAATCAACTTCAGCCAATCAGAAGACACGTTACATCCAAAATTAAATTAAAGAAAAGTATTAGGCAGTTGGATGAAAGGTCAAATGTGCAAATTCCCAATAATAGAAGAAACAAGATTATAAGAGCGTATTCAGACAATACCGACCACCAATAAAACAATAAAAACAATCTAGCGATCACGAAAATGTCGAATATCATCAACTACAGTTCACTACTTACAATGTAAAGTAGACATATCTGTATTTATTCGTGGATGTTTTAAGTGCCTGTCGTACATCAACCATCATTCAAAAGCTGTGTTGAGTACTACTGTTGGCACATACATCAAGTCTGGTAGAACTTAATGGAAAGAATAACACGAATAAAACAATTAACATTAATGTGACACCTGTTCAGAAGAAAATGCAATCTGTCAGTTGTAGAGTCAATTATGTTGTTCATCGGTTTGCTATTTTTGAAAGAAAATTTGTGTTTAATGTCATGCATATTTATAAGATAATTTTACTATCCCTGCCAAATCATATTTTGTGGTGTCAGTCACGATTTCGTGATATTTTACATCTCTAATATACCTATATGGAGGTGTTTCTTTCGGAACGATTGATATTTCGTTTGTAGAATCAACTCGGACGATACCAAGTTTAAATGAAATATGCTTCAAGGCTTAGCACATCGACCTGTGTAAGGTTTTCATTTTCCAGTGGTGAAAGATACAAACTAATGTTTACTTAAACATTTAATGTGTTTGTTAGTCTTCTCGTGTTGTTAACTCTATTAAACCAAGTGTTCCAAGTGGTGAAGTCATCCCTTCTGAAGTTTTACGGGCGCCATCGCCAATTAGCTGACTGTTTCGGAATATAAATGTCCAAAGATGTATCATTTGTAATAACATGAGGAACACGACGGTTCAAACCTGTAGATCAGGATCTGCTTACCCTTCTGGAGTATTTTGGTGGGGTTCGTGTTGCTATGCTTTACGTTTCCTACGTTTTTGATACTAATGTTTGTCTATTGGCCTTTCTCAATTTTAGTCCTACCGTTGTCCGTTTATTTTCGACACGTAAGTTTTAATGTCCCTCTGGTGTTTTTCGCCCTTCTTTGGTTGAGAATTATGGTTAAACATTTTAATTTTCCAACTTTGATAGGTAAAAGACAGCAACTATCCTCTCGTCCGTTTAGTTGTAATACCACCAAATTATGATACGTCACATCCGGTTGTATACGAAAATAGGTCGAAAAAAATATATCCTTGAGTTTGACAGTTGTAGGTAATTAATCCTACATTTTATTGCAGTAAAACATTAAATAAAGGGAGTAATTTGATTGGTTAACTGCCAGTGATGGTTCTTTATATTAAATGCAATGAAATGTTATGTGAAATTTTTCTATAGTACTGGACAGGACAAAACTTTACTCATGCCAAGTATTTCATTATTTGAAACAAAGATAAATTCTGCACATTTTTTTGAAAAGTGCAATTTAACAAAGACTAATAGGGGAAAGTCAATGGTGGTATTAAACCTTTATAAGACTGAATACCAAAGAAAGTGTCAAAGACGAGCATGGTAAAGATATAAACAAATAATGAATTTAATAATACAAAATTAGTCTTAACACTTTACAACTCGCTTAGGGCGTATCAATACATGAAAGCATCATAAAAGTGTTGTCAGTAAAAAGGATGTAATCCTGGACATTTTTGCATTAAACACCACTTGTCAAGACTGTCCGACTCCTGAAACCACTCAGCATTTTATACGACAAGAAACGTATTAAAATATGTATTATATATTTTGTTAAGTAGAAGGACACGTTCATTTATCCGTAAAAAGCAATTCGCTTTACAAAATGAGGATGAAACATGTATTGTTCACATAAAAAGAAGAATTCAAGAACTGTTAGAATATAATTGTTTGCAATAATTTTATCCTGTTGCAAATGTGGTTGCCTTATGCAATTTGGAGATATCTGAAATTATGTGGCACTAAATGACTGACATTTGCTATATCTAAATTTTACTTGTAAGACATGAGACTTTTGATTACCTTATGCGATGAATTATTATAGTAAAGTACTATGTGTTTGCTCATCAATTTAAAGGGATGGACTCCCCTTCACAGTGCATCAAGAAATGGAAAAGCTGAAGTCATTAATGAGTTAATCAGGAACAAAGCCAACGTGAATGCAGAGAACCAGGCAAGTAATTGATAATATTGAGAATGCAGTGACACCAAAAGTTAGTATATGAATAAATTACATTAAAAAGACTGAACATTAAAATTTGTAGGACAAAAGTACCAAAGTAATATGAAAAAAGTAACACAAAATTAGGAGTAATCAATGTATGTACTGCTTGTGCTTCGTTGACATATCTTATTGATCTGGCAATTCTGTATGCACATACACAATTTCCATATTCTTTTTTTTTGGATTAGCAACAGTATTACACATGCTGTTAATAATTACTCCTCTGACACAGCTATCTCAGTAAAGGTCCCTGTTGTATTAGTACCAGAGGTTCATGGATTCATTAGGCAGATAAACTGCATATTGTTTGTCTTTTACCGAATATTAATATAACATCAGTAGATAGATAATGCTATTATATTATAATAAAGTATTTATATAATTTGACGCTATTTTCGGAATTTCATAGTACATCCGAGATAGTCGATGATTTACAACCTTTAACCAGTTTCCACGTGTTTCCGGATAACGTTTTTTTTTAAATCAATATTGAAATAATAGCTTTTTCTACATCATTATACAGGTAAGACAGTTATAATTAGAAAGATTCATAGTCATTCGGTAATCAAAATCAATTGTGCTGTGTTTTTGTAATAGATATGCATCGTACCAGATTATAAAACTATTGCAGTGTCCAAAAATAGATAATAAATTAATTAATACACAAAGATAACATTGCTAACCATGCTAACAATTCATACAATTCACATACACCTACATATATTTTTCCTAATATCCCTTTTATTTCTTATCTAACTTTTAGTTTTGTAGAATGAGCCTTTATAAGCTCAGTTTTAAAAACATAAAACACTTTAATGTTTTTTGTTCTAAGCTCTGACAGATAGTGTGTTTTGTGAATTGAAAAAAAATAATCACTGTTTGAAAAAAAAAATAATATCATAGTATACTTCATCATCTTCATCAGTTAGTTTGCAATCTGAGATTTATTTTAGTGTTAACATGTGTTTTCCAAGTTTAATTTTTCTAACAGTTTTAATATTTCTTTCCAAAATTGATCAAGAAATGGCATGTAATAGAAAAGTGTTCATTATCTTCGGTAATATTACAGTGATCATAGTCTGAGTTTGGGCATTTTTTCTATTGTTTTAATAAAACTTTGTTTGAAAGAATAAAATGTAAGAGTTTCTCTCTGAACGTTTTTAATTTATTTTCTTTCAAATAATCATTAACACATTACACATATGATGTGCTGTGTGCACAAGGGTGTCTAATCCATTAAAGAACCCAGAGGCCGTGGATGCTTTACAAGTTCGTTTGGATAGATTCGTTCAACATAATAACCATTTTTCTAATTATTTAGTGAGAGAACATCATTTTAAGTGGAATGGGAGGTAATACATACTGTTAACTTCCTTGATTCTTCCTGACGCAGTTCTGGTATGAAGGCAGCCTCATATTAATAAAAGATAACATTTGTCTTTAAAAACTAATAAACAGCGATGAACATACATTGAATAGTTGTAATGATATTTATTAATAATTATAGGTGGACTTAACAAATTAGATTAAAAACAAATTTGAGATTCGGCAATTACTTACGGGAGTATGACTAAAGGCAGACACATACCATATGATAATATATGTATCTTTATATCTTCTTCCTCTTTCTTTTAAATCTTAATATGTATATTAAGTAAACTAACATCACAATATCACAGTAACGGAAAAGACAGAAGTTCAAAATACCGTTATGACAGATAACCGGAACACAAAATATAAAAAAACAACATTTACATCACATGAGAAATATTCGCAGTAATCTAATGCAAGGTTCTATAAAGGGGCTCGAGGGTATAAATCATTTTTTTTTAAATATAGGATTTCTCTATTATTTTTTATAAATAAACTTTATCATATACTTTATAGAAAAATAACATAAAAACAATGGGACCGCCGTTCATGCAAGCTTACAATTCTGCTATCGAATAACGCATGCATTTTTGCCAAGGTCCTTTTTTCTGTTGAACTAATAGTAGAAATAGAGGTAATATCGAAATAAAAATAGAACTACATTACAGAAATCTCTTAAACTTTAAAATTGTGTTAGTACAGCTTAGTTGAAAAAAATAATAAAAAATTAGGTAACCGATAATTAAAAAAAGCTATTTAAATTTTATTAAAAAAGATGGTATTTGCGCACCAAAGGGAGATAATTAGGATCTTTTTCAATGATAGAAACATTTTAGAATTTATCTGGGACCAAAACGGATCGATTGTGTTGGTTGACCTTTGTACACTATCAGTAACTAACAACTAATATTGTATTAAATAAAATTTGTAATAAAAAAAAACACATTTAAATTTAGGCAGAAATATTTGTACATTCGAGCCTCCTTATGGTAGCACAATACAAAAGGAACTAAATTTTTATCAAAATATCATTTTCAGCTGTTTTTGTTACTTCTTTTTATTCCAAAACCAAAAAAGAACACTAAATTTACATAACTTGCACTGTTAATGAGTTTTGATGATAACTAGTTTTATAGACACATACACGTGTCCCAACGATACAAGATTAGAACATGTGGGCAGTACTTTGTGTTTAATCAATATAATCATTCATAATCAATATAATCAGCTTTAAAGCCACTGACCAGCAATTTTTTTAACAGTTAAGATGTGTATACTAAAATTTCTAAAGGAGAATGTTTAAATATGAATTCTTTTTAAAAGAAAATATCCTCTTTGCTTTTAAACACAGTTTTGTCATTGAATACAATTATAATTCTAGAAATCCCAATTAAAGATCCTCTAGACTGACTAACTGATAATTTTCTGTCCACATGCATAACTTACTTTTTGTAATACAGAAAAAAAACTAGATATATTGTTTAATATTCTTAATGAATAACATGCATATTGAAAAAAAGTAAATGCAATGTACAACTAAGCTCCTGAGATCATTAATAGTTAAGGTTTTACCATGGTGGGAGGAAATTTTACCATATCAGCAGTATTCCCATGGTACATGTGTAAATTATATGGAAGTTAATGGGTGCAAGTAGTAAAATCCCTATTTACTCAATTGTGACACATTCATTTTTATCATAAAAATGTAGTTTTAAATGAATTTAGTTCCTAAATTGGTGTCCCTATATGCCTGATTTTCACATATTTGTTCCTTGACCAGTTATCTTCAAAAAGATTTCTCAGATTTCTAAAAACATATAAGAACACGTTTTATACCCAATTAAAATTGGTGATCTCTTATGAATTGAGGTTGGAAACTTCATTGAAGATTTATAAGAGAATGAAATACAATAGGAAAACTCTGAGACACAGTTTTGGAGGTCAAACTGTGTTATACAAGAATCTATACAATATTCTGCTATAATAAATTATGCTATGAATAACAAAGAAGAAAATTTCATTCAACCTGGTGACATTACAATATAGCAAATAATTACATAATAATTAATGATGTCATTACTATGTCTTAATGACACAATCTCCATTTGAAAGATTAATCTTTTTCTTTCTTTTTTGTACCTTATTTTATAAAATTTAAATCTCGATAAAATAAATTACATTAGTTTAAAGTTGTCTGATCGGGGGTGATCAAATCTTTTTATTGTGCTACCTTAAGACATAATTATCGTATATACAGGAGAAGACACCACTAGATTTACTTGAAGATTACTTTAGTCAATGTTGGCCTGGACAAATTTCTAAGGTACTTTGAAGTCAATATAAATTGAATGATAATTTACATTCATGAAGATGTATTTAAACAGCTTTTGATGCATGTGACAATATTAACTGAGTGTAATAACACAACCTTCACCTATGCTTTTTACCTAGATGGACCAACACGATGCGTTAATCCATGCACCAGTAAAGGCTATAACTAATTGATTTTCTCTTTTACAAGACTCCCTAAACTTATGCACATCTTTCATCCTTTTATAAAAGACAAATAGTGTTTTTTTTCCGATAACAACTGCCATATTCCGGACTAAGTACAAATGATTTTTAGAAACATGGTTGAATGAACGTGGTTGCATGGATAGTCGAACCTTCTGCTTATATCGAAATATTAAAGTACAACCAAAATGACACATTACGTGAAAGGAATATAGTACAAATAAATGCAAGCTTAAGAACACTCGTGACAACAACATACATAAGTAAATAATATAATAGTAGACTTCGACATTTAAACCACAAAATAATAACGAACACTTAAAATGTTCAGGTGTCTTGTTTAAAGTTAAAACATTTTCTTTGTAGGGTGATTCATCTTTACATTTAGTATCGATGAAAGGAAATATGACCCAAGTGACAGCGTTGGTTAGTTTAGGTGCAAATGTGTCAGCTAGAACTACTAAGGTTAGAATTTACTTTAACTTTTAAGTTGTATTTGAAAGTGAATGTGTAATTCAAGTTGTCTTTAATTTGTTTACTGTTTTTAAAAATTTTAGTAAAATAACAAAATACTGAACTCCGATGAAAATTCAAGACGGGAAGTTCCTTATCAAATGTCTAAATCAAAAGTTCAAACATATCGAACGAATGGACAACAACTGTCATATTCCTGACTTGTTACACAGGTATTTTCTTATGTAGAAAAACAGTGGATTTAACCTGGTTATAAAGCTAGCGAAACCTGTTACTTGTACAACAGTTGCATACAATTTCTTTCTATTGAACAATACAAACAGACAGAATAGGTAGATATGTCAAACAGGGGCATAGAATTAAACATTGTGTTATTATCTTAATCACTATATGTATATAAAAGTAAACAAATATATAAACATACATATTTACCAAGGCACTATAGCACAATGACGGGTTGTAGAAGTACAGAGACAATTCCTATATAACAAGGAAACACAAACAGACATATGTACGAATCATATTAGCAAACAAATGAAAGACTAGAACAATCACACAATGACGGAATGTATCAGTACGACGCCATGTCAAATGGATACCCCCCAAAAAATTACTAACAGTAAAATTCATCATGTTCATAAAGATCAATAACATATTATTGAAATGATAAAGAACGTCCGTATCCATAATTAATCCTTCAAGATTCTCTGGTATTATTTGTAAAGTTGATACGGAATATTTATCAACTAAGTTACGGTACCTTCAAATGAACTTTTGTAGAAAAAGGACGAGACGTTCTTTGACAAAAACCTAAAGATTTCACATGGGGAATGTTGGTAATGAGGGTTAAAAAATGTAAAGTGTTGATAGAACAAATAAGATCTGGATAAAAAATTATCAAGAGTTTTTACAACTTCTGTACTATTTACAATTTGACAGTCACAAAAATTAAAGCAGTCGTGATAACGCAACTTTTCCAATCACAATATATTGAAAATTGAAATTTAACGTTAATTTTTCTCCTTGATAATATTTATGTACGTTTCAGCAACAAAGTTTATCGACAGGTTGTAGGTATCCCTATGGGCATTTATTAGGCCCATTTAATAGCAGAATTGTTTTTGTACTGTTATGAATCAGTTTATGACCAAAGTCAGTAAGGACCCGTCTAAATTGCATTTAATTGATAAATTCAAAAACACGGACCGTTATCTTGATGATACTTTTTCGTTAGATAATCAAGAATTTTCTCAATATACTGCTAAAATTTCCTCCCGAGGAACTTACCTTAGATAAATTAAATTTATACGGTAGTAACTGTCCTTTCCTAGCTTCAGATATTTCGGTTCCAAACGGGAAAAAGACGACATTTCGTTCCGTATTGTTAATTTTCCATTTTTAGATGGTTATGTTCCTTTAACACAATCTTATGGTATTTATATTTACAGCTCGTTCGCTATGCCCGTGTTCGTGGTGACGTTTTTGATTTTAACGAAAGTAATCTTTGTATTATTGGTAAATTTTTAAACCAGGGATTTCCTTATCACAAATTACTTTAAACCTTTACTAAATTTGTTCATATATATAAACATTTGGTTGGGACGTTTGGTTGTACCTGTAGTAAACTTATTTCAAACGGGATTGCACATCTTCATTTTTTAAGGATATGTAGATAACCGTGCCCGGAAATTTAGAAACTGATAGATCCTTTAGATAAACTTATTCTTAAAGGTTACAAATTCAGCGCTGTAATAAGATCATTGAATATTGTTTTTATTGGAATAAATATCGATTTTGTTAACAGCAAATTAAAAGTTAACTAAATATTACTAGTATGTTATATACATGTACACATTCACGAATCTACAATCTGTCGATACCTGTATCTTAGCATTGCACAAGGTCATGTTTTGTCTCTGCCTGTGTATGCCGTCTTTACACTAAATCCATTGGATGTTGGATGCGTACGGATTGATCATTTAGTCTTAGATGCATGACTTTTTATAAGTTGTTAGTGGCTTTGAACTAGCTGTCAGTTAACTGCGAGTACTCTCAGATCTGTACCTAGTGTCTTTTTGTTATTGGGATGTACGAGTTCCCGGCCACATCCACTTGTATTTTTGTCAATCTGATGAGTTAAGCCTTTTTCAACTGATTTTCATAGTTCTTTCTTATGTTGTTCAGTAATACCTCTATTCCAGGTAAGGGGAAGGTTGGGATCCCACTAACATGTTTAACCTTGCCACATTCCGTATGCACGTGCCTAACCCAGGTTAGGAGCCTGTAATTCAGTGGTTTGTGTTACATATTTGTTTTTCGTTCTTTTTTGGTACATAAATAAGGCCGTTAGTTTTTCTCGTTTGAATTGTGTTACATTATCATTTCGGGGCCTTTTAAAGCTGACTGTGTGGTATGGGCTTTGCTTATTGTTGAAGGCCGTACGGTTACCTATAGTTTTTATAGTTGTTAATTTCTGTGTCATTTTTGGTCTCTTGTGGTCTTCTTTTATGTAACTTATAAATAGGTGTGTAAAAAAAACAACTCAGACGTACAATAGTTTCAAACTTGGAAGAGTTTTACGCTTCCGATTAAACATCGTGTGTACTAACAGTTTGTCTTTTCTTCTATTATTTTTTAGTGTTATATTGGGAATAGATTTGATTGACTGCGGTGCACTCGATATGATTGAACCTTTTTCTTTAAAGTGAACCTGCCTTTTTTTCGAATCCATATCATAAGAAATAAGACACCAGAAAAAAAAAGAAAGTAATAGGAGTTTACTACATTTTAAAATATCACAATAATTACGACATTATTTCTTCTCCTTGTGAGTAGCAATCCTCTATCAAGGAAATCATGATAGGAAATACAAGCCCGGGCATATCGTATCAATTAGGAGATATATACTTGTATACAGGCGCTGCTGGAATGTTGCCACATAGAAATTGAAAGTTCACAATTGGGAAACTGAAATCATTTCTTTTGTCATAAAGTTTTGTTTTAACCGACCCTCATTGTCAATTTCTAGATGTAAGTCAAGATATGAGGCAGACTTAGCTGCATCTGTAGTATCCTTTATCTGTAGTTTGATGGGATAGATTCGTTCAATATAGTCACCAAATTTTGTATTATTTAGTGAGAGAACATCATCTATATAGTGGATTGTAAAGTTGAAGGATTTTGCTAACTTCTTATCTTTCTTCAAGTTCCTCTATGAAGTCAGCCTCAAAATAAAAAAGAAACAAGTCGAAAAGAAGATGGGCACAATTGGTTTCCATTGAAATTCCGACAGTTTGTTGAAAAAACATGTCCTCCCAACGAAACAAATATGTTGTCAATAAAGAAATCAAGGATCTTGATAATGTCAGTTTCAGAGAATTTTTTGTTTGAATGAGAGTGATCCTTTACAAAGTAGGATTTATCCCTCCCCAAGAGATACTTGTCTTTAATTTGTCCATTTTGAAACACCAACTACATGTGAATATATAAATAGTCATAGGTCACACACAAAAAAAAACAAGATACACATACACTTAGTCTTCATGTAATTTAATCATTAACAATACATGTTCTTCACCTTCAACTAGACTGCATGTATGTCTATTGCTTAAAGAGGCCAACATGTAAGATCATTTAAATAAAAAGATTTGGAGTGATTGTCAATGAGACAACTCTCCACAAGAGACCAAATAACACATACATTTACAACTGTAGTCTACCGTTCTGCTGTCAACATTGAGCAAAGCCTATACCGCATAGTCAGCAATTAAAGGCTCCGAAATTTCAATATATGATTTGCATTATTTTTTATCCATAAAACATTGATAACATTCAGGTATTGATAATATGAATGTGTATTGTTGAATTAACAACTTATGTAAAACCATTCGGCAATTATATTATTTACCAAATTAAAATAAGATTATCGTTGACTGTTCGAATATAATATGTAGGTACACAGTTCATAGGTTCATCTACATTTTAAACCATGGACAACATTAACAATAATGATTCAGTAACCAATCACATTTCAGCGCTACCACCAAATTATTTGACAAAGCTATCATCACGATAGCGTCACATCAATACCATTCCATTTCGATAAAAAACGTGAATAGTGTCTACGAAACTAGCATTAATTATATTTGTTCTATTGGATTTTATTCGAATGCCGCAGCGCTTTGTTTATAAATTGATTTAATGATGCTTTCCATGGTAAAAGCAAATTTGAACAATGGTTTACTATTGCTGTTTTACATTTTGTTTGTGTCAGAATACGATGTATATTAATGTTTATATTGGTACATCAGAGACAAAACAAATGAAATCATCGTCTCATTGTTTTCAAAACCACTCAAAACGCATGCTCATTTACACGTGTAATTTTTAAAAGATATTTCATTAGATTTAAAACAACACCAATTTTAATCGCAATATCACTTTATAGGGTGAAACACCTCTACACCAGGCAATCCGAAATAAAAACGGTTCCATGGTGAATTGTTTAATACATCTGGGAGCTGATGTTTCAGCTTCAAATACTGAGGTGAGATATTTTAAATTCACGTGAATTCAAATTGACATGTGATTTGACATATTTCTTATTTTGTAAGATATCCTTTATTAAGTTGTATATAAATAATATGATAACAAAAACAATAGAAACTACTTTTAAAACTTGTTTACGTTCAAAGAAATATCCTAATACAACAAACAGATAACTCTTTGTTCACTGTTGACCCCATAAGGACAAAGGAGGATGAATAAAATCCTTTGAGGAATCGGTCTGACCCCTATGGATTTCACTAACCCTCTTTTGATTTTTAGGGGGTCAGTAGGGAACCAAACAATACATGTTGGTCTTCCAGGTAAAAGTAATATCCCTTTACACCTGTGACTATATAATTTTGCGAAATATGTAATTTACCAAGTGAAAAAAAAAAAAAACAAGGGACTGTTAATAATATTTACAAATTTCCAAGAAAACGCTAGCTTTTTATAACAATATGCAGCAGACACTTGAATTTTATAAACTAATTGACCCGACGGCATGGATTATTCAAGAAACGGTTGCATCGACATGTGAATATAATCCTGCAATTATTGCATTATTGAAATGGAAATCCACACTTAAGCAAAATTATATAGATATACTGCGAAAATAGTTCGTGATATTTACCTTGAAACGAAAGGTAAAACGTTCTAAGAAATGTTCTGATAGGTAGAAAGGCCAAAAAAAAAGAAAGAAAAAGAACATATAACTTCGCATAGAAAACTTAAAAATGGGATTGATTTCAGGTACTGAAGGGTCCGTAGGAACCCTCGTGTCACTCATGTTAATACATATCTGGTGATAAGTCTTATTCGACAAATCACATCCAAGGACAAGACGACGCTAAAGTGGTTACGAAATTCATTAAAGTATAGGAATCTATTTCAAGAGTCATTCTACTGAATTAAACTAATCTCCTGAGTATAAGAAGTGAATTAATAACATTTATTTAGTTTCATGAAATTAAGAGAAAAAATAGGAATATAAATATTTGAAAAAAAAGTGATAGTAACTCAAAACGGTAACTGAAAATGTTGTGGGAAATACGTTCTACTGATGTAAAAAAAAACAATACCGTATAACAGATGAACATGTATAAAAAAAACCAAAAACCAATAATGTTCCTTTCGCTAATTGATATAATGAAACATGATTGTAGCCATAAGTATTTTTTGTAGGGTGACACGCCTCTGCATCTATGTGCACGATATGGTTACCTGGATATTTGTGAGAGTTTAATTGTGTTAGGTGCCAATATATTTGCTACCAATAGCAAGGTTTGGATACTTATTAAATTTCGTTGGAGAAGATTTACCGTACCTTTCAGTGTTCATATACAAAAAGCATTATAAAGATTTCAAGAAAATGTATAAAACAGAATAAGAGACCTGACGATTTACTGTATGCAACTAATAAACGATATTAACAGAACACACCTGGAAAAGGCAACAACGAACATATGGCGACATGAACCTGTCAGTACCGACCTCGGTACTAACTTTTTAGAAACGGTCATTAAGGCCAGACCTCAATTTCAAAATCTTGGTCATAAATATATCATTTTAGGTTGACAACAATAACGGCCAGACAGTCCGTGTTATAGAAAATATTAATTATTGAAAGGAAATATGTTGATGTTGTGTTAGGAAGGTGTTTGGCGTTGGCGTTAATAAATCTGGTTGTTGCTTTACAATATAAGTGGTAAAAATATGGAAGGCATGTTGAATTGATACAGTCGATGATAAAAATGAACATTTTGACAATCCTACAGCAAAAAGAAAAAAAAAACAGCATAAAGAAATAACAAAGAACAAAAGCGTTGAACAAGCAAAAACAACAAAAAACGGCAATACACATCCAAAGATACAGTAGTTCTTGTATTATTATTTGTTTTAGGGATCAATCGATAGTTTGTAAAATTGCAATATCTATTTTAGAAGGAAAAATTTAAAGAAATCCACTGTGTTAATCAAATATTTTCAATATATTGCTTTATACAAATCAAATTAAATATAGTTTTTGATATTTTTACGCACTTTGGTGTGATTGTTGTCACTTTGATACATTGCCCATTTCCTTTTTCAGAACAATTGGTAACCTTTTTTATTTTTTCTTCATAAACCCATAACCTAGATCAATTGCAAAGATCTTGACCCTTAATAGACTCATCATAGATACATAAATAAAAGCAACATGAAAAAAAACCGAAATCTTGTTTGCAAACCGAAACAGAAACACTGAAGTGCAACAAAAAAAAAACGACAATGCAACAAACATAGAAACGACCTTACGATTACAACTGTCATATTCCTGACTTGGTACACAATATGTTAAGAAAAAAGTGTGTCGAACCTGGTTTTGTGGCTAGCCAAACCTCGCGTTTTATGACATTGTCAAATATACCGCAAAATATGACAACGTTGCATGACAAGAATAATGTACAAATAAATGCAAAAATATTAAGGACATATAAATACATAAATACATAAATAGATAACATAATAGTACATTTCCACATGTTACATTGTAACCACAGACATGTTTTACACTTTTGCAAGATAATAGGTTACATATATGATGAAGTAAAAAGACAGTGATTAAAACATTTCATTTTCTATTTTTTTTTATTTCTCTCCTCATCTTGAAAGATAATAGGTAACGTGTAAAAATGATAAAAATCTAACTGACAGTATTAGGGATATGCATGAAAAAGTACATGTCGAGAAAATATTATTATGATGCACTGTCTATGAGTGTGTTAGAAAATGATATTTCATTTCCTTAGGATAAAATATAAGCGGCATTGAATAGTTATCAATACTAAAGAATTACTATTCTCTTATAAACATTGGAAATTAAAAGTGTACAAGGCTCATATGATTTCCTGATAAATTATTCGTGCCCTTGAAATCTGATTCGACTGTCATACAAGTGTGAGGGTTAGCTAGCTATAAAACCAGGTTTAATCCACCATTGTATATTTACGAAAATATCTGCACCAGGTCAGGAATATAAAAGTTGTTATACGTTCGTTAGATGAGATTGAGATTTAGAATTTTTCTCAGAGTTCAGTATTTTTGTGATTTGAATTTTTGTTAGTACAAGATTATTATGTCTTTTGTTTGAACTGTCAATACGCTTAATGAGCATGATATACCATTTATAATAATTATATGAACATTCAGTATTTCTCCTATATAGAAACATCAAATGCTTATATATCACTGTTCTAGGGCGCCTTTTGGTATATTTTAGTATATGCTGGCGCTAATATTGAACTGTTTTAAACCAGTTTTTTCAGTTGCAAATTTACTTTAAACAAGGTTTAAATAAAACATCAAATTAAAAATAGTTTAAATAACATCATGAAATAAAGCGGTAAGAAGAAATGGAGGTTTTCTAAACTTGATGTCGATTTCCATTTTATTTAATACCTTGTTTTTATAGGGTGAAACACCTCTATATCAAGCAATCTTAAAGAATAAAGATGCAATGGTGGAACGTTTGATCAATCTAGGAGCCAACGTATCAGCGTCAGATTCTGAGGTGAGATTTTTTAATCGAACTCGACAAACGTACTTGTTAGTTAATTACTTTCTTCATTAGCAATATGTCCTTCATAATCTATAAACCTCACTAGATGAATATTATGCACATGAATATTTTCTGGATTGACCATCCAAAGGAATACTCATGGCCTGTTTCTTGTCAGTTAAGTACACTTAAATCATCGACATAAAGCTATATTTGAAGTATAACAGTTGATCGCACTAAACATTGATACGCTTGTGAGTTGAATCATTACTTCACTTTTCGCTAAAAAGATGATGTCCTCCCTCTACAAAATTGCAGGCTTGATGACTTTAATGAACACATCAATTCTGTCGAACTTGAAATAAAGGATACAACATAAACAGTTCAGGCTGCCTCATAACTTCACTAACATATTGAAGTAGACGGTGATGGTCGGATTGATAAAAAAAAAGATGATTTCAGCTTTTTAAATGTATAGGTTTTATTATGTCTATGTTCATGTAGGACCATAATTACTTATACCATGAGATAAGATATTCCAGAAGTAATATTTCTTAGCATTCTTTCGCTGGAGGAAAAGTGATGCTTTCAAGGAATTTACGGACACTATCACGAGTTGGCTGAACGTTACAAAAGATCTGCTTTAGAAATATCGACGGATTTGTCCCAATAGTTATTACCACAAACTCGTCCTTTTTCCTCCAATGGGACCTACCGAATTAAACTTAGTACGGAGTTTGTACTTGCACGAGCAACACGATGGGTACCACACGTGATGCAGAATCAACTGAACCCGTTCATGTTTCTTACGAATTTCCCCCACCCCACCCCCTAGATCAGGCTTATTTTATTTGACGTCAATGTTTGTTCAAGGTTTTTAGTAATATTCTGAAATTTTAACATCTCACAGCAGTATACTACTACTGCTTTATTTATTCAATCCTTTTTTTTTTTATTGATTTTGTATATACATTGTGTCATAGATCAAATTTATTCTTTCAGTGTATGTTCATTTGTGTTAATATGTCAGTTGATCGAGTTAACCCACTTCAATTGATATCTAATAGTGTGTCTTTTTATGTTGTGATGTTACACGTACTATTGTTTCGGCTCAGGATGAATGTTGGTACCTATGATAACGTTTAAACCAGCTGTATTTGTTTGCAACTGTCCTAAGTCAGGAACCTGATGTTCAGTACTTGTCGTTTGTTGATGTGGTTTATAATTGTTTATTGTTTCTCGCTTTTATATAGATAGGACCTTTGGTTTAACACCAGAAATCTTGGGCCCTTTATAACTTGCTGTTCGGTGTGAACCAAGGCTTCGTGTTAATTGACAACCGTATGTTGACCTAAAATAATTTACTTTAACAGACTGTGACTTGGATTGAGAGTTGTCTCATTTGCCCTCATACCACATCTTATCATATGTATTAATTTGTCTTTGTAGTGTTGTTTGTAAACTGTTGTTTATCTTTTTTTGTTTTTTGATTTTTAGTTTTTTTATCGTGGTATTTTCAGTTCAACATGTTAAATCTATATTATTACTGTTTCTGTCGTGTTGGTTTCTTTTGCGTTTTTAACTCACCTGGCCCAATAGGACCAAGTGAGCTTTTCTTTAAATTATCGCCCGTCGTCCGTCGTCTTCTTCACCCGTTGTCATCCATCGTCTTCTTCACCCGTTGTCATCCATCGTCATCGTCATCTATCGTCGTCCGTTAGCCTTAAAAAAAATCTTTTCCTCTGCAACTGCTTGGCCAAATGAAACCAATTTTGGCCTAAATCATCCTTAGGGTATCAAGTTAAAAAAATAATCCAATGACCCTGCCCATCGATCCAGATGGCCACCATGGATACAAATAGAACTTGGGGTTGGGTAGGGGGGTGGTTAAAATGCAGTAATTGGCTTATATCTCTGAAACTAAAGCATTTAGACCAAATCTGACAGCAAGTTAAAATGTCTGTCAGGTGAAAATCTATCAGTTCTGAATTTGCATTGTGTTGTTGCCCTTGTATTAGTAATTCTAAGGAAATTTTAAAGTTTTGTGTTATTATCTTGAACATAATAATATAAAGAGATGAACTGTAAACAGCAAAATTGTTCAGCAAAGTCAGAGCTACACATAAGTATAAAAGTGGTTGCTCTTGAGTGCGTTTCTTTTATCCTCTTTGGTGTTTTTAGCAAATAGAAGTTAGAAAGAATCTTAACAGGTTAAATAATAAGCAGTAGAAGATCATCTAAACTAATTTTTGTCATGAATTCTATTTTTGTCTGCAATGTGTGAAAGTGTCCGTCGTTATACACGTAGACCAATGTGAGCGACATAGGTTCTTCAGAGCCTCTAGGAGTTTTAGGTCACGTTCAACTATGTAGGTGTAAGCAAATGTAAGTTTTGAATAAACGCATGAATCATAATCATGCTGAGATTGTTATTAGAAGTATACAAATTAAATAATAGAGAGACAATATGAAATAATAATCATACAAAGAAGCACGCCTTTTTAGCTCACCTGGCCCGAAGGGCCAAGTGAGCTTTTCCCATCACTTTGCGTCCGTCGTCCGTCGTCCGTCGTCGTCCGTCGTCGTCCGTCGTCGTCCGTTGTCGTTATTTTTTACAAAAATCTTCTCCTCTGAAACTACTGGGCCAAATTAAACCAAAGTTGGCCACAATCATCATTGGGGTATCTAGTTTCAAAAATGTGTGGCGTGACCCGGCCAACCAACCAAGATGGCCGCCATAGCTAAAAATAGAACATAGGGGTAAAATGCAGTTTTTGGCTTATAACTCAAAAACCAAAGCATTTAGAGCAAATCTGACATGAGTAAAATTGTTTATCAGGTTAAGAATTATCTGCCCTGAAATTTTCAGATGAATCGAACTACCCGTTGTTGGGTTGCTGCCCCTGAATTGATAATTTTAAGGAAATTTGGCTGTTTTCGGTTATTATCTTGGTTATTATTATAGATAGAGATAAACTTTAAACAGCAATAATGTTCAACAAAGTAAGATTTACAAATAAGTCAACGTGACCGAAATGGTCAGTTGACCCCTTTAGGAGTTATTGCCCTTTTTAGTCCATTTTTAACCATTTTTCGTAAATCTTAGTAAACTACTGGGCCAAATTAATCCAAACTTGGCCACAATCATCTTTGGGATATCTAGTTTAAAAAATGTGTCCGGTGACCCGTCCATCAAATCAAGATGGCCGCCACGGCTAAAAATAGAACATAGGGATAAATGCAGTTTTTGGCTTATAACTCAAAAACCAAAGCATTTAGAGCAAATCTGACAGGATTAAAATTATTTATCAGGTCAAGATCTATCTGCCCTGAAATTTTCAGATGAATCAGACAATCCGTTGTTGGGTTGCTGCCCCTGAATAGGTATTTTAAGGAAATTTTGCTGTTTTTGGTCAATTGACCCCCTAAGGAGTTATTGTCCTTTTCGTGTCAATTAGTAACAATTTTCATAAAATTTGTAAATTTTTATTAACATTTTCCACTGAAACTACTAGGCCAAGTTCATTATAGATAGAGATAATTGTAAGCAGCAAGACTGTTTAGTAAAGTAAGATGTACAAACACATCACCATCACCAAAACACAATTTTGTCATGAATCCATCTGCTTCCTTTGTTTAATATTCACATAGACCAAGGTGAGCGACACAGGTTCTTTAGAGCCTCTAGTTTAAAGATCCATTGGTGGCATTAGGCTGTCATTTGAGTCCAAAGTTTATTTCTTCAGGGTGACACGGCTCTGCATAAAAGTGCCAGCTATGGTAACATTGACATGGTGGAGAGATTAATTGGGTTAGGTGCCGATGTTTCAGCTACAAATAAAAAGGTTTGAAAACAGAAATTCATTTAAGAAGTTAAAGTTCAATTTAGTTGTTATATTTCAAAACTTATTTTCAACAAATGCATTACCAAGGAAGAAAAAAAAATATATATAATTCTGAGTAAGGGGCCTCACTATTTACTATAAGTATCTTCTCAGTTGAATTAATCGTACATATATACAGAGAAAAACATTATCGACCAACAATGATTTGAAGTCGTTGATTAATGCCGAAAGCTTAATCGTTTCAGTTGTATCAATTTGTTATTCTCAATCCTGATTTGTGTTTTGCTGTTCACAATATTCCAGAAATTTTGATTATGAGCTCTCAAAGACAAATGAATGCAACTTATTTAACTATTTTATTTTGTAAAGACCGTCTTATTTAAAAGAAATTACATACGAGAATTAATGTATTTACGTATTATATTCTAGGGTGACACACCTATACATCAATCCGCTAGAAATGGTCAACTAAATACCGTTGGACTTTTAAAACTTCTTGGTGCCAATGTATTAGCTACAAATAACGAGGTTAGATGTTTAGAATACAATAAACGTCCATTAGATATATGTGCTTCTATTTTACTTTACTGTATTTTCGAACAAAAAAGAGATATGTTTCACGCCATACGCGTTCAGCAATACATTTTAGCTTTTCTGGGCCCGAATTGGCTTCATTACAGATTATTTTAACACTTGGCGTCCGTTGTCGTCGTAAACTATTTCAAGAATCTTCTTATCAGAAACTGCTGGGCTAAATACTTTCAAACGTTAACTGAATTTTCCTTAGTGTACGTCGTTTTAAAAACTGTATCCGAAAAATTTATCCATCAAACATGGCCACCGGGGCTAAACATAGAACATAGGGGTCATATACAGGTTAGTCTTGTATGATTTTAATTTTAGTTCATTTATATATTTCGGTGTTCAGTAAGACATCGATAACCACTGAACTAGCAGCACACATTTTTGTTTAGGAGCCAGATGAGGCAAGCCTCCGATTGCGGAATTTTCGCGCTGTGTTAAAGACCCATTGGTGGCATTCGGCTTTTTTCTGCTCTTTGGTCGGATTGTTGTCTTTATAAAATAAAAATATTTCCATTCTTAATTTTATATAGCTTTTATCTTAAAAAATTAAACACATTACACATATTGAATAACACGTGTTTAATATGACAAGATCTGTAGAAATTATATATTTTTTTAGGAAATTGATTACATTGAATAATATTGAAGATAGAGATTAGCTGTTTACAGTAAAAACATTATCAGCAATGTAATAACTACAAACAGTTTATATGTCCAAAATTGTCAACCCCTTAATAAGTTATTACCCTTTAAAGACAATTGTACACAAGTTATTCATTATATTCGCTTACATTTAAAAATCTTCTTTTTTGAAAATATTTAGGAAGAGAACTCTTCTAAGATCTATAAATTATCTTTTTTTTCATACAGGGTAAGACACCGAAAGACGTAGCTGGAGAAGCAATGATGGCAAAAACAAAGCTGTCTACAGTAGACAGATACCACAGTTTGTTGAAATATCTACAGGTATAAATCATAAATAGTTCTCTACTAAGAACAACGACAAATGTTTTCTGTTCTAAATAAAGAGTGTTTGGAATATTTGACCATAGCTATAATAAATGAACAAAGATTTCAGACTTTTGTTATCGAGATAGCAACCAAACCTACACCGAATAGATAATCATTTGGATTCTTATTTTTAAAACGGGAGGCTCCTGGAATTGTATGTTGTCTGTTATCTTGAATAGGAAAACAAGCCAAACATCAAAACAGCCATGGTCTGTATTTATACAATACTGCTTTACAGCAGAAAATGCCTTATTTCAGGTAAAATTTTCTAAGTCATTTTTTTTTTAAAATTAAATATACAAATAACAGGTTCGGCAATTGGTGCAGTTCCTTCACCGGAATATGTGACTTACTTAAATAATTTCTGCTTTTCAACATAAAGAAAGACAAGGTATTCTATAATGGCAGATATAGGGACGAAGGATTCATAATATAAGCTGGAACATCAGATTAAGTAATTGATTTTGTTCGTCTAGCAAATACTTATAACCCCTTATGAAAGTTAACCTATGATATATCAACCATAAAATGTCTTTCGTATATGTTGATGTAATTAATGGTCATAGATTTACTACACATGGCATTCTTTACCCTGCAATACATTTAAAGATACCAATTCTTATCTGTATTTGCACAGAAATAGCTGTCACTCACAGCATGTATTTAGAGGATTTATTAACGGTGAAGTCATACGGCAAATTAGAAACATTAACGACCGGGTTCATGGTTCCTTTATCTGGAATCCACTAATATCGGTTGTATCTATATATTATTATGCATCATAGAATTACCATCCCAAGCTTTTTATTCACATTAGATACGCAAAATTTTTCAGACCAGGCGGTGTTATGCAACCCATTTCAGTTTAAAAGATTCAACTAATTTTGAGAGCTCTAAAAAGTTTTACTGAATGACAAACACATTGTTTACTGATCACAATTGAAATACATACATCGGTACAGGCAATAACAGTTAGGAAGATAGCTTTTATATTTGAACATGCAAAATAAGGATTATGCTGTATGCATTGCACACATTTTGACGAATCATAACTTCATTATATCGAACAGCAAACCAGGGGACTCAACTTTTTGTTACTTAATCTTCGTTAAATTCCGTACAAACAGAGGAACATTGACGGATCATATGTTCTTACAATAAATTATCCACTAAATTGACAAAACAAATGGTTCGCAGTGAAAGAAAATCTTTAAAAATACGTAGAAACTGTTTATTCGCGTATTAACCATATGTGGATTCTGAAAAAAAAACACAAACTCTAAACCTTCTGGATCATTTGAAATCTCGATCTTTCTCTAAAATTATTTATATCACAACATTAGTTATTCAACCCTGCATACCACTATTCCGATGTGAAATGGAAATGTTGTCTTAAGGAAATAATATACAAAGCTTTTACGCTTGGTAGCATAAAGAGTAAAATCACAAAAATGCTCAACTCCGAGGAAAATTTAAAACGGAGAGTCCTTAATCGACACGCTATATGTTGTCAATACAACGACATTTTATGCGACTTTCATAGTAGTGTGAGTTTTAGATAGCTGTAAAACCAGGTTTAAACCACCATGTCATGCGTCAGAAAATGCCTGAACCACGTCATGAATATGTATTTAAGCTTTTGATTTTGCATTTGATTAGAGACTTTCGGTTTCGAATAATTCTCGGAGTTGAGTATGTTTGTGTTTTTTAATTTGTATTGCTTTGTGATAACATAGTGCATAGTTTGTTAATAGTAAAACATGACACACAGACGAACAAGTGATCAATATGTATGAGTTTTTTGTATATGATTTACAACATATTTGCTAAATTTTTTCAACCATTTAAAGGCACAAACTTTTTCTTAATTTCATAGAGTCGGAGTTCCCTCAAACATTTATAAATAAATTATTTATCAACAGAGACCTTGTTAATACATATTCCGTATCAACTTCACAAGTGAAATATGATAGTTTTAAGAATATAAAGTCTATATATAAATTTGTTTATTCAGGTTACAACACAATGTTGACTGCTGTATCCCAATTTTTGATATTTTCGCCATTGCTTACACATCAAAATAACGTAATTATATGCGACTCTAATACAATTAAGAGGTTTAGATAGATATAAACCCAGGTTTAATTAATCTTTTTCGACATGAGGAAATACATGGGGAAATACCTGTTTAAGTCCTGAATTTGTCAGGTGTTTTCTATTCGTTTGATGTGCTTGAGCTTTTGTATTATGTGATGAAGAACTTTCGATTTTTTTCAACATTTTTACCATTTTTTTCAAAAAATGCCCTGTATCAAGTCAGGAAAATGGCCATTATACACTATATACTATACATTATAGTTCGTTTCTGTGTGTGTTATATTTCGGTGTTGTGTCTCTGTTGTGTCGTAGTTCTCTTATATTTGATATGTTTCGCTCAGTTTTAGTTTGTAACCCGGTTTGTTTTTGTCTCTATCGATTTATTAATTTTGAACAGCGGTACACTACTGTTGCCTTTTTTTACGTGTTCCTAGTGATAAAATCATTTGGTCTGTTTTCAGTGGGATGTTGACTAACTTTAATTGAAAAACTACTTTTAATACGTATTCACACTTTCGACCTGTATACACATTGTATTTGATAATTTTAATAGAAATCATTTTTGTTCTTCAATGAAAGGTCATCCATTGTTGATAAAAGACATAAAGTAAAATCACAAAAATACTGAATTCCGAGAAAAGTTCAAAAAGGAAAGACCCTTATCAAATAGCACAATCAAAAGCTCAAACAGATAAAACGAATGAATTATAACTGTCATATTCCTGACTTGCTGCAGGCAACACTCCATTGGAAGGAACAGAAAAACGTGATATATTTGCAAACTGTTAGTTTTTCATATTCCAAACGTCCTTCTGTCGGATTCAATTATTTGCAGAGTATTTTTTTATCATTTTTATCATTTTTGCCATCTGTTTGTTTTTTGTTTATTTATGTACATCAATTCATTGAAACTCATGTTCTCTAACGGTCGTTATTGTCTGTGTTTAGAAAGAAATGGACTCAATGGATAACACAAAGAAACAATTACATGTTACTGATACCAAGAAAAGGAATGGTAGTAAACAGTCAAACTCTAATAACTCAGCACAGGCATGTGTCAGTAAAGGTAAGCGTTCGGTGTGTTGTCAGTTTCACATGAAAAGCTGACCGAATTGGCTCATGTGCTGAATACTCAGTAGTCAAACCAAAGATAACAGACATATCCGCCTTTCCGAATCAGTTATAGCTCTAAAAGGATGTGTTAGTTGTTTAAGTTCGTTTTGTATGTTTTAGCATGCTTTCGTTGGTTTCGAATGGTTGCATACAGCACATTTTTCTATTTCAAAGAAACAAAAATACATCGTGCTATATTATCACTTTCAATGCAAAATATTTTGATTTGTACTATTATGAAGAATCTTGTAATTTTTGCTCGCAAATTTGTGAAATGTTATAACTAAAATGACACATGCATGTCAGCCAAAGTTCAAAACCAAAGCTCGCTTTTATTTCATAAAAACATGAGACAAATCAAAATAAGCATGATTTGTGACATAGGTGTCATATGTGTTGTTCTGTAGAACTGGTAATCGTTTAAGGTAGATACATGGTATACCGCCATCTTGGATTGTACAATCACAGTAAAAAATCGGTCTAGTTATTTGCCTAAAACTGCAGAGACAGATTTGCAATTTAAAGGTTATACTGTTTAATAATATAAAGAAAACTTGGTAATTTTTTGTACAATTCAAAATATTAAAACAAATATCATTTTTTTTTTTTAGAATCATTTTTGGGCCATTTAAGGGAAGATAACTCTTTTAGTGAAAAAAATTTTACTTGTAGCAAGAAAACAATTTCGGTGACACAATTTTTTTTTTTATTTTCTTATAATATATTACAAAAACTATCTTTTCACAATTTATTTCAAAATTCTATTTCATAGATTTTTTTTATGCACACAAATGTGTTTTTCCATGAACAATCTAACCAAATTTAGGCAATTTTGAACGACATATAGCCTGAAAAATAGCACGGTGACCCATACTTTTTATTATATATTTTTGAAAAGAGCATAGTAAAATCTTCATTTTGGCTAAGTATTAGAAAATTCTGTCTCAAAAAATATTTACTTATGATCTACCTTAAATGATTAATTTAAAACATAAAACTATATGCATGACAATATCAATAGGATTGTGCCACTGATACAGTATGTAACACATTTTGGATGTTGTCAGAATATTACGCATGTTGACTGTATTTCTGTCACGTCGTGTGTTCACTTTAGCGACATATTCTGACATTGCAATATAAGCCGGAGGTTTTGTTAGCCATACCACCTAATTGAACCCACCAACAGATTCTTAAAATGTTCTGTACCTAGTTTTTTGATGCAGCTCAGTGTTTCTGATGTTCCCTTATTTTTCTCTTAAACTTAAAGTGGTTTATTTTACGACTTGGATATTTTCCCTTTCTATTGGTTTATGACTTGTTGCATTAAGGTTAAAATGTACTATATTTTTTTTCAATTTGAGAAGTATTTACTTTAACATTTAAACGTGTTGATTATAAAAGAATGAAATAAGCTGTGGGGTATACATTATTGTAAAAATATATATTGTTTTCCAACCATTATCAAATATGCATCGAAAGTGTTGGAGAATTCTGAAAAATGCTAATCACAAGTGCTATAAATATGTATTGTAAGATTTTAACAATTATAAAAGGTATACCAAAGATGAACAATTCTGACATTATGAATATACTTTTGTTTTTTAGAAAAAGATTGTCAACTGCCGTGGTTGGTCGATGCTGACGACTTCCAACGTATGCTTTCACATGGAGAATATCGGTCTTACGAAAACCGTTTGAGTCTGGGTAGTAAATCTATAAACGACATGGAATATGGAAACAAAAAGATATATGTAGATATCAGTTTATAACAATTAAGGAGATGTGGTATGCGTGTCAATGAGGCAACTATCCTAAAAAATTCAAGTGTAGTAAATGTTCGCAATTATAGGCAATCATACCACCTTTAAAAGTGAGAAATACCCTTGCATTATAGTCGGCTTTAAAAGGTCCCGACAGAACAGATATGAAACAATGTAATTACGAAAACTTATTAAAAAAAATACAAATAATGAAGTAATATTGGATATAATTTAATTCACAAATTTAAAACCGTCAAATTCAGAAATAAAATATAGTATTTGTAGATCAAGATCAAGGCGAATTCTTAAAAATGCTATTAAACCAGCTTGATGACTTGTACGAGGAATAACAACTTTACAAATTGATTTGTCTGCTCCAAAATATACATATACATATATTGCCAATGATGATCAGTTGTAATTGGCAATTGACGACACACAATATGACCTCAGGCGATTCTGCCATAGTTACTATTGATTTAGTTAAGATTATGTCACTGATTTTATTTTAAAGAATTCCCTTTGAATGTTTGATATAGGTCTGCACAAACTATATTTTTTTTTCTAAACTTGACAGTTTAGATTTGTGTATTTAAGCTTATCAAATATTAATATATAATTTCAACTTTTTATATGATTTCAATTACAAGTTATACAATCTAAAACATGAATATATATCAAATAAATACACATTTGTTCGACTGCTGCGACATAGATTTACTAACAAAGGAAAATATATACCATGTTTTGCCGCTCTAATACTATCGCTTTTCACTGTTTAGCAAAGGAACGACAGGGTAAGGCATCATATTTACTAATGCCATATTTATCCACATGGCTATCATATTTTGATTATGCATATCAAATAAATATAACGTTTTGCCGCAATTCATATAGAATCAGATACTACGAACATGTATGTATTTTGCTATACATAACATTAATAGTACCAATGGAGGTATACTAGAACACATTTCGACATTTAATGTTTCTTCCGCGTTGATCATGTCCAAAATATTTGAAATTATGAAACCTTATACAACATCGAAGAGCACTTAAAACCTGAATGCATATTTATTTTTTATAATCATTATTTATTATCCTGTTGATTGTTAGGTGGCCCATGTAGAGCAGGAAAGAGTACCTTAGCAAGTGTGCTTATTGGTGAAAAAATTCCGCAAAAGTGGATTTCAACAGATGGACTGGTAATATTTTTTGGAAGGAATGGTATTGATATTGAAAACGAGAAAATGGTCCCCCTCAAAAAGGGTACGTTTAAAATAGTGTAAAACGAATAAATTTGTCTCATTTTAATTCCAATTGATACACTAGTTTGCTATTGATATAATTAATGTAACATTATCCTTTTTGACTCAAATTTAATATGTGATTAATAACATACCCAGATGAATATGCAGATTGCAACACTCTAAAAAAACAATTTACAATGCATGGAGTGTCTTTGATATCATTTTGATTGTATGCTAGAGTAGAAGCCATCTACTTTACGATCAAGTTAACTTCCTAGAACGCTGATAGTGACAAGACTCGATACATGTATATACATAAACCTAAATAAAATGCACAGACAGACACGCAAATCGTATAGTGGTAATTTTTAGGTTAGTTACAATTCATATCATTGAAATAAAAACAAACGTGAATCATTGTTCACCTAAATAAGAATGATTTTGTGTGCGCAGAAGAAATACACGAAATGAATTATCCCCGTTGATCTGTAGTTTTTTCCCCGATATTGACATTCATATCTTTTTGTTAATAACTGAACATGATTTACACATGCGTATTCGAAGGTCGGATAAAATTGTGTTCAAATAAGTTATATTATTGGCTTGCAAATCAATAACAAATTATCGATGTTTTTAATTTATTTTATCGAAATTGAATTAAACAGACTTCTAATGGTTTACTTTTTTTTAAATTGTAATTTGGATGGAGAGTTGTCACATTGGCACTCACACCACATCTTCCTATATCTATTCTAAAAACGAAAAATTATTTCAAAATTCCGATGTTTTAAATTTGGAAAACAACGGTCAAACTAGTACTTAATGCTTCGTGAAGAAATTTTAAAATAAGTTTGTTTTTTAACTTCATGAACTTATAAAATTAGAACATGAACTACGGAATGAGACTTTTATATACTAGAATGAGGAAAATTATTTTGTAATAGAGGCAATAAAATTGAGAAAAAAGAGCAAAACATTTAAAAGAAGCAAATAGATATTCGTCCATTTCAGTGTTAATTTGACAATTTAAATTTCATGAAATTTCAGAGCAAGAAATGCACGTATTATGCTTGTAATAATGAACGTATTTTCTGGTAATACAACTGTTCAACTATGTCGGTTTGTATATGTCCCTCACTTTCAATATGAGTATATTTGAGTTTCTGTTTACGGTAAATTCAAAAACGGGTTTGGGAGAATGCTTATTTTACCTATTTTAAAGTGTCGTTTATACTTGTATTTATAAACTTCTTTTTACATGTTATAGGCTTGAAAATTGATGCATAATTACGCTGAATTTACGTTTAACTTAATGTATCTGTTTAAGGTCAGCTGACGTTAGTGTTTATTAAAGTTCCACACAACTGTCTTTTTACTTATACAGGTGAACGTGGTCATGGAGTAATTGCAAAAATTCTTCGAGGTGCACCAGATGTTCGCAAAACATCTGGAATGGTAACACAAGGGCAAACATCCAGTTTAAGTAAGCAAATTCATGCCAGTTCAACAGATACAACAGACGGTGCTTCTCAAGCTAAAACTCTTCAGAGATGTAAGGACACTATCAACATTTCAAAACACGAGTTGGGGCATGATAAATTGTTATCCGTAGCGAAACCTGACCAGAAAAATTTAAGTACTGACATTTTAAACGAACGCACATCCACGGCACCAACAGAAATCCAAACCTTAGAATTCCAGAAGCTGCAACTTCAAACAGATATTTTAGAGGAAGTGCGAAATCGGCAATATAAAATACAAATAGCACCTTCTGACCTGATTGACTTTGGTGGCCAGAAATCATATGACATGACCCATCAACTCTTCATACAGCATACCGGGTCTTTTCTTCTGATGTTTGACGGAAGATATGGTTTACATGAGGAGATAGATGGAGTTACCGCTAAAGGTTAGTATCATGTTAACCTTAAATATCATTATGCATAATCACCAAAACGATGATTCATTTAGTCTTTTTATCACATATTTATTGTTTAAAACTATATTTCCATTGCCTGATTAAATTTTAGATTGTGTGAAATAGTTCGACATCTCCAATGCACTCAAAAGGTCAACAAAAAGCGTGCGAAACAAGCATTGTCAAATACTTTTGGGGAAAGCTTGAACACAGGACACAGGCCCCTTTAAACATAAACAAACTAATAGTTGAGACATATCATTACGAAGATTGAAATAAAGCCTACCATTCTAATTGTTAATGATAAACGTATATGTATTTTGTGCCAACTGAAAGATATATTCAGTATTTTAAAGGCACCGTAATTAACAAATTTATTGAAAGATATGTAAGATAATTGATAAAATAAATAACACTAAACGAGCAATCTAACTGAATGCACAGAGAAACCAAGCAAATCGGATACTTTAGATAAAAATTGTTTAGAAGGTCAAATTTGCATTTATATTTTGAAACAAATACCGCATGTAGATCATATGAAAAAAAAAGATATTAAAAAATCCGGCAATCTTTCATGAACGACAAGGCAACACTCAGGACTTTACTACAAGACTTGAAATTAATGTTGGTTACAACAGAAGGAATCATGTAGAGTTGACCGAATCACTTGTATTTGACCTTCAATGTTTATTTTAGTCAAACCGTACGAACGTCTTCGACCCACGGTAAAATTATGTTCAATATTTGAAATACAAGGTTATTTATAATGTGATTTTTTTTACAAAGGCCGACGAGAATCGAACGAATATACAATTGAAATTTAAAGGCAGATGTACAATAGAAAATATCTACCAAATTAAGTTGGTAACTGCAAATGTTTTCCTTTAATATATTGTGTTTTACGTTTTAATTTTATTTGTTTTGATAATAAATCACGAAATAAATAATAGTTTAAGAAGTTTGCATCACTTCTGAAATTTAATGATTACATATAATAACTGAATATACCAGACATTGTCTCATAAAATCATTGTAATATTTATTCAATATCCACCTCTTATCCAATTTACGTTTCAAAATTATGTATTTACCATACATAATAATTAAGTAACGTTAAGTTACAATAAAATGTATGGAAACTTCTATAAATATATTGATTTGACAGTTATCGATAGTAGTAATCAAAAATTTTGTTGTGCTTCAGACGTACTTAAACACTGGGTTGATTCTGTTTTGGCATATATTGAAGATACAGCAGACATTATGCCAATGATTATGTTTGCTGCAACACACAGGGACCAGTGTGAGGTAAATAAACATCTTAGAGCAATTTCACAACCATATACATGTAGCTCAATCAATTACAAAATTATAATCGCGAATATTATACATGTTCTATACCTATCTACAGTTTTAAGTAATTTTAGTGTAGAATTCTAACGTTATTTTCAGTCTGTCTTTGGATATTAAAATGTTTGCATTTCGTGTTTTGCTGAGTCTTTAATGATTTAACTTATCATAATACAAATAAGAAGCTGTGGTATGATTGGATATAAGAAAGTTCATACGAAGTAGATGTAAAAGGCAAAATCGCCAAAAAACAGATCTCCGAGGAAATTCAAAACTAAAAGTCCTTAATCCAATTACAAAAACCAAGAAATCGTCAACAAGAAATCATTGGCACCTGTGATGCCTTCGACAATGAGAAATACATCCATATTGTCAGCTATAAAATGCCCAATCATAAAACATATGAAAATTCGATTTAGAAAAATAACAACCTAATTGATAAGTAAGAACTAATAAAAACAGCACCAGGTCATCCACGGGTTTTCAACACATTGCGAAAATCCTGTATTCGGAGGTATCGTTAACGAGTGTCGTATCACTACTCAGTTGAGAAGCAAAGAAGTAATTATAAATAAAGGCAACAGTAGTATACCGCTGTTCAAAACTCATAAATCCATGGACAAAAAACAAAATCGGGATAACAAACTAAAACCGAGGGAAACGCATTAAATATAAGAGGAGAACAACGACATAACACTAAAATGTAACACATATAGACAAAATCCCACGAGAATAACAAATATAACATATATATATAACATCAAAACCAAATACATGAATTTGGGATAGACAAGTACCGTGACACGTCTTATCGCAATGTGAATTTACACTCAAAAATAAGAGAAAACAAACGACACAACGTTATAATGTAATACACACAGAAACGAACTATAATATAACAATGACCATATTCCTGACTTGGTACAGGGCATTTTTAAAGGAAAAAATGGTGGGTTGAACCTGGTTTTGTGGCATGCCAAACCTCGCACTTTTATGGCCATGTGAAATATAACATCAAAATGACAACACAGGACTACAATATAAATAAATTGGAGAACACAATAGACAAAGAATCACACGAACAACAGCCAACAAAAGGCAACAAGTTCAAAATATTAATACGCCAGAAGTGTATTTTGTCCACACAAGACCTATGCGTGACGCACAGATACAAAAGTTTGAAAGCCGAAACGAGTACAAAGTTGAACAGCATCGAGGACCAAAAGATCAAAAAGGTTGTGCCAAAAACGGCAAGGGTTTTCCGTTAAGTTACCAGAAAATCCCTATAATTTAGAGTAATTTATACTTTTGCAAACAGTAAATTTAATAAAATGAATATTCAAAAGATGTACATGATAAAGCTGAAGTATTAACTAATTACAGGAAACAACTGAAATACATTAATATAACCAGACATTTGAAACACAAAAGTAGACACATCCGAATACGTTTAAACCTCTACGCCAAGTGACGTCCTATTTGAAACTGAAAAATGACGAAAAAATGACGTCATTAGAATTAGTAAAACAGAGCATCAAAAAATGAAAAATGACGAAAAAATGACGTCATTAGAATTAGGATTAATTTAAGATTATATATTTGAACTAAGTACTGATATTGCATTTAATAACAACAATAAAAACGTTGCAATAAACATTAATGAATAATACAATACAAAACAGTGAATACTTTATAACTTTTTTCTTGCAACTCTCTCATCCAATACATTTTATAACACATAGTATCATCGGTTTTCTTTCGATGTTGTTTGGTTATTGATATGTGTTTGGTGGTATTTGCATCAATGTCAAAATGTTTAACTGTTGAACACTGTCGTATAATGATGTGGTAGAAAACGACAACAAAATATAACATTGTGAATCTACCAATTGCAAAAGCTTTTCAGATATGATATTCACAAACATGTTTTACATAATCGTACATCATTAAGGAACTTTGGAAATTATCAGGAAGTCAATAAATATAACGATATTCATTATTTCTGCTATTTACTTCTTTTAGAGTAATGCCGCAGAATTGAAGAAACATTTCATCAAAGATATAAATGAAATTTTCTACAAGCACGAGAAGAAACATCACATTTATCTAGAAACAGTATATTTCATCAACGGATTAGATAAAAATGACGCCGAAATTCGACGCTTGACAAATCAAGTGGTTCAGTTTGCAATGAAACAGTTATCCTGGGGTCAGCGGCGACCTATGCAATGGGTCCCATTAGAGCTTCAAATTGCCAACATGAGAATGAAGCATGTGCATATAATAACAAAGGAGGACCTTCATAGCGTTAACAAGTTAAATAATGACCTTGCCTTGAACGAAAGTCAGTTAAACGACTTTCTTTTAGTTCAACATTCTCTTGGTAAGCTGATGTATTACAATTTGTCAGGGTTAGACAAATTTATCGTCATTCATCCTCCTACTATGGTTAATATATTGAGGTCATTTGTAACAGATGAAAAATTCTTTCCAGTAGATCATAGACTTAAATCAAAAAAATGAAGGAATCTGGACAAATCTGCAAAACAAACCTTTTAAAGCTTTGGCAACAATCCCATGTGCATACATACATGCCCGATGATGTCACCAAAGAATTTGTAACAAAGCTTCTAATACATTTAGACATTCTCATAATACCAAAGGCTTTCACACATACTAATGATGTATACCTGGTACCATGCATGATCAAGGCTATACGACCATCGGATTTCAATTCGATCGACAGACAAGGAGAACAAACGATATATCTAAGGTATTCATTAGCCCGTCATTCTATTCCTACTGCACTGGCTTACAAAATAATTGGAGCATCACTCAACCTGTGGCCTCTGAAAAATGACAGCAAACCATGTCTGTATCAGAAGGCTGCAATTTTTACCGTTAGTGAAGATAATGAACTCAGAATATGGTTAGAGGATAATCGAGTTATGGTTTGTATGACACACAAAAAATCGTTACATTTATCACCGGATGTTGCAGCCAGTGTTCAAGAATGCCTCACTAAAAATCTGGAGTCCTGTCTATTATTTCATTATAACAGCTTCGGTAAAAGAACGAAATCAATATTTCTGTCAGAATTATACACTTTAGAAGTAGGCATTCAATGCGGCAATAACATTTGCTATATATCGTCACCAAAAGTAATGAAAAAGGACAGTTTTCAATGTAACCATGGTAACAGGGGAACGAAGCATGATACACGATACTTAAAGTACTGGTTTTTCGACAGGGTAAGATTATATATCATGATTGTACTGATCTTGACGCATTGCCACTGATCTAAACTACATATATACACATCGTATGAAGTGATGGAGCTTACACTTTAAATATTATATATACAGATGTTAATTATATTTTATCAATAGTGCATACAACATCAATTATTATCGTTTGCTACACAAAAAAGGGGGATGCTTTTGAATGCGCTTCACTTCAGGAGTTTATAATTGCCTTTAGTAGTATTAATTCCTAGTAAGTGTTGGTTTATGTTTAAATAAATCTTCAGAATTACAGTTGCTACATAATTGAAGTTGTTTTAAGAAAATTTACCCTAAATTGTAAAAAACAAATCCTAATGTTCAGTGTAAGCGTGATTGATTAGGATTTTACATAAGTATTAAAATGATGAATGATCATCATGATCATCATGATATAATTGTATCTAAAGTCCATATTTATGAGGATAAGCCATACTGTAAACCAACTTATTTTCGCGTGCGAGAGTTTCGAGAACTTGTCATAAATCAATCTGAATTAAATAAATATGGACCATTAACTAAAACTGAGGTAAACACATTAACTTGAAGAGGAAACAACTTTTAACAAAAAAAAAAAAATAATAATGCCGACACACATTCAAACGGACTAAATGTTTTTCATTATTAACCAAAACGTTTTTTTACAATTGAAATGTCAGAGCTTTTCACTGACGTCATAGCCGACGATAATTCTGGTACTATCAGTACATCAATAATAAGACCCATCAACTGGTAATAGATAAAAGGCAACACCTTATGAATTTTCTTGATATTTCTTTAATAATTCTTTTTATTGAATTCGTGTTATCACGAAGAAGTTAGTTTTTCATTTGGTAATTTTAATAACGTTTTGGTAACATCTGCTTTTCCTCTTTCTTTTGATTTTTCATCAGATTTCAATTTCTTTGGCATCTACATGATCAATTAATTCCACAGATCCATACAGTCATGAAAGTAGAAACACATGTTTATACAAGAATACAGTTATAAACATAATACATTAACCTTAATAATTTAGATTGTTTTTAAACTTTGATATTACTTTTCATTTCATTATTTGTTCCAAATTTTGCTATAATTACTAACATGTTATTTGATTAAGAATTACGATGACACTTTAGTTTATACAATTGCAGTCACAAGAGAAGTGCAGAAGTGGGTGTCAAGGTATATATTTATAGAAATAAACATATGTGGATTAACCGCAAATGAGACAACTCTCTATCTAAGTTACAACAAATGGAAGTGTTAAACGACATTGACTACATGTAGCTATACAGCCCTTGCACGGTCCAAGTTACTATATACTATGTAAAAGTAAATACTGAAACCTTTGGCGTTTAAAAATCTTAGTTAATACGTGCCGCTATGTTCGCCCTTTATTGATATTATACAAAAACTACTCCAACAGCTTTGTAACTCATACAAAATATCAGGCTTATAATTGTTTAAACAATACGTGCGTCATCTAATGAATGCATATCACCACAGTGCCATACGAATAAAGCATTGCAAAAAAAAAAATAGATTTAAAAAAAAAAACATACAGGATAAAGATAACAAATATAACACAGATTAAGTAAAACGAAAACGATATCACAATCAGAGTAAAAGAAAACAATATGCTATTGAACATATATTTAGTCATTAAAAACTTGAAACTAGATATATTGGATTTAAAATGCGTACACTATAGTCTTCGATACATGTTTTTAAATACACTTAGTTGTTATTGGCCTTGAACTCGCTGTCAGTAACAGCCATTACTCTCCGAACATTACCTTGTGTCTTTTCTGTGTTATGAATTTATGATTGAGCTCAAACCCCCTGTTTGTGTTTTTAAAAGACGTGTGTTTGCATTAAATCACCAGAAAGTGAACCCTCTCCAATTTTTTAACTGATTTTTAAGTTTGTTCCGATGCAAGTCAATGGAAGGGTTCATTTTTGTGTTTGTAGATCGTCATGTTGTAAATTATGCCTTTGGTTTTGTTTTATGAATGGTTTTATATTGTGCATAACGGGGACGTTTATAGCTATATATATGATTTTGGGTTTTACTTATTTTTGACTGTATTATGGTTGCCTAACGTGTCTTACATCAACATCATTTAAACTTTAATGGATAGTTTTCTTATTGACAATCGAAACACATTCCTTTATGATAATCAATTGGATAAGTTTTGCATTGTCCAATTACAAGTCATTGTTTGTCATTTTTAGTCTTTTTGTATGTAGATAACACCAAACCATTTATCTTCACTTGTTCTTTAAATTTCGTAATTGATAAATGATAAATAAGTATAATTTAAAGGTCTATCCATGGATGAATTGAAAACAGAGCCAAGTGATAAGCATCTGGTTAGATTGGTTAGCCAGATGGGAATTTCGTCATTTAAAGATTTTTTCATTCACTTGGGAATGGAGGGAAGGGAATGGGAGAATACTATTGATATGTATGAAGGTCACAGCGCATACGGGAAAATGGCGATGGCTCTACACAAATGGAAGCTTTCTGGATCAAAATCTACCTTCAAAGACCTTGCCGAAGCCTTGACGAAAGTGAACCTCGATAAACACATCATATGTCAGGTATAACTATTGAGTGATGTATTACGCTAAATATATTTGTAGGAAAATTTATCGACAACAAAATATGCTGTTGTGATGACCAGAATTATCTCATTTTCAAAATTTTCAAATTACAAACGTAAGTGCGAATGATAGTGAAAGTCACTGAATGTTTTAATAGCTTTTTTTTTCTCACTGTGAGGAATATAATAGTTTATTAACATTAAATATTTTATGTGCAATATGTGCAATCTTCTCTCATTTTGATACCACAGTAATCACAAAAAAACACACACACAACAAAACTAAAGAAATAAGAAGAAAACAAAGTATAAATCATCTAATAAAAAACCGTCTCCATTGTTCTGTTTTCTCTCATCAGGGAAGATATATTGTGGTAAACTTCCATAGTAAAATATTGATATATCAGGTAATTGACAAATATGCAAAGGCACCCTGGACCATTCAAATTATCAGCACGATACATGTGTATACGTTTCATCTGGAATATATATGATTATACATACACAATGCAGGACGTGTCTCCAACATGCCACACATGTACAAGCAGGGTTAAAGGACCCATTGAAAGATATATTGAACATTGTTTTGATAAATTATCGACTATGTATATACAGTGTATGGTGTCAGACCTGTAAGATAATAAGTTATTCAATAAAGCATGTCTGTCATCAAGTTATCACATATTTAAACTACTGCTATTTGGATAGCGAGACAAAACCGCCTGCACTGTGTCAATTGCTTTAGAACACCCGGCAACCTAGACTTAAGGATGTTCGCTTGTCATGTTTTGGAATGTTTGTAAGATTTTCGAAATTCTCTGGTTTTATCCATTTGAATGCCTTAAAAATTTTGCCCAATTACCCCCATTTTTCTTTTTATAAATCTTTCACATGTATAATGCCAAGCTATTAATTGATTTTTGATACTTGTCAATGATTAAGCTATGAAAAGTCAAGAGAGAACATTTTCCAGCCAAAATTTTGAAGGATAATAACAAGCACATTGACCTCTATATTTTATTGCTCTTTTGCTTCCTTTATTTATCACTTATCAATATTTACTAGCATTTTGAAAAGCTTATTATTTTGAAAGTGAGAAGCGAACTCCTTTAATCATTAAATCAGCTTTCGGAGGCATAGTATTTACTTTCCTCGTCAGTAGAATCTAGAGTTTTACAAAGTACATGATACATGTATTTTGCTACTGCCGTGATATCTTCAAAATACCCTAATCCCATAGCTGCATTTGAATTTCCAAAAAATTTAATGACGCTTGTGGCGAAAAAGATTCGTCGAGGTCCACATGGTCCAATCTATGGAAACTTCTGACTGGCCAATAGTTCAATGCTGGTAATTTGAAAAAAGTCAATATATTGTGTACTAAGTATAATAGAAAATGATAGCTGATATATAGTAAAATAGGTAATTTTATTTCCCCGACTACTATAACTCAGTATATAATTGTATGAACGTAATAAAAACAGAAAAATATCAATACAGGTAAATAGATTTTTGATTTACCAAAACATTTAATTTATGAAAATTATATATTAAATGTATCCGCTACAAGACGTGGCGACCAATAAATTTACATTATGTAGTCAGTCAGATTGAAATACAGAGCTGTTAAACACGCATACCTTTGAACGATCTGCAACGTTTCTTGTTTATAGTTGAAAGAATATTTAGGATCCTTTTGTTAATTGTTAATTATGGGTAGAGTAGTTGTTGTCGCATTGAAAATATAACTAACGTCCCTTCTTTCGCTATAATTAATTTTCTTTTTTATTAGGTCTTAAGAGAGAAATCAAAGCCAGTTGGTAAGTTATATAACTTAGGATTACAATGTAAGTGTTGAATGTAAAACTTTCCGAATATTCACAAAGAAAATCTAATTGTTTAGCTCACCTTGCACAATGGGCCAAGTATGCTTTTCTCATCACTTGGTGTCCGTCGTTCGTCGTTGTTCGTCGGCGTCCTTCGTCAGTTAATTTTTACAAAAGTCTTCTTCTCTGAAACTACTAAGCCGAACTTAACCAAACCTGGACACAATCATCACTAGGATATTTAGTTGAAAAGCATTTAGAGCAAATCTGACATGGGGTTAAATTGTTAATCAGGTTGAAATATGTCTGCCCTGAAATTGTCAGATGAATCAAACAATCCGTTTTCTTGGGTTTCTACCCCTGAATTGATTTTTGGTTATTACATGTATCTTCAATATTATTTTATAAAGAGATAAACTATATAAACAGCAAAAAATTTCAGTAAAGTAAGACCTACAAATAAGTCAAAATGACAAAAATAATCAATTAACCCCTTGAGAAGTTATTGTCCTTTACAGTCAATTTTTAACAATTTTCATAAATTTTATAAATCTTACAAAATATTTTCCTCTGAAACTACTTGTCCAAGTTTATTATAGATAGAGATAATTGTAAGCAGCAATAATGTTTAGTGAAGTAAGATCTACAAAAGCATCACCATCACAAAAACACAATTTTGTCATGAATCCATGTGTGTCCTTTGTTTAATATGCACATAGACCGTGGTGAGCGATACAGGCTTATTAGAAACCAATCATGCATACGTTCTAGATAACTTGAGAATGTATATGCGAATCGAAAATACCTACATGTATAACTAATTATGAACAATTTCCCGTGATGAATACGAAAAGAAAATCAGACAAAAAAAAAATGACGAACAAAACAAATCAGTACACAACTAAAATCACGAGAAATAAGTCATTATGCGGTCTGAAGTTAACTAAAACTGGTCAAATGAATATGCTATCCGATTTGCTTTACTTCAAGCTAACTGTTTACTATGCGCAAATTGTAGCAGATGCTTTATTCGTTTACTTTAAAACATTTTGCCTGGAAACGGTTTGTTTAATTTTCTGAAAAGATTTGTTGTAATGAATCAATACAAATTAACAATTAATTACAATTGAGCAAAAAGAATAACACTAGAAACGTTATAGAAATCGGAAGGGTAAGAAGTGCAAAAGCAATAAGGGCCACGTACTGTGTCAATGCAGAGGCATTACGATTATAAATTACTATGTTAATTCATTTCTTTTATCTAATCTTTTTACATAAAAAAGCAGACTACAATCACCAGGACACCCCGACTGATCAAGATTTAAAAGAATTGTCAAAGCAGATAGGGAATTGTCCGTTGCAATTAGGAATAGAGCTAGGATTAAGTTTCAGAGAAGTTGAGCAGAGTTTGTTCAGTTTTCCAAGAGATTTATCTGGTTTGGTAGAAGATATACTTATGACGTGGAAAAAAAAAGTCAAAGATCAAAACCATCCATAGTTTGGTGATGGCACTTGAACGAGTAAATGCAGGTGGACTCAAATACAAATTTACATGTACAAAGTATAAAAACTAAGATATTGTCGACATCTATTTATGTAATTTAACACTTTTTTTATGTTGGCAGGTTTAAGATAGATAATTCACAATTTTCTTTTTTATCATTAAACAGTTTATCATGTTGTTTAAATTAACTTAGCTATATCAAACATATAAACATATATAAAATAAATGATAGTCAGAAGTATACTTACAAATCGACAAATAACATTTATTTAGTTTTTATTCTATAAGATTTATGATAAGTTGTCTGATATCAAATGACAAACAGGACGATTTCAACTTCCGAATTATCAATTTCTCATTTCTCAGCAATAACCAACCCGCTGCTGCATCGTATGGTGTTACCTATCTCAGTTGATACATTATGCTCGTGCATATTCGCACTTTTTCAATTTTTGGGGTTTTATTCCAGTCTTCGAACAAGAACTCAAAAATGCTGTGATCTGTTTTCCTTAAACTTTGATGGAATGCTTATTTTTTGACGTAAGCTCCCTTCAGATTTTTCAAATTTCAGATTTTATGTTTCCGAGTTTTGTGATTTTATTCATAAAAAAGTGGACATTTGTTGAAGTTTTCAGACAATATCCTATTTTTTTTTTAATTTAAGAAAGAAGTTACAATGATAAAAAAAAAATGTATTTTAATAGCCATTTATGTAATGTTTTTAATTATCCGATTTCAAGTACAACAAATGCCAAATCAAGCATGTTCGATGGCTATATATATATAAAAAAGAAGATGTGGTGTGATTGCCAATGAGATAACTCTCCACAAGAGACCAAACTGACACAGAAATTAACAACGATACGTCACCAAACGACAATTACTGAGTTACAGGCTCCTGACTTGGGACATGCACATACATACAGAATATAGTTTTATATGATTCCATACTGTGTATTTCTTGAAAGAAAATGATGTCGCTTTGAAATTTGTTCAACCAAAGTAACATGCAGTTGCGTTTAAAATCGTTTCCAAAGCCATTTACATTAATAGAAGTTAAATTGATACAATAATTAGCCATTTAATTTTGGCTTTACAGTCTTATTAATTTCATATGTGATACACCTAATGTATTTGAACATTATATAACTAAGTAGAAAAAAATTACAGAAAAACATATCAAATATACAAAACAATACAAAAAGAGAAAATTATCTCTGTTCGGTCTGCCTGACCTAAACCATATAATTAATGTTAATGTTTGTAATGTTCATTGTTCATTCTTAATAAAACAAATGTAACTTTCCTTCATTAATAACAACAACATACTATAGGTAAACCATGTAACTTTCATTCATACACAACAACATTACAATTTACAACCTTTACTATAGATGACCCCATTACCTTACATTATTATAGAGCTAATCAGTCCTAAGCTGTTTAAAAAGGTAAAACTTGTTGACCTGTCAAATTTATTGTGTGTGTTAACAAACGATTTTTACGGTTCAGGTATAGGACACACAATGGTGCCTCCTTGATTTTAAGGATTCATCTACAATTACTGAGTATGCAATTTAATAAAATGATTATGAGTTATCTGTGTCATAGTGGTTCATGATTACATACTATCAATTTGAAACAGGTTTTTATGTAAAAAGCTTTGAGTTCATGTCTACTACAACACATCCTGAAAACAGAAAGTACTATTTCTTTATTAATATCTAGTTATATGTTTTGAAGAGTTCATGAACATCCGGAAGGTAGTTCTGCCCCTCAAGAGTCAACAATATATAAAAGTGCTCGTCATATTTAATATTTACATGTTCTTAATGCCTACGAGTAACGCTTTTGATAATGATAGAATGAAGGAAACGAGTGGAAAGTCTTACGATCCCTTATTGGGTATGTGGAAGGACTGAAGACGCATTGCAGAGCAATACGTCTAGTTACTTATGCACCCTTGATTAATTTTAATATTTTAAATTATTTTTTTAGAGATTTGTGTAGTTTTCTTTAAAAAAGTTAAGCGTTTTTGTAATGATTGCAATGCTTATGTTTACTTATTTCAACAATTCTATAAATGGTTTTACACTAGTCATTTGTCGGGGCTTTCTAGCTTGCTATTCGGTGTGAGTCAAGGCTCCGTGTTGTAGACCGTTCCTTGACCTATAATGGTTTATTTTTATAAATTGTGACTTGGCTAGATAGTTGTCTTATTGGTACTCATACCACATCTTATTATTACTATTTGATACAGTAAAAGATGGCCTTCAAAAAAGTGTGATGCAGTGTATTCAACCAGCAGTGGCTAACATATGTTTACTCTTAAAAAATTACGAAGATCTACTTCGAAATGTTTCATTCGTTTAATTTTCTACGTTTGAGTTCATGCGATTCATTTGCTTTGTCTTTTCCCAATCGATTATCGTTCCTTGTTTCCATAGATGCCTGGTAAAAACCCCAAAATTGACTCCTTTTAAACATGTTTAGAGAGCTATCTCCGTCACCCACAGTGCACCTCTTAATATTTATCATCAATAAATGTTATAAAGCACATAGCAGTTGAAGCAACATTGGGAATTAGTTACATAATGTATACAACTTAATCATTGGACTTAAAGGAGCTGCATATCAGAGAATTCTCATACAAGCTACAGTAATGTTTAAACTGACGATACAAGGTGTGGAACTATAACATTTTGTATAATCATTCATTTTGTGGAACTATAACATTTTTCATAATCTTCATGTTCTTAGGAGAAAAAGAAAAACTACAGTCTACAAGGACGATATAAAAGACTTAAGACAGAGCAACACGAATCCTACCAATAACTAGGGTAGATATCAGGTGCTCCGGAAGATTAAGCAGATCCTGCTCTGAAAGTTCTTTGATAAATCTTATTCGTTGGTTTCTCAACCGAGGACAAATGGACGGCATTGCATGCGGTTAGGATAACTCGGTTAAATCTATTTACTGAATATCTGTGATATATATTCAATAATGACAAACCAAGCCTGGTTGCAATCTAAACACTTTCGAAGAAATAACATCAATATCTTGAGGCTCTCAAGAGCCTATGTCGCTCACCTGACTCTACTTGGGGTTTTGAAATTATATAAAATGAAAAGAAAAAATCGAAACAGATACTTAACATAGGACCTGTCCTGAGTCAAGAATCAGATGTACAGTAGTTGTCGTTTGTTTATGTAATTTATATGTGTTTCTCGTTTTTTTTATATAGATTAGACCGTTGGTTTTCAAGTTTGAATGATTTTACACTAGTAATTTTTGGGCCATTTATAGCTTGTTGTTCGGTGTGAGCCAAGGCTCCATGTTGAAGGCCGTACTTTTATTAACTTGTTATCTGGATGGAGAGTTGTCTCATTGGCACTCATCTTCCTATATCTACTTAAGTTATGATTTGGTTTGATTTAATAATAGATCCTGGTAGCCATCTTACAGTAAATCAGAAACGAAGTAGAACACTTGTTCAGCACCTCATAAGGAACATTTATGATATGTTTAGTTTCATTTCAAGCAGTGGATCTCTAAAAAGAAGACCTTTGTATGTATTTCCTATAGGAATCTACGTTAAACTAAGTTCCTCCTGGCAGTCATCTTGGAGAATGGATCGGCTACAAAGTATCAATACATCGTCAGCACATCATAAGGGGAATTCATGCTATGTTTGGTTTCATTCTATTCAATGAATATCTAGCAGAAGACATGTGTATGTATTTCTCATAGAGTCCTTTCTTAAACAAAGTCCGCCTCCGCTGGCGGCAATCTTGGATGATGGGCCGGCTACAAAGTAACAACACTTGGTAAGCACCTCGTAAGGAATATTCATGCTTTGTTTGGTTTCATTCCATTCAGTGGTTCTTTAAAGAAGATATTTGTATGTATTTCCCATAGGCACGGTCCTATGTTAAACAAAGTTCCCCGCTGTCGGCCATCTTCGACATATTGCACCGTTCAAGATGGCGCCCATGAAGGTTTGTGTTTTTATGCATTTAGAGATATTCTTTACGTCTTTTCTATTTCATCGATGTTACTACTAATTAATTTGAATTGACATATTCAAAAAAGCAGAACTTTAACTGTAAATATTGCAGTTTAAATTAGGAGTTTTAAAATTGACGACCGAGTGAGTAGTAATTAGCCAATGTTTACATATAGATGTACACATAAAGTGAACTTTCATGATCGCAGACATAGTTTAAATCGCCACATATAATATGTCACAACTACAACAACAAATAACCAGCTTTATTTCAACCGCTAAAGTCGATAAACTGTCAGCCAAAAAACACAAATAATGCTGAGGAATCAGCATTTACAGAGAAAAATGGAGATAAAAAAAATATCATAAATCCAGCAAAACGTCTCCACCCTTTTCTTTTTAGTTCTTCGGATCATAGTATTTGTATTGAAAACAAACTTAATGAAATGAAGCAGTCCCTGAAAAATGTGCCGAAAAAATCTGACCTTACAGAGATAGTGACCGAGATATTTAAATCATTATCCAAAAACTTGAAAAAGCAAATTAAAAAAGAGATTATGTCTGAAGTCAAGTCAGAAGTCGAGATATTAAAAACCAATTATGATTCGAAAATATCTCACCTACATGACAAATTAAACACTATTGAGTTTGAAAATGGGAATCTCCTCGAAAAAAATGCTAGTCTGCATTCTGATCTTAGGAAAATGAGGGAAGTCGTTGATGAAAACAACAAGAAAGCCACTGAAAGTGTTCGGCTTGGTAACTGGAATAAACAATACTCGCGTAAGAAAAATGTGAAAATATACCACTTACATGTACCAGAAAATCGAAATGAAGACCTACCACTTTCTCTTTTTAATGACCTAAAGAACCAAGTCAAATTAGACATCAACCCGTCAGAAGTTGTTGCAATGCATAGAATACCAGGGAAAGAAGGGAGTCCAAGACCAGTTCTTATAAAAATTCTAAGAATGGATACCAAAATTTGACTTCTGCGTAAAAAGAAGGCTATAAACGAAGCACTCAAAGTTCGAATTGGTGATGATATAACAAAACTCAACCAGGGTCTCCTAAATAGATTGTACCAACAGCATGATGACAATATTATCAGTTCGTGGTATTTTAATGGTCATGTATATGGATCAGACGAGGAAGGAACTAGACATCGGTTTGAAATATTTGACGACATAAACAAAAACTGAAAAAATAAAATGTGTGTATAAAATCACTTGAACATGCTTTTCATATTTGTTTGATATTGTCAAGTACCATATGTATTTTTATACAATTCCTGTTCATCTATAATTATTTTGTTGTCTACAACACCAACTTGAACCTTGGGATGATATTTTTCTCTTTGTCTCTCATACCAATCAACTATTTTATTTTGTAACTATTTCCGGAAATTATACGTTTTCTACGTATTTGGTTTAATTTTTAAAATACTCATATTTCCGGTTAGCTGTAAACATACAAATTTAATTATTTACTTCCAGAGTTAACTCCATTTTACACATGAGATTTACACTCAAGCAACTGGATTATGGTTGCAATAGTGAAGGATGTCACATACATCAATATCCTTCAATATACAGTATTACCATAATCTAAAACATACTTTATCCTAATCATTTGACAAATTGTGTTTCTAACTTCTGTCTGCACTCGTAAATTGAAAATTAAGTCAAGCTTTTAAACTTCTGTCAAGCATATTCTATAGATAAGTCTAGTCAATTTTACTGCGCTTAATTCAATTTTTGTCTGACATCAGGCCAAGTGTAATCCTACTTTTGCTTATTTATTTTGCTTTTGTTTTGTTTTCTACAATTCACATTATAATTACTGCCATACATCTTTGTAATTCAAAAACACAGATTATTGCATAAACACAGACCTTGCTAATTTTTTCAATATTATTACAGTATCACAAGATAAGTGATATCTGATATCATCAACATCTGTTATTTATTAATGTTTCCCTTTTGTATATATGTTCTGTACATGTATGTTTTGTTTTGTACTTTATCTCGTCTATGTTTGAGTGTCCAGCTTATTAATGTATACGTCAGCTTTCGGTTTCAAAGATCTGTCCAAAGTGTACATCATGTGCTTATGTTTCACTATATATTCATTATAAGTTTTGATAGTTTTGACTGATCAATGTTTTTAACATTAATCTGTAAATTTGTAAACTATACTATTATTCATAACATAGTCCTCTCTATAATCATAAAAATGTTTTTATCCTCAGTAGTAAAATACAGTTTTTATTACTTGTTGCTGGAATTGAGCAAAATCCAGGTCCAGATCAGAGTAACAAAAAGAATTTGAAAATAGTACACAATAATGTGTGTAGTTTACTTCCTAAGTTAAATCTCATTAACAATGAACTTCACGAGTATGACATTATTTGTATATCAGAATCTCATCTTGACAAGTCAATTACTGATGACTAAAGTAAATTAAATGGGTTTCATAACCTATTAGGTTAGATAGAAATAGACATGGGGGAGGTGTGACCATTTATATAAAAAATAGCTTACACTTGATTATACGGAATGACATATATGTAAGCAATCTTGAATTACTTTGGGTTGAAGTGAGGAATTGTAGTAATGACAAATTTTTAGTTTGTGTTTTATACCGTCCTCAAAACTCAAATTCTAATATATGGGACTTATTTAGTGAGTCAGTAGATAAAGCACTTGATTGTAATTAGCCAATTTTCCTTTGTGGTGATTTCAATTGTGATATGATGTCGAACTCAAGTAACTCTTTTAAAAAGTTACTTAACCGGTTAAACTTGGAAAATGCTGTTTGGGAGTCTACCAACTTTACAACCCAAACTGGAACTTGTATTGATTTATGACTAATCGCAAAAACTTAATTAAATCAGTTACTGTCCTTACACCGATATGCAGTTCTCATTCTCCTGTTTCAGTCGAAATTTCATTTAAAACTTTTAAACAACACTCGTTTAAAAGACAAATTCGAGATTTTAAGCGTGCAGATTATGAAGGTCTTAAAAACCAGTTGAATAATACTGACTGGGATGATGTTGTTTTTAATTCAAATAATATAAATGATGTTTATATGAACTTTGTCAAAACATTCGAAAGTACTGTCAATAGATATATACCTACCAAAACTATTACAGTTAGACCAAATGATAAACCATTTATGAACAACTTGATAAAAAACAAGATAAGACATCGTAATAGAATTCACCACAAAGCGAAAACTTCAAATAATCCAGATCACTGGAAATTTTTTTGAGAAATTCGTAATGAAATTATCAGTTTAGTTAGAAAGGCAAAAGATGATTATAAGTGCAAACTGACATCACAACTTATTGACAAAAATATTCATCCTGGTAAATGGTGGTGCATTGCCAAGTCTGTATCAAATTTACTAAAAACAGAGATCCCCCCTTTTTTGGAACATGATGGCCAAATTTTTATTTATCCATTGGACAAATCAGAGATCATGAACAATCATTTTGCTGATAAAGCTAATATTGATATAGAACCAGAAATTCCTGATAATAATGAGCCTCCTCCATGTCATTTAAACAAATTTGTCATCACTGAGAAAGAAATTTTAGACCAGTTAATAATTTTGAATGTTAATAAACCAGCTGGACCTGATGGTATCAGTCCTAGAATTTTAAAAGAGGTTGCTAGCTTTATTTCTAACCCCTTAACTAAGTTATTTAATATGTCTCTATCAGTTAAACAGGTTCCACTGTTATGGAAAATTGCACATGTTAATCCTATTTTTAAAGGGTAAGGTAGTCCACATCCAGCTCTAAACTATCGTCCAATATCTGTTACTAGTATTGTTTGTAAGATTATGAAAAAAGTTTTATTTAAACATTTGTATAATTATATGAGGAGTAATAACCTTTGTCAAAGTTTCAATCTGGATTCCAACCAGGTGATTCTACTGTTAATCAGTTAATCGTAATATATCATAAGATTATTAGTACTATGGATAGTGGTAGGGATGTAAGGTTTGTATTTTGTGATGTATCTAGAGCTTTCGATAAAGTTTGGCATAAAGGACTTTTATTTAAGCTAAACAATCTGGCTTAAATGATCAGCTCTTATCTTGGATAGAAAGTTATCTTTCGGATCGTCAACAAAAGGTAGTTTCAGAAGGCTTTTCGTCAACTCTAAGAAGTATACATGCAGGTGTCCCCCAGGGATCAGATTTGGGACCCTTTATGTTTCTTATTTATATAAATGATATAGTAAATAACATTGCTAATGATATTAGACTTTTTGCAGATGACACCTCTTTATTTGTCATAGTAGATGATGATCATGCTGTAGCGGCTGCTTCTTTGACTGATGACTTGGATGTTATCTCAAATTGGGCAAAATCATGGTCTGTTCAATTTAATTCTAAGAAAACTAAAAATATTGTATTTAATAGAAGGGAAAGGGAGCATCCACCTGTATTTTTTGGGATAAATGGCGAAGAGGTTGAGAAAATAAATATTCACTGTCATTTTGGGATAACATTTCAGTCACCAGCTTCATGGCACACGCATATTGATATTATTAATAAAAAAGCATGCTCTCGTCTTTCTGTGCTTCGTCAAGTTAAACACTTATTAGATAGAAGTTCACTATACGTATTTATTATGCTTTTATTAGACCTATATAAGAATATGGTGATGTTATTTGGGGCAATTGCTCCCAGCTTCTTGAAAATATTCAGATAGAAGCTGCTAGAATTATTACAGGATTACGACGTAATTCCTCCAGACAAAAACTTTATAAACATCACCATATTCTAATATAGGTCTAATAAAAGCATTATAAATACGTATAGTGAACTTCTATCTAATAAGTGTTTAACTTGACGAAGCACAGAAAGACGAGAGCATGCTTTTTTATAAATAATATCAATATGCGTGTGCCATGAAGCTGATGACTGAAATGTTATCCAAAGATGACAGTGAATATTTATTTTCTCAACCTCTTCGCCATTTATCCCAAAAAATACAGGTGGATGCTCCCTTTCCCTTCTAGTAAATACAATATTTTTAGTTTTCTTAGAATTAAATTGAACAGCCCATGAGTTTGCCCAATCTGAGATAACATCCAAGTCATCAGTCAAAGAAGCAGCTGCTACAGCATGATCATCATCTACTATGACAAATAAAGAGGTGTCATCTGCAAAAAGTCTAATATCATTAGCAATGTCATTTACTATATCATTTATATAAATAAGAAACAGAAAGGGTCTCAAAACTGATCCCTGGGGGACACCTGCATGTATACTTCTTAGAGTTGACGAAAAGCCTTCTGAAACTACCTTTTGTTGACGATCCGAAAGATAACTTTCTATCCAAGATAAGAGCTAGTCATTTAAGCCAGATAGTTTAAGTTTAAATAAAAGTCCTTTATGCCAAACTTTATCAAAAGCTCTAGATACATCACAAAATACAAACCTTACATCCCTACCACTATCCAAATTACTAACAATTTTATGATATATTTCGATTAACTGATAAACAGTAGAATCGCCTGGTTGGAATCCGGATTGAAACTTTGACAAAAGGTTATTACTCCTCATATAATTATACAAATGTTTAAATAAAACGTTTTCTTTAATATTACAAACAATACTAGTAACAGATATTGGACGATAGTTTAGAGCTGAATGTGGACTACCTTTCCCTTTAAAAATAGGATTAACATGTGCAATTTTCCATAACAGTGGAACCTGTTTAACTGATAGAGACATATTAAATAACTTAGTTAATGGTTTAGAAATAAAGCTAGAAACCTCTTTTTAAATTTTAGGACTGATACCATCAGGTCCAGCTGGTTTATTAACATTCAAAATTTTTAACTGGTCTAAAATTTCTTTCTCAGTGAGGAAAAATTTGTTTAAATGACATGTAGGAGGCTCATTATTATCAGGGATTTCTGGTTCTATATCAATATTGGCTACATCAGCAAAATGATTGTTCAGGATCTATGATTTGTTCAATGGATGAATAAAAATTTGGCCATCATGTTCCAAAAAGGGGGGGGGGGTGATAATCTCTGTTTTTAGTAAAATTTGATACAGACTTGGCAATGCGCCACCATTTACCAGGAGGAATATTTTTGTCAATAAGTTGTGATGTCAGTTTGCACTTATAATCATCTTTTGCCTTTCTAACTAAACTGATAATTTCATTACGAATTTCTCAAAATTTTTTCCAGTGATCTGGTATATTTGAAGTTTTCGCTTTGTGGTGAATTCTATTACGATGTCTTATCTTGTTTTTTATAAAGTTGTTCATAAATGGTTTATCATTTGGTCTAACTGTAATAGCTTTGGTAGGTATATATCTATTGACAGTACTTTCGAATGTTTTGACAAAGTTCATATAAACATCATTTATATTATTTGAATTAAAAACAACATCATCCCAGTCAGTATTATTCAACTGGTTTTTAAGACCTTCATAATCTGCACCCTTAAAATCTCGAATTTGTCTTTTAAACGAGTGTTGTTTAAAAGTTTTAAATGAAATTTCGACTGAAACAGGAGAATGAGAACTGCATATCGGTGTGAGTACAGTAACCGATTTAATTAAGTTTTTGCCATTAGTCACACATAAATCAATACAAGTTCCAGTTTGGGTTGTAAAGTTGGTAGACTCCCAAACAGCATTTTCCAAGTTTAACCGGTTAAGTAACTTTTTTAAAAGAGTTACTTTAGTTCGACATCATATCACAATTGAAATCACCACAAAGGAAAATTGGCAAATTACAATCAAGTGCTTTATCTACTGACTCACTTAATAAGTCCCATATATTAGAATTTGAGTTTTGAGGACGGTATAAAACACCAACTAAAATTTTTTCATTACTACAATTCCTCACTTCAACCCAAAGTAATTCAAGATTGCTTACATATATGTCATTCCGTATAATAAAGTGTAAGCTATTTTTTATATAAATGGTCACACCTCCACCATGTCTATTTCTATCTAACCTAATAGGTTAATGAAACCCATTTAATTTACTTTGGTCATCAGTAATTGACTTGTCAAGATGAGATTCTGATATACAAATAATGTCATACTGGTGAAGTTCATTATTAATGAGATCTAACTTAGGAAGTAAACTACACACATTATTGTGTACTATTTTCAAATTCTTTTTGTTACTCTGATCTGGACCTGGATTTTGCTCAATTCCAGCAACCAGTAACAAAAACTGTATTATACTACTGAGGATAAAAACATTTTTTATGATTATAGGGAGGACTATGTTATGAATAATAGTATAGTTTACAAATTTACAGATTAATGTTAAAAACATTGATCAGTCAAAACTATCAAAACTTATAATGAATATATAGTGAAACATAAGCACATGATGTACACTTTGGACAGATCTTTGAAACCTAAAGCTGACGTATACATTAATAAGCCGGACACTAAAACATAGACGAGATAAAGTACAAAACAAAACATACATGTACAGAACATATATACAAAAGGGAAACATTAATAAATAACAGATGTTGATGATATCAGATATCACTTATCTTGTGATACTGTAATAATATTGAAAAAATTAGCAAGGTCTGTGTTTATGCAATAATCTGTGTTTTTGAATTACAAAGATGTATGGCAGTAATTATAATGTGAAATGTAGAAAACAAAACAAAAGCAAAATAAATAAGCAAAAGTAGGATTACACTTGGCCTGATGTCAGACAAAAATTGAATTAAGCGCAGTAAAATTGACTAGACTTATCTATAGAATATGCTTGACAGAAGTTTAAAAGCTTGACTTAATTTTCAATTTACGAGTGCAGACAGAAGTGAGAAACACAATTTGTCAAATGATTAGGATAATGTATGTTTTAGATTATGGTAATACTATATATTGAGGGATATTGATGTATGTGACATCCTTCACTATTGCAACCATTATCCAGTTGCTTGAGTGTAAATCTCATGTGTAAAATCGAGTTAACTCTGGAAGTAAATAATTAAATTTGTATGTTTACAGCTAACCGGAAATATGAGTATTTTTAAAATTAAACCAAATACGTAGAAAACGTATAATTTCCGGAAATAGTTACAAAATAAAAATAGTTGATTGGTATGAGAGACAAAGAGACAAATATCGTCCCAAGGTTCAAGTTGGTGTTGTAGACAACAAAATAATTATAGATGAACGGCAATTATATAAAAATACATATGGTACTTGACAATATCAAACAAATATGAAAAGCATGTTCAAGTGATTTTATACACACATATTATTTTTTTCAGTTTTTGTTTATGTCGTCAAATATTTCAAACCGATGTCTAGTTCCTTCCTCGTCTGATCCATATACATGACCATTAAAATACCACGAACTGATAATATTGTCATCATGATGTTGGTACAATCTATTTAGGAGACCCTGGTTGAGTTTTGTTATACTTATACTTACTCTCCCCACATGATATTACAGCCACAAAATTATACTTACTCGCCCTACATGACATTACAGCAACTAAGTTATACTTACTCGCACCACATGATAATACAGCAAATAGATTATATTAGTTTAAACATATTTTATTTACTCAAAGTAAAATGGATTGGACACAAGTAAGCCATACTTATGAAGTCCGCTCCGATATTATATTAACTGGCCCTATATGACATTACAGCCTCTAAGTTACAGATAATTCAACTACATGACATTATAGCCACTAAGTTATACTTACTGGCCTTACATGACATTATAGCCACTCAGTTACACATAATCCCACTACATGAAATTATAGCGACTAAGTTATACTTACTCGCCCTACATGACATTGTGGCCAATAATTATACTTACTCGCCCTACATGACATTATAGCCATTAAATTATACTTACTGGCCCTTCATGACATTATAGCCACTAAGTTACACATAATCCCACTACATGACATTATAGCCACTACGTAACGATTACTCTCCTCACATGACATTATAGCCACTAAGTTTCACATAATCTAACTACATGACATTATAGCCACTACGTAACACTTACTCGCCCTACATGACAAGATAGCCACTATATTATACTTACTGGCTCTACATGGCATTACAGCCACTAAATTATACTAACTCTCCCTACATTACATTACAGCCACATAGTTTTACTTACTCGCCCCACATGACATTACAGCCACTACATTATACTTACTGGCCCTACATGACATTACATCCACTTAAGTATACTTAATTGGCCTCACATGACATGATAGCCACTAAATTATACTTACTGGCCCTACATGACACTATAGCTACTAAATTATACTTACTGGCCCTACATGACATTACATTCACTAAATTATACTTACTAGCCCTACATGACATTAGAGCCACTAAGTTGTACTTACTGGCCCTATATGCCATTAAAGCCGTTAAGTTAGACATAATTCCACTACATGACCTTACAGCCACTAAATTATTCTTACTCGTCCTACATGATATTACAGCCAATAACTTATACTTACTTTCCCCACATGACATTCCAGCCACTAAATTATACTTAATCGCCCTACATGACAATACAGCCACTAAGTTATACTTACTCGACCCACATGAAATAAAGCCACTAAATTATATTTACTGGCCCCACATGACATTACAGCCACTAAATTATACTTACTGGCCCTACATGACATTACATCCACTAAGGTATACTTACTGGCCTCACATGACATTATAGCCACTAAATTATATTTACTGGCCCTACATGACATTACATCCACTAAGTTATACTTACTTGCCCCACATGACATTACAGCTACTTATTTATACTTACTGGCCCTATATACCATTATAGCCGTTAAGTTAGACATAATTACACTACATGACATTACAGCCACTAAATTATTTTTACTCGTCCTACATGATATTACAGCCAATAACTTATACTTACTAGCCTTACATGACATTATAGCCACTAAATTATACTTACTGGCCCTACATGACATTACAGCCACTAAATTATACTTACTAGCCCTACATGACATTAGAGCCACTAAGTTATACTTACTCGCCCAACATGAAATTACAGCTACTTATTTATTTTTACTGGCCCTATATGCCATTATAGCCGTTAAGTTAGACATAATTCCACTACATGAAATTACAGCCATTAAGTTATTCTTACTCGTCCTACATGATATTACAGCAAATAACTTATACTTACTCTCCCCACATGACATTCCAGCCACTAAATTATACTTACTCGCCCTACATGACATTACAGCCACTAAGTTATATTTACTCGCCCCCCATGAAATAAAGCCACTAAATTATATTTACTGGTCCTACATGACATTACAGCCACTAAATTATACTTACTGGCCTCAAATGACATTAAAGGCACTAAGTTACGCATAATCCCACTATATATAAACAAGTTGCATCTTTGTACACTACAGATATTTGGTGAAAATGAAAGACGCAAAACTATCTTCCGAGAGAGGAGTTTAGAGCAATGCTGTTTTCTAGTACAACATTTCAAAAGATTCGAAGACAATTAAGGGTAAATAAATTATTTTGAAATAAAGAATTAAGAGTACGTATGATGTTTTTTTTACTACAGACACATCCAGGATTTCTGTAGAAATATTGACAAAAAAAAGTGTCCCCATGTAGGATTTAAAAGAAGGGATGACATTGAAAAACACAAAAGTTGAACTTGAATATTTGTTCAGTCAAAAAACAGGTATGTGTATGGTTTCTGTATATAGACAAATGCCTGATACACAGTCATAATTTAGGGTAAAAGTAAAAGTTAATATTCTCAGTCAGTAAAATGTAGAATGTATAACACAAATTTGTTTAATCAAACAAAGCCTAGTTCCAATAATTAGACAAAGCTTTTGATAGTTTGAAAAAAACTCAAAAATCAAGATGAATGCTTGATCAATTGTTTTTGCTTTACGTCCAATGGCAAATATTTCTTGCATGTTCATGTGAAACAAATACATATGAGAATGAATATATGAACAGTTTGGTCCTCTAATAGGGTTCGTCAGGGTATAAGCATCTCAAAGGAAATAAGGATATATTTCAAAGGGACATGCCACCTACAGACCCCTGAACTTGTTGAACAGAGATGCTGCAATAGTTTTTGAAGTCATCATTCCCACCGAACGTGGCTACGTATTTATACACTGTCCCGCATAGCAAAACGGATGCCCAACTTTAGAAAGGCTTTAACTGTCGGAACGGGATTATTTCCAAGGGGTGTATTGATCTTAGATTTCCCTCTGACAAAAGTATATTTGATAACACGAACAACTTATCGAAACCCAATCACAGCAAAAATCTATCATTTAAAATTAATTCACAGATTTTGAATGTTTGTCCATATTACAAGAACGTCATGAAAGTTCAGGACTAACCATTATCTTTGTTAATTGGTTATTATGTTATAGTTATTGACTAAGCAATATTTAGTTTATTAATTTAGTAATCATATCATCTCTTATTCTGGTTACGTTAAATTTGCTCAAATGGAATAAATATATATCTGATCTGACATCCAAAAAAAACAAACCAAATAAAAGGGGGAGAGCAATGTGTTTAAGCCATGGAAAGTATCCAGCATATTTAAATACAAAAAGTCATGTATGTTTGATAAGATTAGTTTCTAATTGATTTAATACGTAGTAATAAAGAGTCCTTTCTACTTTTCATTCTTGACAGTAAAGCATTTTGTAAAACTCAAGATGTCATTGTTGTATAAACACTCGATCGTTGAAATGTTGAGATGGGAGTGAGTGACCTTAAACCTATTAACCAAATTCCAGTGTACTGTCGGCCCCATAAAATACTGGCTTGCAAATATCAAATCTACACACATTTCATTCAAGTAAAGTGGGGAAAAGAGAATAAAACATAACATATATTACAGACAAAATTATATGTTGTAATTTCATTTTGGGGACTGTGCCCCAAACTGAAAATGATGGATATAGCTTGCTTCGTCATTAAACGCTGCTTTTTAAAAATATGTTATTTTATCATTTTGGGGCTTGTGCCCCAAAATATACAAAATATACAAGATTGCCAATATCAAATCTATACACATTTCATTCATGAAAAGTGGAAAAAAGAGAATAATATAGATTTTCTCTTTTTCAAATAGAAATCGTTGTCCATAAAATGTTTTTTTGTGTTATATTTTTTTTTGTATTTATGCTCAGTATCACTATGCTACTGTAGTTGTGGAAATATGACAGAAATGTGCGAAACAAAAGACTGTGTGCTTGAATCATCCATTTGTGTTAAGCAGTTCACAAAACACTGATAACTTGTACAAAAAATCTGTACAACATTACAACTTGTACACCACATATACATGATATATATTTCATGTATTATGTATTGATTTCAGGATCCAATGCAGGAATACGCAAACAGAAAACAAACGAGTCAATGGATCTCTTACACGTCAGGAATACACACATTGCTATTTTTTATATATATTGCACTCGTTCTACTTGAGTAGTCAAAATGTGTTCACTGTATTTTTCTCTGTCATAAACAGTCAATGACCTGATATCAATTTTCCGGATGAAGTTTTCAATAGTAGTTGCCGACAGTATATTTAATTATTCATGACGACCTCTTCAACATGTCTGTGTTTCCAAAGTAAACAACGGCGCGTGGAACGACTCAGCTAGACTTATTTCTTTTACAATTGTTGAAAAAAACATATTTCACTTGTTAATATTCTTGTTTAAAACCTATAAATCATTATGTTTTATGCTTATTGTTGATATTTTCATTCATACCCAAAAGAATTCGTTCAACATCGGATAGCAAATTAACCTGACGATATCGGGATATGGGTATTTAGTCGGATCTTAACACGTACTTGTGATTTGTTTAAAACCGGTTTTAACGAAGAAATGTCGAAATGTTCAGAACTTAATTAAATCTGTTTTTGGGTAAGATGGTGCAAGCATACGATTTTTATTGCGTCTTACACTTTGAGAAGCGAATAATCTTTAGCTACTTTATTTAAATATTGTGTAAAAACGTTAATTATGAGCTATGAAAGTCAAGTGGCTCAAGCATTTTACTGAGGAAGTTTTAAAAAAATGCAAAGAAATATTTTAACAGTGGGTTAGATTTCATTAGTCTTTACTATCTATAGATTAACAACTTTTGGTTATATTTATAATTTAAAATCATCATTGAAGGTGGAGCGCGATTGCACAGTTAATTAATTATATTGATGTGCCATTTGTATGCAGGAGTGACATTCCTTTGTATTATGTGCCAATTCGAAAAAGTTATGGGAGTATTGTCTCCCTTTAACAGGTTCATTATTTTATAATTAAGTTTAGGTTTCTGATTTAAATTTGAATAGTTACAAAATGTATCAATTCAATATATTTCAGTTTTTGTTATTGGTGTATCAAAAACATTGATGTACGAATATAATTTCATAAATTTACCATACTAGGACGGAGAAACGACTGGCTAATTGATACCAATCCATCGAGTATTGGTCTATAACTTTACACAACACGCACAGGTTTTATACAATGAGACAATAAAAAACAAAAAATCTTCCTATACAAGAACAATCCACTAATAAAACAACTACATCATTAAATAGTATGGCATATAAACGCGTTTGAATATTATATGAAAGTAAAATATAACTATGATGGACTGCCTTCCAACGGTGACTGGGAAATTTGAAATAAGGGCACGTAGGTTTTCGTCTGACCGGCAGTTAAACACTTGAACAAGTGAGGCATACATCTGTCTTGTGTTCATCATTTGCAGAAGGCGTGGCACGTGGTTGCGTAATTGCGGATACAAAATTGGTTAACATTTTTTAGGACTGGAAATTTATGGAGCAGCTGCTTTAATTGCTGATCTTTATCTTAAATGGAGGCCTTTAACACAGAAAAAACTCGCGAATCTCACCATAAGTTGAAAATAGGCTTCCGATTTGAGCGAAATTATGGGATTTATATATATGAATATAGGACATACAATTCTTTTGCATTGAATATTAATTACGATTAAAAATATGTACACCTCACACTAGTGAATGTGTCCTCATTAAAGCAGTTACCTCAAGAACAATATACCATGATAATTGAGCGATCTGAGAAGACATATAGAAATTGGAAGTCAGTGTTCTTCTACGATACATGTAGATTTGATTGGATGTCAATTGTCTGCATGGTTTGTTTCATACTTTTCTTCAGTATTTTTTTGTCGAATACTTTTTGTAAAAGTATTCGGGTATTGAACATCCCCGGTTTCAAATGTTTCATGTACATGTATATACACCTTTGCCTTTTAAATTTTATAGATATTTATATATCCATGGCTTTCACTTTGTTTTGAGCTAGCGCTGCTGATGATGGTAATTTAAGAAAATGGCAAGATTTATTAAGTGTAATTTTCATTTTAGAGAACCAATCTTTTACCAACACCTTACTAATAATATACCAAACGTAAAACAGAAAACCGTTACTTTTACTTTAAAACTATAAGAAAAAGTATGTCAACCTCGTAATGATGAGACAAAAGATAAGGATTTAAATCTATCGTATACATAAATTCTTTTAGAATTTCCCTTATTGATTCCAATTATAACTAAGCAATTTTACACTTTTTGTAACTATTATATATATACAATTATGTTCTGTTACGTTTGTCCGCTAAGTCAGGTGGCCTTGATAGGCAAATTACATATGGTGTTTAGTTATGACCTGTTCAGAGCCCCTTAATCATGATAACTTGTTCTAAATTTAGCACAAGAATAACTGGGACAGGAAATGTTACGTTTAATTGTTATTAAACCGTTCAGTCAGGTAGCCTTGGTAGGCAAATTACATAATATGGTGTTTTGTTATGGCCCGTTCAGAGCCCCATAATTATGATAACGCGTGTTCTAAATTTAGCAGAAGAATAACCCAGACAGGAAATTTCCACATCATCTATTTTTACTTGCACTTATTCAAAATTGTTTGTTAACGTATTTAATTTCAGTCTACTACAGACAATCAAGATGTATACAGGTAAGTTAGCAATAAGAATATTTACGAACAGATGATTTAAGGAACACCATATTAGACATGTGATCTAATTCGGGCTATAATTCTTGGTGATTAGAAAATAATAATATATAATTGATATATATCCAAGAAAAATGGCGGAATTTTTAGTCGCAGATTCTTACGTAGATCTAATGTTAGATAATATGTAAGAAAAACACTGAATAAAAATAAACAATGAATTAGTGTGTATATCTTATAATGTTGGTGTATGAGATAACACGGCTCCACCTTATTCAAGTTGTTGTTCTCTTTAATTGTTATTTTTTACGTAAGTTATCGGTGTAATACTTACTAAGGGTAGACGGGTATAGAGAAGGGTTAACATCTAAGGGGCCTCTGTTTGGATAGGCGGGATGTTGAAATACATAGGCACGTCGGGTCGGAACGGAGTGTGTTAAATCAGGAACACCATGTACCGTTCCCATGTTAAATATGAGGTGCAGGGTGGGACACGTGCATATGCGTTTTACATGTTTTAAAAACTCTTTCTACAATTGAGGAATCTGTCGATGGCATATTATTAAAATGTATCATTACTTAAAATGATAGTTGATGTTTTTTTCTTAAATGATAACAACTGAGTTGTATCATGCAATATAGATTAATTTACTGGTTGTTATTTTCTAATAATCGCTAGGGTGTAAAAGAAAAAAAATAATTGAGGTCAACGCTTTTATATAATATTGTTTGATCATACATGCTTCACTCATAATTTCTAACAGTGAGAAATATAATTAATCTATTGAACTGACTACACAACTCAACAGTGTAATCAAACAAACATGTATGGAAAAATTACTTTCACTTTCATTTTCCCTATTGGATTCCTCGAGAATGTCTATGTCTAAATATATATTTTCAGAAAATCAAATTAAATTGACAATTGATTTATTCTACTTCATTAAAGTATTTGTTTACTTATATAGTTGACATTTACCCAGATCACGTTTACTTTACATATATTTATTTGTATTTTATGGAACTACAATTTCACTGCATTTAAATACAAACTGAATTATACATGTTATAAGCATTGTGACATGTGATTATTCATTTATATAATATCCTACTTTTTACATATCCACCTTTACAACTATATATATAATATGAAACATAGCAGTAACAATCGTTAAAAAAATATGTAAGTTATGTTTTACAAATAAATTTAAAAAAAACATGTGTGTTTAACTGTCTCATTAAGATTTAAAGGGTAGAGTGGAATATTTTGCCCAACATTGTTTTACATGTTTTAGCTAAGTATGTAAATACTGATAATTCGGCACATTTGGCTGTCACTAAAACCCTATAATTCAACATTTTATTTAAATGCGGCAGAACAAATAGTGATGGTAGTAAAACCAGGAAAACATTATATTTAATTTGCCTCACATTGTATCAAATATAGTATGTAAGAAAGAGTTGCCTACGAATATAAATGCATTCGAAACGTAAACAAGATTTCGACAGGAAATTAAAAGAAATAAATAGAATGTACTTAAACACATAGATATATGTACTTTTATCAAGAGATGTGTTAAGTACTCCGTCAACATATAGACTTCGATCTTTTTAGTCAAAGATATTTGTAGGAAGTGTTAGTACTGATTCATGTAGTTCTTAACGAAGATCGAGATGAAGTTATAATTATGATGCCTCGCCGCATTCGTCTTGAAAAGGCATGAAATATTTGCCACTGGACTTTAAAAACAAACAACCACCGTGTTAAACTAGATTCACATGGCTTATAAAAGAACATAGAAATAAAACACAGAGTGGACGTGGCCGGGTACTTGTATAACTCAACATACATGAAAAGCACTTTACGTACAGATCTAAGAGTACTGACAGTTGCTTACAGCTAGTTCAAAGCCACTCACAACTATTTAGAAAATCATGAATCTGAATCTGTAAGTCTGTACCAAACTGATCTGGGGTTTGTCTGACCGGAAAGGAAATTTGATGTTTTTCTATATAATTAACTAAAAAAACTACATTGCTCTCTGACCGAATGATTTTTATATTGGTGTCACGTTGGCGTCGTCGTCTGCGTCGTCGTCGTCGTCGTCGTCCAAATACTTTTAGTTTTCGCACTCTAACTTTAGTAAAAGGGAATAGAAATCAATGAAATTTTAACACAAGGTTTATGACCACAAACGGAAGGTTGGGATTGATTTTGGGAGTTTTGGTCCCAACATTTTAGGAACTAAGGGCCAAAAAGGGCCCAAATAAGCATTTTCTTGGTTTTCGCACTATAACTTTAGTTTAAGTAAATAGAAATCTATGAAATTTTGACACAAGGTTTATGACCACAAAAGGGAAGTTGGGATTGATTTTGGGAGTTCTAGTTCAAACAGTTTAGGAATTCGGGGCCAAAAAGGGCCCAAATAAGCATTATTCTTGGTTTTCGCACAATAACTTTAGTATAAGTAAATAGAAATCAATGAAATTTAAACACAAGGTTTATGATCACAAAAGGAAGGTTGGGATTGATTTTGGCAGTTGAGGTCTGAACAGTTTAAGAATTAGGGGCCAAAAAGGGGCCCAAGTAAGCATTATTCTTTGTTTTCGCATCATAACTTTAGTATAAGTAAATAGAAATCTATGAAATTTAAACACAAGGTTTATGATCACTAAAGGAAGGTTGGGTTTGATTTTGGGAGTCTTGGTCCCAACAGTTTAGGAATAAGGGGCCCAAAGGGTCCAAAATTGAACTTTGTTTGATTTCATCAACAATTGAATAATTGGGGTTCTTTGATATGCCGAATCTAACTGTGTATGTAGATTCTTAATTTTTGGTCCCATTTTCAAATTGGTTTACATTAAGGTCCAAAGGGTCCAAAATTAAACTTAGTTTGATTTTAACAAAAATTGAATCCTTGGGGTTCTTTGATATGCTGAATCTAAAAATGTACTTCGATTTTTGATTATTGGCCCAGTTTTCAAGTTGGTCCAAATCGGGGTCCAAAATTAAACTTTGTTTGATTTCATCAAAAATAGAATAATTTGGGTTCTTTGATATGCCAAATCTAACTGTGTATGTAGATTCTTAATTTTTAGTCCCGTTTTCAAATTGGTCTACATTAAAGTCCAAAGGGTCCAAAATTAAACTAAGTTTGATTTTAACAAAAATTTAATTCTTGGGCTTTTTTGATATGCTGAATCTAAACATGTACTTAGATTTTTGATTATGGGCCCAGTTTTCAAGTTGGTTCAAATCAGGATCCAAAATTATTATATTAAGTATTGTGCAATAGCAAGAAATTTTCAATTGCGCAGTATTCAGCAATAGCAAGAAATCTTCAATTGCACAGTATTGTGCAAAAGCAAGAAATTTTCAATTGCACAGTATTGCGCAATAGCAAGAAATCTTCAATTGCACAGTGACAGTATTGTGCAATAGCAAATATTTTCAATTGCACAGTATTGCACAATAGCAAGAAATATCTAATTGCACAATATTGTGCAATAGCAAGAAATTTTGAATTGATTGGAGTTAGCTTTCTTTGTCCAGAATAGTAGTTGAATCAACTTAAATCATTATTTTATACAATATACAATGTATATTCACTTTTACTACCAATTGATAAATTAAAACAATCTTTACCATTCAGTGATAACAAGCACCTTTTGTTACATTTTAATATTTTATGATGTATTTAGATGAGTAGTTATTGTTGCAAAGTCCATTAGAAATTTGAATTGAGATCAGTTTTGGAAAAAGGGAAAGGGGATGTGAAAAAAATGGGGGGGGGGGGGTTAAATTTTTCTCATTTCAGATTTCATAAATAAAAAGAAAATTTCTTCAAACATTTTTTTGAGAGGATTAATATTCAACAGCATAGTGAATTGCTCAAAGGCAAAACAAAATATTTTAAGTTCATTAGACTACATTCATTCTGTGTTCGAAACCTATGCTGTGTCAACTATTTAATCACAATCCAAATTTAGAGTTGAATCCAGCTTGAATGTTGTGTCCATACTTGCCCCAACCGTTCAGGGTTCAACCTCTGCGGTCGCATAAAGCTACGCCCTGCGGAGCATCTGGTTTGCATATATTTTCTTTGGCGCAATGTTTTAATTCTCAATGTTGACATTTTAGACAAAGACGACAATGATTATCCAGACTGCTCTGTCAAATTACTTAACGAGGAGAGAAGTGAATATGATGTTGACATGAAGTCTAATGGTGGGAAACAGACGAAAAATCCGCAGCGAAAAATATGTACATGTGTTTGGATTAAAAAAAGGAAATGGAAAGTTTTTTTCGGTATCATAGCAGCGTGTAGTATTGGCTCCGTTGCATTGTCATTTTACAAAATGGCGAATTTGTCCCTTGATGAGAAAGGTACGTCAGAAAAAATAGTTCTCTTTTTACCAATTCTAAGTACAATGTATTGACTTTAGGTTTAAGCATAGAGCTGTGTCGGATAGAAATCGACCTTGTGTCCCTACATATATATTAATTTATACATCTCGTAACCTACTTCGGGTTGAAAAAGTTTCGATGGAAAGTGTGTTAGAAGGTATAACTGTTTAAACAAAATCTACAACATGTACAAAACAGACGAACATTCATCTTTAATTTCGTATGTGACTTACATGACTTAATCCACTTCGTCCCAAGGGGGACATAGGGCGACTACAGTTCTGTAGTCGTTTCTGTAACGTAATATTTTTTACAAGTTAGGGGTGTTGGCCCTAAGCTAAACCTTCTACATGAAGGGTCGGGTTGTTCTGTAGGGGGTTTCCATCCCTTAGACGATTGCTGTTGCTAACGAGTTCCATCTACCCGGATTTTCTATTTGGATTAACTTCCATAGCCTTTGACTATTCCCAAGTCACCCACAAGGCAGTGGGGCATTTAACCCATAGCTGGGGCAAGGTTGATGAGAGCCAGGGCGTGTCCACTCGCCGGTGGGCCTGCACTCTGCATCTCTAAGGCCCTTGCTGCTCTGAGATCCCTTGCAAATTAGCCTGAGATACTAGACCCAAGTATCCGTGTATTACCGCGAGGAGGCATTGCAAGAGTCTTGATGGTGTAGAGGCTTTGTACCAGCAGGAGAGGCTGACGCACTCGGCTCTCTTTTCGTCCACAGAGTGGACTAGCTGTATGTGAGTGTATCAAAATTAATTCTTATAAATGTCTATGTATACGGGGCACTTGCGTGAGGTATACGTAAATTTCTATCCGATGCAGCTCAATCAATTATGTCAATCTGAAAGTCATTCCTCATCTATATGAGTGTTTGATAAGTTCTACAAAGACCTCCTCCCCCTCCGCAAAATGGATGGGGTTAAATTTTTATGTTAGCTCAATTATCAAATAAAATATGATCAGATATTTGGTTGAGGAAAGAGCCCCGTCCATAATTGATTGACTTGTTGATGTTTAACGCCACTTTCAACACTATTGTTATACTTCTCCGCGGTCAGTTTTTATTGATGTAGGTAGCCGGTGTCCTAGTGTATACTAAATTTTGTATCGGTAATGAAATTTGAAAAAAGATATTGTAAATCATGACGATTTTCTGATTATTTTTAAAATGTTTTTTTGATTATATTATGGTTTTATATATGTAGTTTACATAACATGAATTTATGTGGTTAGTCTTTATTATTGTATATATGGTAAAAATATATTACCCAACCTGTATATTTTCAGAGATATCCAGTATGAAAAAAGACATATTAGATATGAAACAACAGAGGAAAAAATTTGAAAATGACATTAAACTATTGTATGCTGGACATTACGATCAAAATGACAACTTGGACACATTAGAAACAGGTACGTTACATATCTAGAGTGTTTAGGGAGCAACCATTTAACTTCAAGGGGACGGGTTAGTTTTAGAGTGTCCTAGAGTGTTTAGGGAGCAACCATTTAACTTCAAGGGGACGGGTTAGTTTATGTTTTATGTTTCTGTCATTTATTTTTTTTTTCATATGCTTGACGTTGAAGAATGTGTATTTTGGATCAAATCGGGGATAGGAATATTTTGTTTTAGGAAAAAAACATACCCCTTTCCTTTTTGAAATTAAATGGTTGTTCCCTTACTGATGTTCAGGGGATAAAATATATATATATATATGTCTTGACATATAGAAAGTATAATGCAATACTGAATGATTATAGCTTGCTCAAAGTCCAACGAAAAATATGTCAATGAGGCTGTAAATATTTAGTTAGTTTCACTTTTATTATTGGATTTATATTTAAATATATTTTTTGAAAATTCATGAAGTTGACAATTGATTGATACTTGATAATTTATTTCGTTGACCTTAAACCATATCATCCTTTATTTGTATTCAGTTATTTGCAAGTAATAAAACTACGTTTTTACTACATTTTAATATTCATTTAGTGTTTTAGAATGAAATATGATCGGCAACTCTATGAACTTGTATTTAACTTTACAACTGTGAATATGAAATTTTGTTTTAAGTAACTGTTAGAAAAAATAAAATCGTAAGGTAGAATAATTAATAGACAATGTATGCATTCAACAATCCCTTTATTAGAAATATCGCTTTAATAAACGATCGAATATTTGCTCAATGTGTTAACTATCTATCTGAGGAACATCGCCAATTTTCATTTGTCATGATAGTCGACCATTAAAAACCTTAGGGTATAGATTTGAGACAACAACAAATATTACCATAAACTATTATTTCATATTTTCGTGACGGGGAATTTTATAACGATATGGACATTTTCCCATTTGTGAATGCTGAACGTTTCCCAATAACTGCTTGCCTCCATTTTATTAGAACTTATTTTTATATAAATGGAAGGTAATTTATATATATTTCTTTGCAGTGCTTCAGAATATAACTGTGACCTTTAATGAGCGCATCAACAATCTTACAACAGAGCTTAACACATTAGCTAAAAAATACGAACGTCAAGGAAGACTCCAAGTGGAAATGCAAAAACAGATCGATGCAATGGGAACGGAAAATAGAAAGAAGTTTGAAGAATTCAACCAAAAGATGGTTGTTATGATGCAAAAATTAAATGATATGATTGCATCACAAGAAGCTCTGAAAAATGAATTAAGAGACACTCAAAGTAGTTTACGTAGGGAAACACAAAACGCAGTGGATAAGATACGAAATGATTTCAGAGCTGCACAACACAAGTTAGAATCTGACTATAGAGAAACTCGGAACTCACTCAATGAACTTAAAGCAAGCCAGCAATCTCTACGCAGTATGTTACTTGGGAAACGTAAGTTAAATTATTAAAAAACACAATCTTGTTATGGAACGACCATTTTACTTTAAAAAAGGGGGTGTATGTTTTATTTTTTAAAAAATATTCTGATCATTAATTTGATGTCAAAAATTTATTTAGTAAAGCTTCAGGTAATCGCTTGAATGCAACACACTAATAATATGACGAACCACAAAAGTCTTTACATTGTCCGAGACACTTGAAGTTACTAGAAGTTTTTGTCCGAGACACTCGAAGTTGCTAGAAGTTTTATATGAATCATATTGACTTCCGATTTCCATAGGTTTGAGTGGTAAAAAACGAGAGTGGACAAAACATTTTCAAATAAAAGTATGATACTTCAAACTAATTGTTCGGTTAACCATTCTGTCACACGTCAGACTAAATATTGAATGTAAGGATATGTGGTACGTGTGATTGCTCCTCATCATATACCAAATAACTAAGATGTTAGCAACTGCAGGTCCCTATAAGGCCGTAAACCATGAGCAAAACGCCTACCAAATAGTCAGCTATAAAACACGTGACAAAATGTGAAATATTGCAGTTGTGAATCTTTAGGGGTTCAAACATTGGACATCACTTACATTGTCTACAATATAAATCGGATAAGATCTGTCATTTTTACTAAAATCACTGTCAGTTTTGAACATATGTAATCATTCATAGCAGTATTCATAAATGTTTATATTTTATTTAATTGTTTAGTTTCAGATCTAAAGAAGCAAGTTCAAACCAAACCAAATGCCGGTCCGATTACTCGAAGCTCTGTTGGATTAATTTTAGTTTTACTGTTATTCATCCGTTTATCTTTTTGATTGGTTCTTAATTCACCGGGCGTTTTAGAAAAGCGGCTCCTGATGAACGTTTCTGCACCCTGTGCAACGACGGAACTGTCGAAGATGAGAAACACTTCTTACTATACTGTAAAGCTTTCAATAATTTGAGTCACATGCCATTTGAATCAGTGAACATTGATATTTATAACATCAATGGTAGTACATTTGCAAATTTGGTGACATGCATTTCATCAAAGACAAACAGCCAAATAATGGAATTTATTTTTCTGTAAAAGAGAAGAAGTAACAATTTCACATTAATTTTGCTTATTGAAAATATGAACTTTAAGTTTAAGGTGACTTATAGGTCCAATTGAAGGATGTAAAAGGTGTAATTTAAAATAATCAATGATCAAAATAATCGGGTTGTTGTCTCTTTGACACATTCCCAATTTCCATTCTCAATTTTATTGTATTATTAAAATGTAATATTATTTATTCTTATGTACACATGTCACTATAATCATGATCATAAACGATATAGTTACACACTCTTCACAACGATAAACTCTATGTGATATTTTGTACTTGCAATAAAGCCAATATTTTTATTTGTAACACGACTTTATAATCTTTATTTCAACGAAAAAAAATGACTTATTCAAATATAATAAAAAAGATGATATCGTATGATTGCCAATGAGACAGTTCTTCAAAAGAGACATAATAACACAGAAATTAACTACTATATGTCACAGTACGGCCATGTAAACAGTCATGTATACTATAGACTGAGGTCGATTTAATCATTGACAAATTGTATGTACACTTCTCTAGACAGAATGTGGCACTCTGGATATTTTTATGTCGCTTGTTTCTTGTCTCCTTGTCGTATACACCACATGATAAGTTACATTGTTTGCTGCTTGGCTGAAGCCCATATGGATTTTACTAACCGCATATGAATCTTTACAAAAAGGTTTACTATAAGTTCGCATTAAAGACCAGACATTTCATCAATATGTTATATTGTTTGATTGTTTGATGCGTAACGTCCAACAGCAAATATTTCATATATGTTCAGGACGAGAAATTTTACAATAAATACAATTTATTAGGCCTTGAACATGAGGGCGTCACGGATAAGGTCGGGGAAATTTGGAGTGTCATATAAAAATGAATGCAATTGGATAGGGACATACATTTAGCCTTTCTATACATACGGAACCCTCGAAGAGTTGGCCAAAGGTTCTTAACGTACAAAGAGCATACACTCTCTCTGCAGGTTGCACCGGGTCCCCATTCAAAAAGTAAAATCACAAAAATACTGAACTTAGAGGAAGATCAATTGGGAAAGTCCATAATCACATGGCAAAATCAAATAACAAAACGCATCAAAAACGAATGGACAAGAACTGTCATATTCCTGACTTGGTACAGGCATTTTCAAATGTAGAAAATGGTGGACCAAACCTGGTTCCACAGCGCCAACCCTCTCACTTTTGTAATGACAGTCTCATCAATTTCCGATATTTTTACATTGATGCGTTAAATAAACAGACACAATAAATATAATAGTCAAAATATGGGTACATCAGTCATCATCGTTTAACAATTTTAAAAGGAACAATTTAACAGAACACAAAAACATCTACTATCTACGAACACATTTATTGAGTGTCTGACGTCAGAAAATTTTATACGTCACATAAATTTGTCGTTCAATGTGCGTACAAACAATTTAAAATTTTTTCATGGGAATGTTCAAAGAGGACGTGACTTCGTACTTGTATATCCCACCCACCCTAACGGACGCCATACATTGACAAGGAATTTTACGACAGTCTGAAAAAAGGTTATCATTTTATTCACCAGTCACCCTTGATAAGATTTCTGGTGACCATGCAGAGGAAGATAGTATTGAACTTGGTCAAAGTGTGTTTTCACCGCCAAATACAGTGTAAACGTGACAAACGTCTAATATTGTCAACTAAGATCATACACTCGATAAATTTTACCTAGTAGTACATATAATTCTGATTTAAAATTCAATCTGGGGAAAAGTTTACATTGGCCTTTGTTCTATCTGACGTCCAGTGGCAAATATTAACTGATTCAACAGATGAGGCAAATTAAAAAAATCATTACATTTGAATGATGCCTGTTCAACAGACGAATGTAGCTAAAACCCTGGATGGCACTTTGAGCTTTGAGTACAGTTACTAAATCTCGAAGTACATGTAGTATGTCTGTTCATATGTTACTATTAATATCCATATATATAATTGTATATGAATCCACGAGCTCGTTCTATTTTTTCTATATTAATCCGAGAGATGGCGGACATTTCTTCCCCAAGGTTATCACCAGCCCAGTAGTCAGCACTTCGATCGATGTTGACATGATATGGGCATTTCAATAACATAATTGATAGGGGTGCCGCTGGGTTTCTGTTATTCCACCCTTTTCATATATATAATTTAGATTTCAAAAATATATACCTATTCATATATTGCGTAGGTAAAAATGTTGCATTTTCCCATATTGTTTGGGTTTCGTTTGGTGTGTAATGTACCAGTAGAATATTAAAGTGCAAAATGAGAAAAAAGATGGTTGATAAAACGCAGCCAGGAACAGCAAGAAAGATGACAGACAAAGTTATGGGAACTTTATTGACCTTATATATTTCTGATAGTTTACCCGACCTATTTACATGTTTTAAAGCTAGAAAAGGTGACCTATTCCAGCGTGCGTCCTATCACCTTGTAGATAGGAAGTGCCTCCCCCCCACGGAAACAAAACTTTGAATGTTTCGAAAAACTAAGGATTTTTTTGTTATCCCAGGCATAGATAGCCTCAGCCGTATTTGGCACAACGTTTTGGAATTTTGGGTCCTCAATGCTCTTCAACATTGTACTTGTTTGGCGTTGATAACTATTTTGATCTGAGCTTCACATATGGTCACCGGTGAGTCTTTTGTAGACGAAACGTGCGTCTGGCGTACTTCGTATAAATACAACCTTGGTACGTTTGATAACTATTAACTCATCAGATACATACAAATAGAATTACATCTAACGAAAAACACATGGACGTGGTCAGGTACTTATACATCACAACAACAAAAGAGACACCAAGTACATATCTAAGAGAACTTGCAGTTACTGACGGCTATTTCAAAGCCAAGAACAACTAGTATAAAAATAAAATAATGCATCTACCGACTAAAGCAAATATAGGTGTTGAGGTCTAAATGTTTGGGTAAAAAACCTTTCAAGTTGAATTTGGTCACAACTGCAAACATATACGTTAAGTTTTCGTTTAGCGATCTAGTCAATATCAGTAGATGTATATGTCTGGCTTTTACATTTAAAGCTCTTTTGTACAGTCTTGACTGTGTATCAGCTGTTTATTCATTATGGTTTCATAATCTTTTATTATATATACTAATAAATAAAAATCATAAAAATATTAAAATCCGAGGAAAATTAAAAAAGGGAAGCTTACACAGATCAAACGAATGAACATCAAAATGTCATATATCTGACTTGATACAGACATTTCATATGTTGAAAATGGTGGATTAAACCTGGTTTTATGGCTAGATAAACTTCTTACTTGTATGACAGTCGCATACAATTCCATTAATTTGACAACAATGTGTGAACAAAACAAACTGACATGATAGGTAAATAAGTAAAAGCTAGAAGTACAGCACTTCAACAACATTGTGTTATTATCTTTTAAGATTAAAATCACTATAAAAAAAACAAATTTGTAAACACACATTTTCAATAACACAATATCGGGCATGTATAAGTACGTGTACAGAGTCACATGCCAGGACAATAGTGGCCAAATTCAGATATAAAGGCCAACTTTGCATGAAGAAGCTGGAATCTTTATAAGCATGTTTAATAGATATATATCAACTACTTAGGTTAAACTTTATCACTTTATAAAGCAGTTTGAATAGCTATAATTTCATTATAATCACTTTCAATTTTACCCAGAATTTCCGACATAAGTTTTAAATTATGTAGGTAAAAAATGTTTGTGCTTTCGAAGGAACAACACATTTGTATTTCTCTTCATGCTCAGTCAGTATGCGTTTCCATATTCTGCACAAGGACACTACATAAACCATGTTGCAATAAATCAAACGTAAAAAATAAAATCCCAGCCGCACACTACACTTTTTCAGACTTTTTGCGCTTGCTCTTTACCGTTTTCACAAATCTGCATTGTCATAGAGCATGCCGATTTCCACAAATTAGTATTTCGATTACATAAACAAATATATTACGGACTTAGACCTCTCTCACCGGTCATACTGGCCGCACAAAGGAACAACACAATTTATCACTTGTATTATTCATTCATAAATCTATGTTTACAATAGTAATCACTGACATCAGTGATTATATTATAGGATAATAAAAGTTATCACTTGTTCTAAATTCAGAAATTAAAATTTACCCAAACAAATCTACTTTCATATTCACTTATCAGGGTTTGTTGTGAGATTGTGGTTTGGTCTCACTCTGCAACTAATATTAAATATGAATAAAGGTAAGTTCTTAGAATATATTCAAATTTGTCGAATGAATAATTTCATTCTGAAAACACATAATTTAGATATATACTAGGTTGTGACTGGCAAAAAAGTTATTAAAAGTATATTTGAGAATGATACTTTGGACGCAAATGGATACTTCTATAATCGGGGATTCCTAACTTGAAAATATTTATAGAATAACTAAGAATAACGAAGAATGCAACGCCTATTGTTGTATGACGTCAGAGAAGTGAAATAACAACGTTTATTTCATATGTGAAATTACCGTTTTTTTTTACACTAGGAAATTAATGTAATTCACTGCAACCAATGTAATAAACGAATCTAATAATACAAGAAACAACCAAGTGTCAGACACAAATGGTTCTTACGTATATGTGTCATATAATACAACCCTATAGTCACATGATCGCCACATTCGAGGTATTAGTTTTTTTTTTCTTTTTAAGTAACTATTTTAATCCCTTTCCTAAATTATGCAATATTTGAATCATAAACCTTTAAACACAATAAAACATAGACAACAAACGCATCTGCCGACAAGCAAAAATTCTTCGACTTTGATACTGATTTTGTCAAGTTCAACATAAATAAACGAAATAGTACAATTTATATCTATGCTGTGGATTCATTTATTTTCGTGGGCATCAATTTTCGTAGATTCAGTAAACATTTCATTTTCGTGGATATTTTATTTCGTGGTTTTGTCAAAGTCTGCATACAAGCCTATATAACATTTTTATATTATAAACATTTGAATTCGTGGTTCGCCTTCACCCACGAAATCCAAGAAAATTGATATCCAACGAATAACAATGATTCCACAGTATTTGATGTTGTGTCACACGTCTCTATGTTGGCATTATATATACAGCTAAAGACAACAATTTCCATCCAGATAGCTCTGAAAAATTCATTAACGAGGATTCAGCCGACGTGAAAATGGATTTAACGTCACACGATGAAGAAAAAAGGAAGTACAGCAGCAAAGTACATGTTCTGTGTATAGAAGAAACAAATGGCCATGTTCCGTTGGTATTTTAAGTCTGTAGTATCGGCATTGTTGGTTTAACCTACAAACTCAGTGGTCTGTCTCACGACAACAAAGGTACGTCTATAATGCTGGTTTTTATTCAGTAAGAAATTTCAATATTTAATCGCCCCGTGTATAGAGAAGTTGTGATTAACCTAAATAGAGCATTGTACTAAGGATTTTTTTATCCCAGGAATAGATTTTATAATCATTGTGAAGAAAAACATAATTTGAACGACAAATCTTTGTTTTACATGTATCGGTAAAGGAGTAGGTCCAGTAAGACCCCTTTTTGGCCCCAAAATATAGCAGTTTTACAAAATTGTTAAAATGTAAACTTTTAGTTATTTATTGCACAGTAAAATGCTTCTGCTACATAAATATGGGCTATTTTTGACAATACAATGCACATATATCGGGTACTAGCACCATTAAGTCATGCTAAATTACTGAATACTTCACAATTCTAGCATTTTAGTTAAATTTGAGACGGTTTTCGTGTAAAACGAAAGTGGCCGCATTCGTGTTCATCCTTAATATTGAAATGTAAGTTGCATTTTACGATAATACATAACATACATGATAAAGGTTGAGGATGAACACGGATGCGGCCACTTTCATTTCAGACAAAAACCAGCTGAAAAGTGACATTTTTCGGCATATTTGGTAGATTTTTCATATTTCAGCTTGAATCGGTGCGTTTTTTATGACTAAGGCAGTCAAAATCTTTCACATAAACTAATTGATTCAAATAAAATAGACACTTAAGTGTTTAAAAAGTGTTCAAAATCTTTTGTCAGATGAACCTGAAAGTTGAGGCCAAAATCAGCCCTTACCGGACCTACTCCTTTATTTTATATCTTTGTATTATTTTAGACATATCCAATATGAAAAAGGGCATATTGCACACCAAAGTTCAAAGTAAAAAATTCGAACATGATATAACATTGTTGTTTTTTGGGCAGAGCCGCCAAAACAAAGATTTAGACAAAGCGGAAATTAACAAGTATGTAAAATATCAATTACTACAGTACATACAATTCATAACCAGTGGTCTTCAATTTTGTTTTTCAGTCCTAGATATACTTGATATAAGTGATCAAATATTAAAACAGAACTTTGTCATCATAGACTATCCCCTCGCATAACAACTCAATGATGATAAAAGACTTACTGGAAAAAAGTAAAATCACAAAAATACTGAATTCGGAGGAAAATTCAAAAAAAAAAAGTCCCTAATCAAATGACAAAATCAAATGATAAAACACATGGAAACACAAAGAATGGACAACATGTGACTTGGTACAGGCATTTTCATAAGGTAGAAAATGGTGGATTGAACCTGGTTTTATAGCGCTAAACCTCTTACGTGTATGACAGTCACATCAAATTTTGTTATATTTACAACGATGCCTGAACAAAACAAACATAATAAGTAAAATAGTCAAAATATGGGTACAGCAGTCATCACTGTGTTACAATCTCCAAACCAACAAATATTTCACAAAGAAGTAAACAAGTATGCTACAGTTGTGAATCAACTTTAACATCATAAGCTTTTACTTAAAGAAGCTACCTTTTTCAAATGAACTGTAGTGATTTTTGCCATGTTATACTTATGTTTCCTTTGATAATTGACTGTTTTATCTTCAATCTTTGAGACCAAAGCGGTTTGTTTTTAAATTAGTTCAATATAAGGTTCTTAATATAATGTTTGTGCTGATAAGAATTTGAACTCTTTTCTAACATTTAAAGTTTTAGGGGTCTGATCTTGAACAAATACCTATATACAGAATAAAAACCGATAGGTTAGTCGTTTGTTTGTTGTCTTTCTAATGTAAAATATAAATGATCTGACTGTATTATTTATATCACGATGTCCGTCGCACCACTGAATTGGACTATTCGTTTTTCAGTGCTAAAGAATAACACCATGGTTTTTCGATAGACTTACAAAAAATCTGAGTAACTTAACTTCAGACTATGGACGGCATATCAAACTTTAATTGAAAATGCAATACAAGATTGATGACATAGAAACTGAAGATAGCAAGACGTTTGTTGAATTGAAACAGAAACAAATCAATCAGAAGTTGAATAATATGACAAAGGCACAAGACATTCTTAGAAATGATCTAAACGAAACTCGAAGTAAATTACAGAAGGACATGGAACGAACAGTACAAAGTCTACGAATCGAATTCGAAGCAGCACTTTGCAAGTTTGAAGCTAACTACAGAGCGGGTCAAGACTCACAGAACGAACTAAAGGCAAACCATCAAAATTTACTTAATACAAGTGAGTTATTAAAAACAGATTTTTTAAAAACTTTTACAGTTTTTACTGTATTTTTTTATTGTAACTTGGGAAGTGACAATCATCCAGTAATAAAATGAAAATTGTTTAAAGGATACATATTTTAAAGCTTAGTAGTCAACAACGATGCAGACGTTTTTCTGAGAAACATGCATTTCCATTTTCCATTCTATTAAAAAAGCTAAAAAAGACGTACTAATTGCAAGACCATAAGTTTTTACATTCTGTGGTTTTGAGGGTACATGTAAATCATCAGTAATAAAATATGACATTGTACATGTTGTATGCTATACATTTTCTATATTACAACCTGATAACACTAACTTATTGATATATGAGTAAGTAGGAAGATATCAAAGAGATATTGCGACTTACATATATACAATAAGAAGTAATGCTCACTTATGCTAAACCTTTAAACAAAACAAAAAGATACAACATGTATACTAAAATAATTCTAAAAACCCAACATTTCATTTTCTTAAAAATATATTATTATTTGATTGAGGTCAATGAATAGTTAATGGGCTTAATATATTATTGTGCCTACAAATATTTTAACTATATAATAAGCATCAATATCTCTGTTCACTTCTCCTATATTAAACTAGGAAGAATTTGTTTGATTGACAATTAATATATTTTATGTTGTTTAGTTTCAGAAATCAAGAACTATATGCAAAAACAACCAAAATACTGGTTAGAATACACTAAGGTAGTGTTGGAATAAACATTTTTTAGGACTGTTATCAGTCCATATAACAGTTGCATAAAGTGTGTGTCTGACTAGATATTGACAACTGTATATTCCGCATCTTATTTGTACTATTACATATATATTTTTTTCCATAGTTCTAACTCGATTTTCACTTTTCCTGGTCAGATGATTATTTTTATATTATCAATGTGTGGGACGGACGATAGAACGGAAACAAGTAAAACGATATTCGCTCGGTATTTTGTCTAGGAAGCAAAATATATAAGCATAAATGATGTATTTTTTTTCATAAGTCACTACAAAAACACTTTGTGGTAGTTTTAGGTTTTTGCATTTTCAAGTCATACTATGTTTCAGAACAAATCTTGTAATGCTTAGATATGTATGCATTGCTTATAAAGGAATTTAGAAGGGTTATGATTTAAAGCTATTTTATATAAATTTGAAGAAATGGATTAAATAGAATAATATATTGTATTAGTTTATGTAAAATTGTTATTATATTCTAAATTATTATGTTCCTGGCAACTCAAAAGGTTTTTTTATTCACAGGACTACTCCACTGGCATTTGAGCAGTGAAGTACAATTATAACAAGCAATCTTTATATTGAAGAATATATGTGTTGTAAAAAAAAATCAGCAGGTTGTTAGTAATAGCAGGAACATATATATTAAACTAGAAAGTTATACATCATGCTTGGAGCACACCAATTAAAAAGATTTCACCTGGTCAAAGATTAATAGATTTGAAATAACATCCACTCCAAATTACAATATCCTGTAAAACTTTTAAATCACCAGGCCTTTTAAATTCACTAGATAAGTAAAGTTATACACAAGTTTAAGAAAAATATGTTTTACCTGTAAAACATACCTGCTCCATGATAATTAAACCTTATTTAAGTTGTTCTTGTATGCCATGTCTTTAAATTTGACAAAACATGTTTAAATTTTATTAAAAACAAAACAAAACTATCAATTGCAATACATTTCCAATTTTAAAAGGTTATAATCAATGCACGGTTGCAAATAACAATGTAGGGAAGTTTCATAATCATGATTTTATAAACTCTTGGAGAATATATATATCGATGACCATGGCACTTTAAATGAAGGCAGGCATCGTAGGTAAACGGACAGAAAGTCACAGGACATAAAGTCACAAATTTGATAGGACAAAGAGTCACAAATAATCTGTTGACAATTGTTTGAATATTTAAAAGAAAATATCTTGAAATATTTACTTATTAACACATATATTTATATTAAAGTTTAGGAAATGTGTCATTATACTTGAAAATCAAGATTTATTAAATTTGAATCATGCAAAAGAAATGTTTCTTGGCACCAAGAAGCTATTTAAATTCCAAGCCACTTTGACATTTTGGTTTTTTAACAATTATTTGATCATCTTTGATAAGTTTCTGATAAATTTTGTTTACAAAGTTGGTTTATATACAATAATTCAACAATGATACAAAAATATTTGTAGAAATAAGCGTCCTTTATTCAAAGAAAATAATCAGAAAAAATGAATTGTGACTTTCTGTCCTACATTCGCGTCGTACACCCTCGTAAGCCGCCTCTTAATTTTGTAAAGAAATGAAGCATGATGATCTAAAACTTTGAAAAAAATGGTACAAATAAAGGTTGCAATACTTATATATTAATTATCAATATAACAAATTAGTGTTATTGTTGTAAAATAATGACATAAATCTGTGTGTGTGTGTGTGGGGGGGGGGGGGGGGGGGGACAAGATCAAAATCACATCTGCATGTCAATTTTTATATTTATTTCAGTGTTTTTGTGCTTTTAAAGTAGTTTTATTGTGATGGAGATTGAATATTGTACACCTGGGAATAATATAATATTATAAGGAATAATATATAATGATGTTCCTGGGTACACAGACTGGCCACATTAAGGGCCAAAATTGATGACTCAATATTTCTTATATGATCAATAAAATGTCATTTAAACTAAGTTATAGGGGTTGCCATTGTATCAAACTTGTAATCTGCTACAATTTTTTGTAATAATTGCATTCATTTAATCAGTGTAGGATGGAAAATGCAAGAGGGGGAAAAATGGCGCCAATGGCATTTCGGGATGAGACCGCGAATGATGCCAGGTTTCTTTATTAATACCAATATAATGACATTCAAACTACATAGAGCGTGAGGCTAGTTTACTAAACTTGTAATCTGTCGCTTCAAATTTGTCATGATCGGATTTGTTTTATCACAAAAGAATGGACAATGCAATCGGATAATACATAAAAAAAAATGGCGCCAGTGGCATTTTCAATGATCGAGAATTTGGCCAACATAATAAAACACTTTACATAGAATAAATCACTCTCATATTGGTTACCTCATATGACAAAATATATCTTCTTTACGCTATAACTTACCAATTCACGATAGTTGTTGAACGTGTGGAATTATGTGGATGATTCATTAGCAGTCACGATAGCTTTCAGTCAGATGCTTCCAGTCTCCATTAATCTCGCGAAGTCTTGTGTAGTACGGGATTTCAATAATTTTATACTGAAAAGCGTACGAGATTCATTTCCCGTTAGATATACTATTCCCAGGTAATAGGTTGATTTTATTTGGTAACAAAATTGACAACCATATCACATGATCTCCATATGAAATACAAGAAGTTTAATCCTGTAGCAGTATATCGCCTATTTTGTTATCAGAAGCATCGGTTTGAAGTATGAAAATTTCGGCAACTTTAAAACAGGAGCTTGTACTAATGCATTCTTCAAACTTGAACAGACTTTTTCATGACTATCTTCCCAACGTACCTGATTTGGTTTTTCCTTTATTGTCAGATAAGTAATCCGACTAGCTATATCTGAGAAATTGGGAACAAACTTTCTGTAAAATTCAGCCATGCCATGTTTTTTTGTTGTCGGCCTATGAGCATTTTTAATCTCCTCAATTTTATCAGGGTTTGGTGAAAGACGATATGTTCAACAATGTGACCTAAAACCTCAAGACTGCTATTTGCTGTATACCATCTCGAGGGTCCTGCCGACAGATAAGCAGATGCCGACCTCTCAGTTGGTGATTGAAGAAAGTGTGTTCACTATGGTACCCTTTTAAATGTTTTCTCATATAACGTACAACGGTAGCACCACTATTGACCAAGCCGAATGAAAGAACCATGAATTGGAACAATCCTCTAGGTGTTTGGAATGCTGTTTTAGGTTTTGCAGAATCCCCAAGACCGATTTGCCAATATCCTTTGGTTAAATCAACTTAAGATATAAACGTATAACCAGACAACTTTGAAAACATTTCCTCTATATGACCCAGTATGTCTGCGTCTACAATTGTAATACTATTTAAACCTCTAAAATCTATACAAAAACCATTACTCTGATCTTTCTTCTTCACAATTACAAATAGGCACGAATACGTACTGATCGCTCAATGATATTCATTTCTATCATCTCATCGACTTCCTTTTACACCGTTTCCAACATAGCATATTGTATGGAATAAGGGATTAAATCGAACAGTATCACCAAAAGTTAACTTGATATCGCATTTGTCCTACCTGGAATAACTGTTAACATATGTGGGAACTTATCTAGTAAACACTTTACCTTGACTGTTTCATTTTCTTTTATTAAAAGCTTCGTTGATATGAACATATCGTAGTGTCTTATTAGCACATGCAACAGGCGTTCTAATCAACTCACTTTCATAATTGTCTACTTCATCTGCATCCATATAAGTCCTCGGCAATTAAAAGAAGCGTATATTATTGTTAAACGTCCCTTTTGTTAATTGTTTTGTATGTCTATTTCTGTTAATAGGTCCCCCAGTTACTGAACACTTGCCAATGTTATTCCTGTTTTTAAAACAAATTCTCTACGGAAGTATCAAATCATAGACCGATGTCCTTGATGAGTTTTCTTAGAAAGGTTATGGGAATATGTGTATATAAGCATATTTACAACTAATTACTTGAAAATAATATTTTGATGGACAGCAAGTGGATTTACGCCTGGTGACTCGGCTATCAATCAATTATTATATTTGACAAACGACTTTGGGAGTGCTTTAGACGAAGGTAGGGAAATTCAGGTTATATTTTGTGATATAAGTAAAGCTTTTGATTACGTTTGTCATGAGGGGTTATTTCGTAGATTATAAGCAATTGGTATAACATGTCATTTGCTTCACTGGGTCAAAGACAACGAGTAGTTATTAACAATAAGACGTTAGGATTGCGGGACATTAATAACGGTGTTCCTGATGGATCAATTATTGGTCCTCTCTTTTTTTAATATTCATAAATGATATTGTTGCCGAAATAAGGGATGCCAAGAAATTTATACATGTAAACAAGACAAAATCAGAAATAAAACTTTTTGACAGATTACACAAGTCTGTAAGTGGACAATCCAGTAAATTATACATTAAAGCTTAATGATGATTTAAAAACAAGCAATACTAGTTTAACATGTTTGAGACGTGGTTGATTAATTTTAATGCAAATAAAACTGAGAGCATGACCATATCTCTGAAACTTAAAAAAACAATTCATCCACAGCTTTCAGTGAATAATATCCCCTTAAACTCTGTACATGAACAACCTTATTCTTCTTATATCTGGCCAGTTTTTGAATATGCTGATGTTGTTTGGGATTCATCTACATTGAATTTAATCCACACAATTGAAGGCATCCAAATAGAGGCTTCGACAAGAGGAACATGGTTAACATCTATTTATTTACTATATAAGGAAAAAGTAAAATCACAAAAATACTGAACTTAGAGGAAAATCAATTCGGAAAGTCCATAATCACATGGCAAAATCAAATAACAAAACGCATCAAAAATGAATGGACAAGAACTGTCATATTCCTGACTTGGTACAGGCATTTTCAAATGTAGAAAATGGTGGATTAGACCTGGTTTTATAGCGCTTACCCTCTCACTTTTATGACAGTCTCATCAATTTCCGTTATATTTACATTGATGCGTTAGCTAAACAGACACAATACATAAAATAGTCAAAATGTGGGTACATCAGTCATCATCGTATAACAATTTCAAAAGGAACAATTTAACAGAACACAAAAAACATCTATCTACAATCACATTCATTGATTTGTGTGTCTGACGTCAGAAAATTGTATACGTCACATAGATTTGTCGTTCAATGTACATACAAACAATTTTAAAATTTACCTAGGCAATGTTAGCATACAGGGTTAAAAAATCAAAAGTATGTAAGAATAAATATCGGGATGGGGAACACTAAAGGATAGACGAGAGGCCTACAGACTTACATATTTGTACAAAATGTCTAACAATAGTACTCCTTCTTATCTTAATAATATTTTACGTTAAAAGTTCCATAATATACATGAATATCATACGCGTTATACGAATGATTTCATATCTTTTGCAGCAAGAACAACATTATACCCTAACTATTTCCTCTCATAATCTTGGTACCTTTGATAACTGTTTACACCACAGGGTCGATGCCACTGCTGGTGGACGTTTCGTCCCTGAAGGTATCACCAGCCCAGTAGTCAGCACTTCTGTGTTGACAAGCATATCAATTATATGGTAATTTTTTTTATAAATTTCCTGTTACAAAACTTTGAACTTTTAAAAAAAACTCAGGTTTTTTCTTATCCCAGGAATATATTACCTTAGCCGTATTTGACACAACTACTTGGGCATTCTGGGTCCTCAATGCTCTTCAACTTTGTAATGGTTTTGCTTTATAACTATTTTGATCTGAGCGTCATTGATGAGTCTAGTGTAGACGAAACGCGCGTCTGTCGTATAAAATTATAATCCTGGTACCTTTGATAACTGTCTTAGGTCTGGTAAAATATATCATGCGAGAAAATGAATGTGGATGTCTTTTAACTTTTTTTTATTAAGCATTTTCTATTTACAAAAATACATACTTTTGAAATTGTGTTTTTATAGTTATATAGTCAATAATATATTGGAAAAAAAATGAAAATAAACTAAAGAAAAGCATAAACACTGCCATGTTTTTGCTGCATTTTTATCTAATGAGTACGCAATACGAACATTTATTATGTAATTATTTTCATGAATTATACATAAACAACAAAATAGCAAGTCCTCAATAGTTTCGCTAAATCTTGTATCCGTTATTTGATATATTACTTTTAATTCACTTCAAAAGAAGACATACACAAGCAGTTGATATTACAAGTTGTTTATGTTTACACGTACTATTTAGTAAATACTTGAATCATGTTTGTCATGTTGCAGGGTTTCAAAATTAGTTTAATGTCTAAATGTGTGTCGTTTATTTTAAGCCTGTTCGTTTGAGTTGAGAGTATTATCATATGCACACAAACCAATGTAAATTATCTAAGCATAACAATATAACTTATAAGACATAATTTGAGTTTCAGCATGTATTTTATCATGATGTAAAAACTGCAATCTCTTTAATCATCTACAAAATCTAAAACCCAATGGACAGGTTTTGCACTCGCGCATATTTAAACAATCAATTGGTTCATAAATAAAACAAATACAAAAGATAAAGATACGTTACATATGATGTTTTGTGTACAATTCAAATCGATTGAATTTCAATACTGAATGATTTATTATTTCGAACTGGACCTTTAACTGTCACCTATATGTTTTTTTCAAATGCATTTTGTTTAAATGAAAAGATAGTAAATAACACAGTTTTATAAACACAATCAAGTAATTTTAGGTACTTCGGAATACACAATTTAAAACTAAGATATGTTGTTATTGTAACCTGTATATCAAAATTAATTATTGTTTTAAGATGAGGAGATGTAAGTAGAAGTTCTTTACTGTATGGTTAAATCTATTGAAATACTACTTAGCCATTTGATAAGATCATGGACATACTTTGCATAGTATAGGCAAAGTAATTGAAAACAACAAATTTTAAATCATAGCAACGTATATTAGGAGAAGAAGGGGCTTTAATCTAGTATTGGTATGAACTTTGTCTAACCGTGATATAATTCAATTTGATACATTTATACACATTATGATAGAGCCTCAATCTTTAAGAGGCAGGACTGCTGCAAATTCGTTTATTGTAGTTGTGACCTATTTTTTTTGTAAATAGAATAAAGATGTTGGTGGATATTTGATTTCTTTGTGTTTCATTTCTTTATTTGAATACCATATCGACATTTAAGAGTTGAATGCTTCTTTTTGGAAATACGGAGGGGTGTTTAAGCGTTGACTGAACTACATTTTGTATGAAGCGCAGATATAGCTGTCTGAGAATTAGACCGTTCTGCACCACAAGCATGATGAAAACAGTGTTTTCACTGTCTTCTAAAAGATATGGGTATTATAAAATGTATAACTTTACAACCTGCTAAAACAGGTTCCATTTACTTGCGTTAACTTATCTATCAAATTAACAATAGTTCCTAAACGTTATCCGCTGCATTTTTATCTGTGGAAACCTGTTTGTGTCTGACTTGACAACTCGAAATACATCAATCTACCGTCGAAAAACTTTAAACACATTTGTATTTCGGAAACTTTAAAGAATCTTATATTACAAAAATTCAAGAATATTCCTAACTTATTTTACAACAAAAAGTTTCAAAACATCAAAATTTTCATTGTAAGTTCTCCTACCTATGATTAAGCATGTTTTCCTAAACATAGAGTGAATTGGTCGAGTCGAATACACATTTCATCAGCTACTGTATAACGGGTTATTTTTGTATTAAATCGGTGCCTTGTTTTTGATTTTTGCATTTGTAGTGGTATATTCTATTTTTCGCTTATGGGATGCTGGTCTGACAAGTTATTCTTCTTTTTGACTGAAGTTTATTGTATGTTATAGCTGTATTATCATACCACTGTTCTTTGTAGGTGGTATTGTAAAGCCATCAAAACATGTCTAAGTATCGCAATTCTTCAGTGGTAAATGTTGTCAAGTTGTTGTCGTTTGTTACCTCTGTCAGTGTTTTCTTACTAATTGTTATATCGAAAATCAGGTAATTAGTTTAAATTACTATTTCATAGCTCAATGTTCAAGTTGAAAAGACCCCGTGCTGGTTGTTAGATATGCGACCGGCCGCTTAAACTCATGCGCTGGTCCTCGTTGAAAAATACTCGGACTTGTTACCCTGTTAAAATATTTCACCGCTGACTCGTCGCAAGTCCCTGTGCGCATAGTTAGCATCTTTCGTTCAATCTCTTAGTAAATTACAAGAAGGATGGAAAGGTTTTTTGATTGCCATTGCAGCCTAAAATATATTTTGATGAAGGTAAATTTAGAAAAGCGTTTACAAAGTCTTGTGGCATTTTCATTCACCGGCTAGGTAACATGGTTCCATTGTGGTTATTGTCGTATTACTTCTATATAAATATTTAAGTTAACGATAAACAGGTAAAACAAAAACATGAAATATTATGCTATCATTTTTTGAAAAGTTGAATTTTAACAATTTCAAATACTATCTTTAAAAAAATCAAATCAACGTTTCGTAGATTCAGTAACACATGTATTTTCATGTATATTTGGTTTTCTGGTTTAACCAAAATCTGTATGTTAGCTTATATATGAATATATATATCATATTTATTTCCCACATCAAATTTATACATTATGTATCTAACTCCTTTTCTGACAATTTTATTTATAGTCGTTTTTTTTTGTATTTACTGTTGTGTGTTCATTCCAATCAGGATAATACAAAACACATAAATGATAGGTTACACATGTGGATAAAAGTTTACTTTCTATTGATTAATTGAAAGCGGTATGATTCTGACCCACAAACTACTTGAACAAAGCTTAAAGAGAGGCGAATGCAGTCGGTGCAAAAATTGATTGACCGATATGATTGATAACATGTAAATGTTTTTGACATATATTGTACCTACATGTACATGATTTATCGTCTATTAACATTGTGTCCTAATACAATGTACCTCTAATGTTATTTTTATTGCGTGTTTATTCGCATGCCGTGTAACATTCACACAGAAAGTTTTGCTTACCGTTTTAAATTAATGGAGATTTTTCGGTTATCTCTTTACTTAATTGATTTTTGAGGTTTGATCACCGGTAAAGTACTGCCGTGGCTACCGAGTATGATAAAAAGAGGGACAAAAGATACTAGAGGGGACAACTCATCAATCAAAAATGAACTGACAACGCAATGGCAAAGAATTAAAAAGACAAACAGACAAAATAATTATCAAAGGTACCAGGATTATAATTCAATACGCCAGTCGCGCGTTTCGTCTACATTTCGGCAAGTTATGAATCAAACACAAACAGATTATTCTCCAAAAGTATAAGTATCGAGTATTCGACGTTTCTTTAATGCATTACAACATATTCCTTGAACACAAACTTCCCATTAATCCAGTCAAGGTAAAGCGATCACAAAATTTGACATTATCTGTATGAACAACTGATTCTTTGAGCAATAATCATTGGTATATAGAGAACCATTTATCTAAAATGATCTCTCTGGTGAAGAAATTTCTCAACTGCTATTTATGGACGAACAAACGAGTAGATGCAATATGAAATGGATAAAATGTAGCGGACTGCCGGCAAAGTGGTATCAAGCCATTTGAACCACATTATTTCACCAGTTACATAAGAACAAATTTACATTCGCACGAAACTTTATTCATTACCCCTTTCAAAACTTCATTCTCTGTTCAATTTATGTTTGGAATCCACTGTTACAAACCCTCATTCAAACCAATACAAACTTCAAGCTATAATTTCGGATATTGCAAGTCACAGACTTTTCAAGCCAGTTCGCATTGGAAAAGATGAAAAAGAGAAAAGATCTTTTCTAAATCTTTCCTTTGCCAACAAAGGTCTCGATGGCGTCAACCTAGGCAATATCCTTCATCATAAATTAGTTCAATCGAAAATACCTCCTTATTTCAAAGACCAGTCTGTACCAATAATTTCTTATACCTATACCAAACCTATTGCAACTAAAATTTTCAATTACAAACGCGTTTTGCAGAATCTCGATATTGACGACTTCAAGTCTAAACCTCCTGATTGCACTTGTGCTAGTTCCCAATTCATATATAATCCTGCTGGCCACGTTATTACCGGTGACCTTAACATTGTTAATAACACTTCTCTACGAAATGTGTTATCGAAAGGTCCGAAATATCGTGAGCCTAAATCCATCAATTGGAAATACAACTTTAAAATTTTGATGGACTCAGTCGAGGATTATGCCAGGCAATGGGCTAAACGTGAAAAGGAAGACGTAGACACTCTATCCGAATGGATTAAGGCAGTGAGGTCGTTAATACAAATCAGAATCAAGAAACTGAATGGGTCCATCAATGCCCATGCTACGTCAATCTTTAAAGACCCAAATGTTGCTAAACACTTATCCGACCTCCATGATAAATATGTTGTTGTCCCCGCAGACAAAGCCCCAAATAACATCGTTTTTGTCTGTAAAAGTCACTACATTAATTGCTTGATAAACGAATTAGGTATAGACAATTCACTTGGAAACTCAACATATACCCTCACGACACTTACCAAAGAGGAAATCCTGGATAATCATAGGTCTGTTCTTTGTTCCTTTGGTATTTCAACCAAAGATGAAGAACTGGATCTTCCATCACTGTACTGGATACCTAAACTACATAAGTGTCCTTACAAACAACGGTATATTGCTGGGTCTTCCAAGTGCTCCACGAAACCTCTTTCTAAATTATTAACATCTATTTTATCAGCAATCAAAGACGGGCTTCAAAGTTATTGTGAAACTGCCTATTCTAGAGGTGGCGTGAATCAGATGTGGATACTTAAAAATTCCAAAGATCTTTTAGAGTACATACAATCTAACTCTCTTTTATCTTGTAACAGTATTAAAACATTTGACTTTTCTACTCTTTATACAAGTATTCCACATTCCAAACTAAAAGACAAATTGAAAGAGTTGGTATTACTTTGCTTCATAAAAAAGAATAGCCAACGTAGATACAAGTATCTTGTCTTAGGGAGGGATAAATCATACTTTGTAAAGAATCACTCTGATTCAAACAAAAAATTCTCTGAAACCGATATTATCAAGATGCTTGATTTCTTGATTGACAACATATTTGTAACGTTCGGAGGACGTGTTTTTCAACAGACGGTCGGCATCCCAATGGGAACAAACTGTGCCCCTCTACTTGCCGACTTGTTTCTTTATTATTATGAGGCTGACTTCATGCAGGAACTTCTTAGGAAGAAAGATAAGAAGTTAGCAATATCCTTTAACTCTACTTTCCGCTATATAGATGACGTTCTTTCACTAAACAATTCAAAATTTGGTGACTATGTGGAACGCATCTATCCCATCGAATTGTAGATAAAGGATACTACAGATACAGTTAAGTCGGCTTCATATCTTGACTTACATCTAGAAATTGACAATGAGGGTCGGTTGAAAACAAAACTTTACGACAAAAGAGATGATTTCAGCTTTCCAATTGTGAACTTTCCATTTCTAAGTAGCAACATTCCAGCAGCACCTGCATACGGGGTATATATCTCCCAATTGATACGATATTCCCGTGCCTGCATTTCCTATCATGATTTTCTTGATAGAGGGTTACTGCTCACAAGGAAGCTATTAAACCAAGAGTTCCAAATGGTGAAGTTGAAATCATCCCTTCGTAAATTTTACGGACGCCATCATGAGTTGGTTGACCGTTATGGAATAACCGTTTCACAAATGATATCGGATATGTTCTTTACGTCGTAACTACAATCCCCTTCCCTTTCATGAATGTGACCTATCGAATTAGACTATTTACCGGATTTGTAATCACATAAGCAACACGACGGGTGCCACATGTGGAGCAGGATCTGCTTACCCTTCCGGAGCACCTGAGATCACCCCTAGTTTTTGGTGGGGTTCGTGTTGTTTATTCTTTAGTTTTTTATGTTGTGTCATGTGTACTGTTGTTTTTCTGTTTGTCTTTTTTATTTTTAGCCAAGGCATTGTCAGTTTGTTTTGGATTTATGAGTTTGACTGTCCCTTTGGTATCTTTCGTCCCTCTTTTAAAGAGGATTTTTTTTAAAGTCAAAAAGTAATATTTTTGTAGTTTTCTGCTAAAATTGTTGAATTTATTTGTCTGTCCTTTTCATATGAAGTTTATATATTATTTTTGAAAGATCTTCACATAATTATAAAAATCAAACTTGTAGGAATGTTGATTAAAAATAATTAAAATCTTTCGCACAGTTCTATAGATCTAACCAAAAAAGTTTTAAAAAAGTTCTCTTTGTGATGAAGTCATATACATACTAGTCCATTGTATAATATACCTGTTAAAGTTGTAAATAATCTCTTTGAGTCATAAGTTAAATCTATAGCCTTATATAATGCAGAAGTTACATTTTTGGACTCCTATATAACATATTAAAGAGCGCCCCCCCAAAATAAAGCAATTAACTCCGGATAACAATTGGACCCTTTTTATTTCATTAATAAAACACCTTTAGAAAAGTTACACCTACAGTTTTTACCCGCTCTTCAACGGTTTAGGTACTTATACATTCTCGGATTTCAAATGTTTGGCTTTGAGCGTTCCTGAAGAAGGTATATCCAGAAAAGCGCTTCGGACGCATGAAATTATTAAACGTGTTTTCAATTGTTTGTAAATATCCACTTGATATAAGAAACACTTCATCGAATTCAGATTCAAGAGCTGATCTGGGGAGACTTTCTCTGGAACTAAATATTAAATTTCAATCTATATTGTATCTTATGAGGAGTTTATTTATCAGATTACATTCTGATGAAATTAATCCTCTTTTTAAAGAATCCTTTATTTTGTCTCAAAACTTAGACTCGGCAGAAATTTATTCTTGGTTCTCATTTGTAAAACATTTAACACCTCGCCAAAAGTTAAGCAACACCTAAATATTTTTGCTTCTATTTTTTGTTTTTAAAATTAAACTTGATACTGCTTTGTTTCCATATATTTTGTTAATCTATTGGTAATGGACAGGTAAGAATTCAAGTATATATTATATTTCTAGGTAGTTTAAAACAGCTTTTCCAAAGCTACATACAAGTTTCGTGCAATAAAACGTAGCTGTTAACTGCAGACTAAATTTTGCCAATATATGTGCCCGTAAACCAGTCAAAAGACCATTGCTGAATCGTAGGCATCGTCAAGCTTGACATCATTGGTCACATGGTCAATTAGACTATGAGACAGTGGCGTTAAGTCCATTAGTCTGACGAGAGCAGATTCCTTCACATCGTATTGACGAGGGCATGCGCGTATGGCGTCCTCGGATTATAAAATACAGGAAACAGCACATCCTTGACAGTTGGGGATGCTTTTTCATTAGACTGCAAGATGAACCTTTATGTTCTGGATGGGACTATGAAGGGTTAAAAATATCGCGATAACATCATCCGGGATATCGTTGTGTTACATTTTGACAATCACAATCTTGAAACTAGACCAATATTCATTGTCGATAATGGTAGGCCACACATAGCACGCATTGTTTCAGATTATATACGCCAGGAGGTAATTGACACTATTCCATGGCCATCAATGTCACTGGTTATGAATCCCATTGATATTGGTCGAAAAATCAGCAATTGGGTACAAGCTAGTAAGAATTAACAGGAATTACCTGTTCGAATATTAGTTCAAATCATTAGCCGACGAATGGATGAACTTTTCAGGAAGCGTGGAGACTACACTCGCTAATGACCTAAGTTGTACTTTAATGTATTCACAAATTGTCACTCTCGAGTTTGAAAAGAATTGTGTGCATAGTGCAGAGCTAATTTTTCAAAAACTTCAGTATCAGTTGAAACTTTATCTTGTATTTTATTTTGCCATTTTTCAACCATTTGCACAAAATGAAATAGTCAAAAATTCAATTATAAAATCAGTCCAAACTTTTACTTCTCAATTGATATTTTATATGTTGTCTTATAAAAACACAAATTCCGTTCATTGTATCGATATTTCACTTAGTTATGAATTCAGTAAAAAAAAAAAATTGGAAAATTATCGGGTGTTGCTTAACTTTTTGGTAAGGTGTATAGCAGAGGAAACTGGTACGGATCTGGAGACCTTGAAAACATATTCCTCACAAAAGATAACTAAAAATATAAGAGAACAAATAATATTAAAATTGAATCATTTTTTGGAAAAAAAAACTAGTAAATGATAAATTATCAGATATTAAGGATAACAGCATACTCACTTATTATAAACATGTAAACATTAATAAAACAGAAGAAAAATATTTAACTTGCTCAAAACTTGAAGTCAGAAAACTGATAACAAAATTTAGATTAAGTGACAATAATTTACTAATAGAAAAAAAGTAAAATTTCGTAAATACTTGAAGCATGTTTGTCATGTAGAAGGGTTTCAAAATTAATTAATAGGATTGTCGTTTGTCGTTTGTTTTAAGCCTGTTAAAACATTCGTTTGTGTTGAGAGTATTATGATATGTATAAAAACCAATGTAAATTATTTCAGCATAACAACATAACTTATTAGAAGTAACTTGAGTGTTAAAATTAGTTAATAAATACAGCAGAGGAGACAATATGACATTTGTATGAAAATTGCAATCTCTTTAATGTATTCTACAGAATTTAACGTCCCAACGGAAGATTTTACACTCACGGATATTTAAACTATCACTTGACTCTAGATAAAAAAAATACAAAGATAAAGATACGTTACATATAATGTTTTTAATGTACAGTTAAAATGGATTGCATGATTTATTATTTAGAACAGGATCTTTAACTGTCACCTAGACGTGCTTTTCAAATACATTTTGTTTAATATGAAAAGATGAGGAAATGTAAGTAAAATTTATTTAATGTATTGGGTTAATTAGTTCTGTGCCTAACTTTTCTTGAATTCAATCTAATAAATATACACATTATAGTAGATGCCTAAATTGTAGGAGGCATGCTGTAGTAAATTCGTTTATTATCTTGGTGACCTTATATGTTTTGTGAATAAAGTAAAAATGTTCGTGATTATTTGATTTCATTTAGTTACAATTCTTTTTTTTGAATATTATGAGACATTTATGAATTGAATACTCCTTTTGTGTAAAGGAATTGATGGAAGTACAATTGTATCTAGCGCGGAAACGTTTCATTCCAAAAATGTGTGCGCGGTCAACGCTTTAACAACCCTTACTAAATTACCGAAAGAAGTATTCAATATTTTAATTGCATTTTTTTCACTTTGATCATGAAACCTGATTACTATCAAGTTTTTCTTTTATTTGCTTGTGCAAGTTATTGTGGAAACGTGTGTCATCATGAAGATTAATTTCAGAATGACGCGTAATTGCTGGTACATATACAATATAGCTAATTGAAATAACGTATTATAATAAAACATACATCAAGTGTAACTAAGAAGTATAAATGCAGACACATTGAGATAAAATATCAATTCTGAAGATCAATTTTAACTTAAATTTAAATATAATAAAGTAAAAAAGGTATTAATAAGGTTTGAAGTTTATTATAAAAGACTGTTTATGTTTCAGTAACAAAGAAACAAGGCTCAAAATAAAAAATAAATAATTATGAATGTTAACCATATAATACTACGGAAGCCGTAAGGGGACACAAAAAAAAAAAAATAAGAAAATACTTTTTTTTAATTCGAGATCACGATAAAACATTACCGTTTTACCGAGTTCTCGATAAAAAAATATATCGTTATCTCGATAAAACAAAATTGTTATATCGAGATCTCGGATTATTATATCGTTTTCTCGATTTATTAAATTTATTAAATCGAGATCTCGGATTATTATATCGTTATCTCGATTTATTAAAACGAGATCTCGGATTATTAAATCGTTATCTCGGTTAAATATATCGAGATCTCGATAAAAACATATCTTTATCTCGATAAAACGAAACTGTATTTCTGAATTCGTCATTTTGATTTTATCTAACAAATAATCAAATTAATATGAGAAAACAAAGTTCATAGCACTATTTAAAATTTTTAACTTAATTCATTCATTTATTTAGTTTCGGAGAATAAACTAGTGGATTTCCCTAACTATTTTTAACAGAAATTCCTTGGTTCAAAGTATGGACGACCTGAATACCAAACAATATATATAAATATTAAAATACTCAACGTTATCTTATTTTAGTTCACGTTACCTTTGCTGTTCTTCATCCCATATATATATTATATAACATGTCCATTGTGTCGCAATGATCATTAGAGTGGTTACGGAGGACCTAAATGCCAAAATACGAGTGAAAATTGAAAAATAGCCAATTATGGAATGGATATTTTGAATATTCGAATAGACTGTTGCAACAATTCAGCTCCTAATTCCAAATATACATTATACCTCATTCGAAAGCTTAAAAATATACCATTTTATCCCTCTTTCTAGTAGTGTATAAAGGGACCGAAGGGTCTGTGTTACTATTCTAATAGGCGTTGTGGAACATATTGACTATATGTCTTTTATTCTCTATAAATAAGCTTTCGAATGAAGTATAAGGTATGTATGTTATTAAGGGCTAAAGGGTCGTAGCAGTCCATTCATTTATTTAAAATTCGCTATTTCTTAATTTTCACGAGTAACCCCACTAATGGTAATTGCGGCACAATGGACATGTTATATCTAAAAGTATGGGTTAAGAACAGCAAACGTAACATAAAAATAAAAAAAAAAGATAATGTTGAGTATTTTAATATTTTAAATTATATATATGTTTTGGTATTCAGGTCGTCTATACATTGAACCAAGGAATTTCTGTTTTCCGTATAATACTAATGATTGGGGAAGAAGACATGAATTTATTAATTTTTATCTTATTAGGGTATTTTAGAAGATTTTAGTGAATAAAGATATAAACAGATAACGAACTCGGATTTTGCAAGGTCTGTTTAATTGCATATTGTAGGTTCAAAATAAATATTAATCATCCTGTCTACCTGTATCAGAATGAGTTTTTGTGTATCGAATTAGTCAATCAAATGATTTACTTTTGTTTTACTTTCAATGTTGACATTCTTCTCCTTTAAATAACTGAACTTCATAAAAATTCATACGCAATTCATCCCCAGTTAAATGAAGGTCATATGATTACAGATTCAATGTGGTCAATTGTGGTCTATACAAACGACCTTTGTAATAATAAAATGATAAACACATTTTACATTTGATTTTATATATCATTAAATTTCTTTTTTATAAAAAATGTTGAAAGCTGTGACTCGTAAATATTTTAATTGCTTTACAATTGAAGGCAGGATTATTCCTATAATATAACACAAAATACAATATAGGGGCCTCATTATTTTCATTCAACCTTAACGTTGTGATAAAACACAATATTATTTTGTTCTTTGGTGTCATTTAAACTACACATATACATTTCCTTTGAATATTATTCAATCACCATTGACCTTGAAAGAACTGTTAGTTAATTTATTTGTGATAACAAATTCGAGTGTTTTAAAAATATGACTAAAATGGACTTTGAAACAAAAACAGGTAAGGACATTTTTCTGAGATAAATCATATATGCGTGAAGAATTGTGTTGACAAGCTTTGTTTTATAAATAAATAAATTGATCTAAAAAACAGCGTACACACATATTGATGTTGAATCAACTATAAATGATAACTGACGAATTGAAATAACCAGATTCGCGGTCTTCATCAAACTGATAATGAAGACTAAAACATCTTTTCTCTTAAATACACTGCTTGCCATAAATGTTTATATATAAATCCCGTCCATGTCGCCTTATGTATACATAACAAACTCTTTCTTAACTGAACTTTGTTTTTTTTTGTGTCACAATATAAGTACTGAAACATATATATGAACGCAATCTCAGGTTCCATGTCACAAAATGACCAATGAATGTCAAATAATGAAGCATCATCAATATCAATGAAGTTGAAGCAAGGATACATTTATAACACAGATATTCATAATGAAGATATTTTAAAAATACAAGATTATTTAAAAAAGGATGCCTAAAAAATGTTTTACATTCAGTTCGATATTTGAGTATTATCGTTTTAGATTTGTTAGAACGGTAAAGGGACAGCACTGATTAACTCTGTCGGTAACTAAATACAATTTAAAGAGAAATAAGTGTATGTTTGTTCGCGTGTCCGCGTTCATGTTGTCACATCAATAATTTCTAGAGAAAACAAAATGTCTATTTGTTTTTATAATTCTCTATCAAAATAGCTGGTTTAAAATAAGTTTTACTTTCTTGGAAATCATGGATTAAATTGATGTGTGTAGTGCATATTGATATAACAAGTAAATTGTTATAGACTTTTAATTGATTACAGAGATATTTACGACAACAATGTCTAAGGAAATGGAAATAACTGGGATCACATGTTACTGACTAATCACATGTAAGTATTTGTAGATATGCAAGTAATTTAAAATTTCTTTTTAATCAAAACATAGAATGAAAACAATACAGATCCACATTTAAAAATCAAAACAGAAAAACATTTTCAAATGGCAAAATTGAAAGCTCAATCACATCAAACAAATTAAAAACAGTTGTCGTAGTCTTGACATGGTAAAGACGTATGTGGTAAATGGTTGAATAACACTTGTTGTATAGCTAGCTTAAACTTTCAGTTGTACGTTATAGAAAAACAAACTTTTAAAGATATGTATAAATTATCCATAACACAAAGTACCTACAGAATAAAAAACATACAATATGCAAAGGGAAAGGGCTTTTATGGCTGTTCTTTGTCTCAAAGTCTGAAATAAGGAATATTTTTGTTTTGTTATGTTTTAAGTTATTGGAAACACAATCAAACATTACTGTAGAAATAAAATCAAAGTACTGAAGTAATGAACATCGGATGACCGCAAGTTCTTGTGGATGGTCAAAAGCACTTGTCACTGAAAAAAATCACATCTCGCAACCTGAAAGTGAGGTTAATGTACAGAGATATATGTTTTCTGAGATAATTCGTGCATGAATGATGAATAAATGACAGAAAATTCAACCTCACCGTAATAACTATATTGCAGTGATACAAATCAATATACACTGGTTTGTTGTTAATATTATACTATATTAACCGTTACATTCATATATACTTTTTATCTATTTGTATGTCATTTCATTCTACTATTCTAATAATAGTGCAGTGCAAGTGCATGGCGGACACTCTTCTGTAAAAAACTTGATTTTTCTAAAAGATTGGATATGAGTAGGCATTCATATTTTCCCGCTAAAACCATTACAGAGTTACCAGTCCCTGCCGAAATTGTCGCAAAATTTCTTGAGATATTCTTCCGCATGCTTTCACAAAATTTTTTGGTACGTGTGCATAGATATTATCAATGCTTTTTTACTTATCTAACGACAACACATTTTCATAAGAGAGGGACGAAAGATACCAAAGGGACAGTCAAACTCATAATTCGAAAATAAGCTGACAACGCCATAGGTAAAAATGAAAAAGACAAACCGACAAACAATAGTACACATTACACAACATAGAAAACTGGAGAATAAACAACACGAAACCCACCAAAAACTAGGAATGATCTCAGGTGCTCCGGAATGGTAAGCAGAAACTGCTCCACATGTGGCACACGTCATGTTGCTTATGTGATAACAAATCCGGTAAATAGTCTAATTCGGTAGGTCACATTCATGAAAGGGAAGGGGATTGTAGTTACGACGTAAGGAACATATCCGATATCATTTGTGAAACGGTTATTCTTTAAACAAAAATATTTTCATGAGTATTCATTGAAGAGATGTATTTCTAACAATCGATAAGAAATGTTAGTTTGCACTAGTTAATATCTGGGTATTTTTCATGTGTGAAGATCGGTTAAAAACCCAAAACGACAGTTACGTGGGCAAATTTTAGGCGATAGCAATACATCGGAATGACCTCACGGTTCTCGATGTAAAAAAAATAAAATACTTTGTCGTTTACGTGATACATCTTAGAACAAGTTTTTTTTAAACGACCATTTAATATAAATAATTCGATGTCAATATAAAAATAATACTAATATATAACTCAAAAATTCCAAATATATACTGTTCACTTTTACTATTTAATAAGAATGATAAATTGCTATTGACAGTTACAAAAAGTAGCTGCCGGTTTCATATGATAGTAACTTCAACAAGATACCGACAAATACTTAGGGTAATTAAGTTCGGCTAAATATTTTGATGTAACTAATTTTCCAAACTAATGCGAAAGACTCCTTAGTAATTTTGGAATAATAGCAAAACATAGCAATCAGAACACAATTTAAATGGAATCCCAAGAACAAGTGGATTTACAATAAAAATACCAAGCTCCAAGGTAAAGTTGCATGTTGGTGGTCCGTTGTCGTGCTCAATACTCGATACCTGATGGTCATTTTGTGTATCATCAGTCATAGTTGTCGGTCATTTACACGGATAGTATTTTAAACATATGTGTAATGTGCGTGCACTGTTTTATATTGATACACTTTGTGTGTCAATATTCCGGATGCCGTACATAATTGGAAAAAAATCAAGCAATGCACCCGCTATTGAAATAAATAGAACTGGTAATAATGATTGATTGATGCCAAAGAGTTTATATCCTTACTACAGTGATGATGTTTGAAGTTTTATATATAATGTATGTATTGGTAAATTCCAAATTTAAGAATAATGTATTGTATCATTTGGTAAATGATGTCCTTCAAGTATTATGTTTGTTGACATTATATGTATATTGTTTAAGATGACATTGAAATATAATACCCATTTAAACATGTTGTGTGAGTGTTTATACAATAAATATATCGTGTACTTCTATATTTCAGTGCAAGCTAAATTAAATTATGGATGACTGGAATGAGGTAAAAATGGTACAGGTTATTGCTTTATGAGATATAATTACCAATGAGACATGTTTTTCATCACAGGGCTTGAATGCCAGTAATGATAGGCCATCATACACACAATTTATACCTATCAGCAATAAATGGCATGCTATGACATTATGAGCTCTTATAAAAACCTCGGTATGACAAAATGTGAAACAACTCATGTCCGACAATTCACAAGTATAGTTAGAATTTGACGTATTAAATTAGATTTTGTGGTATTATAATGAGCTGGTTCTTCATATAAACCGTTTAACACACAACCTAATATTTGTCCCCCGACCAGAATCTTGTCCAAAAAGGCTTTCTGTAACACAGGTGGAAGTAAATCAAACAATCATATTCAACAAAAAACCCATTACAAAATGATTATACATAGTTTATATTGTTATACATAGATTATATTATTATCACATTGAACAATGAAAACACATTTGAAGGAGTATCCAAATGTTCAACATGAGAGTTAAAATAAAAACTTAAAAAACAAGAATGTGTCCAAAGTACACGGATGCCCCACTCGCACTATCATTTTCCATGTTTTATGGAATTTGAAATTGGGTAAATATCTAATTTGGCATTAAAATTAGAAAGATTATACTATAGGGAACATGTGTACTAAGTTTCAAGTTGATTGGACTTCAATTTCATCAAAAACTACCTTGACCAAAAGCTTTAACCTGAAGCGGGACGAACGAACGAACGAACGAACGGACGGACGAACGAACGAACGGAGCCACAGACCAGAAAACATAATGCCCCTCTACTATCGTAGGTGGGGCATAAAAAAACATCAACAGTAAAGTTGGAAAGGAAATTTATTTCTAATAATATGTTTTAAGTGATATTTCATTCATGAAAAAATGACAAAGCTACTGTATAAAAAATCTAAAATATTCTTGTAGAAACTGTTTTGGGCAGTGAAGCTAGGAAAAGTCACACACGTGAAGAACCTAATAGCAGAAGGTGCATCAGTGCATTATAAAAAAAGTTATTTTGTAAGTTACTCCGACATTTCTTTATTTAAAAAAAAGGAAACATTATCTGTTACCGTTTAAAGTAATCACAAACATTTTTAAAACGAGACATGAAACGCATATTTATGGATTTGTGCCATATTTTATTCAATATTATCATCAATCTTAGGAATTATGTTCCCCATTGATGCATGGTTGGTTATTCTTTTTAAAGAAACAAGACAGTACAAAAATACTTTAAAAATTGGCATTTTCTTGACTCTTCAATGTAAAAGATCAAACGTCATTACGTTATCCTGATTATTTCAAAGTGGCAATCGTATAACATTTAGCAGTGAAATTGTCTTGCTTGCTACGTATATCGTTGTCACGGCAATTTCAAATTCAATTATGTTTAATATTTACCAATAACTACCAAACCTTAAATCATTGAAAGTTAAGTGATTTTGAGATGACAATACATAAACTGCATTACCGCATAGTAAGCTATAAAAGTCCCCTAAATGACAAATAAGGAATAATTCTGAGAATAGTAATAGCCAAATGTATTTCAAAAAAATAAACGAAAAACAAATACGATATACATTAGAAAACGAAAACCACTGAAATACAGTCTCCTTACTTTGGACATACTCGTATATAACGGAGTTAACCATGTTTACTCGCGTCATGCACATACTACAGGTTAAAATCTTGTTAATATATACAATGCAATTTCCCATAGGAACTCCATTTGCGGCTAAAACTGAGACACTTTTATTATGAAGTTTTTTCAAAAATTATATCCCAGAACGAAAAGATGCTATTCACTACTATTTTATAAAAAGGTCAAAATATTGGGCTGTGTGTCATATTTTTAACATTAATAAGTCCTGAAATTTTCAGATTTCAAACTGATACTAAAATTGTGTACTATCCCTACCTTCACTTTGAAATGCTTGAGACCTCCTTATATTGAACTTTTCGGCGCTTCTTTGTTTTATATACTGGTAACATTCCCAATCCTATTGCTATGAGATGAAACACAGAGATCGTATCTTGGAACCAGTACGTTAGCAAATCAACATATCAATGACTATTATGTATCAGCCCCATAAAAGACGTAGTCTTACAAAGTGCAACATACACGATCACTTTAAACATAAGTATGGTTTTCTTTCGTTTGAAATACATTTCCTACGGTTATAAACCAAATTTTTAACCAACATACTTGTATTTATGGAAGAATTAGTTGTAAATGTAAATAACTGTGTGTTCACTAAATCCGTGACTCAATAATTTGCCAGTTATACATAGACATACAAAAGCAAACAGGACGAATCAGACACCAACAGAAACAATAAGGTCCAAAGAAAGTAAATCAACGACATAAAACAAACACTTGTTCATTCTGTCGTTCATTTCGTGAAGTGGTTCGTGTGTAAAACTAAAAATATAAATAAATCTAGGAATGGACAGTTATGGTTGTTGATAATAGATTTATTTAAGAAAAGTCCCTATTGGTAAATTTTGACAGTACTTTTGACCATGTTTTGACTTTCAAAAGAAAATAAATACCATCAAGGTAAGTGTTTTCGAATTTAACAATACACTCAAATTTTGGTTTGTCTCTATTTGTTTTGCCGTTAACTGTAATAGCAGTTACCGACCAAGTTTTGTATTAAAGGGTCTTAGATGTGCCAATAGGGATATCTGCTGACAATGCAACGTATTGCCGAAACTCACATAATTGTTGCCTTGGATAACATGATGATTTTTTCATGATTTTTGGGGTTCTCGTTAATCCATACAGAACGACTCAACACATCTTTTGATTGAATGATACAATGGTTTATAAGGTTTTAAAGGTTTTTTAATATTCAAATATTCATTAATTCAGACATTTTTCAATATATGACAAGTTTTGCATACCCCCTCTCAAACAAAAAAAACCCCGGAAATTTCTTATTTAGTCTTTAAAAAATGCCCGAAATCATAATCCACAATGCCTTTTAACATAAAAATGGTAGCATACGCTATAAGTTTATTACTTTGGGATATTATCAAAAATATTTTGTTAATATTGAACAAAAGGGTTAAACATGCTACACTGAGGATCTAGTAATCAGTATCCTTGAGTTTCTTATAGACAACATATTTGTTAAATTTGGAGGTAGACTTTTTCAACAAATTGTCGGCATTTCTGTGGGAACGAACTTTGCGCCTCTCCTTGTAGACCTCTTCTTATTTTCATAAGCATTGGAATTTCGTTAGACACTTGTCAAAAACCAGAAGATCAAAAAAGCAAAATTATTTGATTAATTTCAGATATATTGATGATGTTCTTTCCATTAACAATCCGAACTTTTCTGAATGGAAACCATGGATATATTCCCAAGAACTAGAAATTAAAGACACGGCTTCCTCCGCCTCATTTTTCGACTTATACCTCGAATTTGACATACACAGTCATCTCAATACCAGAATCTATAACAAATGAGACGATTTTAATTTTAAAATCACCAATTTCCCCCACCTTAGTAGCAATATACCAACGTTAGGCACTCTGTCCGCTAAAGTAACGTCGTAATGTTACGATCTGCCGATCTGACACGTCATACAATATTTAGTTCTGTATTACCACTTGTTATCGCAATTGCAAATAGAATTACTGGGTTGAGTTAGAAATAAATTAGATAGAAAAATAAATGAATATTTAAAAAATATTTGCATGGTATTATATTTATTGATATACAATAAATGAAATTTGCGTCCTGTCAAACAAAACGGTAATTTTTAGACGACGTTACATTTTTCGTTTATTTTATCGGAACAGACTTTATTTTATTACGCTGGCGCGTCATCTATAAACAACGGATATTTATAGCAGAAGACTCATTGTGATGGAAAAGTTTCAGAGATTGTACTGTCTGATACTCCTATCGTTCGGTAGGTAAATAAAGTAGCCCTGTACGTTTAAAATGTAAAAGGTTATCTTTCTCTCGAAAACGTACGTAAATAAATTGGAGCTTTGGAGAACACACTTTAGAACTTCGTTGAAATTATCCCAAAATTTTAGCTGGATCTGGCTTTCTAATCATCATTTGCACAGCGCGAACCAGACAAACTATAGATGTTGATACTTTTTTCGGAATTAGTCGACAACGTTGTGAAATACTTTGCAACGTTTTTTCCTTTGACGATTTGTGTAATTCCGTGAAAATGAAAGGCATTTTTGTTGCCCAAATTGTAAAGGTCTGTAAACAACCATCGCAAAAAGTATGGCAGCCCGGCACCAAAAAAGCCGTGTATGTTTTATATTTATTACTTTTGATTGTTAAAAGTAATAATAAACACTTACGCCAAATTAAAACAGCATACTCTATGTAACATCTGATTGAAACGGAGACCTGAGTTGTTTGTCAGACTGTCTATTTGTATCACGAGAAACTATAGTCAGTTTCTTTTTTTAACTTTCACTTTACTGTCTTTAGACTCAGGAATGTGTGTTTTATTTAGGCGAATCACCAGAGTTGAGGCAGTGATGATCAGTGATTGTTGGACCTCACACCACAACACTCTGCAGTTAAATATGCCACCTTCCTTCTTTTGCTATATAATTCTGATAGAACTACCAACAAAAAATATAAAAATAAAATGAACAAATATTTTGAAGGTATTTGTTTTTTGCTTTAGGAAAACAGTATCATTAGACTCAGATTTAACACAGCTGTATTTTTTAATAAATTTGTTTTCATGAAGTGCTCTCCTTTTTGATAATATAAACAAGTATTTTTTTGTTCTTATATTAGATGAATCGCTGAGATTAAAGAATACATATTTAAAAAACATGTGCACTTTTAAAAAGAGATCTAAAAAAAACCACAAAATTAAAAAAAAAATGACCAAATACACAAAGATACTGCTACAGACAAATAATACTTTATTTAATGTATAATGATACATTAATGATTTATCAATAAGTCAGTAGATAATAGTAGTATGATAATTAGACACGAACAGTAATCCAACAAATATATAGCTCTCTGCAAGTAAAAGAAAGGCGAAGTTTTAATATGTTTTAACAAGAAAATTCGGACTTTTAGATTTTTTTGTTATTACATATGCTATAAATCTTGAGATAAAATTATTATATTTTCTGTTTAGATTTAATACCAGCCGCTGTAAAAAAAAAACCCACACAAGATTGAAGAAGTAAGAAAATATGACAGCTATTTGATTTTTCAATTATTTGTAAGTAATACTATGCTTTATATAAACATTTTTGTCAATACATGTATCGAATATTTATTATATTAAAAGCAAGTCCCCGAGTGCAAAACACAGAACATTTAAAGGTGTCCAAATTTTAATTATTCTGTCACATGTGTGATTTATGTCAATGGGTAATTGGTGTTTAACGCCACTTTCAGCATTATGTACTATTTCATAGTAGTTTTTTTTTATTGGTTGAGTTAGAAAATAATGCTTGTAGAGAACCAAGATCCAAGATAGTAAAACTGACAAGCTAAATTAATATTGTAGTCAAACTGAAAGGCTTAATGTGTGCTTTGAAATTCAAAACCTTTGTGTTGACAGGATAGTGATAGAGACGTTATTTACTTAAGACCATTCAGCCACTCAAACCAATTTCAATGAAACAGTAACACAACAATATGGCATAGAAAAACATACAGTCTTTATCTACAGCACAAGTTAAAATAAAAATTGCGGAGTTTCCGTTTTCTTACTTTAGTTTGCCTCAATCAAACGAATAGGTGCAAAATGCTTATTACCACAAAACACAGATCATGTTTAAAATTGGGTGGCGTCACTTTTACCATTCATGACTTATGTTCTTTTATAAATGAAACAATTACTTAATCTGTTGGCTTGATTCTCTTCCTCTTGTTTGCTTCAACTAAATTTTATGAAATTTATACACAATGCTTATAATTACAAAAGGGCCTTAATGAAATTAATCCTGCATCTGTATGCGGAAGTTGACTGGTGCATATTGTTACAGGCAGGGTATTTACGGCCCCAAAACACATTCTCAATTTATTTAAACAATGTTCATTTACAAGAATAGCCTAGTATAGAAAACCCTCCTGTCTGAAAAATGCCTTCAATATATTTTTTCAAATCAACTTTGAATTAATTTGAACAATTTACTAAAGTGAAGAAAGTTTTCTATTTTCACAAATACAATGTATACTGATCCCCAATTTGAAAAAAAACAAAACTAGTCTCAATACTCAGGTTTTTTCCTTTTTTTCCCCATTTTTTAATTACAATAAGGTAGTGGTCTAAAATTAAAAAAAAATAATCTGACTAATCGTGTCAAAAAACTAAATATTTTTTTTTGTGCTTTGAACGTACAATATTTTTGACTAAGAAAAAAAAACCTAAAATTTATATGCCCCACTTACGATAGAAAAGGGTCTGTTTGTCTGTTTGTAAGATTGTCTGTCTCTTTTCAGTTTAAAGTTTTTGGTCAAGGTAGTTTTTGATAAAATTGAAGTCCAATCAATTTGAAATATAGTTTACATGTTCCTTATGATAACTATGATCTTTCTAATTTTTATATGGTTATTGCCCGTCCTTTTTGTGACCTGTATATGAGAACACACACAATCATGCATATAAAAAAACTCATATACTTTTTTGAAAGTCATTTGATACATATGAATTATTTCACTTGAGTATTTTATTTATTTTTGAATAAGAATGGAGAATTACCATGACCTAGTTAACTAGGCTCTACTGATATGATAGATATTCTGATGTCTAACTTGGAGATCTCGATTACGTTGGAAAATGTATCAGGTAGATGGTTATTCATACATATCATGAAACAAATATGTTATGGAGAAAACATTGAAATTAGTCATATGTTGTTGAAACAGCAACCAAACAACATGGTCATATAATCAAAATTAAAAACAATTTGATGGTTATATTTAAATAAATAACTTGAAATGGCCTTAACAATTACAAAGTAGATAAAATATAGAAAAGAAATGGGGAATGTGTCAAAGCGACAACAAACCGACCATAGAGCAGACAACATCCGAAGGCCACCAATTGGTCTTCAATGTAGCGAGAAACTCCCACACCCGGAGGTATCCTTCAGCTGTATTCATGTATGTTGTTGAATTATGCTGAAAGTATTTACTAGTTCATTTGACTGGAAAAAACTGATCAATATTTCCTGTTTTACATAACAGACTAGACAAATTGCAAGATAGCAAATATGGAAGAGTCAAAGTTGAAATAACATTAAATTTATGAAAACAGCTAACACCTACTCATATTTTTTTTTTAATCCAATTGATATTTGTTATTTTGATTTTAAACTACCAGTAAGTTTTAGATATTTATATATAGAAACAACCTAACAGCACACACTAATTTCAACTATTTTATTTTTTGTATTTTGTGTTATTTTCAGATGTAGAAGTAGAAGAAACAACAGTGAAAAAAGAATGAGAGTCATCATTTTAATAAACATTTAACTTGAAATTGAAATAAATCTAATTTTTCTTTATTATGTATTTCAAATATGAGCATTGGGATAAACTTTAATGAGACAGCAAGCCAGCAGCACAATCCAAATAGCTATTTGGAGGTGTACGTAAACTGCATGCAAAAGTGAAATTTGTGGTTTTTCAATATAAACTAAATCGTAAGTTAGCAACTCTTTGAGGCTTTGGTGCAACTTGCACAGTTTCAGTTTTATAGCTTCAGAACTTGCTCATGAAAGATTTATTTATTCCACATTTAAGATGAATATATCAGTATACAAAGAAGGAGATGTGGTATAATTGCCAATATGACAACTGATTTTATATGTTTTGAAATATCTCCTTTTCTTGTATCGTTATGTCTTTTGTCCACTTCATATTGATTTCCCTCTATGTAATTATATTGGATTCGATGGTGACTGAGTGATATTACATTATGCAAGTCATTTTTCTTTAATTTCTTATATGTTTTGATTAAATGGTATTCTTTTAAAGAGTCATTACATTTAAAATGATATTCATTGCTCCGAAGTATAAAATATTGTTATTTTCTGAACTTCAGTTTTTGCTGATATATGATGTTGGGCTACTGCCACAACCTTGTTCATGCTCTTTACTGCCCTGAAACAATCTAATAATTATTCAACAGTGATTCATTATATGTATAAGAAATTACTTAGGTATATTAAAAGGGCAATATGCCAATTATTTAGTCTTATTGCTATATGACCGAAAAGAGCAGATTCCTCCACAGAAGAAAATGCGCCAAAGGGGAGATAATGTTACAAAAAAACAAAAAAACTGCCGTACCGATGACAAGAAATAATGTCATTTTTTTACCAGGCAATAAGTATGCTTCAAATTGATGTACACAAATAATCATCATTCTGATGCAATATATTATTCGTTTCTGAAATGAATTTTACGTACAGTCTACTTCAAAGGCTGTGATTTATTTTCTTTTTGCAATAGTCGAATGGTTTGTCTAGAGAAACAACATTTCAATAGCGATGTGAATGTGTTGCATCGATTTATAATGTATGTGTGCTTGACATACAAAAATATAACTACTCAAAATGATTTTCATATACAATTAAAAACTTATTATATCAAAACTATTGCATTCATCGCACGGATCAAACATATGAGGACGTAAAGGTTAACATATTTTTTTAAAAGAAGAATTTAAAATAGAATGATGAAATTTCATCCAGATAAAAAACATTGTATATAGAATGTACACAATTTTATGAAGTTAATCAATATATAGTTATATTTGCGTCTTATATTTGAAACTGTTGCTATTAGGATTTTTTTTTAGAAAATATCAGTAGGTACGTGTATATGTAAATAATGGCAACAGTAGTATACCGCTGTTCAAAACTCATAAATCCATGGACAAAAAACTTAATCGGGGTACAAACTAAAACTGAGTGAAACGCATTAAATATAGGAGGAGAACAACGACACAACATTAAAATGTAACACACACAGAAAAGGACTAAGCATTATACAAAATTCTATGAGAATAACAAATATAACATCAAAATCAAATACATGAATTTGGGATAGATAAGTACCTTGACACGTCTTATGGTAATGTAAATTCACACTCAAAAATAAGAGAAAACAAACGACATAACGGAAACACAACGTTAAAATGTAACATACACAGAAACGAACTATAATATAACAATGACCATATTCCTGACTTGGTACAGAAAAAAGTAAAATCACAAAAATACTGAACTTAGAGGAAAATCATTTCGGATAGTCCATAATCACATGTCAAAATCAAATAACAAAACGCATCAAAAATCAAGAATGGACAAGAACAGGACATTTTTAAAGGAAAGATGATTGGTTGAACCTGGCTTTGTGGCATGCCAAACCTCCCTCTTTTATGGTCATGTGAAATATAAAATTAAAATGACAACACAACATTACAGGACTACAATATAAATAAATAGAAGAACATAATTGAGAAAGAAACACACGAATAATAGCTAACAAAGGCAACAAGTTTAAAATTTTAATACGCCAGATAGCATTTTCTCCACACATAGTTTTCATTCTTAATCGGGTTAGTAAATTGCCAATATGAATCGCCACGTATTCGACTGAAAGGAGGACAAATTATCTGTACAAATAATTTTGTTAACGGCAAATCATAATGGGTCATGTTAAATGTGCAATAAAGAAACAACTCAGCATTTTGCAAAAATGTTTAGTGTTGATATATTATTGAATCGCTTAAAAAGAAAAGTTTAAGCTCCTACAATTAACCTATGATTGTTTTAATTTGAAATATGTGCCTTGTGGTTGTTTCTTAAGATATTTACATAGCCCAATGACTGCTTTATAAGTTGCTTAGGTTGTAATTTATAAAGTTTAATTTTAATTATAGAATGGAGTATCGCTTCTTCGTGTTGCTAAGGACAAAGCAATCATTGAAATTTTAATTGAGAAAGGGATAAATGTTAACAGCTTAGATGTTAATGTGAGTAAATGGTATCGTATTTAAACATTATTGTATGATTAAATAATCATAATTAGAAGTATTCTCCTCTTTTTATTAAACATATGAAGACATATATAAGTGTGCTAAAGTGTGTATGTGTCTGTGTGTGGATATTATACCGTGTTATCATGGGAGTTTTCTACTTATAGTGAAAAAAGCTCATCAAAATACTTTGTCATTGAATTATGGTGTTATGGAGGTGCAGATATTATGTAACTTACGATCGCTTTGAATTCGATTCTGAGCTTTGCTGCAATGAGAAATATTTATTGAATGACTGTCCCAGAGATGCATATACCAAACCAAATAAAAATTACCTACATATTTACCTATCTTCATGTCCCAGTTGACCAGGAGCTTGTTATTAATTGTTTACTGTCTGATTTTGCTGTTTAAAGCGTTTTTTTAGTCTTATCTGTATTTTCTTGCTTGAATCTATTACAAATTTTGTTGGGACTGTTTGATACTTACTGTACAGCATGGATATGAAGATCTCATAGAAGTTTCCAACCATGAAATGAAACGTTTTTTAAGTTGTGATGAATTATTGTTTTAAACCTAGTTCTCATATACGCTAAAGTGTACCAGTGGCGTTGACCACAAGAAAATCGTAAAAAACGTAAACCAAATTTTGCTCCTAAAAGAGTTCATATGCACTTCAAGCCAGACGCAATTTACATGTGACAGACGGTCAAATCAACAGAACGGGTATTCAAAGTTTTAAACTTACCTGTAAAATTGAACATACCAATCTTACCTTGTAAAATATATATCAGGGCTATGTGTTTTTTTTTGTATACTGGACATAATTCAATACATCGAAAAAAACAACGTTTCTTAGAAAATATAACTATTTTAAACGAAAATAATAACCTATAAAACAAAAATATTTGGTTCATAATCAAACTAAACAGACCGACAAATAAATAACAATTATAATGATGCTCAAAATCTCTGCTACAAATAAGGTTTATGAGCCAGAAAAAAAATTACGTGTTTGCAATACTGACTTCTGGAAGCTTCCGTCTCATTTGATTAAAAATAGAAACGTAAGCAGTGACTAAAAAATAGTTTTAGCTGTCAATGTTACTTGTATATCTGTATCACAAATCATTTACAAAAAAGGTAAACAAATAAATAAACGAGAACACCGAATGCTAATCTCATTTAAAAAAAGGACTGTCCATAAAACTGACAAAAATAAAATAAATTAGAATAAAAAAAAACCGAAACAATCATGTCATCAATAATGACAATACAAAAGAATGATAATAAGAACAACAATAATAATTAAAAACCAATTGTTCAGAGAACAATTGAAGGTCTTTCCATCAAAACAATGTATTTTGATATGAAAAGTTGTGAAACTAAGTTTAAAATGTCATGTCAATCGTCAAATGATAGCTCCTAGTAAGCTGATTCCAAAAATATATTGTTTCCATACATTTTTTTTAAATAAGGGAGATAATTTGTTACTTCCGGTTTGAAAAATGTTACTTCCGATTATATTTGAATATTTACTTGACACTGATTCCAAAAATATCTGGTTCTATATACTTTTATATTAATAAGGAACAAAAAATAGCTACTTCCGGTTTAAAAAAGGTCACTTCCGGTTGGTTTTTTTCAAGGTTAAATGGTTTGATACCTTTTTCTAAAAGTTGTATATCTTTATCATGTATACATATAGAATAAAAGCAAAGGTCAAAATCTAGAACGTCAAATTAAGCTATGACCTTGAGATCAATTTCAAGGTCATAAACCAAGGACCTCAAATCAAAAGACCATAGGTCTTAATTATATTTAGTTAATGAGTTATATCACCAAACGCGTATTTTTAAATACAAGAGGGGAGAAAACTCCCTTTTACATTCAACGTACGCTTGCAATCAAAATTTACATCTTACGACATGTCGCAACTAACAATTTAGTAAAAATAATTTGTTGATATCTTATACAGTCTTTGGATATAAGTGAAAATAAGCCAAATTCAAATATTAGAATATGACCTTGACCTTTGACCTTGACCTAATTTTCATTTTTTGGGACCAAGGACCTCAAATCAAAAGATCCTAGGTCTCTATCACTTATGATTTATAAGATAGAAATTCATATCACTTATATCAGATGCATAAGGGGAAATAACTCTCATATGGAGCGGTCATATCGCTTCGGTCAAAATAGGACAAATCATGCGAAGGATATAACGAGCAATTTTGTAAAATAAATTTGTCATAATCTTTTACGGTTGCGAAGGAGATGTGATAACAAGGAAAACAGTGTTTGGGGAGATAACTCCTATAAAGAAAAGTATTCGTTTACGCAGGGTAAATTTCAAAAGCGCATAAACTGTTCGATATCATATACAAAATATCTAAGCGACATATTGCGAAACAAATGTTTATCGCAAGAACAAAATTAGGCGGAAGAAAAAAAAAATAATCAGAAGAAAAACAATAGGTCTTTCCACAGAAAAGTGGAAAGACCTAATAATACCTATACTCATACTAGTGATAGTATTAATAATGATAATAATAATAATAATAACATAGGGTTATTGCATGAATTTTCCCAAAAATTCATGCAATAACCCTTCTATTGTATAGCAATATAGTACTTGAAGGTAAAAATTGGTTTAAAGTAAGATTTTGTCGTTGATGACGTCATGACTTTTTGACGATTGATTGCACTAGTGCAATATTATAACTTATTGCACGCTAACTTTAGTTACTTTTGTGGGAAATATTATATTGCTATGCAATAATAATAATATTAATAATAATAATAATAAAAATAAAAAATAATAATAATAATAATAATAATAATAATTAAAAACCAATTGTTCAAAGAACAATTGAAGGTCTTTCAACTAATAAAGATCTATTTTGACATGAAAATATTAAAATTCAGTTAAAAATGTCAGTTCCTATGGCTTTATGATGTATAAATAGGAATTTAAAGCAAAGGTCAAAATCTAGAATGTCCAATTAACCTTTGACCTTGACCTCAATTTCAAGGTCATAGACTTAACATCTCGAATCAAAAGACACTAGTTCCTTAATATGTATGGTTCATGAGTAATATCACTTTACACATAATTCTAAATATAAGAGAGGCAAAAACTCCCATTTATTGTCTACGCACCCTTCCAATCAAAATTTATGAGTTACGACATGTCGCAACTAACAATTTAGTAAAAATAATTTGTCGAAATCTTATAAAGTTAATGAAAGTAAGTGAAAATAAGCCAAAATCAAAATTTAAAATTTGACCTTGACCTTTGACCTTGACCTAATTTTCATTTTTTTGGACCAAGGATCTCAAATCAAAAGACCCTAGGTCTCTATCACTTATGGTTTATCAATTAGAAATGCATATTCTTATATTAAACATAAAAGGGGGGATACCTCTCATATGGAATCTATATACGGCTTCAGTCAAAATAAAACAGAACATCCTCAGGATATAACGAGCAATTTGGAAAAATAAATTCATCGGTTTCTTATACGGTTGCGAAGCCTTAGAGATAACAAGGAAAACAATGTTCGGGGAGATAACTCTTATTTGGGAAAGTATTCGGTTAAGCAGAGTTGGTTTCAAAAGCGTATAAACTGTTCGATATCATATTTCAAAAATCTAAGCGACATCTTGTGAAACAAAAAAACAGCGAAGGAAAAAAATTAGGCGGAAGAAAAAAAAAAATAATCAGAAGAAATCCAATAGGTCTTTCCACGGAAAAGTGGAAAGACCTAATAATTAAAAACCAATTGTTCAGAGAACCATTGATGGTCTTTCCACCACTTACAACATATTTTGATGTGAAAATATTAAAATTCAGTTGATATGTCAGTTCCTATGACCAGTCAGGGGCGTTACTTAAACAAGTAATTTTTTTAAGTTACTTATATAAGTAATTTTTGTTTCTAAAAATAATAAAATTACTTAATAGAGTTATTTTAATTTTCAATATAAACATAGACTAAATGTAGTTTTCATGAATTTTTACATCACTTTATATCATAAAACAAAGAATTTATTCGATTTGAGAGGAGTATAGAAATATAGGGTTAATTTAAAAATAATGACAAAAATATGACTTGAATAAGTTATTTTATACATTTTAAAAAAAATTAGTAATTACACTTATTTTAGGAACATATGTGATTGATTTTGATTACAAATTATAAATAACTTCAAGTCTTAATTAATTCTCAAGTATCTATCTATTTATATCAGTCTACCTTCAAGATTTTGGAGGAAAATGATAATTTAATAGTCCCAAGAGACCAATCTTTGACCAAGAAGCGTCGGTATGAAAGATAAGTGCGTCAGAAAGTTAAATAGTGTTTCAGAAGAATTAGATTTTATATTTCATGGAAAAAATAACCAGATGACTGTGAAAATTTGTTAAAGTTAGTAAAATCTGTATTATTGGACACCTATAAAAATATTATTCAGAAAAGTTACTTATATAAGTTATATTTAAAATAGCCTCGTTTTCAACATTACTTGTATAGGTAATTTTAATTGTTACTTGTTTAAGTAATGCCCCTGACTGATGACTTTATGATGTCTAAATATGAATTTGGAGCAAAGGTCAAAATCTAGAACGTCCAATTAACCTATGACCTTGACCTCAATTTCAAGGTCATAGACTAAGGATCTCAAACCTAAAGACACTAGTTCCTTAATATATATGGTTCATGAGTAATATCACTTTACGCATAATTCTAAACATAAGAGGGGCGAAAACTCCCATTTATTGTCTACGCACCCTTTCAACCAAAATTTATAAGTTACGACATGTCGCAACTAACAATTTAGTAAAAATAATTTGTCGATAAGTTATACGGCTTTTGAAAATAAGTGAAAATGAGCCAAAATCAAAATTTATAATGTGACCTTGACCATTGACCTTGACCTTATTTTCATTGTTTTGGACCAAGGATCTCAAATCAAAAGACCCTAGGTCTCTATCACTTATGGTTTACCAGTTAGAAATGCATATTCTTATATCAAACATAAAAGGGGGGATAACTCTCATATGGAATCTATATACGGCTTCGGTCAAAATAAAACAGCACATCCTGAAGATATAACGAGCAATTTGGAAAAATAAATTTGTCGGTTTTTTATACGGTTGCGAAGCCTTAGAGATAACAAGGAAAACAGTGTTCGGGGAGATAACTCTTACAAGGGAAAGTATTCGGTTAAGCAGAGTTGGTTTCAAAAGCGTATAAACTGTTCGATATCATATTCCAAAAATCTAAGCGACATCTTGCGAAACAAAAAAACAGAAAGGAAATGAATTAGGCGGAAGAAAAAAAAAAAATAATAATAATAATCAGAAGAAATCCAATAGGTCTTTCCACGGAAAAGTGGAAAGACCTAATAAATATAAATCAATTGCTTTAAAAAAGCAATTGTGGGGGGTCTTTCCCCCTGTAAAATTAATTGAATTGGGGGGTGTTTGTTTGTTTGTTTGTTTGTTTCTGTATGGGGTCTATATTATTGTTACCGGAGAAGTTTCATGTTTAGTTTGGAAAGTTTTTCTTTTATTTTAGGTACAGCACGCGCGCCACATCACGTGACACGGGTTTATAAAAACGAAAAGATAGTCTTTTTATTTCTTTTTAGGTGGGGACGTTAAACAGACAACATCTATAGAGATGGAATGTACAAAAATGTAATTTCTTTTGTCATTGTAGGAAATTGACATTTTGATGACAGTTCACAAGTAGTGCATGTTTTGGATTTAATTGATCCGGTGTAACTTTAAAACACATTTATTGATTATTTTCTGATAATGTACATTTTTCAGCACCTGTTTGTAACACAGATTAGTATTTCAAACTCGGAGCGGACATTTTATTGTAGGTTTTTACTGAGATTTACGGACCTAGCAAGCTATTTTTACGGCATTGCCATTTCTTTTCTCTAGGAAAAGCTTTGAGAGATATCTGCACCAAGTTTTTTTATAAACGTTTAGTACATGTATGCCCTGCTGACTGCAAATTTTCAGGTCGATTGTACTTGTAGTTTCAGAGAACATGTGGATTTTTTTTTCAGAAGTGACGTAAGAACAATATTAAATTTCAATTTTTCTTGAATAATTGAGAGTTTGTTCCTTCAATAAACTGTCATGATTAAACAGTCATACAGATTGATTGATTGATTGATTGATTGATTGATTGATTGATTGATTGATTGATTGATTGATTGATAAGTTGGTTAGTTGGTTGGTTGGTTGGTTGGTTGATTGGTTGGTTGGTTAAACACGTTGGATAGGGTCAATTGAAACACGGAAAAAGAAACAAAGAAGATCTTGGACCCTATATTAAACACATGAGACGGAAACATGATTGATTGATCATGATCATGATTGATTGATTAGTTGATTGATTGATTAATTGATTAGTTGGTTGGTTGGTTGGTTAAACACGTTGGATAGGGTCAATTGAAACACGGAAAAAGAAACAAAGAAGATCTTGGACCCTATATTAAACACATGAGACGGAAACATGATTGATTGATCATGATCATGATTGATTGATTGGTTGATTGATTGATTGATTAATTGATTAGTTGGTTGGTTGGTTGGTTGGTTGGTTAAACACGTTGGATAGGGTCAATTGAAACACGGAAAAAGAAACAAAGAAGATCTTGGACCCTATATTAAACACATGAGACGGAAACATGATTGATTGATCATGATCATGATTGATTGATTGATTGATTGATTGATTGATTGATTGATTGATTAGTTGGTTGGTTGGTTGGTTGGTTGGTTAAACACATTGGATAGGGTCAATTGAAACACGGAAAAAGACACAAAGAAGATCTTGGACCCTATATTAAACACATGAGACGGAAACCTGATTGGTAGATCATGATCATGATTGATTGATTGATTGATTGGTTGATTGGTTGGTTGGTTGGTTGGTTGGTTGAACCCTATAAGAAACACATGAGACGGAAACATGATTGATTGATTGATCATGATCATTATTGGTTGATTGATCATGATCATGATTGATTGATTGATTGATTGATTGATTGGTTGGTTGGTATGTTGGTTGGTTGGTTGAAATTCAAACACACATAAAACTGTTTAAATAGTGCCAAAACCACATAATTTGATGACCTTGACCTTTGACCTTGTAACCTTCGTCAAGGTCATTGCTCCACAAGGTCATTGCAAAAGACCCTATGGGTCAAGGACCTTTTGTTTAAGAGTTTTGCCTAAAAATGGCCTTTTAAAAACAATCGATGGGAGTTATGTCCCTTACATGATGGTAAAATCAATATAGTCATAATGTAAAAAAAGTTGCCCCTTGAAGTACCAAGCATTTTTCACTGCTTAATTTTTTTGTATCTATAACCGTTCAAGAGTTATAGGGAAATCAAAGACATATGAAAATCTCTAAAATATGACCTTGACCTTTGACCTTGACCTAATTTTCTAAGTTAGGAATCAGGGGACTCAAATAAAAACATTCCAGGGTTATACGGTTAACGGTTTATGAGTTAAAAAAACATACCGACAAATTTATCCCGAAAAGATAGATAACTCCTATAAAATTTCTTCGAATCGCTTCGATCCAAATACGCCAAAAATTACTGAGGATGTAACGAACAATTTTGTAAAATAAATTTGTCATAATCTTTAACGGTTGCGAAGGAGATGCCATAACAAGGAAAACAGTGTTTGGGGAGATAACTCCTACAAAGAAAAGTATTCGTTTACGCAGGGTAAATTTCAAAAGCGCATAAACTGTTCGATATCATATACAAAATATCTAAGCGACATATTGCGAAACAAATGTTTATCGCAAGAACTAAATTAGGCGGAAGAAAAAAAAAAATAATCAGAAGAAAAACAATAGGTCTTTCCACAGAAAAGTGGAAAGACCTAATAATAATAATAATAATAATAATAATAAAACTTACTTATACTCTAAAGGGATCGACTCACCTTCTCAATGCAATAAACGATGGAAATGATGAACTTACACATGTTTTGATCAAACACAAAGCTAATGTGAATGCCGAGAACAAGGCAAGTACTTATTTAACATAGTTAAGAAAACAAGAACACTTCAGAAGCTACATGAAAATTCAACGACGCATGACCAAACTTCCAAATAAAAAAGCACATAAATATAAACAAGAATATACTTTGAACCCCACATATTCTATTGGTGACTTTGAGTTATTTATATCCTGCCAATAACATCGACACGATACTTAAGGATTAAATCGGTACACAATTTCTTGCTATTATGTAAATTTGTTTGTTTTTTAGCAAGGTCAAACACCGCTACATATAGTAAATACAGCAGAAATTGCAAACATTTTAATTCAGAACGGCTCCAATATGAACAGCTTAGATTTCAGTGTGAGTATATACAGACATTTGACAGTTGTTTGGTTGTATATATGATGTCGCGTGAATTTCGTTTGATAAATTGTTGCTAATTGAAATGTTGCGTGACATCATTGCCTTACATTGTAAAGAATCAGGTCCTGTCCTAGATATTTAAGGAATTACTGTAATATTGTTCTGTCTAAAAAGAAATTACATACAAAATGTGGTGTACACTGAAAAACCCGTGTGCACCATATTTTTTTTATGTTTTTTTTAAATAGGCAAAAACAACATTAAAGTCATTTCTTATAATTTAATACTTCAATCCATTTTAAACCGGAGTAAATTATGAAAAAACGTTGGCTACATCACGATCATGTGACAAAATTATGTCTATGAGCTGATAAACAAATCAACTTTAGCCAATCAGAAGACACGTTACATCCAAAATTAAATTAAAGAAAAGTATTAGGCAGTGGGATGAAAGGTCAAATGTACAAATTCCCAATAATAGAAGAAACAAGATTATAAGAGCGTATTCAGACAATACCGATCACCAATAAAACAATAAAAACAATCCAGCGATCACGAAAATGTCGAATATCATCAACTACAGTTCACTACTTACAATGTAAAGTAGACATAACTGTATTTATTCGTGGATGTTTTAAGTGCCTGTCGTACATCTACCATCATTCAAAAGTTGTGTTGAGTACTACTGTTGACACATACATCAAGTCTGGTACAACTTAATGGAAAGAATAACACGAATAAAACAAGTAACATAAATGTGACACCTGTTCAGAAGAAAATGCAATCTGTCAGTTGTAGAGTCAATTATGTTGTTCATCGGTTTGGTATTTTTGAAAGAAAATTTGTGTTTAATGTCATGCATATTTATAAGATAATTTTACTATCCCTGCCAAATCATATTTGGTGGTGTCAGTCACGATTTCGTGATATTTTACATCTCTAATATACCTATATGGAGGTGTTTCTTTTTCGGAACGATCGATATTTCGTTTGTAGAATCAACCCGGACGATACCAAGTTTAAATGAAATATGCTTCAAGGCTTAGCACATCGACCTGTGTAAGGTTTTAATTTTCCAGTGGTGAAAGATACAAACTATTGTTTACTTAAACGTTTAATGTGTTTGTTAGTCTTCTCGTGTTGTTAACTCTATTAAACCAAGTGTTCCAAGTGGTGAAGTCATCCCTTCTGAAGTTTTACGGGCGCCATCGCCAATTAGCTGACTGTTTCGGAATATAAATGTCAAAATATGTATTATTTGTAATAACATGAGGAACACGACGGTTCAAACCTGTAGATCAGGATCTGCTAACCCTTCTGGAGTATTTTGGTGGGGTTCGTGTTGCTATGCTTTAAGTTTCCTACGTTTTTGATACTAATGTTTGTCTATTGGCCTTTCTCAATTTTAGTCCTACCGTTGTCCGTTTATTTTCGACATGTAAGTTTTAATGTCCCTCTGGTGTTTTTCGCCCTTCTTTGGTTGCGAATAATGGTTAAACATTTTAATTTTCCATCTTTGATAGGTAAAAGACACCAACTATCCTCTCGTCCGTTTAGTTGTAATACCACCAAATCATGATACGTCACATCCGGTTGTATACGAAAATAGGTCGAAAAAAATATTCCCTTGAGTTTGACAGTTGTAGGTAATTAATCCTACATTTTATTGCAGTAAAACATTAAATAAAGGGAGTAATTTGATTGGTTAACTTCCAGTGATAGTTCTTTTTATTAAATGCAATGAAATGTTATGTGAAATTTTTCTATAGTACTGGACAGGACAAAACTTTACTCATGCCAAGTATTTCATTATTTGAAACAAAGATAAATTCTGCATATTTTTTTGAAAAGTGCAATTTAACAAAGACTAATAGGGGAAGTCAATGGTGGTATTAAACCTTTATAAGACCGAATACCAAAGAAAGTGTCAAAGACGAGCATGTTAAAGATATAAACAAATAATGAATTTAATAATAGAAATTTAGTCTTAACACTTTACAACTGGCTTAGGGCGTATCAATACATGAAAGCATCAGAAAAGTGTTGTCAGTAAAAAGGATGTAATCCTGGACATTTTTGCATAAAACACCACTTGTCAAGACTGTCCGACTCCTGAAACCACTCAGCGTTTTATACGACAAGAAACGTATTAAAATATGTATTATATATCTTGTTAAGTAGAAGGACACGTTCATTTATCCGTAAAAAGCAATTCGCTTTACAAAATGGGGATGAAACATGTATTGTTCACATAAAAAGAAGAATTCAAGAAATGTTAGAATATTATTGTTTGCAATAATTTTATCCTGTTGCAAATGTGGTTGCCTTATGCCATTTGGAGATACCTGAAATTCTGTGGCACCAAATGACTGACATTTGCTGTATCTAAATTTTACTTGTAAGACATGAGACTTTCGATTACCTTGTGCGATGAATTATTATAGATATTAAATTAAAACGACATTAGTAAAATACTATGTGTCTGCTTATCAATTTAAAGGGATGGACTCCCCTTCACAGTGCATCAAGAAATGGAAAAGCTGAAGTCATTAATGAGTTAATCAGGAACAAAGCCAACGTGAATGTAGAGAATCAGGCAAGTAATTGATAATATTGAGAATGCAGTGACACCAAAAGTTAGTATATGAATAAATTACATAAAAAAGGCTGAACATTAAAATTTGTAGGACAACCATCAAAGTAATATGAAAAAAGTAACACAAAATTAGGAGTAATCAATGTATGTACTGCTTGTGCATCGTTGACATATCTTATTGATCTGGCAATTCTGTATGCACATAGTACACAATTTCCATATTCTTTTTTTTTTTTGATTAGCAACAGTATTGCACATGCTGTTAACAATTACTCCTCTGACACAGCTATCTCAGTAAAGGTCCCTGTTGTATTAGTACCAGAGGTTCATGGATTCATTAGGCAGATAAACTGCATATTGTTTGTCTTTTACCGAATATTAATATAACATCAGTAGATAGATAATGATATTATATTATTAAGTATTTATATAATTTGACGCTATTTTCGGAATTTCATAGTACATCCGAGTTAGTCGATAATTTACAACCTTTAACCAGTTTCCACGTGTTTCCGGATAACGTTTTTTTAAAATCAATATTGAAATAATAGCTTTTTCCACATCATTATACAGGTAAGACAGTTATAATTTGAAAGATTCATAGTCATTCGGTAATCAAAATCAATTGTGCTGTGTTTTTGTAATGGATATGAATCGTACCAGATTATATAACTATTGCAGTGTCAAAAAATAGATAATAAATTAATTAATACACAAAGATAACATTGCTAACCATGCTAACAATTCATACAATTCAAATACACCTACATATATTTTTCCTAATATCCCTTTTATTTCTTATCTAACTTTTTGTTTTGTAGAATGAGCCTTTATAATAAGCTTAGTTTTAAAAACATAAAATACTTTAATGTTTTTTGTTCTAAGCTCTGACATATAGTGTGTTTTGTGAATTGAAAAAATAATCACTGTTAGAAAAAAAAATATCATAGTATACTTCATCATCTTCATCACTTAGTTTGCAATCCGAGATTTATTTTAGTGTTAAAATGTGTTTTCCAAGTTTATTTTTTCTAACAGTTTTAATATTTCTTTCCAAAATTGATCAAGAAATGGCATGTAATAAAAAAGTGTTCATTATCTTCGGTAATATTACAGTGATCATAGTCTGAGTTTTGGCATTTTGTCTATTGTTTTAATAAAACTTTGTTTGAAAGAATAAAATGTAAGAGTTTCTCTCTGAACGTTTTTAATTTATTTTCTTTCAAATAATCATTAACACATTACACATATGATGTGCTGTGTGCACAAGGGTGTCTAATCCATTAAAGAACCCAGAGGCCGTGGATGATTTACAAGTTCGTTTGGATAGATTCGTTCAACATAATAACAATTTTTCTAATTATTAAGTGAGAGAACATCATTTTAAGTGGAATGGGAGGTAATACATACTGTTAACTTCCTTGATTCTTCCGGACGCAGTTCTGTTATGAAGGTAGCCTCATATTAATAAAAAATAACATTTGTCATTGAAATCCCCTGGTCTATTTTAAAACTAATAAACAGCGATGAACATACATTGAATAGTTGTAATGCTATTTATTAATAATTATAGGTGGACTTAACAAATTAGATTAAAAACAAATTTGAGATTCGGCAATTACTTACGGGAGTATGACTAAAGGCAGACACATACCATATGATAATATATGTATCTTTATATCTTCTTCCTCTTTCTTTTAAATCTTAATATGTATATTAAGTAAACTAACATCACAATATCACAGTAACGGAAAAGACAGAAGTTCAAAATACCGTTATGACAGATAACTGGAACACAACATATAAAAAAAACCCATTTACATCACATGAGAAATATTCGCAGTAATCTAATGCAAGGTTCTGTTAAGGGGGTTGAGGGTATAAACCATTTTTTTTAAATATAGGATTTCTCTATTATTTTTTATAAATAAACTTTATCATATACTTTATAGAAAAATAACATAAAAACAATGGGACCGCCGTTCATGCAAGCTTACAATCTGCTATCGAATAACGCATGCATTTTTGCCAAGGTCCTTTTTTTCTGTTGAACTAATAGGAGAAATAGAGGTAATATCGAAATGAAAATAGAACTACATTACAGAAATCTCTTAAACTTTAAAATTGTGTAAGTAAAGCTTAGTTGAAAAAAATAATAAAAAATTAGGTAAACGATAATTAAAAAAAGCTATTTAAATTTTAATGAAAAAGATGGTATTTACGCACCAAAGGGAGATAATTAGGATCTTTTTCAATGATAGAAACATTTAAGAATTTATCTGGGACCAAAACGGATCGATTTTGTTGGTTGACCTTTGTACACTATCAGTAACAAACAACTAATATTGTATTAAATAAAATTTGTAATAAAAAAAACACGTTTAAATTTAGGCAGAAATATTTGTACATTCGAGCCTCCTTATGGTAGCACAATACAAAAGCAACTAAATTTTTATCAAAATATCATTTTCAGCTGTTTTTGTTACTTCTTTTTATTCCAAAACCACAGAAGAACACTAAATTTACATAACTTGCACTGTTAATGAGTTTTGTTGATAACTAGTTTTATAGACACATACACGTGTCCCAACGATACAAGATTAGAACATGTGGGCAGTACTTTGTGTTTAATCAATATAATCATTTATAATCAATATAATCAGCTTTAAAGCCACTGACCAGCAATTTTTTTAACAGTTAAGATGTGTATACTAAAATTTCTAAAGGTGAATGTTTAAATATGAATTCTTTTTAAAAGAAAATATCCTCTTTGCTTTTAAACACAATTTTGTCATTGTATACAATTATAATTCTAGAAATCCCAATTAAAGATCCTCTAGACTGACTAACTGATAATTTTCTGTCCACATGCATAACTTACTTTTTGTAATACAGAAAAAAACTAGATATAGGTTTAACATACTAAATGAATAACATGCATATTGAAAAAAAGTAAATGCAATGTACAACTAAGCTTCTGAGATCATTAATAGTTAAGATTTTACCATGGTGGGAGGAAATTTTACCATATCAGCAGCAATTAACGTAAAGCAAGGTTAAAAATGATATAGTATCTCCCGCCAGATCTGATTTCTGATGCATAGGGTGTGCATTTTGTATATATTTAGAATTGCTGAAATGGAATTATTTCTTACTGGTCAGAACTTTATTGATTTATGATTAAACATTTTAAAGGCCAATCCTGAAGTATTCCCATGGTACATGTGTAAATTATATGGAAGTTAATGGATGCAAGTAGTAAAATCCCTATTTATTCAATTGTGACACATTCATTTTTATCATAAAAATGTAGTTTTAAATGAATTTTGTTCCTAAATTGGTGTCCCTATATAGATGCCTGATTTTCACACATTTGTTCCTTGACCAGTTATCTTCAAAAAGATTTCTCAGATTTCTAAAAACATATTAGAACACGTTTTATACCCAATTGAAATTGGTGATCTCTTATGAATTGAGGTTGGAAACTTCATTGAAGATTTATAAGAGAATGAAATACAATAGGAAAAATCTGAGACACAGTTTTTGAGGTCAAACTGTGTTATACAAGAATCTATACAATATTCTGCTATAATAAATTATGCTATGAATAACAAAGAAGAAAATTTCATTCAACCTGGTGACATTACAATATAGCAAATAATTACATATTAATAATTAATGATGTCATTACTATGTCTTAATGACACAATCTCCATTTGAAAGATTAATCTTTTTCTTTCTTTTTGGTACCTTATTTTATAAAATTTAAATCTCGATAAAATAAATTACATTAGTTTAAAGTTGTCTGATCGGGGGTGATCAAATCTTTTTATTGTGCTCCTTAAGACATAATTATCGTATTTACAGGAGAAGACACCACTAGATTTACTTGAAGATTACTTTAGTCAATGTTGGCCTGGACAAATTTCTAAGGTACTTTGAAGTCAATATAAATTGAATGATAATTTTACATTCATGAAGATGTATTTAAACAGCTTTTTGATGCATGTGACAATATTTACTGAGTATAATAACACAATCTTCACCTTTGCTTTTTACCTAGATGGACCAACACGATGCGTTAATCCATGCACCAGTAAAGGCTATAACTAATTGATTTTCTCTTTTACAAGACTTCCTAAACTTATGCACATCTTTCATCTTTTTATAAAAGACAAATAGTGTTTTTTTTCCGATAACAACTGCCATATTCCGGACTAAGTACAAACGATTTTTAGAAATATGGTTGAATGAACCTGGTTGCATGGATAGTCGAACCTTCTGCTTATATCGAAATATTAAAGTACAACCAAAATCACACATTATGTGAAAGGAATATAATACAAATAAATGCAAGCTTAAGAACACTCGTGACAACAACATACATAAGTAAATAATATAATAGTAGACTTCGACATTTAAACCACAAAATAATAACGAACACTTAAAATGTTCAGGTGTCTTGTTTAAAGTTAAAACATTTTCTTTGTAGGGTGATTCATCTTTACATTTAGTATCGATGAAAGGAAATATAACCCAAGTGACAGCGTTGGTTAGTTTAGGTGCAAATGTGTCAGCTAGAACTACTAAGGTTAGAATTTACTTTAACTTTTAAGTTGTATTTGAAAGTGAATGTGTAATTCATGTTGTCTTTAATTTGTTTACTGTTTTTAAAAATTTTGGTAAAATGACAAAATACTGAACTCCGATGAAAATTCAAGACGGGAAGTTCCTTATCAAATGTCTAAATCAAAAGTTCAAACATATCGAACGAATGGACAACAACTGTCATATTCCTGACTTGTTACACAGGTATTTTCTTATGTAGAAAACAGTGGATTTAACCTGGTTATAAAGCTAGCGAAACCTGTTACTTGTACAACAGTTGCATACAATTTCGTTCTATTGAACAATACAAACAGACATAATAGGTTGATATGTCAAAAAGGGGTATAGAATTAAACATTGTGTTATTATCTTAATCACTATATGTATATAAAAGTAAACAAATATATAAACATACATATTTACCAATGCACTATAACACAATGACGGGTTGTAGAAGTACAGAAACAATTCCTATATAACAAGGAAACACAAAAAGACATATACACGAATCATATTAGCAAACAAATGAAAGACTAGAACAATCACACAATGACGGAATGTATCAGTACGACGCCATGTCAAATGGATACCCCCCAAATTATTACTAACAGTAAAATTCATCATGTTCATAAAGAACAATAACATATTATTGAAATGATAAAGAACGTCCGTATCCATAATTAATCCTTCAAGATTCTCTGATATTATTTGTAAAGTTGATACGGAATATTTATCAACTAAGTTACGGTATCTTCAAATGAACTTTTGTAGAAAAAGGACGAGACGTTCTTTGACAAAAACCTAAAGATTTCACATGGGGAATGCTGGTAATGAGGGTTAAAAAATGTAAAGTGTTGATAGAACAAATAGGATCTGGATAAAAAATTATCAAGAGTTTTTACAACTTCTGTACTATTCACAATTTGACAGTCACAAAAATTAAAGCAGTCGTGATAACGCAACTTTTCCAATCACAATATATTGAAAATTGAAATTAAACGTTAATGTTTCTCCTTGATAATATTTATGTACGTTTCAGCAACAAAGTTTATCGACAGGTTGTCCTATGGGCATTTATTAGGCCCATTTAATAGCACAATTGTTTTTGTACTGTTATGAATCACAGTTTATGACCAAAGTCAGTAAGGACCCGTCTAAATTGCATTTAATTGATAAATTCAAAAACACGGACCGTTATCTTGATGATACTTTTTTGTTAGATAATCAAGAATTTTCTCAATATACTGCTAAAATTTCCTCCCGAGGAACTTACCTTAGATAAATTAAATTTATACGGTAGTAACTGTCCATTCCTAGCTTCAAATATTTCGGTTTCAAACGGGAAAAAGACGATATTTCGTTCCGTATTGTTAATTTTCCATTTTTAGATGGTTATGTTCCTTTAACACCATCTTATGGTATTTATATTTAAAGCTCGTTCGCTATGCCCGTGTTCGTGGTGACGTTTTTGATTTTAACGAAAGTAATCTTTGTATTATTGGTAAATTTTTAAGCCAGGGATTTCCTTATCACAAATTACTTTAAACCTTTACTAAATTTGTTCATATATATAAAAATTTGGTTGGGACGTTTGGTTGTACCTGTAGTAAACTTATCTCAAACGAGATTGCACATCTTCATTTTTTAAGGATATGTAGATAACCGTTCCCGGAAATTTAGAAACTGATAGATCCTTTAAATAAACCTATTCTTAAAGGTTACAAATTCAGCGCTGTAATAAGATCATTGAATATTGTTTTTATTGGAATACATATCGATTTTGTTAACAGCAAATTAAAAGTTAACTAAATATTACTAGTATGTTATATACATGTACACATTCACGAATCTACAATCTGTCGATACCTGTATCTTAGCATTGCACAAGGTCATGTTTTGTCTCTGCCTGTTTATGCCGTCTTTACACTAAATCCATTGGATGTTGGATGCGTACGGATTGATCATTTAGTCTTAGATGCATGTCTTTTTATAAGTTGTTAGTGGCTTTGAACTAGCTGTCAGTTAACTGTGAGTACTCTCAGATCTGTACCTAGTGTCTTTTTGTTATTGGGATGTACGAGTTCCCGGCCACATCCACTTGTATTTTTGTCAATCTGATGAGTTAAGCCTTTTTCAACTGATTTTCATAGTTCTTTCTTATGTTGTTCAGTAATACCTCTATTCCAGGTAAGGGGAAGGTTGGGATCCCATTAACATGTTTAACCTTGCCATATTTCGTATGCACATGCCTAACCCAGGTCAGGAGCCTGTAATTCAGTGGTTTGTGTTACATATTTGTTTTTCGTTCTTTTTTGGTACATAAATAAGGCCGTTAGTTTTTCTCGTTTGAAATGTGTTACATTATCATTTCGGGGCCTTTTAAAGCTGACTGTGTGGTATGGGCTTTGCTTATTGTTGAAGGCCGTACGGTTACCTATAATTGTTATAGTTGTTAATTTCTGTGTCATTTTGGTCTCTTGTGGAGAGTTGTTTCATTGGCAATAATACCACACCTTCTTTTATGTAACTTATAAATAGGTGTGTAAAAAAACAACTCAGACATACAATAGTTTCAAACTTGTAAGAGTTTTACGCTTCCGATCAAACATCATGTGTACTAACAGTTTGTCTTTTCTTCTATTATTTTATAGTGTTATATTAGGAATAGATTTGATTGACTGCGGTGCACTCGATATGATTGAACCTTTTTCTTTAAAGTCAACCTGCCTTTTTTTCGAATCCATATAATAAGAAATAAGACACCAGAAAAAAAAGAAAGTAATAGGAGTTTACTACATTTTAAAATATCACAATAATTACGACATTATTTCTTCTCCTTGTGAGTAGCAATCCTCTATCAAGGAAATCATGATAGGAAATACAAGCCCGGGCATATCGTATCAATTAGGAGATATATACGTCATATACAGGCGCTGCTGGAATGTTGCCACATAGAAATTGAAAGTTCACAATTGGGAAACTGAAATCATTTCTTTTGTCATAAAGTTTTGTTTTAACCGACCCTCATTGTCAATTTCTAGATGTAAGTCAAGATATGAGGCAGACTTAGCTGCATCTGTAGTATCCTTTATCTGTAGTTTGATGGGATAGATTCGTTCAATATAGTCACCAAATTTTGTATTATTTAGTGAGAGAACATCATCTATATAGTGGATTGTAAAGTTGAAGGATTTTGCTAACTTCTTATCTTTCTTCAAGTTCCTCTATGAAGTCAGCCTCAAAATAAAAGTCGAAAAGAAGATGGACACAATTGGTTTCCATTGAAATTCCGACAGTTTGTTAAAAAACATGTCCTCCCAACGAAACAAATATGTTGTCAATAAAGAAATCAAGGATCTTGATAATGTCAGTTTCAGAGAATTTTTTGTTTGAATCAGAGTGATCCTTTACAAAGTAGGATTTATCCCTCCCCAAGAGATACTTGTCTTTAATTTGTCCATTTTGAAACACCAACCACATGTGAATATATAAATAGTCATAGGGCACACACAACAAAAAACAAGATACACATACACTTAGTCTTCATGTAATTTAATCATTAACAATACATGTTCTTCACCTTCTACTAGACTGCATGTATGTCTATTGCTTAAAGAGGCCAACATGTAAGATCATTTAAATAAAAAGATTTGGAGTGATTGTCAATGAGACAACTCTCCACAAGAGACCAAATAACACATACATTTACAACTGTAGTCTACCGTTCTGCTGTCAACCTTGAGCAAAGCCTATACCGCATAGTCAGCAATTAAAGGCTCCGAAATTTCAATATATAATTTGCATTATTTTTTATCCATAAAACATTGATAACATTCAGGTATTGATAATATGAATGTGTATTGTTGAATTAACAACTTATGTAAAACAATTCGGCAATTATATTATTTACCAAATTAAAATAAGATTATCGTTGACTGTTCGAATATAATATGTAGGTACACAGTTCATAGGTGCATCTACATTTTAAACCATGGACAACATTAACAATAATGATTCAGTAACCAATCACATTTCAGCGTTACCACCAAATTATTTGACAAAGCTATCATCACGATAGCGTCACATCATACCATTCCATTTCGATAAAAAACGTGAATAGTGTCTACGAAACTAGCATTAATTATATTTGTTCTATTGGATTTTATTCGAATGCCGCAGCGTTTTGTTTATAAATTGATTTAATTATGCTTTCCATGGTAAAAGCAAATTTGAACAATGGTTTACTATTGCTGCTTTACATTTTGTTTGTGTCAGGATACGATGTATATTAATGTTTATATTGGTACATCAGAGACAAAACAAATGAAATCATCGTCTCATTGTTTTCAAAACCACTCAAAATGCATGCTCATTTACACGTGTAATTTTTAAAAGATATTTCATTAGATTTAAAACAACACCAATTTTAATCGCAATATCACTTTATAGGGTGAAACACCTCTACACCAGGCAATCCGAAATAAAAACGGTTCCATGGTGAATTGTTTAATACATCTGGGAGCTGATGTTTCAGCTTCAAATACTGAGGTGAGATATTTTAAATTCATGTGAATTCAAATTGACATGTGATTTGACATATTTCTTTTTTTGTAAGATATCCTTTATTAAGTTGTATATAAATAATGTGATAACAAAAACAATAGAAACTACTTTTAAAACTTGTTTACGTTCAAAGAAATATCCTAATACAACAAACAGATAACTCTTTGTTCACTGTTGATCCCTTAAGGACAAAGGAGGATGAATAAAATCCTTTGGGGAATCGGTCTGACCCCTATGGATTTCACTAACCCTCTTTTGATTTTTAAAGGGGGCAGAAGGGAACCAAAAAATACATGTTGGTCTTCCAGGTAAGTGGAATATCCCTTTACACCTGTGACTGTGTTTTTCTGTAATTTTGCGAAATAAGTAATTTACCAAGTGAAAAAAAAAAACAAGGGACTGTGAATAATATTTACAAATTTCCAAGAAAACGCTAGATTTTTATAACAATATGCAGCAGACACTTGAATTTTATAAACTAATTGACCCGACGGCATGGATTATTCAAGAACCGGTTGCATCGACATGTGAATATAATCCTGCAATTATTGCATTATTGAAATGGAAATCCACACTTAAGCAAAATTATATAGATATACTGCGAAAATAGTTCGTGATATTTACCTTGAAACGAAAGGTAAAACGTTCCAAGAAATGTTCTGATAGGTAGAAAGGCCAAAAAAAAAGAAAGAAAAAGAACATATAACTTCGGATAGAAAACTTAAAAATGGGATTGATTTCAGGTACTGAAGGGTCCGTAGGAACCCTCGTGTCACTTATGTTAATACACATCTGGTGATAAGTCTTATTCAACAAATCACATCCAAGGACAAGTAGACGCTAAAGTGGTTACGAAATTTATTTAAGTATAAGAATCTATTTCAAGAGTCATTCTACTGAATTAAACTAATCTCCTGAGAATAAGAAGTGAATTAATAACATTTATTTAGTTTCATGAAATTAAGAGAAAAAATAAGAATATAAATATTTGAAAAAAAAGTGATAGTAACGCAAAACGGTAACTGAAAATGTTGTGGGAAATACGTTCTACTGATGTAAAAAAAAAGTACCGTATGACAGATGAACATGTATAAAAAAAACCAAAAACCAATAATGTTCCTTTCGCTAATTGATATAATGAAACATGATTGTAGCCATAAGTATTTTTTGTAGGGTGACACGCCTCTGCATGTATGTGCACGATATGGTTACCTGGATATTTGTGAGAGTTTAATTGTGTTAGGTGCCAATATATTTGCTACCAATAACAAGGTTTGGATACTTATTAAATTTCGTTGGAGAAGATTTACCGTACCTTTCAGTGTTCATATACAAAAAGCATTAAGATTTCAAGAAAATGTATAAAACAGAATAAGAGACCTGACGATTTACTGTATGTAACTAATAAACGATATTAACAGAACACACCTGGAAAAGGCAACAACTAACATATGGTGACATGAACCTGTCAGTACCGACCTCGGTACTAACTTTTAAGAAACGGTCATTAAGGCCAGACCTCAATTTCAAAATCTTGGTCATAAATATATCATTTTATGTTGACAACACTAACGGCCAGACAGTCCGTGTTATAGAAAATATTAATTATTGAAAGGAAATATGTTAGTGTTGTGTTAGGAAGGTGTTTGGCGTTGGCGTTAATACATCTAGTTGTTGCTTTACAATATAAGTGGTAAAAATATGGAAGGCATGTTGAATTGATACAGTCGATGATAAAAATGAACATTTTGACAATCCTACAGCAAAAAGAAAAAAAAAACAGCATAAAGAAATAACAAAGAACAAAAGCGTTGAACAAGCAAAAACAACAAAAAACGGCAATACACACCCAAAGATACAGTAGTTCTTGTATTATTATTTGTTTTAAAGATCAATCGATAGTTTGTAATTTTGCAATATCTATTTTAGAAGGAAAAATTTAAAGAAATTCACTGTGTTAATCAAATATTTTCAATATATTGCTTTATACAAATCAAATTGAAAATAGTTTTTAATATTTTTACGCACTTTGGTGTGATTGTTATCACTTTGATACATTGCCCATTTCCTTTTTCAGAACAATTGGTAACCTTTTTTTATTTTTTCTTCATAAACCCATTACCTAGATCAATTGCAAAGATCTTGACCCTTAATAGACTCATCATAGATACATAAATAAAAGCAACAGGAAAAGAAAACCCAAATCTTGTTTGCAAACCGAAACAGAAACACTGAAGTGCAACAACAAAAAAAAAAACGACAATGCAACATACATAGAAACGACCTTACGATTACAACTGCCATATTCCTGACTTGGTACACAATATGTTAAGAAAAAAGTGTGTCGAACCTGGTTTTGTGGCTAGCCAAACCTCTCGTTTTATGACATTGTCAAATATACCGCAAAAAATGACAACGTTGCATGACAAGAATAATGTACAAATAAATGCAAAAATATTAAGGACATATAAATACATAAATAGATAACATAATAGTACATTTCCACATGTTACATTGTAACCACAGACATGTTTTACACTTTTGCAAGATAATAGGTTACATATATGATGAAGTAAAAGGACAGTGATTAAAACATTTCATTTTATATATTTTTTTTATTTTCTCTCCTCATCTTGGAAGATAATAGATAACGTGTAAAAATGATAAAAATCTAACTGACAATATTAGGGATATTCATGAAAAAGTACATGTCGAGAAAATATTATTATGATGCACTGTCTATGAGTGTGTTAGAAAATGATATTTCATTTCCTTAGGATAAAATATAAGCGGCATTGGATAGTTATCAATACTAAAGAATTACTATTCTCTTATAAACATTGAAAATTAAAAGTGTACAAGGCTCATATGATTTCCTGATAAATTATTCGTGCCCTTGAAACCTGATTCGACTGTCATACAAGTGTGAGGGTTAGCTAGCTATAAAACCAGGTTTAATCCACCATTGTATATTTACGAAAATATCTGCACCAGGTCAGGAATGTGAAAGTTGTTATACGTTCGTTAGATGAGATTGAGATTTAGAATTTTTCTCGGAGTTCAGTATTTTTGTGATCTGACTTTTTGTTAGTACAAGATTATTATGTCTTTTGTTTGAACTGTTAATACGCTTAATGAGCATGATTATACCATTTATAATAATAATATGAACATTCAGTATTTCTCCTATATAGAAACATCAAATGCTTATATATCACTGTTCTAGGTATATTTTATTATATGCTGGCGCTAATATTGAACTGTTTTAAACCATTGTTTTCAGTTGCAAATTTACTTTAAACAAGGTTTAAATAAAACATCAAATAAAAATAATTTAAATAACATCATGAAATAAAGCGGTAAGAAGAAATGGAGGTTTTCTAAACTTGATGTCGATTTCCATTTTATTTAATACCTTGTTTTTATAGGGTGAAACACCTCTATATCAAGCAATCTTAAAGAATAAAGATGCAATGGTGGAACGTTTGATCAATTTAGGAGCCAACGTATCAGCGTCAGATTCTGAGGTGAGATTTTTTAATCGAACTCGATAAACGTACTTGTTAGTTAATTACTTTCTTCATTAGCAATATGTCCTTCATAATCTATAAACCTCACTAGATGAATATTATGCATATGAATATTTTCTGGATTGACCATTCAAAGGAATACTCATGGCCTGTTTTTTGTCAGTTAAGTACACTTAAATCATCGACATAAAGCTATATCTGAAGTATAACAGTTGATCGCACTAAACATTGATACGCTTGTGAGTTGAATCATTACTTCACTTTTCGCTAAAAAGATGATGTCCTCTCTCTACAAAATTGCAGGCTTGATGACTTCAATTAACACATCAATTCTGTCGAACTTGAAATAAAGGATACAACATAAACAGTTCAGGCTGCCTCATAACTTCACTAACATATTGAAGTAGACGGTGATGGTCGGATTGATAAAAAAAAAGATGATTTCAGCTTTTTAAATGTATAGGTTTTATTATGTCTATGTTCATGTAGGACCATAATTACTTATACCATGAGATAAGATATTCCAGAAGTAATAATTCTTAGCATGCTTTCGCTGGAGGAAAAGTGATGCTTTCAAGGAATTTACGGACACTATCACGAGTTGGCTGAACGTTACAAAAGATCTGCTTTAGAAATATCGACGGATTTGTCCAATCGTTATTACCACAAACTCGTCCTTTTTCCTCCAATGGGACCTACCGAATTAAACTTAGTACGGAGTTTGTACTTGCACGAGCAACACGATGGGTACCACACGTGATGCAGAATCAACTGAACCCGTTCATGTTTCCTACGAATTTCCCCCACCCCACCCCCTAGATCAGGCTTATTTTATTTGGCGTCAATGTTTGTTCAAGGTTTTTGGTAATATTCTGAAATTTTAACATCTCACAGCAGTATACTACTACTGCTGTATTTATTCAATCCTTTTTTTTTTATTGATTTTGTATTTACATTGTGTCATAGATCAAATTTATTCTTTCAGTGTATGTTCATTTGTGTTAATATGTCAGTTGATCGAGTTAACCCACTTCAATTGATATCTTATAGTGTGTCTTTTTATGCTGTGATGTTACACGTACTATTGTTTCGGCTCAGGATGAATGTTGGTACCTATTATCTATACTATTAAACGAGAAGACCTCATTTTGGGTGTCGCTTCTCTTCCTTCCACCATGAATCAATCATCATGCCTCTGTGTCCTATAGGTAACACGCATAGTCGCATTTGTCATCCATTCTTATGATTATTCAGATTGAGTTATTTTGGGAGAAAAACGACAAAAAAGGAGTCCGGATATGATTCCGTCATCAGACTGACTTTTAGTCATAGATAAGACTTCCGGTTTGAAACATGCACAAACACAACCAATCTTATGATAGATAACAAAAAATTAAAAATAAATAAGCCTATTAAATCGTTCTCCATGTCATGGTGTTTAGATCACAAGAACCACAACTATTATACCTCCTTATAGAGGACAATTATTTTTTGCGTTTATCTACATGTAAACTACGATTATACTAATTTAATATATAGAGACTCTTTGTATTCTGTCTACTGTTTTTCTTTCAATTGTTTACTATTTAAGGGGTCATACCAGTTGCACATATATTAAAATAAGTAAAACATGTGACACATTTAAAAAAAAAACAATCGTATAATAGATAACACAAATGAAAAATAAATAAACCATTCAGAGCGTTCTCCATATCATGGTGTTTAGATAGCAAAAATAACAACTATTATACCTCCTTAGAGAGGACAATTATTTTTCGCGTTTCATTTCATGGTGTAAAGATCGCAAGAACCACAACTATTATACCTCCTTAAAGAGGACAACTATTGTTCGCGTTTATCTACATGTAAACTACGATTATACTACTTTAATATATAGAGACTCTCTGTATTCTGTCAGGGACTTTCTATGTTAGTATAGAAAGTCCCTGATTCTGTCTACTGTTTTGTTTGAAATGTTTACTATTTAAGGGGTCATACCACTTGCATATATATTAAAATAAGTGAAACATGCTTAACTTCATCTTAAACTACCTCGACCAAAAACTTTAACCTGAAGCGGGACTGACGGACGACCGAACGAACGAACGCACGGATGCACAGACTGGATGGGGTATAACAATTTATTGTTGAAAGTGAAAATAGCGATTTGGCAAAAATGAAAGTAAGCCGTACAGATTAGAGGAGGCAGGGCCTTTTTCGGGGCGTCGGGATCGGGTGTTTTGAAACTCGGGATTTGGGGATTGATCCTTACGGGATCCGGGAATATATTTTTCGATTTCGGGATTTTGGGATATGAATTTCTTTAAATTCTGCATCTCGGGATTTCGGGATCAGGACCCGTCCGACCACCCCTCAAATTAGCCTTAGTCGGTCTTAGTCATTTCCACAAGATTCATATCCTACCATTGGCATGTTAGTAAGACTCTCAAAAGAAAAAGCACTGATGGATTTTTGACGACAAAAAAGGAGTATATTTTATTAGACTTATAATGGACTATATATAAGCAGTTACATTTATTTGATGTTTGAAACGGTGCAAATTTTTAATTTGATTTGACTTTTACCAAAAGAAGCATTGTAGCAAAAGAGACGAATAATTGTGGTCTGAGGCCAGAAACACGAAAATAATTGAATTTAACAGATAGGAAACAAATATCGGACTTTGGAAAAAGGGAGAGGGCTTTTGATACCTTTTATGGAATTCTTCATACATAATATATTTTAAAAAAATAATTCTACAACAGTTCACAAGCTGTATGTGCCCGCGATTTCGCGGGTGTGTTCTAGTAACGTTTAAACCAGCTGTATTTGTTTGCAACTGTCCTAAGTCAGGAACCTGATGTTCAGTACTTGTCGTTTGTTGATGTGGTTTATAATTGTTTATTGTTTCTCGCTTTTATATAGATAGGACCTTTGGTTTAACACTAGAAATCTTGGGCCCTTTATAAGTTGCTGTTCGGTGTGAACCAAGGCTTCGTGTTAATTGACAACCGTATTTTGACCTAAAATAATTTACTTTAACAGACTGTGACTTGGATTGAGAGTTGTCTCATTTGCCCTCATACAACATCTTCTCATATGTATTAATTTTTCTTTGTAGTGTTGTTTGTAAACTGTTCTTTATCTTTTTTTGTTTTTTGTTTTTTAGATTTTTTATCGTGGTATTTTCAGTTCAACATGTTAAATCTATATTATTAATGTTACTGTCGTGTTGGTTTCTTTTGCATTTTTAACTCACCTGGCCCAATAGGACCAAGTGAGCTTTTCTTTTAAATTATCGCACGTCGTCCGTCGTCGTCTTCACCCGTTGTCATCTATCGTCATCGTCATCTATGGTCGTCCGTTAGCTTTAAAAAAAATCTTTTCCTCTGCAACTACTTGGCCAAATGAAACCAATGTTGGCCTAAATCATCCTTACGCTATCAAGTTAAAAAAATAATCCAATGACCCTGCCCATCGATCCAGATGGCCACCATGGATACATATAGAACTTGGGGTTGGGTAGGGGGCTGGTTGAAATGCAGTAATTGGCTAATATCTCTGAAACTAAAGCATTTAGACCAAATCTGACAGCAAGTTAAAAATGTCTGTCAGGTGAAAATCTATCAGTTCTGAATTTTCATTGTGTTGTTGCCCTTGTATTAGTAATTGTAAGGAAATTTTTAAGTTTTGTGTTATTATCTTGAACATAATAATATAAAAAGATGAACTGTAAACAGCAAAATTGTTCAGCAAAGTCAGAGCTACAAATAAGTATAGGAGTGGTTGCTCTTGAGTGCGTTTTTTTTATCCTCTTTGGTGTTTTTAGCAAATAGAAGTTAGAAAGAATCTTAACAGGTAAAATGATAAGCAGTAGAAGATCATCTAAACTAATTTTTGTCATGAATTCTATTTTTGTCTGCAATGTGTGAAAGTGTACGTCGTTATACACGTAGACCAATATGAGCGACATAGGTTCTTCAGAGCCTCTAGGAGTTTTAGGTCACGTTCAACTATGTAGGTGTAAGCAAATGTAAGTTTTGAATAAACGCATGAATCATAATCATGCTGAGATTGTTATTAGAAGTATACAAATTAAATAATAGAGAGACGATATGAAATAATAATCATACAAAGAAGCACGCCTTTTTAGCTCACCTACCATCACTTTGCATCCGTCGTCCGTCGTCGTCCGTCGTCGTTAACTTTTACAAAAATCTTCTCCTCTGAAACTACTGGGCCAAATTAAACCAAACTTGGCCACAATCATCATTGGCGTATTTAGTTTCAAAAATAAGTGGCGTGATCCGGCCAACCAACCAAGATGGCCGCCATAGCTAAAAATAGAACATAGGGGTAAAATGCAGTTTTTGGCTTATAACTCAAAAACCAAAGCATTTAGAGCAAATCTGACTGTAATAAAAGTGTTTATCAGGTCAAGATCTATCTGCCCTGAAATTTTCAGATGAATCACACAACCCGTTGTTGGGTTGCTGCCCCTGAATCAGTAATTTTAAGGAAATTTTGCTGTTTTTGGATATTATCTTGCTTATTATTATAGATATAGATAAACTGTAAACAGCAATAATGTTCAGCAAAGTAAGATTTACAAATAAGTCAACGTGACCGAAATAGTCAGTTGACCCCTTTAGGAGTTATTGCCCTTTTTAGTCCATTTTTAACCATTTTTTCGTAAATCTTAGTTTATATCTTTTACAAAAATCTTCTCCTCTGAAACTACTGGGCCAAATTAATCCAAACTTGACCACAATCATCTTTGGGGTATTTAGTTTAAAAAATGTGTCCGGTGACCCGGCCATCAAATCAAGATGGCCGCCACGGCTAAAAATAGAACATAGGGTGTTAAAATGCAGTTTTTGGCTTATAACTCAAAAACCAAAGAATTTAGAGCAAATCTGACATGGAATAAAATTATTTATCAGGTCAAGATCTATCTGCCCTGAAATTTTCAGATGAATCAGACAACCTGTTGTTGGGTTGCTGTCCCTAAATAGGTATTTTCAGGAAATTTTGCTGTTTTTGGTTATTATCTAGAATATTATTATAGATAGAGATAAACTGTAAACAGCAATAATGTTCAGCAAAGTAAGATTTACAAATAAGTCAACATGACCGAAATGGTCAATTGACCCCCTAAGGAGTTATTGTCCTTTTCTAGTCAATTATTAACAATTTTCATAAAATTTGTAAATTTCTATTAACATTTTCTACTGAAACTACTGGGCCAAGTTCATTATAGATAGAGATAATTGTAAGCAGCAAGACTGTTTAGTAAAGTAAGATGTACAAACACATCACCATCACCAAAACACAATTTTGTCATGAATCCATCTGCTTCCTTTGTTTAATATTCACATAGACCAAGGTGAGCGACACAGGTTCTTTAGAGCCTCTAGTTTAAAGACCCATTGGTGGCATTAGGCTGTCATTTGAGTCCAAAGTTTATTTCTTCAGGGTGACACGGCTCTGCATAAAAGTGCCAGCTATGGTAACATTGACATGGTGGAGAGATTAATTGGGTTAGGTGCCGATGTTTCAGCTACAAATAAAAAGGTTTGAAAACAAAAATTCATTTAAGAAGTTAAAGTTCAATTTAGTTGTTATATTTCAAAACTTATTTTCAACAAATGCATTACAAACGAAGAAAAAAAATATATATATATAATTCTGAGTAAGGGGCCTCGCTATTTACTATAAGTATCTTCTCAGTTGAATTAATCGTACATATATACAGAGAAAAACATTATCGACCAACAATGATTTGAAGTCGTTGATTAATGCCGTAAGCTTAATCGTTTCAGTTGTATCAATTTGTTATTCTCAATCCTGATTTGTGTTTTGCTGTTCACAATATTCCAGAAATTTTGATTATGAGCTCTCACAGACAAATGAATTCAACTTATTTTACTATTTTATTTTGTAAAGACCGTCTTATTTAAAAGAAATTACATACGAGAATTAATGTATTTACGTATTATATTCTAGGGTGACACACCTTTACATCAATCCGCTAGAAATGGTCAACTAAATACCGTTGGACTTTTAAAACTTCTTGGTGCCAATGTATTAGCTACAAATAACGAGGTTAGATGTTTAGAATACAATATACGTCCATTAGATATATGTGCTACTATTATACTTTACTGTATTTTCGAACAAAAAAGAGATATGTTTCACGCCATACGCGTTCAGCAATACATTTTAGCTTTTCTGGGCCCGAATTGGCTTCATTACAGCTTATTTTAACACTTGGCGTCCGTTGTCGTCGTAAACTATTTCAAGAATCTTCTAATCAGAAACTGCTGGGCTAAATACTTTCAAACGTTAACTGAATTTTCCTTAGTGTACGTCGTTTAAAAACTGTATCCGAAAAATTTATCAATCAAACATGGCCACCGGAGCTAAACATAGAACATAGGGGTCATATACAGGTTAGTCTTGTATGATTTTAATTTTAGTTCATTTATATATTTCGGTGTTTAGTATGACATCGATAACCACTGAACTAGCAGCACACATTTTTGTTTAGGAGCCAGATAAGGGAAGCCTCCGATTGCGGAATTTTCGCGCTGTGTTAAAGACCCATTGGTGGCATTCGGCTTTGTTCTGCTCTTTGGTAGGATTGTTGTCTTTATAAAATAAAAATATTTCCATTCTTAATTGTATATGGCTTTTATCTTAAAAAATTAACCATTAAGACAAACTTGACATGTTGAATAACACGTGTTTAATATGACAAGATCTGTAGAAATTATATATTTTTTTTAGGAAATTGATCACATTGAATAATATTGAAGATAGAGATAAGCTGTACACAGTAAAAACATTATCAGCAATGTAATAACTACAAACAGTGTATATGTCCAAAATTGTCAACCCCTTAATAAGTTATTACCCTTTAAAGACAATTGTACACAAGTTATTCATTATATTCGCTTACATTTAAAAATCTTCTGCTCTGAAACTTCTGGGCAAAATACTTCTTTTTTGAAAATTTTTAGAAGAGCGCTCTTCTAAGATCTATAAATTATCTTTTTTTCATACAGGGTAAGACACCGAAAGACGTAGCTGGAGAAGCAATGATGGCAAAAACAAAGCTGTCTACAGTAGACAGATACCACAGTTTGTTGAAATATCTACAGGTATAAATCATATATAGTTCTCTACTAAGAACAACGACAAATGTTTTCTGTTCTAAATAAAGAGTGTTTAGAATATTTGACCATAGCTATAATAAATGAACAAAGATTTCAGACTTTTGTTATCGAGATAACAACTAAACCTACACCGAATAGATAATCATTTGGATTCATATTTTTAGAACGGGAGGCTCCTGGAATTGTATGTTGTCTGTTATCTTGAATAGGAAAACAAGCCAAACATCAAAACAGCCATGGTCTGTATTTATACAATACTGCTTTACAGCAGAAAATGCCTTATTTCAGGTAAAATTTTCTAAGTCATTTTTTTTTAAAAATTAAATATACAAATAACAGGTTCGGCAATTTGTGCAGTTCCTTCACCGGAATATGTGACTTACTTAAATAATTTCTGCTTTTCAACATAAAGACAAGGTATTCTATAATGGCAGATATAGGGACGAAGGATTCATAATATAAGCTGGAACATCAGATTAAGTAATTGATTTTGTTCGTCTAGCAAATACTTATAACCCCTTATGAAAGTTAACCTATGATATATCAACCATAAAATGTCTTTCGTATATGTTGATGTAATTAATGGTCATAGATTTACTACACATGGCATTCTTTACCCTGCAATACATTTTAAAGATACCAATTCTTCTCTGTATTTGCACAGAAATAGCTGTCACTCACAGCATGTATTTAGAGGATTTATTAACGGTGAAGTCATACAGCAAATTGGAAACATTAACGACCGGGTTCATGGTTCCTTTATCTGGAATCCACTAATATCGGTTGTATCTATATATTATTATGCATCATAGAATTACCATCCCAAGCTTTTTATTCACATTAGATACGCAAAATTTTTCAGACCAGGCGGTGTTATGCAACCCATTTCAGTTTAAAAGATTCAACTAATTTTGAGAGCTCTAAAAAGTTTTACTGAATGACAAACACATTGTTTACTGATCACAATTGAAATACATACATCGGTACAATCAATAACAGTTAGGAAGATAGCCTTTATATTTGAACATGCAAGATAAGGATTATGCTGAATGCATTGCACACATTTTGACGACTCATAACTCCTTCATTATATCGAACAGCAAACCAGGGGACTCAACTTTTTGTTACTTAATCTTCGTTAAATTCCGTACAAACAGAGGAACATTGACAGATCATATGTTCTTACAATAAATTATCCACTAAATTGACAAAACAAATGGTTCGCAGTGAAAGAAAATCTTTAAAAATACGTAGAAACTGTTTATTCGCGTATTAACCATATGTGGATTCTGAAAAAAACACAAACTCTAAACCTTCTGGATAATTTGAAATCTCGATCTTTCTCTAAAATTATTTATATCACAACATTAGTTATTCAACCCTACATACCACTATTTCGATGTGAAATGGAAATGTTGTCTTAAGGAAATAATATACAAAGCTTTTCAATATACGCTTGGTAGCATAAAGAGTAAAATCACAAAAAACTCCGAGGAAAATTTAAAACGGAGAGTCCTTAATCGACACGCTATATGTTGTCAATACAACGACATTGTATGCGACTTTCATAGTAGTGTGAGTTTTAGATAGCTGTAAAACCAGGTTTAAACCACCATGTCATGCGTCAGAAAATGACTGAACCACGTCATGAATATGTATTTAAGCTTTTGATTTTGCGTTTGATTAGAGACTTTCGGTTTCGAATAATTCTCGGAGTTTAGTATTTTTGTGTTTTTTAATTTGTATTGCTTTGGGATAACATAGTGCATAGTTTGTTAATAGTAACACGTGACACACAGACGAATAAGTGATCAATATGTATGAGTTTTTTGTATATGATTTACAACATATTTGCTAAATTTCTTCAACCATTTAAAGGCACAAAATTCTTCTTAATTTCATAGAGTCGGAGTTCCCTCAAACATTTATAAATAAATTGTTTATCAACTGAGACCTTGTTAATACATATTCCGTATCAACTTCACAATGCAATATGATGGTTTTAAGAATATAAAGTCTATATATAAATTTGTTTATTCAGGTTACAACACAATGTTGACTGCTGTATCCCAATTTTTGATATTTTCGCCATTGACTCTGTTTGATTTGCTTACACATCAAAATAATTATATGCGACTCTAATACAATTAAGAGGTTTAGATATATATCAATCCAGGTTTAATTAATCTTTTTCGACATGAGAAAATGCATGGGGAAATACCTGTTTAAGTCCTGAATTTGTCAGGTGTTTCCTATTCGTTTGATGTGCTTGAGCTTTTGTATTATGTGATGAAGAACTTTCGATTTTTTTCAACATTTTTACCATTTTTTTTCATAAAATGCCCTGTATCAAGTCAGGAAAATGGCCATTATACACTATATACTATACATTATAGTTCGTTTCTGTGTGTGTTACATTTCGGTGTTGTGTCTCTGTTGTGTCATAGTTCTCTTATATTTGATATGTTTCGCTCAGTTTTAGTTTGTAACCCGGTTTGTTTTTGTCTCTATCGATTTATTAATTTTGAACAGCGGTACACTACTGTTGCCTTTATTTACGTGTTCCTAGTTGGTGATAAAATCATTTGGTCTGTTTTCAGTGGGATGTTGACTAACTTTAATTGAAAAACTACTTTTAATACGTATTCACACTTTCGACCTGTATACACATTATATTTGATAATTTTAATAGAAATTATTTTTGTTTTTCAATGAAAGGTCATCCATTGTTGATAAAAGACATAAAGTAAAATCACAGAAATACTGAATTCCGAGAAAGGTTCAAAAAGGAAAGACCCTTATCAAATAGCACAATCAAAAGCTCAAACACATAAAACGAATGAATTACAACTGTCATATTCCTGACTTGGTGCAGGCAACACTCCATTGGAAGGAACAGAAAAACGTGATATAATTGCAAACTGTTAGTTTTTAATATTCCAAACGTCCTTCTGACGGATTCAATTATTTGCATAGTATTTTTTTTTATCTTTTTGATCATTTTTGCCATCTGTTTGTTTTTTGTTTATTTATGTACATCAATTCATTGAAACTCATGTTATCTTACGGTCGTTATTGTCTGTGTTTAGAAAGAAATGGACTCAATGGATAACACAAAGAAACAATTACATCAATTACATGTTACTGATACCAAGAAAAGGAATGGTAGTAAAAAGTCAAACTCTAATAACTCAGCACAGGCATGTGTCAGTAAAGGTAAGCGTTCGGTGTGTTGTCAGTTTCACATGAAAAGCTGACCGAATTGGCTCATGTGCTGAATACTCAGTAGTCAAACCAAAGAAAACAGACATATCCGCCTTTCCGAATCAGTTATAGCTCTAAAAGGATGTGTTAGTTGTTTAAGTTCGTTTTGTATGTTTTAGCATGCTTTCGTTGGTTTCGAATGGTTGCATACAGCACATTTTTCTATTTCAAAGAAACAAAAATACATCGTGCTATATTATCACTTTCAATGCAAAATATTTTGATTTGTACTATTATGAAGAATCTTGTAATTTTTGCTCGCAAATTTGTGAAATGTTATAACTAAAATGACACATGCATGATTTTAGAATCATTTTTGGGCCCTTTAAGGGAAGATAACTCTTTTAGTGAAAGAAATTATACTGGACTACTACTTGTAGCAAGAAAACAAGTTCGGTGACACAATTTTTTTTTTATTTTCTTATAATATATTACAGAAACTATCTTTTCACAATTTATTTTAAAATTCTATCTCATAGATTTTTTTTTATGCGCACAAATGTGTTTTTCCATGAACAATCTAACCAAATTTAGGCAATTTTGAACGACATATAGCCTGAAAAATAGCACGGTGACCCATACTTTTTATTATATATTTTTGAAAAGAGCATAATAAAAGCTTCATTTTGGCTAAGTATAAGAAAATTCTGTCTCAAAAAATATTTACTTATGATCTACCTTAAATGATTGATTTAAAACATAAAACTATATGCATGGCAATATCAATAGGATTGTGCCACTGATACAGTATGTTACACATTTTGGATGTTGTCAGAATATTACGCATGTTGACTGTATTTCTGTCACGTCGTGTGTTCACTTTAGCGACATATTCTGACATTGTAATATAAGCGGGAGGTTTTATTAGCCATACCACCTAATTGAACCCACCAAAAGATTCTTAAAATGTTCTGTACCTAGTTTTTTGATGCAGCTCAGTGTTTCTGATGTTCCCTTATTTTTCTCTTAAACTTAAAGTGGTTTATTTTATGACTTGGATATTTTCCCTCTCTATCGATTTATGACTTGTTGCATTAGGGTTAAAATGTACTATATTTTTGTTTAATTTGAGAAGTATTTACTTTAACATTTTTTTAAACGTGTTGATTATAAAAGAATGAAATAAGCTGTGGGGTATACATTATTGTAAAAATATATATTGTTTTCCAACCATTATCAAATATGCATCGAAAGTGTTGGCGAATTCTGAAAAATGCTAATCATTAGTGCTATAAATATGTATTGTAAAATTTAAACAATTATAAAAGGTATACCAAAGATGAACAATTCTGACATTATGAATATACTTTTGTTTTTTAGAAAAAGATTGTCAACTGCCGTGGTTGGTCGATGCTGACGACTTCCAACGTATGCTTTCACATGGAGAATATCGGTCTTACGAAAATCGTTTGAGTCTGGGTAGTAAATCTATAAACGACATGGAATATGGAAACAAAAAGATATATGAAGATATCAGTTTATAACAATTAAGGAGATGTGGTATGCCTGTCAATGAGGCAACTATCCTAAAAAATTCAAGTGTAGTAAATGTTCGCAATTATAGGCAATCATACCACCTTTAAAAGTGAGAAATACCCTTGCATTATAGTCGGCTTTAAAAGGTCCCGACAGGACAGATATGAAACAATGTAATTACGAAAACTTATTAAAAAAATACAAATAATGAAGTAATATTCGATATAATTTAATTCACAAATTTAAAACCGTCAAATTCAGAAATAAAATATAGTATTTGCAGATCAAGATCAAAGCGAATTCTTAAAAATGCTATTAAACCAGCTTGATGACTGTGTTTTTCAATGTTTTCCCCTTGCACGAGGATTAACAACTTTACAAATTGATTTGTTTGCTCCAAAATATATATGTACATATATTGCCAATGATGATCAGTTGTAATTGGCAATTGACGACACACAATATGACCTCAGGCGATTCTGCCATAGTTACTATTGATTTAGTTAAGATTATGTCACTGATTTTATTTTAAAGAATTCCCTTTGAATGTTTGATATAGGTCTGCACAAACTATATTTTTTTTTCTAAACTTGACAGTTTAGATTTGTGTATTTAAGCTTATCAAATATCAATATATAATTTCAACTTTTTATATGATTTCAATTACAAGTTATACAATCTAAAACATGAATATATATCAAATAAATACACATTTGTTCGACTGCTGCGACATAGATTTACTAACAAAGGAAAATATATACCATGTTTTGCCGCTCTAATACTATCGCTTTTCACTGTTTAGCAAAGGAACGACAGGGTAAGGCATCATATTTACTAATGCCATATTTATCCACATGGCTATCATATTTTGATTATGCATATCAAATAAATATAACGTTTTGCCGCAATTCATATAGAATCAGATACTACGAACATGTATGTATTTTGCTATACATAACATTAATAGTACCAATGGAGGTATACTAGAACACATTTCGACATTTAATGTTTCTTCCGCGTTGATCATGTCCAAAATATTTGAAATTATGAAACCTTATACAACATCGAAGAGCACTTAAAACCTGAATGCATATTTATTTTTTATAATCATTATTTATTATCCTGTTGATTGTTAGGTGGCCCATGTAGAGCAGGAAAGAGTACCTTAGCAAGTGTGCTTATTGGTGAAAAAATTCCGCAAAAGTGGATTTCAACAGATGGACTGGTAATATTTTTTGGAAGGAATGGTATTGATATTGAAAACGAGAAAATGGTCCCCCTCAAAAAGGGTACGTTTTAAATAGTGTAAAACGAATAAATTTGTCTCATTTTAATTCCAATTGATACACTAGTTTGCTATTGATATAATTAATGTAACATTATCCTTTTTGACTCAAATTTTAATATGTGATTAATAACATACTCAGATGAATATGCAGATTGCAACACTCTAAAAAAACAATTTACAATGCATGGAGTGTCTTTGATATCATTTTGATTGTATGCTAGAGTAGAAGCCATCTACTTTACGATCAAGTTAACTTCCTAGAACGCTGATAGTGACAAGACTCGATACATGTATATACATAAACCTAAATAAAATGCACAGACAGACACGCAAATCGTATAGTGGTAATTTTTAGGTTAGTTACAATTCATATCATTGAAATAAAAACAAACGTGAATCATTGTTCACCTAAATAAGAATGATTTTGTGTGCGCAGAAGAAATACACGAAATGAATTATCCCCGTTGATCTGTAGTTTTTCCCCGATATTGACATTCATATCTTTTTGTTAATAACTGAACATGATTTACACATGCGTATTCGAAGGTCGGATAAAATTGTGTTCAAATAAGTTATATTATTGGCTTGCAAATCAATAACAAATTATCGATGTTTTTAATTTATTTTATCGAAATTGAATTAAACAGACTTCTAATGGTTTACTTTTTTTTAAATTGTAATTTGGATGGAGAGTTGTCACATTGGCACTCACACCACATCTTCCTATATCTATTCTAAAAACGAAAAATTATTTCAAAATTCCGATGTTTTAAATTTGGAAAACAACGGTCAAACTAGTACTTAATGCTTCGTGAAGAAATTTTAAAATAAGTTTGTTTTTTAACTTCATGAACTTATAAAATTAGAACATGAACTACGGAATGAGACTTTTATATACTAGAATGAGGAAAATTATTTTGTAATAGAGGCAATAAAATTGAGAAAAAAGAGCAAAACATTTAAAAGAAGCAAATAGATATTCGTCCATTTCAGTGTTAATTTGACAATTTAAATTTCATGAAATTTCAGAGCAAGAAATGCACGTATTATGCTTGTAATAATGAACGTATTTTCTGGTAATACAACTGTTCAACTATGTCGGTTTGTATATGTCCCTCACTTTCAATATGAGTATATTTGAGTTTCTGTTTACGGTAAATTCAAAAACGGGTTTGGGAGAATGCTTATTTTACCTATTTTAAAGTGTCGTTTATACTTGTATTTATAAACTTCTTTTTACATGTTATAGGCTTGAAAATTGATGCATAATTACGCTGAATTTACGTTTAACTTAATGTATCTGTTTAAGGTCAGCTGACGTTAGTGTTTATTAAAGTTCCACACAACTGTCTTTTTACTTATACAGGTGAACGTGGTCATGGAGTAATTGCAAAAATTCTTCGAGGTGCACCAGATGTTCGCAAAACATCTGGAATGGTAACACAAGGGCAAACATCCAGTTTAAGTACGCAAATTCATGCCAGTTCAACAGATACAACAGACGGTGCTTCTCAAGCTAAAACTCTTCAGAGATGTAAGGACACTATCAACATTTCAAAACACGAGTTGGGGCATGATAAATTGTTATCCGTAGCGAAACCTGACCAGAAAAATTTAAGTACTGACATTTTAAACGAACGCACATCCTCGGCACCAACAGAAATCCAAACCTTAGAATTCCAGAAGCTGCAACTTCAAACAGATATTTTAGAGGAAGTGCGAAATCGGCAATATAAAATACAAATAGCACCTTCTGACCTGATTGACTTTGGTGGCCAGAAATCATATGACATGACCCATCAACTCTTCATACAGCATACCGGGTCTTTTCTTCTGATGTTTGACGGAAGATATGGTTTACATGAGGAGATAGATGGAGTTACCGCTAAAGGTTAGTATCATGTTAACCTTAAATATCATTATGCATAATCACCAAAACGATGATTCATTTAGTCTTTTTATCACATATTTATTGTTTAAAACTATATTTCCATTGCCTGATTAAATTTTAGATTGTGTGAAATAATTCGACATCTCCAATGCACTCAAAAGGTCAACAAAAAGCGTGCGAAACAAGCATTGTCAAATACTTTTGGGGAAAGCTTGAACACAGGACACAGGCCCCTTTAAACATAAACAAACTAATAGTTGAGACATATCATTACGAAGATTGAAATAAAGCCTACCATTCTAATTGTTAATGATAAACGTATATGTATTTTGTGCCAACTGAAAGATATATTCAGTATTTTAAAGGCACCGTAATTAACAAATTTATTGAAAGATATGTAAGATAATTGATAAAATAAATAACACTAAACGAGCAATCTAACTGAATGCACAGAGAAACCAAGCAAATCGGATACTTTAGATAAAAATTGTTTAGAAGGTCAAATTTGCATTTATATTTTGAAACAAATACCGCATGTCATGCATGTAGATCATATGAAAAAAAAAGATATTAAAAAATCCGGCAATCTTTCATGAACGACAAGGCAACACTCAGGACTTTACTACAAGACTTGAAATTAATGTTGGTTACAACAGAAGGAATCATGTAGAGTTGACCGAATCACTTGTATTTGACCTTCAATGTTTATTTTAGTCAAACCGTACGAACGTCTTCGACCCACGGTAAAATTATGTTCAATATTTGAAATACAAGGTTATTTATAATGTGATTTTTTTACAAAGGCCGACGAGAATCGAACGAATATACAATTGAAATTTAAAGGCAGATGTACAATAGAAAATATCTACCAAATTAAGTTGGTAACTGCAAATGTTTTCCTTTAATATATTGTGTTTTACGTTTTAATTTTATTTGTTTTGATAATAAATCACGAAATAAATAATAGTTTAAGAAGTTTGCATCACTTCTGAAATTTAATGATTACATATAATAACTGAATATACCAGACATTGTCTCATAAAATCATTGTAATATTTATTCAATATCCACCTCTTATCCAATTTACGTTTCAAAATTATGTATTTACCATACATAATAATTAAGTAACTTTAAGTTACAATAAAATGTATGGAAACTTCTATAAATATATTGATTTGACAGTTATCGATAGTAGTAATCAAAAATTTTGTTGTGCTTCAGACGTACTTAAACACTGGGTTGATTCTGTTTTGGCATATATTGAAGATACAGCAGACATTATGCCAATGATTATGTTTGCTGCAACACACAGGGACCAGTGTGAGGTAAATAAACATCTTAGAGCAATTTCACAACCATATACATGTAGCTCAATCAATTACAAAATTATAATCGCGAATATTATACATGTTCTATACCTATCTACAGTTTTAAGTAATTTTAGTGTAGAATTCTAACGTTATTTTCAGTCTGTCTTTGGATATTAAAATGTTTGCATTTCGTGTTTTGCTGAGTCTTTAATGATTTAACTTATCATAATACAAATAAGAAGCTGTGGTATGATTGGATATAAGAAAGTTCATACGAAGTAGATGTAAAAGGCAAAATCGCAAAAAAACAGATCTCCGAGGAAATTCAAAACTAAAAGTCCTTAATCCAATTACAAAAACCAAGAAATCGTCAACAAGAAATCATTGGCACCTGTGATGCCTTCGACAATGAGAAATACATCCATATTGTCAGCTATAAAATGCCCAATCATAAAACATATGAAAATTCGATTTAGAAAAATAACAACCTAATTGATAAGTAAGAACTAATAAAAACAGCACCAGGTCATCCACGGGTTTTCAACACATTGCGAAAATCCTGTATTCGGAGGTATCGTTAACGAGTGTCGTATCACTACTCAGTTGAGAAGCCAAGAAGTAATTATAAAAACGTTGCAATAAACATTTATGAATAATACAATACAAAACAGTGAATACTTTAAACTTTTTTCTTGCAACTCTCTCATCCAATACATTTTATAACACATAGTATCATCGGTTTTCTTTCGATGTTGTTTGGTTATTGATATGTGTTTGATGGTATTTGCATCAATGTCAAAATGTTTAACTGTTGAACACTGTCGTATAATGATGTGGTAGAAAACGACAACAAAATATAACATTGTGAATCTACCAATTGCAAAAGCTTTTCAGATATGATATTCACAAACATGTTTTACATAATCGTACATCATTAAGGAACTTTGGAAATTATCAGGAAGTCAATAAATATAACGATATTCATTATTTCTGCTATTTACTTCTTTTAGAGTAATGCCGCAGAATTGAAGAAACATTTCATCAAAGATATAAATGAAATTTTCTACAAGCACGAGAAGAAACATCACATTTATCTAGAAACAGTATATTTCATCAACGGATTAGATAAAAATGACGCCGAAATTCGACGCTTGACAAATCAAGTGGTTCAGTTTGCAATGAAACAGTTATCCTGGGGTCAGCGGCGACCTATGCAATGGGTCCCATTAGAGCTTCAAATTGCCAACATGAGAATGAAGCATGTGCATATAATAACAAAGGAGGACCTTCATAGCGTTAACAAGTTAAATAATGACCTTGCCTTGAACGAAAGTCAGTTAAACGACTTTCTTTTAGTTCAACATTCTCTTGGTAAGCTGATGTATTACAATTTGTCAGGGTTAGACAAATTTATCGTCATTCATCCTCCTACTATGGTTAATATATTGAGGTCATTTGTAACAGATGAAAAATTCTTTCCAGTAGATCATAGACTTAAATCAATTCTAATAAAAATGAAGGAATCTGGACAAATCTGCAAAACAAACCTTTTAAAGCTTTGGCAACAATCCCATGTGCATACATACATGCCCGATGATGTCACCAAAGAATTTGTAACAAAGCTTCTAATACATTTAGACATTCTCATAATACCAAAGGCTTTCACACATACTAATGATGTATACCTGGTACCATGCATGATCAAGGCTATACGACCATCGGATTTCAATTCGATCGACAGACAAGGAGAACAAACGATATATCTAAGGTATTCATTAGCCCGTCATTCTATTCCTACTGCACTAGCTTACAAAATAATTGGAGCATCACTCAACGTGTGGCCTCTGAAAAATGACAGCAAACCATGTCTGTATCAGAAGGCTGCAATTTTTAACGTTAGTGAAGATAATGAACTCAGAATATGGTTAGAGGATAATCGAGTTATGGTTTGTATGACACACAAAAAATCGTTACATTTATCACCGGATGTTGCAGCCAGTGTTCAAGAATGCCTCACTAAAAATCCGGAGTCCTGTCTATTATTTCATTATAACAGCTTCGGTAAAAGAACGAAATCAATATTTCTGTCAGAATTATACACTTTAGAAGTAGGCATTCAATGCGGTAATAACATTTGCTATATATCGTCACCAAAAGTAATGAAAAAGGACAGTTTTCAATGTAACCATGGTAACAGGGGGACGAAGCATGATACACGATACTTAAAGTACTGGTTTTTCGACAGGGTAAGATTATATATCATGATTGTACTGATCTTGACGCATTGCCACTGATCTAAACTACATATATACACATCGTATGAAGTGATGGAGCTTACACTTTAAATATTATATATACAGATGTTAATTATATTTTATCAATAGTGCATACAACATCAATTATTATCGTTTGCTACACAAAAAAGGGGGATGCTTTTGAATGCGCTTCACTTCAGGAGTTTATAATTGCCTTTAGTAGTATTAATTCCTAGTAAGTGTTGGTTTATGTTTAAATAAATCTTCAGAATTACAGTTGCTACATAATTGAAGTTGTTTTAAGAAAATTTACCCTAAATTGTAAAAAACAAATCCTAATGTTCAGTGTAAGCGTGATTGATTAGGATTTTACATAAGTATTAAAATGATGAATGATCATCATGATCATCATGATATAATTGTATCTAAAGTCCATATTTATGAGGATAAGCCATACTGTAAACCAACTTATTTTCGCGTGCGAGAGTTTCGAGAACTTGTCATAAATCAATCTGAATTAAATAAATATGGACCATTAACTAAAACTGAGGTAAACACATTAACTTGAAGAGGAAACAACTTTTAACAAAAAAAAAATAATAATGCCGACACACATTCAAACGGACTAAATGTTTTTCATTATTAACCAAAACGTTTTTTTACAATTGAAATGTCAGAGCTTTTCACTGACGTCATAGCCGACGATAATTCTGGTACTATCAGTACATCAATAATAAGACCCATCAACTGGTAATAGATAAAAGGCAACACCTTATGAATTTTCTTGATATTTCTTTAATAATTCTTTTTATTGAATTCGTGTTATCACGAAGAAGTTAGTTTTTCATTTGGTAATTTTAATAACGTTTTGGTAACATCTGCTTTTCCTCTTTCTTTTGATTTTTCATCAGATTTCAATTTCTTTGGCATCTACATGATCAATTAATTCCACAGATCCATACAGTCATGAAAGTAGAAACACATGTTTATACAAGAATACAGTTATAAACATAATACATTAACCTTAATAATTTAGATTGTTTTTAAACTTTGATATTACTTTTCTTTTCATTATTTGTTCCAAATTTTGCTATAATTACTAACATGTTATTTGATTACGAATTACGATGACACTTTAGTTTATACAATTGCAGTCACAAGAGAAGTGCAGAAGTGGGTGTCAAGGTATTTATTTATAGAAATAAAGTTATGTGGATTAACCGCAAATGAGACAACTCTATCTAAGTTACAACAAATGGAAGTGTTTAACGACATTGACTACATGTAGCTATACAGCCCTTGCACGGTCCAAGTTACTATACACTATGTAAAAGTAAATAATGAAACCGTTAGCGTTTAAAAATCTTAGTTCATACGTGCTGCTTTGTTCGCCCTTTATTGATATTATACAACAACTACTCCAACAGCTTTGTAACTCATAAAAATATAAGGCTTATAATTGTTTAAACAATACGTTCGTCATCTTATGAATGCATATCACCACAGTGCCATACGAATAAAGCATTGCAAAAAAAATAGATTTAAAAAAAACCATACAGGATAAAGATAACAAATACACAGATTAAGTAAAACGAAAACGATATCAAAATCAGAGTAAAAGAAAACAATATGCTATTGAACATATATTTGGTCATTAAAAACTTGAAACTAGATATATTGGATTTAAAATGCGTGCACTATAGTCTTCGATACATGTTTTTAAATACACTTAGTTGTTATTGGCCTTGAACTCGCTGTCAGTAACAGCCATTACTCTCCGAACATTACCTTGTGTCTTTTCTGTGTTATGAATTTATGATTAAGCTCAAACCCCCTGTTTGTGTTTTTAAAAGACGTGTGTTTGCATTAAATCGACCAGAAAGTTAACCCTCTTCAATTTTTTAACTGATTTATAAGTTTGTTCCGATGCAAGTCAATGGCAGGGTTCATTTTTGTGTTTGTAGATCGTTATGTTGTAAATTATGCCTTTGGTTTTGTTTTATGAATGGTTTTATATTGTGCATAACGGGGACTTATATAGCTATATATATGATTTGGGGTTTTACTTATTTTTGACTGTCTTATGGTTGCCTAACGTGTCTTACATCAACATCATTTGAACTTTAATGGATAGTTGTCTTATTGACAATCGAAACACATTCCCTTATGGTAATCAATTGGATAAGTTTTGCATTGTCCAAATACAAGTCATTGTTTGTCATTTTTAGTGTTTTTATATGTAGATAACACCAAACCATTTATCTTCACTTGTTCTTTAAATGTCGTAATTGATAAATGATAAATAAGTATAATTTAAAGGTCTCTCTGTGGATGAATTGAAAACAGAGCCAAGTGATAAGCATCTGGTTAGATTGGTTAGCCAGATGGGAATTGCGTCATTTAAAGACTTTTTCATTCACTTGGGAATGGAGGGAAGGGAATGGGAGAATACTATTGATATGTATGAAGGTCACAGCGCATACGGGAAAATGGCGATGGCTCTACACAAATGGAAGCTTTCTGGATCAAAATCTAACTTCAAAGACCTTGCCGAAGCCTTGACGAAAGTGAACCTCGATAAACACATCATATGTCAGGTATAACTATTCTGTGATGTATTACGCTTAATATATTTGTAGGAAAATTAATCGACAACAAAATATGTTGTTGTGATGACCAGAATTATCTCATTTTCAAAATCTTCAAATTACAAACGTAAGTGCGAATGATAGTGAAAGTCACTGACTGTTTTCATAGCTTTTTTTTTTTTTATCTCACTGTGAGGAATATAATAGTTTATTAACATTAAATATTTTATGTGCAATATGTGCAATCTTCTCTCATTTTGATACCACAGTAATCACAAAAATACACACACACAACAAAACCAAAAGAAATAAGACGAAAAAAAGTATAAATCATCTAATAAAAAACCGTCTCCATTGTTCTGTTTTCTCTCATCAGGGAATATATATTGTGGTAAATTTCCATAGTAAAATATTGATATATCAGGTAATTAACAAATATGCAAAGGCACCCTGGACCATTCAAATTATCAGCACGATACATGTTTATACTTTTCATCTGGAATATATATGATTATGCATACACAATGCAGGACGTGTCTCCAACATGCCACACATGTACAAGCAGGGTTAAAGGTCCCATTGAAAGATATAATGAACATTGTTTTCATAAATTATCGACTATGTACATGAAATGTATGGTGTCAGACCTGTAAGATAATAAGTTATTCAATAAAGCATGTCTGTCATCAAGTTATCACATATTTAAACTACTGATATTTGGATAGCGAGACAAAACCGCCTGCACTGTGTCAATTGCTTTAGAACACCCGACAACCTAGACTTAAGGATGTTCGCTTGTCATGTTTTGGAATGTTTGTAAGACTTTCGAAATTCTCTGGTTTTATCCATTTGAATGCCTTAAAAATGTTTGCCCAATTACCCCCTTTTTCTTTTTATAAAACTTTCACATGTATAATGCCAAGCTATTAATTGATTTTTGATACTTGTCAATGATTAAGCTATAAAAAGTCAAGAGATAACATTTTTTCAGCCAAAATTTTAAAGGATAATAACAAGCACATTGACCTCTATATTTTATTGCTCTTTTGATTCCTTCATTTATCACTTATCAATATTTACTAGCATTTTGAAAAACTTATTATTTTGAAAGTGAGAAGCGAACTCCTTTAATCAATAAATCAGCTTTCGGAGGCATAGTATTCACTTTCCTCGTCAGTTTTACAAAGTACATGAAACATGTATTTTGCTACTGCCGTGATATTTTCAAAATACCCTAATCCCATAGCTGCATTTAAATTTCCAAAAAATATAATGACGCTTGTGGCAAAAAAAATTCGTCGAGGTCCACATGGTCCAATCTATGGAAACTTCTGACTGGCCAATAGTTCAATGCTGGTAATTTGAAAAAAGTCAATATATTGTGTACTTAGTTTATATAGAAAATGTTAGCTGATATATAGTTAAATAGGAAATTTTATTTCCCCGACTACTATAACTCAGTATATAATTGTATGAACGTAATAAAAACAGAAAAATATCAATACAGGTAAATAGATACAAGACGTGGCGACCAATACATTTACATTATGTAGTCAATCAGACTGAAATACAGAGCTGTTAAACACGCATTCCTTTGAACGATCTGCAACGTTTCCTGTTTATAGTTGAAAGAATATTTAGAATCCTTTTGTTAATTGTTAATTACGGGTAGGGTAGTTGTTGTCGCATTGAAAATATACCTAACGTTCATTCTTTCACTATTATTTATTTTCTTTTATTAGGTCTTAAGAGAGAAATCAAAGCCAGTTGGTAAGTTATATCTCTTAGGATTACAAAGTAAGTGATTGAAACAAAACGTTCCGAATATTAAAAAAAAAAGAAAATAATTGTTTAGCTTACCTGGCACAATGAGCCATTTGCCTAGAAACGGACTGTTTAATTTTCTGAACTGATTTTTTGTAATGAATCAATACAAATTAAAAATGAGTTACAATTGAGCAAGAAGAATAACACTAGAAACGTTATAGATAAGAAATCAGTTGTGTCGGAAGGGTACGAAGTGCAAGAGCAATAAGGGCCACTTAGGGCATTACTATTACACATTACTATGTGAATTCATTTCTTTTTTTTCCTAATCTATGGTACAAGACATAGCAGACTCCAATCACCAGGACACCCCAAGTGATCAAGATTTAAAAGAATTGTCAAAACAGATAGGAAATTGTCCCTTGCAATTAGGAATAGAACTAGGATTAAGTTTCAGTGAAGTTGAGCAGAGTTTGTTCAGTTTTCCAAGAGATTTGTCTGGTTTGGTAGAAGATATACTGATGAGGTGGAAAAAAAAGTCAAAGATCAAAACCATCCAGAGTTTGATGACGGCACTTGAACGAGTAAATGCAGGTGGACTCAAATACAAATTTACATGTACAAAGAATAAAAAATAAGATATTGTCGACATATACTCATGTAACTTAACACTCCTTTTGATGTTGACAAATTTTAGATAGAGCTCTTACATTTTTTTTATTATATATTTTATCATGTTTTTTAAATTAACTTAGCTATATCAAACATATAAACATATATGAAATAAATAGAAGTCAAAAGTATACTTACAAATCGAAAAAAAACCGTTTACTTAGTTTTTATTCCATAACATTTATTATTCGTTGTCTGTTATCATATGACAAACAGGACGATTTTAACTTTCCAATTATCAATTTCTCATTTCTCAGCAATAGCTAACCCTCTGCTGCATCGTATGGTGTCTACCTATCTCAGTTGATACATTATGTTTGTGCATATTCACAAAATTCGAACTTTATTCACAGGAGTGTGCTCTTTACGCAGAAACTGCTCCAACACAGTTATTAGAAGAAAATATTAAATATGGTGCTAAGAAAATTATATGGACACTAAGATAAATTGGTTAATTTACACTATGTGTCTGTGTCTAAACTAACTAACAATTTGTATATGTCGTTTTTTCGTCACGTTTTATGGTTTACCGTTGTGTGTCCGTCCGTCTGCCTGTCTGTTCTTCGTCAACATGTCGGACATTAATGCAAAAACGCTTTAACCAATTTGCACGAAGCTTCGGTTATTTGTTTAAATCTTTTGACGTGAGCTCCTGTTCGTTTTCTTGTCCATTAATTTAAGACTCAAATAACTCAAAAATGCTTTGATCTTTTTTCCTTAAACTTTGATGGAATGTTTATTTTTTTACGTAAGCTCCCTTCCGTTTTTTCAAATTTCAGATTTTATGTTTCCGATGATAAATGTATTTTAATAGCCATTTATGTAATGTCTTTAATTATCCGATTTCAAGTACAACAAATGACAAATCAAGCATGTTCGATGCCTATATGTATGGAAAAAAAGATGTGGTGTGATTGCCAATAAGACAACTCTCCACAAGAGACCAAACTGATACAGAAATTAACAACAATATGTCACCAAACGACAGTTACTGAGTTACAGGCTCCTGACTTGGGACAGGCACATACATACAGAATGTGGCGGGGTTAAACATGTTAGCGGGATCCCAACCCTCCCCCTAACATGGTACAGTGGTATAATAATACAACATCAGAACGAACTATAAAAATCAGTTGAAAAAGGCTTAACACAGCTGATAGACAAAAATACAAGTATACAATAGAATAGAATAAGAAACATGGTCCACTTTTTAAATACAAAAGAAAAGTGTGCCAAATACGAGGAATCAAAATTATTGTCGAATCACGAAAAAAATATGGCTCCCTGTAATTATAGCAAGCAGAGCTCACCAACGCACCAAGTCGGAAGTTGTTTAAATGCCAATCGACAAAAGGTCCAGTACTGAACGTATCCAATCAAATCAAACTTTAGCAAAGGATATAAAACAAAGAGAACAAACACACATTTTTGGTGTACAATGGGTTTGCATTTAAAAAGCTGTTTGCTTATTCAACTAATATGAAATTTAGGTAACAGTATAAAACCCCTGTTTAAATAGTCATTAATCGAAAATTGATAAAAAAAAAAATGAAAAAAGCTGTAAGAGGAAAACAACGGAACAACAGAAACGCTAAACTGCTACAAGAACAAACGCCAGCATACATGGAACAAGACAGTTTGATAACAACTGCCAGATTTCTGACTTGATACTTGATAATTGGGTTGCACATTGTTTCAATACTACCAAACCTCCCGTGTATATAGTATTTTAACAAATACCGTTAAAATTACAACACAACGTGACAGAAATATAAACGAGAAAACTAACGGCCTTATTTATGTAAAAAAATAAACGAAAAACAAATATGTAACACATAAACAAACGACAACCACTGAATTACAGGCTCCTGACTTGAGACTATTCTGTGTAACATTTTATATTGGAACTTGTAGTTTGCTTTCTATAGTACATTTAAAAGCTAGTGAACAAATATTTTTTTCACTTTTCGTCACTAATTTCTATAATAAAACTTTCTTCCCACCTTTTTTTGTGAAATATGAGAAACACTTTCCCGATCGATAAAAGGTTTATATACATCTTTAACGAATAATTTACTGATAGGCATTTTTTTTATTATCAAGCTCAAAAACGAATCCAAATGAGTTGCTGTTAGGTGACATGTGTTGTTGTAAAATAAATCTTTCCAGTCATGTGGTATAGCAAGTTTAATGGATAGAATGTCTACAAAAGTAACATTCAGGTTATACATTTTGTTAATAGCATAATGAGACAACAATTAGCCGTTATCATCTACAATATCATTGATCTTTGACGCCAAGTATATAATCTATAATCAACATTTTTTGTCCTCCAAATATCACATAACTCAAATTCTTCTATAAAATCTTCTAATTTACTCGTATATTTGACAGGTGTGTTATATTTTGAACCACCCATTTTGTCTAAAGAGGTATTTAGTATCGTATTAAAATCTCCACCCAAAAACAAGATTTTGATCTAACTTTTCATTTAATAAAATCTTTAATTTTTCAATAAATTCAATTTGTTAATTTTCAAAAATTTCGGTCGGCGCATAATAGTTTACAAAAACAAAATCTGTGTTATCAATTTCAACATTTATAATGAGATACCTTCCGTTTTCATCTGCATTTTTTTCCTTTAATATATAATCTGTTGAGCTGTTAAACAAAATAGCAAAACCTTTAGAGTTCGTTTCCCCGTGCGAAACATAAATATCTCCACCCCATTCCCTTTTCCATATAGTTTCATATGATTCAATACTGTGTGTTTCTTGCACGAAAATGATGTCGCTTTGAAATTTTTTCAACCAAAGAAACATAGATTTACGTTTGAAATCATTTCCAAAGCCATTTACATTAAGAGAAGTTGAATTGATCATGTTGATACAATAATTAGCCATTTTCTAGTTTTAGCTTTACAGTCTTATTAATTTCATATGTAATACATTTAACGTAGTTGAACATTATATAACTAAGCAGAAAAAAATTACAGAAAAAACATCAAATATACAATACAATACAAAAAGAGAGAATTCTGACCTAAACCATATAATTAATGTTAATGTTTGTAATGTTTATTGTTCATTCTCAATAAAACACATGTAACTTTCCTTCTATTAATAACAACAACATACTATAGGTAAACCAGTTACGGTTTAAAGTACATGTAACTTTCATTCATACATAACAACATTACAATTTACAACCTTTACTGTAGATGACCCCATTACCTTAAATTATTATAGAGCGAAGCAGTCCTAATGCGATTCATTTGCTTTGTCTTTTCCCAATCCCATTATCGTTCCTTGTTTCCATAAATGCCCGGTAAAAACCCACAATTGACTCCTTTTAAACATGTTTAGAGAGCTCCGCCACCCACAGGGCACCTCTTAATACTTATCATCAATAAATGTTATAAAGCACATAGCAGTTGAAGCAACATTGGGAATTAGTTTCATAATGTATTTAACTTAATGATTGGACTTAAAGGAGCTGCATATGAGCGAATTCTCATAAATGCTACTGTAATGTTTAAACTGACGATACAAGGTGTGGAACTATAACATTTTTTATAATCATTCATTTTGTGGAATTATAACATTTTTCATAATTTTCATTTTGTTAGGAGAAAAAGAAAAACTACAGTCTACAAGGACTATATAAAATACTTAAGACAGAGCAACGCGAATCCTACCAGTAACTAGGGTAGATATCAGGTGCTCCGGAAGTTTAAGCAGATTCTGCTCTGAAAGTTCTTTGATAAATCTTATTCGGTGGTTTCTCAACCGAGGACAAAAGGACGGCATCGCATGCGGTTAGGATAACTCGGTTAAATCTGTTTACTGAATATCTGTGATATATATTCCATAATGGCAAACCAAGTCTTGGTTGCAATCTAAACACTTTCGAAGAAATAACATCAATATCTAGAGGCTCTCATAATTTATAAGTAAATAAAACTGCGTCTTCCTAACGACTATTTACTCAAGGTTCATGTCTATCTTGACTTTCATATGGTTCTAAACAACATAATAGCCACTACGTAACATTTACTCACCCCACATGACATTCTAGTGACTCAGTTATACATAATTAAACTACATGACATAGTCCTTAGTTACACTCATTCGCCCCACATGACATTATAGCCATTAAAATTATACTTACTGGCCATACATGACATTACAGCCATTGAATTTTACTTATTTGCCCTACATGCCATTACAGCTACTAAGTAATACTAACTCGCCCCATATGACATTAGAGCCACTTAATAATTTACACTGGCTCTACATGGCATTACAGCCACTAAATTATACTTAATCGCCGTACATGACATTACAGCCACTTAGTTATACTTACTCGCCCCACATGACATTACAACCACTAAATTATACTTACTGGCCCTACATGACATTACATCCACTAAACTATACTTACTGGCCTCACATGACATTATAGCCACTAATTACACATAATTCCAGTACATGACATTAAAGCCACTAAATTATAGTTAATTGCCCTACATGACATTACAGCCACTAAATTTTACTTACTCGTCCTACATGACATTACAGCCAATAACTTATACTTACTCTCCCCACATGACATTACAGCCACTAAATTATACTTACTGGCCCTGCCTGGCATCACAGCCATTTAATTATACTTACTGGCCCAACAAGACATTACATCCACTAAGTTGTACTTACTCGCCCTACATAACATAACATCCACTTAGTTATACTTACTCGCCCTACATGACATTAAATCCACCAAATTATACTTACTGGCCTCACATGACATTATAGCCACTAATTACACAAAATTCCACTACATGACACTAAAGCCACTCAATTATATTTAATGGCTCTACATGACATTACAGCCACTAAATTATACTTACTGGCCTCACATGACATTATAGCCACTAACTTATACTTACTGGCCCTATCTGGCATTACAGCCACTTAATTATACTTACTAGCCCTACAAGACATTACATCCACTAATTTATACTTACTCGACCTACATGACATAACAGCCACTAAATTATACTTACTTGCCCTACATGACATTATAGCCTCTAAATTATACTTACTCGCCCTACATGACATTATAGCCATTAAAATTATACTTACTGGCCATACATGACATTACAGCCATTAAATTTTACTTATTTGCCCTACATGATATTACAGCTACTAAGTAATACTAACTCGCCCTATATGACATTAGAGCCACTTAATAATTTACACTGGCTCTACATGGCATTACAGCCACTAAATTATACTTAATCGCCTTACATGACATTACAGCCACTTAGTTATACTTACTCGCCCCATATGACATTACAACCACTAAATTATACTTACTGGCCCTACATGACATTACATCCACTAAACTATACTTACTGGCCTCACATGACATTATAGCCACTAATTACACATAATTCCAGTACATGACATTATCACCACAAAATTATAGTTAATGGCCCTACATGACATTACAGCCACTAAATTTCACTTACTCGTCCTACATGACATTACAGCCAATAACTTATACTTACTCTCCCCACATGACATTACAGCCACTAAATTATACTTACTGGCCCTGCCTGGCATCACAGCCACTTAATCATACTTACTGGCCCAACAAGACATTGCATCCACTTAGTTATACTTACTCGCCCCACATGACATTACAACCACTAAATTATACTTACTGGCCCTACATGACATTACATCCACTAAACTATACTTACTGGCCTCACATGACATTATAGCCACTAATTACACATAATTCCAGTACATGACATTAAAGCCACTAAATTATAGTCAATGGCCCTACATGACATTACAGCCACTAAATTTTACTTACTCGTCCTACATGACATTACAGCCAATAACTTATACTTACTCTCCCCACATGACATTACAGCCACTAAATTATACTTACTGGCCCTGCCTGGCATCACAGCCACTTAATCATACTTACTGGCCCAAAAAGACATTACATCCACTAAGTTATACTTACTCGCCCTACATAACATAACATCCACTTAGTTATACTTACTCGCCCTACATGACATTAAATCCACCAAATTATACTTACTGGCCTCACATGACATTATAGCCACTAATTACACAAAATTCCACTACATGACACTAAAGCCACTCAATTATATTTAATGGCTCTACATGACATTACAGCCACTAAATTATACTTACTGGCCTCACATGACATTATAGCCACCAATTACACATAATTCCACTACATGACATTAAAGCCACTAAATTATAGTTAATGGCCCTACATGACATTACAGCCACTAAATTATACTTACTCGTCCTACATGACATTACAGCCACTAACTTATACTTACTCTCCCACATGACATAACAGCCACTAAATTATACTTACTGGCCCTATCTGGCATTACAGCCACTTAATTATACTTACTAGCCCTACAAGACATTACATCCACTAATTTATACTTACTCGCCCTACATGACATAACAGCCACTAAATTATACTTACTTGCCCTACATGACATTATAGCCATTAAATGATACTTACTGGCCCTACATGACATTATAGCCACTTAATTTAATTTACTAGCCCTACATGACATTGAAGCAACTAAATTATACTTACTGGTTCTAAATAACATAATAGCCACTACGTAACATTTACTCGCTCCACATGACATTCTAGTGACTCAGTTACACATAATTAAACTACATGACATAGCCACTAAGTTACACTCACTCGCCCCACATGACATTATAGCCATTAAAATTATACTTACTGGCCATACATGACATTATAGCACTAAATTTAACTTACTCGCCCTACATGACATTACAGCTACTAAGGAATACTAACTCGCCCCAAATGACAATAGAGCAACTTAATAATTTACACTGACCCTACATGGCATTAAAGCCACTAAATTATACTTACTGGCCCTACATGACAATACCACCACTAAATTATATTTACTGGCCCTACATGACATTACAGCAACTAATTACACATAATCCAACTACATGACATTATAGCCAATAACTTATACTTACTCTCCCTACATAACATTACAGCCACTAAATTATACTTACTCGCCCTACATGACATTACAGCAACTAATTTATACGCACTCGCCCCACATGACAATACAGCCAATAAATTATATTTACTGGCCCTACATGATATTACAGCCACTAAGTTACACATAATCAAACTACATGACATTATAGCCACCAAGTTATATTATTAGCCCTACAGGACATTATAGCCACTAAATTATACTTACTAGCCTTACATGACATTATAGCCACTAAATTACACATACATGTAATCCCACTACATGAAATTAAAGCCACTTAGTTATACTTACTCGCCATACATGACATTATAGCCATTAAATATACTTACTAGCCTGACATGACATTATAGCCACTAAGTTACACATAATCCCACTAAATAAAATTATAGCGACTAAGTTATACTTACTCGCCCTACATGACATTATAGCCAATAAGTTATCCTTACTCGCCCTACATGACATTATAGCCAATAAATAAACTTATTGGCCCTTTATGACATTATAGCCACTAAGTTACACATAATCCAACTACATGACATTATAGCCACTATGTAACGATTACTCGCCTCACATAACATTATAGCCACTGAGTTAGACATAATCCAACTACATGACATTATAGCCACTACGTCACACTTACTCGCCCTACATGTTATTATAGCCACTAAATTATACTTACTGGCCCTACATGGCATTACAACACTTTATTATACTTATTCGCACTACATGACATTACAGCCACTAAGTTTTGTTTTTTCGCCCCACATGACATTACAGCCACTAAATTATACGTACAGGCCCTACATGACACTACATCCACTAAAGTATCCTTACTGGCCTCACATGACATTATAGCCACTAAATTACACATAATTCCACTTCATGACATTAAAGCCACTAAATTATACTTACTGGCCCTACATGACATTACAGCCACTAAATAATACTTACTAGCCCTACATGACATTACAGCCACTAAGTTATACTTACTCGCCCCAAATGACATTACATCTACTTATTTACACTTACTGCACCTATATGCCATTATAGCTGTTAAGTTACACATAATTCCACTACATGACATTACAGCCACTAAGTTATACTTACTCGTCCTACATGACATAACAGCCAATAACTTATACTTACTCTCCCCACATGACATTACAGCCACGAAATTATACTTACTCGCCCTACATGACAATACCGCCACTAAATTATATTTAATGGCCCTACATGAAATTACAGCTATTTAGTTATACTTACTGGCCCTTTATGCCATTATAGCCGTTAAGTTACACATAAATCCACTACATGACATTACAGCTACTAAATTATACTTACTCGTCCTACATGACATTACAGCCACGAAATTATATTTACTCGCCCTACGTGACAATACCGCCACTAAATTATATTTACTGGCCTTACATGACATTACAGCAACTAATTTATACGTAATAGCCACATGACAATACAGCTCATAAATTATATTTACTGGCCCTTTATGATATTACAGCCGCTAAGTTACACATAATCAAACTACATGACATTATAGCCACCAAGTTATATTATTAGCCTTACATGACATTATAGCCACTAAGTTACACATAATCCCACTAAATGAAATTATAGCGACTAAGTTATATTTACTCGCCCTACATGACATTATAGCCAATAAGTTATCCTTACTCGCCCTGCATGACATTATAGCCAATAAATAAACTTACTGGCCCTACATGACATTATAGCCACTAAGTTACACATAATCCCACTACATGACAGTATAGCCACTACGTAACGATTACTCGCCTCACATAACATTATAGCCACTGAGTTACACATAATCCAACTACATGACATTATAGCCACTACGTCACACTGACTCGCCCTACATGACATTATAGCCACTAAATTATACTTACTGGCCCTACATGGCATAACACCCACTAAATTATACTTACTCGCACTACATGACATTACAGCCACTAAGTTTTATTTTCTCGCCCCACATGACATTACAGCCACTTAATTATACGTACAGGCCCTACATGACACTACATCCACTAAAGTATACTTACTGGCCTCACATTACATTATAGCCACTAAGTTGCACATAATTCCACTACATGACATTATAGACACTAAATTATACTTACTGGCCCTGCATGACATTACAGCCACTAAATAATACTTACTAGCCCTACATGACATTACAGCCACTAAGTTATACTTACTCGCCCCAAATGACATTACAGCTACTTATTTACACTTACTGGACCTATATGCCATTATAGCTGTTAAGTTACACATAATTCCACTACATGACATTATAGCCACTAAGTTATACTTACTCGCCCTACATGACAATACAGCCACTAAATTATATTTACTGGTCGTACATGACATTACAGCCACTAAATTATACTTACTGGCCTCATATGACATTATGGTCACTAAGTTACACATAATCCCACTACATGACATTACAGCCACTTAGTTATACGTACTCCCCTACATGACATTATAGCCAATAAGTTATACTTACTCGCCCTACATGACATTATAGCCACTGAGTAATACCTACTAGCCCTACATGACATTATAGCCACTGAGTTATACTTACTGGCCCTACATGACATTACAGCCACTAAATTATACTTTCTGGCCCTACATGACATTATGGTCACTAAGTTACACATAATCCCACTACATTCCATTACAGCCACTTAGTTATACGTACTCCCCTACATGACATTATATACCAATAAGTTATACTTACTCGCCCTACATGACATTATAGCCACTGAGTTATACCTACTGGCCCTACATGATATTATAGCCACTAAGTTACACATAATTCCACTACATGACATTATAGCCACTAAATTATACTTACTGGTCATGCATGATATTACAGCCACTAAATAATACTTACTAGCCCTACATGACATTACAGCCACTAAGTTATACTTACTCGCCCCAAATGACATTGCAGCTACTTATTTACACTTACTGGACCTATATGCCATTATAGCTGTTAAGTTACACATAATTCCACTACATGACATTATAGCCACTAAGTTATACTTACTCGCCCTACATGACAATACAGCCACTAAATTATATTTACTGGTCGTACATGACATAACAGCCACTAAATTATACTTACTGGCCTTATCTGACATTATGGTCACTAAGTTACACATAATCCCACTACATGACATTACAGCCACGTACTCCCCTACATGACATTATAGCCAATAAGTTATACTTACTCGCCCTACATGACATTATAGCCACTGAGTTATACCTACCGGCCCTACATGACATTATAGCCACTAAGTTATACTTATTCGCCCTACATGACAATACAGCCACTAAATTATATTTACTGGTCGTACATGACATTACAGCCACTAAATTATACTTACTGGCCTCATATGACATTATGGTCCTTAAGTTACACATAATCCCACTACATGACATTACAGCCACTTAGTTATACGTACTCCCCTACATGACATTATAGCCAATAAGTTATACTTACTCGCCCTACATGACATTATAGCCACTGAGTTATACCTACTAGCCCTACATGACATTATAGCCACTGAGTTATACTTACTGGCCCTACATGACATTACAGCCACTAAATTATACTTTCTGGCCCTACATGACATTATGGTCACTAAGTTACACATAATCCCACTACATTCCATTACAGCCACTTAGTTATACGTACTCCCCTACATGACATTATAGCCAATAAGTTATACTTACTCGCCCTACATGACATTATAGCCACTGAGTTATACCTACTGGCCCTACATGACATTATAGCCACTAAGTTACACATAATTCCACTTCATGACATTATAGCCACTAAATTATACTTACTAGTCATGCATGATATTACAGCCACTAAATAATACTTACTAGCCCTACATGACATTACAGCCACTAAGTTATACTTACTCGCCCCAAATGACATTGCAGCTACTTATTTACACTTACTGGACCTATATGCCATTATAGCTTTTAAGTTACACATAATTCCACTACATGACATTATAGCCACTAATTAATACTTACTCGCCCTACATGACAATACAGCCACTAAATTATATTTACTGGTCGTACATGACATAACAGCCACTAAATTATACTTACTGGCCTTATCTGACATTATGGTCACTAAGTTACACATAATCCCACTACATGACATTACAGCCACGTACTCCCCTACATGACATTATAGCCAATAAGTTATACTTACTCGCCCTACATGACATTATAGTCACTGAGTTATACCTACCGGCCCTACATGACATTATCAATCAAAAACAAAAGATCTTGCTATACAATCAATCAAAAACAAAAGATATTGATATACAATCAACCAAAAACAAAAGATCTTGCTATATAATCAATCAAAAACAAAAGATCTTGCTATACAATGAGACAATCAAAAACAAAAGATCTTGCTATACAATCCACCAAAATGACCACTACATCATCAAATAGTATGGCATATAAACATGCTTTGAAATAATATATGAAAATAAAATATAACTCGGATGGACTGATTGCCTTCCAAAGGTGACTCGGAAATAGAAAAATGGACACTTAGGTTTTCGTCCGACCGGCAGTTAAACACTCATACATCTGTCTTGTGTTCGTCACTTGCAGAAGGCGTGGCACGTGGTTGCGTAATTGAGGATACAAATTGGTTAACATTTTTTAGGACTGGAAATTTATGGAGCAGCTGCTTTTATTGCTGATCTTTATCTTAAATGGAGGCCTTCAACACAGAAAAAAAACTCGCGAATCTCACCACAAGTTGAAGGTATTCATAGGCTTCCGATTTGAGCGAAATTCTGGGATTTATATATATGAATATAGGACATAAAATTCTTTTGCATTGCATATTAATTACGATTAAAAATCTGTAAACCTACGATAGAGAATGTGTCCTCATTAAAGCAGTTACCCCAAGAAAGTATACCATGATAATTGAGAGATCTGAGTAGACATATATAGAAATCGGTAGTCAGTGTTCTACTACGATACGTATAGTTTTGATTGGATGTCAATTGTCTGCATGGTTTGTATCATACTTTTCTTCTGTAGTTTTGGTCGTAATAATTTTTGTAAACGTTTTTTTTTTTTTTATATTTAACATTGCCGGTTTCAAATGTTTCATTTTGGTCGCGCTACTAATGATTGTAATTTAAGAAAATGGCTATTGATACACCATAGGCAAGATTTATTAAGTATAATTTTCATTTTAGAGAACCAATCTTTTACCAACACCTTACCTTAATAACATACCAAACGTAAAATAGAAACCGTTACTTTTGCTATATAAAACTAGTAGACAAAGTATGTCAACCTCGTAATGATGAGACAAAAGATAAGGATTCAAATCTATCATATGCATAAATTCTTTTAGAATTTCCCTTATTGATCCCAATTATAACTAAGCAATTTTTCACTTTTTGTCATTATACCGCTCAGTTAGGTGGCCGTGATAGGCAAATTGCATATGGTGTTTTATTATGACCCGTTCAGAGCCCCTTAATTATGATAACTTGTGCTAAATTTAGCACAAGAATAACCCAGACAGGAAATTTCCACATCATCTATTTTTACTTGCACTTATTCTAAAGTGTTTGTTATAAACGTATTTAATTTCAGTCTACTACAGACAATCAAGATGTATACAGGTAAGTTAGAAATAAGAATATTTACGAACAAATGATTTAAGGAATACCCACATTAGACATGTGATCTAATTCTTGGTGATTAGAAAGTAATAATATATAATTGATATATATCCAAGAAAAATGGCGGAATTTTTAGTCGCAGATTCTTACGTAGATATAATATAAGATAATATGTAAGATAAACACTGAAAAAAATAAACAATGAATAAGTGTGTATATATTATAATGTTATAATATATACATGTATGTGTGGTATTAGATAACACGACTGCACCTTATCCAAGTTATTGTTCTCTTTAATTGTTACTTTTTACGCAAGTTATCGGTGTAAAACTTACTAAGGCTAGACGTGTATAGCATGTATAGCGAAGGATTAACATCTAAGGGGCCTCTGTTTGGATAGGCGGGATGTTGAAATACAAAGACACGTCGGGTCGGACTGGAGTGTGTTAAATCAGGAATAGACATATCGTTCCCATGTTAAATATGAGGTGCAGGGTGGGACACGTTCATATACGTTTTACATGTTTTAAAAAAACTCTTTCTGCAACTGAGAAATCTGTCGATGGCATATTAGTATATCGTATTAAAATGATAGTTGATGTTTTTTTTCTTAAATGATAATAACTGCTTTGTATAATGCAGTATAGATTAATTTAATGGTTGTTCTTTTCTAATATTCGCTAGGGAGCTACCATTTCATTTTTATGGGGGGGGGGGGGGGGGGGCTAGGATGAAATTTGAAAAAAATAGGCAGGACAGGAATTTTGAGTAAAAAAAAAAGGCAGGGTGAGACACTTGCAAAAAAAAAAGTCAGGATAAACTAAAAAAAAAAAGGCAGGACCGAATAGAGTGAAAAATAAAAAGGCAGGACAGAGATTACAACTAAAAAAAAATGTAGGACAACATTTTTCATCCTAGCCCCCCCCCCCCCCATAAAAATCAAATGGTAGCTCCCCTAGGATGTAAAAGAAAAAAATAATAATTGAGGTAATAACGCTTTTATATGATATTGTTTGATCTTAGATGCTTCACTCATACATTTGTAAGTTCTAACCGTGAGAAAATAATTAATCTATTGAACTGACTACACAATTCAACAGTCATGTCTGTAAAAATAACTTTTACTTTCATTTTCGCTATTGGATTTCACAGAATATGTGTTCTAAAAGTTCAATTCAATTGACTATTGATTGATTCTACTTCATGACAATGTTTATGTTGTTGACATTACCCAGATCTCCTTCTCTTAGGGACGACATCAAAAGATCGATGTAGGATAAAAAAAAAACTTAAATCAAATAGTTTGGAGGTGGGGGGGGGGGGGGGGGGGTGGGGGTCAACATTGCTGCAAGTTTTGTTAATCTAAAATCGATTTTACATATATCCCTAATGGTCAATCAATTTTTCCCAAATTAAGTTAAGAGGGGACGCTCGAATAAAAAAAATGTTTAAAGGGTCAAATAAAGTACGAAGTTGAAGACCATTGAGGACCAAAAATTCCTAAAAGTTTTGCCAAATACAGCTAAGGTAATTCATTCCTGAGGTAGAAAAGCCTTAGTTTTTCACAAATTCAAAGTTTTGTCAACAGTTAATTATTCATAAATATGAACATATCAATGATAACAACTTATAAAAGAACATGTGTATATGTTAAAGATTCTGTCGATTGCCAATACGCAAGACCGCTACCAACTATACATATATCACCCTAGCGTCACTTCAAATTTTCTTGCTGAACCTATCTGAGCTAGTGTGTAAAGAAAAACACGATAGGGATGAATATACATTTTGTTTTTTGTCAAAAGATTTTAATTTTAATTTTTGCTTAATTTGAAATTTTTGAACGTTTCATTTTAACGGTACATATCCAAAAGAGATGCAGATAAAACGTGCTAAATATAAAAAAAGCAGATGTGGTATAATTGCCAATGAGACAACTCTCCACAATAGACCAAATGACACAGAAATTAACAACTATAGGTCACCGTACATCCTTCAACAATGAACAAAACCAATACCACAAAGTCAGCTATAAAAGGCCCTTAAAAGACAAATGTAAAACAATTCAAACGAGAAATTTAAGTTAAAAATGAACGAAAAACAAATATGTAACACATCAACAAAACGACAACATCTGAATTACACAATGACTTGGGACAGGCAAATACATACAGAATGTGGCGGGTTTTAACATGTTAGCGTGAGCACAACCTTCCAACTAACCTGGGACAGTGGTGTAACATGACAACATAAGAACGAACTATAAAAATCAGTTGAAAAAGGCTAAACTCATCAGAGGGATACAAATAAAAATAATACACAGAGTTGACGTTGACGGGTACTTGTATATCCGAACATCAAAATCACTTTACGTAGAGATCTGATAGTTCTCGTAGTTGCAGTCACCTAGTTCAAAGCCACTCACAACTAATTATAGAAAATCATAAATCTGTTACGTAAGTCTGTACCAAGCTGTTCCGTGGTTTGTCTGTCCGAAAAGGAAATTTGATGTTTTTGTATATAATTAACTAAAAAACTACATTGCTCTCTGACCGAATGATTTTTGCATATATTTTCTTTGGCGCAATGTTTTAATTTTCAAAATTGACATTTAAGATAAAGACGACCATGAGTATCCAGATCGCTCTGAAAAGTTACTTAATGAGAAGACAAGAGAATGTGTTGTTGACATGAAGTCCAATGGCGGCAAACAGACGAAAAATCCGCAGGGACAAATATGTACATGTGTTTGGATTAAAAAATGGAAGTGGAAAGTTTTGTTCGGTATCATAGCCGTGTGTAGTATCGTCTCCGTTGCATTGTCATTATACAAAATGGCGAATTTGTCCCTTGATGAGAAAGGTATGTCAGAAAAAATAGTTCTCTTTTTACCAATTCTAATTTTAATGTATTGATTTTTAAGTTTAAGCATAGAGCTGCTAAAGTGTGTTAGAAAATTTATCTGTTCAAACAAAATCTACAAAAATAGACCAACGTTTTTCTTTAATTAGATATGTGAGTGTATCAAAATTAATTCTTATAAATGTCCATGTATATGGGGCACTTGCGTGAGGTATACGTAAATTACTATCAGCTCAATTATGTCAATCTGAAAGTCATTCCTCATCTTTATGAGTGTTTATTAAATTCTGCAAAGACCTCCTCCCCCTCCGACAAATGGTAGGGGTTAAACTAACTTTTTTGCTCAATTGTTAAATAAAATATGACCAAATATTTGGAGGAGGAAAAGAGCCCGGTGTATATCATGTATATAATTATGTGATTGACTGGTTGATTTTTAACGCCACTTTTAACACTATTGTTCTACTTTTTGGCGGTCAGTTTTTATTGATGGAGGTAGCCGGAGTAAAATTTAAAAAAAGAGCATTGTAAATAGGATGATTTTCGATAGCTTTATTGTTTTTTTTAATAATATTTTGATTTCATACTGTGATAGAATGATGTAGTTATTGTGAAATGATTTTCTGTGGTCAAACTCTTAATCATTTGTATATGGTAAAATATGTTACTCACTCTGTTTATTTTCAGAGATATCCAGTATGAAAAAAGACATTTTAGATATGAAACAACAGAGGAAAAAATTTGAAAATGACATTCGATTATTGTATGCTGGGCATTACGACCAAAATGACAACTTGGACACATTAGAAACAGGTACGTTACATTTTTAATGTGTATTGTTCTTCAGTGTATATAAGATATATATAAATAAGAAGATGTGGTAATAGGGTCAATAAGACAAATCTACATCGAAGTTACACTGTATAAAATATAAACATTTATAGACCAAAGTACGACCATACACACGGAGCCTTATATATATAATGTACCAATATATGTACATGTAACTTTAAACTGTTACATGTACTCAAGACAGTTTATATGACAACATAATATGTGATAAAATATAATTATGTCAATGAGACTGTAAAATATTAAATTAGTTTCACTTTCATTATCGGATTTATATTTAAATATATTTTCGGAAAATTCAAGAAATTGACAATTGATTATTTATATCGTTGACCTTAAACAATATCTCCCTTTATTTGTATAAAGTTGTTTGCAAGTAATAAAACAGAAACTCCGTTTTACATTTTATGATCTTTTTGTGTTTTAGAATGATATATGATCGGCAACTTTGTATAGATTTAACTTTACAACTATGAAATTGAATATGAAACTGTGTTTTAAGTAACGGTTAAGACAGACAATGTATGCATTCACTAATTCCTTCCTTTGACATATAGATAAAACGAATGTGTTGGTCAATGTTTTAAAATTTCTATCTGAGGAACGTCAATTTGGTCGCGATCGACGGCTTTTAAATACCCAACGTTATGCTTTTGAGACAAAAAAAACAAAAGTACAAATAAAATCAAACAACAAAACTATAAACCATTATTTGATAATTTTCATATCGGGGCACGTTGCATCCGACTATACGATATTGGATCCAATCAATCAACTCGGAGGTTGCGAGTTCGAACCTTCTTATTTTTTTGGTTTTGGATCTAAGGTTTGGAAATATAATAGAATCGACTGGTTGATAGCTGTTTGAAAACTATCCAGTAAAAAGACGTTACATGTATATATTTTTTTCTTCAGTTCTTCAGAATATAACTGTGACCTTTAATGAGCGCATCAACAATCTTACAACAGAGCTTAACACATTAAATACAGAATATGAACGTCAAGTTAAACTCCAGAAGGACATGCAAAAACAGATCGATGCAATGGGGACGGAAAACAGAAAGAAGTTTGAAGAATTCAACCAAAAGATGATCGTTATGAAGCAAAACTTAAATGATATGACTGCATCCCAAGAAGTTCTGAAAAATGATCTAAGAGACGCTCAAAGTAGTATGCGTAGGGAAACCCAAAACGCAGTGGATAGGATACGGAATGATTTCAGAGCAGCACAACACAAGCTAGAATCTGACTATAGAGAAACTCGAAACTCACAGAATGAACTTAAAGCAAGCCAGCAATCTCTACGCAGAATGTTACTTGGGAAACGTAAGTTAAATTATTAAAATCCAAAATCTTGTTGGAAAGACAATTTAACTTCAGAAAAAAGGGTGAGGCGGTGTTATATGTTATTTTTTATAAAAAATATTTTGATCACCAATTTGATGTACAAAAATAAATACGTAAAGCTTCAGGTAATCGCTTGAATGCAAACACAAATGATATGACAAAGCACAAAAGTCTTTACATAGTCCGAGAGATTCGAAGTTACTAGAAGTCAACTGTTTTATATGAATCATATTGACTTCCGATTTCATGGCAATATATTTCCATGGGTTTGAGTGGTAAAAAACGAGTGTGGGCAGAACATTCTCCAATATTATACAAAGTGTGATACTTCAAAATCAGAAACTTAAAACAATTGTTCGGTAAACCATTCTGTCGCACTTAAGACTAAATAGCAATTGCAAAGAGATGTGGTGTGATTGCTCCTCAGCATAGACCAAATGACTAAGATGTAAACATCTGTAGACCCTCGTAAGGACTTACACCGTGAGCAAAACGCATACCGAATAGTCCGCTATAAGACACGTGACGAAATATGAGATAATACAACTGTCAATCATAAGGGTACAAACATTTGACAGCGGTTTGTCTACAATATAAGTTGGATAAGGTCTTCCAGTTTAACTGAAATCACTCACAATTATGAAAGTTGTAATGATTCATAAAAATAATCAGACATAATTATATTTCATTTAATTGTTTAGTTTCAGATCTGAAGAAAAATGTCCAGTCCAAACCAAATGCCGGTCCGATTACTCGAAGCTCTGTTGGACTCATTTTTGTTTTACTGTTATCCATTTTTGTGATTGGTTCTTAATTCACCGGGCAATTTCGAAATGAGGCTCCTGATGAATGTTTCTGCACCTTGTGCAACGACGGAGCTGTCGAAGATGAGAAACATTTCTTAATATACTATAAGGCTTACAATAATTTGAGACACATGGTATTTGTATGACCGAACTTACATTTGCAAATTTGATGACATGCATTTCATCAAAGACAAACAGCCCAATAATTGAATTTATTTTTCTGTAGAAAAAAACTTCTTTACAAGTAACAAATTCAATTTCACAATAATTTAACTTATTGAAAATATGAAAATTAAGTTTAAAGTGATTTATACATTTGTAGGTCCAATAAACGGGCCAGGTGTAATTTAAAATAATCACTGTATTAATATGAAATATTATTTATTCTTATATACACATGTCACTATAATAAACGATCTTCTACACACTATTCACAACGATATACTATATGTGATATTTTGTACTTGCAATAAAGCCATTTTTAGAAAAAAATTTAACACGACTTTATAATCTTTATTTCAACGATAAAAATGACTTTAATATTGACATCATATAAAAAAGAAGTTGTGGTGTGATAGCCAATAAGATTTGTCTCTAAAAGACACCAAACAACACTAGAATTAACAACTATAGGTCACAGTTCGGCCATGTATACAGTAATGTATACTATAGACTGGGATTGATTTGATTTAATCCTTGACAAATTGTATGTACACTTGTTTAGACTGAATTGTGCACTCTGGAATTGGTTTGTTGTTTGATAGCTGTCTCTTTGTCGTATGCACCCCATGATAAGTTATATTGTTTGCTACTTGGCTGTAGCCTACATGGATTTTTACTAACCATCTATGAACCTATCAAAAAAATTAACTATAAGTTCGTATTTAAGACCGAAGATTTGGTCAATATGATATATTGTTCGATGGTTGGATGCGTAATGTGCAGTGGCAAATATTTTAATGTCTCAATTCAAACCGGACATGACTGCGTACTTGTATATCCCACATATACTAAAGGACGCCCACTTTGACGAGGTTTTCACTGCCGGTCGCAAGATGACCAAAATGACCATTATTCTATTTCTCTGTACCCCTAGGAGGTCAATATGATAGAAGGTATTTTCTGACCATGCAGAGGAAGATATTTTTAGTTTAAACATTATCTATTTATACAAAAAATTACAACAGTAAGGTATAACAATATATCATGAAAATCAAATATGGGCTTTTGAAAAAAGTTTTGAAAAACTTCTATAAATCCGTCTCCCCCTTAAACAATTATCATCGGTTTAACAAACAATATGACGTGCCAGCAGAATATTGGGTTTTAGTTACCATCCCTTACCATCTGTTGGCTCTAGGTTGCACTCGATCCGAATCTTTGACGATATTTTTTAACATTCATGGCGAAGCGATTTCCTATTTTGACCAATATAGTGTAAACATGACAACTTTTCCAATTTTGCTGTCTCATAATGTCAACTAAGATTGTATACTCAATAAACTATACCTACATATAATTCTGATTTTAGATTCATTCCGTAGAAAAGTTTACATTGATTATTGTTCTATCAGACGTCCAGTGGCAAATACTAAGTGTAGTAACAGATGAGGCAACCTTAAAAATGCATTACATATGAATGATGTATGTACAATCGGTAACATCCCGCTTGGCACTTAAGTCTTTGAGTACAGTAAGTAATTCAACGGATCTCGTAGTAGTATGTCTCGTTCTAGTTTTTCTATATCAATCCTAGCTGACCACTTTACATAGGCGGATCCAGGGGGGGCCCCTGGGGGGCCCGGGCCCCCCCTTTCATGGGAAAAATTTGGTTAATTATATAGGGAATCACTGAAGCATGACTGGAGCGGGCCCCCCCTTAGGTCAACCAAAGGGCCCCCCCTTATGAAAAGTTCTGGATCCGCCACTGCTTTACCACTTCTTAACAACCAATTTTTAGTAAGCCTACGTCTGACTGTGAAGCCATATCCTGTCGGAATAGAGCCATTATATCTGATATGGCAATCAATTCAAATAGACCCAAGCTGGTCAACTAGTTTCGTATAGCAGGTGTATTGTGTAGTCTTAATACACACGGTTCGCTTTTATGAAATACTTGGCGAAAAGCAGCCAAAAATGATTTTTTTTTCTATTATCACTCAATAATTTAATTTTGGATGTAACGCGTCGTCTGATTGGCTGACGTTATTTTGTTATGAGCCCATAGACATAATTTAGTCATGTGACCGTGATGTCATCAACGTTTTTCATGGTTTTCTACGGTTTAAAATGGAATTTAGAATTACATTATAAGAAATGACTGTAATTTTTTTTCTGTCTATTCGAAATAACATAAAAAATGTGGTGCACACTGTGAAATAACCCGCTACGCGCGTAATTCAGTGTGCACCAAATTTTTTATGTTATTTCTTCATAGACAGAACAAATATTAGTCATTCCTTAAATAGAAAATGTCGATGATGTTATCCAATTTGGGTTCCAATAAAAAAAATATTCAATCATCTCAACACCAAAATATGAATGTTTGCTTTTGACACAGTCTCAACGAAGTTGTCATATCTTTCTGGTAGGACATGCACGACTTTGAATGACCACTTAAGTGTTTTAAGTTGTTAAAATAACAATGTAGTTCTAAACATTTGCTTTTTATTTAATTGAATTAATTATATAGTCAAAATATATATACATGTAACGGTGTATTAGTTAAAATCAGTTTTCTATTTTTTGTCGTGTTTTAAAGTGGAATATACATTAGAAAACTAACCAGGAGGGAGAGTGAATTAGTTAGGTTTTCTTGAAAGCAAACTCATGTCATTTAAAATAGAAATAAAATCAAATGTTGAATTTTCAGTCGTTCATCAATTGTCAATATAAAGGAAATTGAAAATGTGACGTTATTGATTATGAAATAAAGTCTCAAGAAAAACATGTGTGAGTAAATGGACAATTTGTCAAGTTAAATGTCACTGTCATGAGAATTTGAATGAATCACCGGCAGTTACAGTGAATTTACAAACTTGTTTTAATATTAGTCTATAGAGTGATTGGCATGATGTTTAAGTTTCAGATTTATATAACACTTCATGAACGTGACGACATTTACGTACTAACAAACCTTTTAACTCTCAAACGGGAAATAGTCACTTCGAAAACCTTTTAGTAAAAATAACTTAGAACTTTAATGATCAATAACAATAACAATGACGTGTCAGTTTTCTCACGGTACGGACGAATCATGTTACGTCCGTTGGTTGATAGATGTAGTAATCACGCAATTTTGGCGCAATTATGAATTTCTTTTTTTTTTTTTTTTATTCAACAACAAATTGCACTTTCCGCTGTTAACAATATACCTCACCAGTCCAGCATACCTGTGAAGAGTCCCTGTTTGTTAATACCAGAAATCCAGGGTTTTTTTCTGGTAAGCATCAATATATTAAATCAACATTAGTATTATAATCTAACAGCTAAGTTATAAAATAATCAGCAATGAAATAATAAACAAGTAAATATCAGCGAGATTTATTTGTTTACCTATACATATAAATAGGAAAAAATACTATTTGGATATCATCTAGCAATATAAATGATTTTTGAGTATAGTTTCCGGAAACTTTCCATATTTTCTCCGTTAACGTGTGCATTGTTTTTCTATCGAATAACTTCCTGGTTTGAAACAAAATTGTCACACCGGTTTATGCGACTTTAAAAATAGAACAAACAGATGTGATATAGCATTATAACAGGTATGTCTAAATCAAAATTTATCAATAGTGTAAAGAAGATCAAGAGTAAGACTGGTTTCTTTTTCAAATCTTCTTTTTGTAACGGTAAATTGATATAAATAGCCTCGATATTAATCTTAACATGTGGCGGTGAACAGTAAAATTTATATTACTTCATCAGTTCCTGATGTGTAATTTTAAAAATTTATATCTTTAATTAAGTTCTTTCATTTATTTTTGCTAGATCATATATTTCTCAAACAAACAAAAAATTATTTCAACAATTTGAAAGCTTTTTCTAGGAAACAATTACAAAGTGTAGTCTTACATTTTGCCTGTAATTTGTAACTATACATAAATTCTGCTTTAAATACAGCATAAACATTTATAGCTTCTGTTTTCTGTTCAGACATGTAGTAAGCTTTATATATACAAAACATTATTAATGTAATCAAATAATTTATTTCATAATATTGTTCATCATTAATTTTATAACCAAATACTAGATTTTTCAATGTTAGAATATTATTATCAATATTCAGTTTTCCAAAAAGATTTTTAATTTTACTAAAGAAGTCATCAAGAAAATGACATTTCAGAAACATGTGATCATAATCTTCAGTGGTATTGCAAAAATTACAATTTGAAGTATTGCAGATATTCCACTGTTTTAATAAAGTTTTACAAGGTAGAATAAAGTGTAACAATTTCCAACGAAACACTTTATACTTATTTTCTTTCAAATAATGGTGAACAAATTTCAATATATTACAGACTGAACTCTTAATATACTCAATATTTAACACTGTTTTCCATCGGTTAAAACCAACAGGAATTTGAATCTCATTCTGAATGAATGTGTTATAAATTTTTTTTGTTTCTAACTTGTCTAATGTTTCTGTATAATTACAATTATTCTTAATAAATAAAACATAATCTGTTTTTACTTGAGTTTTCTTTGAATTTTCTTGTCTTAAAATGTTTATCCATTCTTTTGGTAAAGCTTTCTTCAATTGAGAAAATTCTGACAACCAATTACATTTAATATTGAGTTTTTGTAAAATATATTTCTCTGATATGTTACCATTTTCATCTATAATGTCATTTACATATATGATTTTGCTATTTATCCAGTTTTGAAATATAAGGCTTTTTTTTTTAATCTTGATAAATTGATTTCCCCAGATTACTTGTTGTCGAATAGTTCTAAAGTTTTCTGGTTGCTCTATTTTTTTGTTTTTTACCCATGCTTTTAATATATTCAAATAAAATTCTGGCAGCTTATTTAAACCAGGAATTGAGTTAATACCATCAATGTTCATATGAAAGATAAGGAAATTCTTGCCAAATTTATTAAAATAAAATAATGGTATTACTTTCCAGTTGGCAAAATCTCCATATATTAATCTTTTAATCCACCCAATTTTTAAAGATTCTATGTATTTATCTATGTCAATCATTTTTAAACCACCATCTAGCAATTCATAGCTTAATACATTACGTTTAACTTTTTCTGTTTTGCTTTTCCATAAGAATTGAAATACAATTTTTTTAAATTTATCAATATATTCTTTTTCTATGTGAGAAACAGATGCTAAAAAAGTAATATTGGGTAGAATCAGTGATTTAATAACTGTTATTTTTCCCAATAAGGTTAGAGTTCTTTTCTCCCAGTTTTTAATTATCTTCTCAGATTTTTCTAATTGTTTTTCAGCATTGAGCTTTTGACAATCATTTTTATTACAACCAAAAAAAACTCCTAAACATTTTACTGGTTTGTTTGTAAAGTTAATGTTTTCATATTTTTCTTTACAATGTTTGTGTTTTCCTAACCATATGCCTTCTGTTTTTGATCTGTTTAATTTAAGTCCTGATAATGTGCCAAAGATTTCAATCATATTTAAAACTTTTGAAATGTCTTTTTGTGATTTTAGAAAAAGTGTTGTATCGTCTGCAAGTTGGCTGACTTTTAATGAATGTGTTTTCCCATCTATCTTAATTTCAAAGCCTTTAATGTTATGGTCTTGCCTTATGTTACAGGCTAATATCTCTACTGCAATAACAAAAATTAATGCACTGCACGGACACCCTTGTCGTATACCGCGTTGAATGTTTATGGGTTCAGATATCCATCCATTATTTATTACTGAGCTTTTTATATCTGTATATAAAGTTTTAATCCATTTAAGCATAGAGTTTTGGAATCCAAATTTTTTTAAAGCTGAAAACATAAAATCCCATTCTAAAGAGTCAAATGCTTTAGAGAAATCTAAAAAAAAGTAGTGCCCCCTCTATGTTAAATCTTTCTGCATAATCAATTATATCTTGGATTTGTCTAATATTATAACCTATATATCTATTTTTAACATAACCATTTTGATCCTTATGTATAATATTTGGAAGTATATTTTTAATGCGTTGAGCCAATGAATATGCAATTAATTTTGTATCAATATTTAATAAAGTTATGGGTCTATAATTATTTAAGCAAAGTGGATCATTCTTTTTATGTAATAGAGAAATAACTCCTAGTTTTTGAGAACTTGTTAACTCCCCTTTTTTATATGAATAATTAAATGTAGATACAGCAAATTCTTTTAAATCTTTCCAAAAAGTCCTATAGAACTCAACACTAAGTCCATCAATTCCAGGTGATTTATTAAGTTTCATCTTGAATAACGAACTAGTACATTCTTCAATGGTTAACGTACCTTCCATTATCTCACTCTCTTGTTTATTTAATTTATGATCAATATTTATATCATTAATATATTTATCTATGGATTTTACATTTGGACATGTGCTATTATAAATATTTTGATAGAATTCTTTTTCTATTTGTAAAATTTTAGAAGACTCTGTATGTATATCTCCTTTTTCATCTTTTAAAGCAGTTATAGTCTTTCTGGTCTGTCTAGCTTTTTCTAGTCCCAAAAAAAATTTAGTATTTTTCTCTCCTTCTTCTACCCATTTAATCCTTGACCTTATTTGAGCTCCTTTACTTTTTATTTCATAAATTTTTCTTAGTTTACATTCATTATAAGTTAATTCTTCTTGATAATGTTTAATAACATCATCTTTACAGTTTCTGTTTATATTTTCATTTAATTTTTTTATCTTATTTTCCAATATATGTATTTCACTTTTATTTTTATTTGCATTTCTTTTACAGTATGCAACAGTATGTTCTCGAACTTCAATTTTGAACAGATCCCATTGATGGCCTATTTTATCAGTAAGTTTTGTTTTATTTTTATATTTCATGATAAGACCTTTTATTATATTTTTATACTCTGTATTATCTAAGATACTGTTATTAATTTTAAAATAACCTTTCCCTTTTGATTGTGATCTCCCTTTTACCTTTAAAGATATAGCTTGGTGATCTGTATGTGAAATAAGTGCAGGTCTTATATCTGTTGAATAAATATGTGACCTTATTTCTGGACAAACAAGAAAGTAGTCTATGCGTGAAGCTTCGTTTATCTTATTTTTCCGTCTCCATGTAAATTGTATATTATTTCTATGTATGTCTCTCCAAATATCTATCAGTTTGTGTGTTTTGATTAACCCCTTTAAACTGTTGACTGGTTTTTGTTTTCTTTTATTATTTCTGTTGTTTTTTTTGTTGTCAATATTAGATAATGTATCATTCATATCTCCCCCTACTATGACCATACCTAAACTGTTTTTCTGTATCATGTCATTTACTTTTTTGAAGAAAACATTCCTATTTTTAGGTAGATTTGGTGCATAAATATTAACTAGAGTATATATACTTTCTGAAATTTCTATGTTAATCAAAATTATGCGCCCCTCCTCATCTTGAAATTTATCAATTAATTGATAATCAGTGTGATCACTTATAAAAATAGATACCCCTCTTGATTGAGAATTTCCATAACTGTGGTATGTATCACCTTTGAATTCATTTTTAAATTTTTCCTCTAAAGTAGAAGTAAAATGACTCTCTTGTACAAATAAAATATTACAATTCTGATACTTCATCCACATATGAAGCCTTTGTCTTTTATCTTTTGAACCAAGACCTTGGCAGTTTAATGAACATATATGTATTGTTTCACTCATTGTTTACCATAGATTTCTAGTTAAAAAAAGTAAAGTTTCTTATATATAATATACCCATAATTTGTTTACAACATGGTATATACAGCTAGTATTAATATTAATATACACATTGTACATAACATTGCCAATAGTGCTTACAATAATATTGCAAATAATCATTTTAACATTTATAGTATGATAACTACATTGTTTACTTTTTATTTCATTGTCTATTTTCAGACCGCATATGGCCTTGACATTACTCAGACACTGACCCAGATTCTGATTAGCAAATTGAAGTGGTATGTCTGAACACCAGATGTTATTAAAAGAAAAATTAAACAATTTCAGTGATGGTTTTGTGATATACCATATTCCAAATATTAGCCAGAATAGAAATGTATCATTATTGGATTTACCTGTGAATGTTAAAAAAACGTGGATGGCTGTACATTTAGTGTCATGTTCTAAAAATAGATTTGGATTTTCCTTTTCTATACATTGAAAACAAGTGTGAAGAATATTACCACTCTGGATTATAAACCTGGCATAAATGACTGATGGATTTTTTTTCACATGGAGAAAAAAAATGTTGGATATAGATATGTGTATTTCTTGCAATTTCAATATCAATGATGTGGTTTTTACCAAAGATACAGTACTTGCAACCTTAGGCGTTACTGTTTGACGTGAACTTGACTGATCGGTGAATGATCGGTGACGGATGTTTGACTGATCGATGACTGATCGGTGATCGGTGACCCATAGGATCCGTCAGATAAGTCAAATAACCTATGTAAGAGTTACCCTGACAACTGTCACCGATCGATCAGTAAATTAAATTTATGCACGGATCGGACGGATACGTATATATTTAAAATTCTTATATAAACCGAACTCCACAGTGTTTACAATCGATGAACGCGGACCTCTACGAAGACACCTTAATTTACACGTTATAATTTGTAATAAAATTAGTTGCAATAAAAAAGTAAAAATAGTTAAACAGAATAAGATGCTTAGAGCGTTAAATTGTTTGTGTTGATTAATATTTTCGTATTAAATATTATAAACCTCAGAGACATATAATACATAATTGGATTATATGACTCAGTTAACATGAACTTATTTCTACGAAAATGGTTATTGTTGACCGCCATTGGATTTTTGAACTTTTAATAGTTTCGAATAGGTTGTTTTTTCATGAAATTAAAAGAATGTCAAAGAAATGATATTAAAAGTTTGTTCCCATTGTTTAGAATTACCAAAATTGTTTTTCTTTTTATTAAAAATGATACTGTTTTATTTGAAATCAGTTATTTTAACCATCTAGAGACAAGTCTTCTAATCAGAATTCAGATATAATGAGAATTAAAATACATAAACTTTTATTTTTGTGGAATAAGAATGTAGTTATTGATTTATTTTGATAAAAATTATTAACCGTCATATGATTTCAGTACTTTTTGTACATCATGATTGGCTGTTCTTCATAAAACATGCTTACTTTAAGGAAAAATATATAAAATTCTTGTACGCGTTGCCTAAAATGTAAATATTTCTTCATTTTACTGAATATGATTGACCGCCATTGGATTTTTGTACTTTTTATAGTTTAGAATAGTTTTTTTTTCATAAAATTAAAAGAATGGCAGAGAAATCATACTGAAATTTTATTCGCATTGTTAAAAATAACCAAAATTGTTTTTCTTTTTATTAAAAATGATACTGTTTTATTTGAAATCAGTTATTTTAACCATCTAGAGACAAGTCTTCTAATCAGAATTCAGATATAATGAGAATTAAAATACATAAACTTTAATTTTTGTGGAATAAGAATGTAGTTATTGATTTATTTTGATAAAAATTATTAACCGTCATATGATTTCAGTACTTTTTGTACATCAAGATTGGGTGTTGTTCATAAAATATGCTTACTTTTAGGAAAAAGATATAAAATTTTTGTACGCGTTTCCTAAAATGCAAATATTGTTTCATTTTACTGAAAATTATTGACCGCCATTGGATTTTTGTACTTTTTATATTTAAGAATAGTTTTTTTGTCATAAATTAAAAGGATATCAGAAAAATCATACCAAAATTTTGTTCGCATTGTTTAAAATAATCAAAATTATTCTTCTTTTTATCAAAAATGATACTATTTTATTTGAAATCAGTTATTTTTACCATCTTGAGACAAGTCTTCTAATCAGAATTCAGATATAATGAGAATTAAAATACATAAACTTTTATTTTTGTGGAATAAGAATGTAGTTATTGATTTATTTTGATAAAAATTATTAACCGTCATATGATTTCAGTACTTTTTGTACATCATGATTGGCTGTTCTTCATAAAACATGCTTACTTTAAGGAAAAATATATAAAATTCTTGTACGCGTTGCCTAAAATGCAAATATTTTTTCATTTGACTGAGAATTATTGACCGCCATTGGAATTTTGTACTTTTTATAGCTTAGAATAGTTTTTTTTAATAAAATTAAAATAACATCAGAAAAATCATACTAAAATTTTGTTCGCATTGTTTAAAATAATCAAAATTATTCTTCTTTTTATCAAAAATGATACTATTTTATTTGAAATCAGTTATTTTTACCATCTTGAGACAAGTCTCCTTATTAGAATTGAGATATAATGAGAATTAAAATACTTACACTTTGATTTTTGTGGAATAAGAATGTAGTTATTGATTTATTTTTATACTAATATTAACCGTCACATGATTTCAGTACTTTTTGTACATCAAGATTGGGTGTTCTTCATAAAATATGCTTACTTTTAGGAAAAAGATATAAAATTTTTGTACGCATTTCCTAAATGCAAATATTGTTTCATTTTACTGAAAATTATTTACCGCCTTTGGATTTTTGTACTTTTTATAGTTGAGAATAGTTTTTTTTCATAAAATTAAAATAATATCAGAAAAAACATACTAAAATTTTGTTCGCATTGTTTAAAATAATCAAAATTATTCTTCTTTTTATCAAAAATGATACTATTTTATTTGAAATCAGTTATTTTTACCATCTTTAGACAAGTCTTCTAATCAGAATTCAGATATAATGAGAATTAAAATACTTAAACTTTTATTTTTGTGGAATAAGAATGCAGTTATAGATTTATTTTGATGCATATAATTAACTGTCATATGATTTCAGTACTTTTTGTACATAATGATTGGCTGTTCTTCATAAAATAATTTTAATTTAAAGAAAAATATATAAAATTTTTGTACGCGTTGCCTAAAATGTAAATATTTCTTCATTTTACTGAATATGATTGACCGCCATTGGATTTTTGTACTTTTTATAGTTTAGAATAGTTTTTTTTTTCATAAAATTAAAAGAATGGCAGAGAAAATGATACTGTTTTATTTGAAATCAGTTATTTTTACCATCTAGAGACAAGTCTTCTAATCAGAATTCAGATATAATGAGAATTAAAATACATAAACTTTAATTTTTGTGGAATAAGAATGTAGTTATTGATTTATTTTGATAAAAATTATTAACCGTCATATGATTTCAGTACTTTTTGTACATCAAGATTGGGTGTTGTTCATAAAATATGCTTTTTTTAGGAAAAAGATATAAAATTTTTGTACGCGTTTCCTAAAATGCAAATATTGTTTCATTTTACTGAAAATTATTGACCGCCATTGGATTTTTGTACTTTTTATATTTAAGAATAGTTTTTTTGTCATAAATTAAAAGGATATCAGAAAAATCATACCAAAATTTTGTTCGCATTGTTTAAAATAATCAAAATTATTCTTCTTTTTATCAAAAATGATACTATTTTATTTGAAATCAGTTATTTTTACCATCTTGAGACAAGTCTTCTAATCAGAATTCAGATATAATGAGAATTAAAATACATAAACTTTTATTTTTGTGGAATAAGAATGTAGTTATTGATTTATTTTGATAAAAATTATTAACCGTCATATGATTTCAGTACTTTTTGTACATCATGATTGGCTGTTCTTCATAAAACATGCTTACTTTAAGGAAAAATATATAAAATTCTTGTACGCGTTGCCTAAAATGCAAATATTTTTTCATTTGACTGAGAATTATTGACCGCCATTGGAATTTTGTACTTTTTATAGCTTAGAATAGTTTTTTTTAATAAAATTAAAATAATATCAGAAAAATCATACTAAAATTTTGTTCGCATTGTTTAAAATAATCAAAATTATTCTTCTTTTTATCAAAAATGATACTATTTTATTTGAAATCAGTTATTTTTACCATCTTGAGACAAGTCTCCTTATTAGAATTGAGATATAATGAGAATTAAAATACGTACACTTTGATTTTTGTGGAATAAGAATGTAGTTATTGATTTATTTTGATACTAATATTAACCGTCACATGATTTCAGTACTTTTTGTACAACAAGATTGGGTGTTCTTCATAAAATATGCTTACTTTAAGGAAAAAGATATAAAATTTTTGTACGTGTTTCCTAAAATGCAAATATTGTTTCATTTTACTGAAAATTATTTACCGCCTTTGGAGTTTTGTACTTTTTATAGTTGAGAATAGTTTTTTTTTCATAAAATTAAAATAATATCAGAAAAAACATACTAAAATTTGGTTCGCATTGTTTAAAATAATCAAAATTATTCTTCTTTTTATCAAAAATGATACTATTTTATTTGAAATCAGTTATTTTTACCATCTTGAGACAAGTCTTCTAATCAGAATTCAGATATAATGAGAATTAAAATACTTAAACTTTTATTTTTGTGGAATAAGAATGCAGTTATTGATTTATTTTGATGCATATTATTAACTGTCATATGATTTCAGTACTTTTTGTACATAATGATTGGCTGTTCTTCATAAAATAATTTTACTTTAAAGAAAAATATATTAAATTTTTGTACGCGTTGCCTAAAATGCAAATATTTCTTCATTTTACTGAAAATTATTGACCGCCATTGGAATTTTGTACTTTTTATAGTTTAGAATAGTTTTTTCAATAAAATTGAAAGAATATCAGAAAAATCATACTAAAATTTTGTTCGCATTGTTTAAAATAATAAAAATTATTCTTCTTTTTATCAAAAATGATACTATTTTATTTGAAATCAGTTATTTTTACCATCTTGAGACAAGTCTCCTTATTAGAATTGAGATATAATGAGAATTAAAATACGTACACTTTGATTTTTGTGGAATAAGAATGTAGTTATTGATTTATTTTGATACTAATATTAACCGTCACATGATTTCAGTACTTTTTGTACAACAAGATTGGGTGTTCTTCATAAAATATGCTTACTTTAAGGAAAAAGATATAAAATTTTTGTACGTGTTTCCTAAAATGCAAATATTGTTTCATTTTACTGAAAATTATTTACCGCCTTTGGAGTTTTGTACTTTTTATAGTTGAGAATAGTTTTTTTTTCATAAAATTAAAATAATATCAGAAAAAACATACTAAAATTTGGTTCGCATTGTTTAAAATAATCAAAATTATTCTTCTTTTTATCAAAAATGATACTATTTTATTTGAAATCAGTTATTTTTACCATCTTGAGACAAGTCTTCTAATCAGAATTCAGATATAATGAGAATTAAAATACTTAAACTTTTATTTTTGTGGAATAAGAATGCAGTTATTGATTTATTTTGATGCATATTATTAACTGTCATATGATTTCAGTACTTTTTGTACATAATGATTGGCTGTTCTTCATAAAATAATTTTACTTTAAAGAAAAATATATTAAATTTTTGTACGCGTTGCCTAAAATGCAAATATTTCTTCATTTTACTGAAAATTATTGACCGCCATTGGAATTTTGTACTTTTTATAGTTTAGAATAGTTTTTTCAATAAAATTGAAAGAATATCAGAAAAATCATACTAAAATTTTGTTCGCATTGTTTAAAATAATCAAAATTATTCTTCTTTTTATCAAAAATTGGAATTTTGTACTTTTTATAGCTTAGAATAGTTTTTTTTAATAAAATTTAAAAAATATCAGAAAAATCATACTAAAATTTTGTTCGCATTGTTTAAAATAATCAAAATTATTCTTCTTTTTATCAAAAATGATACTATTTTATTTGAAATCAGTTATTTTTACCATCTTGAGACAAGTCTCCTTATTAGAATTGAGATATAATGAGAATTAAAATACTTAAACTTTTATTTTTGTGGAATAAGAATGCAGTTATTGATTTATTTTGATACAAATTATTAACCGTCATATGATTTCATTACTTATCAGGATTGGCTGTTCCTCATAAAACATGCTTACTTTGAGGAAAAAGATATTAAATTTTTGTACGCGTTGCCTAAAATGCAAATATTTCTTCATTTTACTGAAAATTATTGACCGCCATTGGATTTTGTAATTTTTATAGTTTGAAATAGTTTTTTTGTTCATAAAATTAAAGGAATGTCAGAGAAATCATACTAAAATTTTATTCGCATTGTTTAGAATAACCAAAATTATTCTTCTTTTTGTTAAAGATGATATTATTTTATTTGAAATCAGTTATTTTACCATCTTGAGACAAGTCTGCTAATTAGAATTGAGATATAATGATGTACTTTTTATTGTTTAGGAGTAGTTATCTTTTTTATTAAAAAAAAGACTCTCAGAAAAATATAATGTAATGTTGTTTGCATTGTTGAAAATTATTTCTATTTCTTGTTAAAAGCAGTTATTTTTGTAATTTGTTGTTTTAAATGCTTCGATTGTGACGAGAATATAGAAAGTCCGTGATTATGATAGGTTTTTTTTTAAGAATTTTATGATGATAAGGATACAAAAATTTAAAATATTGAAAAAAAATAGACTACATTTTTCAATAACTGATTCTTTCATTTCGTTTTTCCCGAGAATGTTTGGAAAATAATAAAATAAAAACCGCGATGTAGACAAGGTTTTAGAACTCGCCGGTTTTGAAAATATATAACCTAAATAAAACGAAAAAGAGCATTCTTTAATGATGATATTTTAATTTAGGTTTTATCTGTACATTTCTTTTCATTTCAATTCATAAAACTTTGCTAAATAATTAATAAACAAAATGTATAATTGAACGTTCGATTTTCAATAGTCGCCATTTTAATTAGATTAAACGAAACTAAGATTCCGTAATTTGTATTAGTTTATCATGTGACGTATTAAAGTTCAATCCGTCATCAAGGTCGATCGGTACTATCCGTCCGATCAGTCAATTACTTTTACTATAAGTCTGACGGATTGCTGACGTGAGTTTGACGCGAACTTGACTGATCGGTGACTGATCGATGACCGCTGACTGATCGCTGAAATAGTAACGCCTAAGGTTGCAAGTACTGTACATTCAAATTCTAATGTTCTATTTATAGCGTACCATACTAACAGGCGATTGTTTGAAACATAAACATTTTTTATGATAAACATATATTTGACATTCAAATAGTCATAATCTTTTGAAAGTATGCAATCTTGCATTGCATCACAATCATTTTTTTGTTTTTTTTAATTAATAAAATAAAAATAATAAATTCTATGTACATATATTTATATTTGAGCATTGTAGTGTTTTAATTATTTAACAATTGCATTGTAATGGATTTACATATCGTACTGGCCCTACGGTTTAAATGTCTTTTGTGCAGGACCTGTACGTTCTTGATACTCTTCTGTTGGGGTTGTTGCATTTCTCTTATCGGTTTTATTTCTTGGAGTTTGGTTCGTTCCTTGGAAATATTGGCTTATATCTCCTAGTGTTTTCTTTTGATTATTAGTCAGTTTTTTTTTCTTCTTTTTTTTGTGCGAACCATCTATTGGAGTGTTGGTGTTTATAGCTTCCAATCCTGAGTCATGATTGTTCATGTATGTATTGTCGTTGTCTGCACTTTTGTTGGTAGAAGTGTCTGTTTGATCATTACTGAGTGGAGCTATAGCTGATACTGTTTGACTGTCATTGGGGATTGGTTGCAGTATTGATTGTGATGTCTGCACCGAGTCTTCTGTTTCTGACTTATCCTCATCTGAATTGTCGTCTTCTGTGTCGTCACTTTCACTTAGATGCGAATTACACTCTGCTTGTCTGTGTCCTTGTTTGTTACAATGAAGACAAACCCAGTCATTTGGACACTGCGAAAATTTGTGACCTTTCTTTAGGCATTTATTGCATGAGATTTCAGCTTGATTGTTATTTTCTTGTCCTTGGTGAATAACTGTTGCTCTGTATTTACCAATAAGGACAGATCTCGGTAAAGCTTTACTTAAAGGAGCTACCATTGCGATTCTGTCTCCAGTTTGGCAATTTGATAACAGACCATCTACTCGCAATCGTTCTCTGTACATTTTAATAACCTCGCATCCGTGGTATTCTAAGCTTCGTTCAATCTGTCCGTCCTCAGCGGAACAGGGCACATTTTTTACACGTACTTTCAGGTAAGTTGGTCTTTCATTAACAATTATCCTTGGGTTTCTACTGTAAACCTGGATATATTTATTCCGAATTGTTATGCCAGACGTAATGAGGGATTCTCTATCGATATCAGAATCAAAATAGATTCTCCACAAACCTCGAACACGCTGCAACCCTTTGAGATGACTGGCTGGGCATATTGTAGCGTCAATGGTTTTGTACAGTTCTATGTGTGTTAGAAACTGGTCTCTGCTTGGTTTAGTGTTGCCAAACAAGTCAGTTTCTAATATGAAAACTGGTTTTACATCCTCAACATCATAATTGTTTTTTGTGTTTTGTTTTTGCAATATAGAAGAGTAAGTCTCGATGGTGTCCGCCATATTGTTTTTGTCATTGGTTTGGTTTACCTCTGAATTTTCAACTATAGTATTTGTATTATTTGCTGAATTTGACATCTTACGACTGTAAAAGTTTCCAACTTCTATTACAACTTCGTCTGATCAAAGATTAGTTATCAAACCACATCTAATACACATTAATTCATACTTTTTGTGGGAGCCGTGACATAAAACCGCCTTAGCAATCAAGCCCCGGATGTTATCGTATGATGATCGCAATTATGAATTTCAATCCTGGCCTTACGGTCATATAACTTTCGAGCATGATTTTTGTACTAAGACTCGAAAATCAACCAATCAAATTGCTGGATTTCATGTTTCGAGCATAATTTTTGTGCTCCGAGCACTGAGCAAAGTTTTATGCTTTCAAGGCCTGGTATCTATGATGAGTTTGAAAAATTTTTGCTTCCGTCTTTTAGATTTACAGTAGATTTCAGTATTTTGGTAATACATTTATACTGTTTATGAATTAGAATAAAGGTCGAGATAATAGACACAGTACATAGATAGGGATACATTATTCGTGAAAGGTAATACATCCAATTATAAATGGTGACAGTAATAAATCATTTGTGTTTTTTGCTGATTTTGGTCCTCAATGATCTTCAAATTCGTCATTATTTAACATTTTAACCTTTTTTGGATTCGCGCGATTCACTGATGAGTCTATTGTAGAAGAATTGCGCGTCTGGCATAAATACAAAATTAACTTTGGTAACTATGATGAGTTTATTTACAACCACTGAGTCGATGCCACTGCTGCTGGAGATTTATTTCCCCGAGGGTATCACCAGCCCAGTAGTCAGGACTTCTGTGCAGACACAAATTATCATTGATATGGTCATACTTTTTTTCCTGTTTACAAAACTTTTTTGAAATACTAAGGCTTTTTTTTTTTTTACCTCAGGATAGATTTTCTTAGCAATATTTGGCAAATCTTTTAGGAATTTTAGTCCTCAATGCTCTTTAACTTCATACATTATTTGGCCTTTTTTTCTTTTTTGGATTCGAGCGTCACTGATGAGTCTTTTGTAGGCGCGCGTCTAGAGAAAATACAAATTTTAATCCTGGTATCTAGAATGAGTTTTTTTATTACTCGTCATGTTAGATTTTTTCAGAAGTTTAAAAAGGCAAGTTTAAAAAAACTTAGATTGTTGGTACAAATAAAATGAAAGCATTTCTTGACTTATGCACTTCTTTGAACTTGTAAGATATTCTCTATCTATAATGCATGTATTGTAAGCCTACTTTATAGATTACGTGTTACCAGGTAAACTCAATTTGCGAAACTACACTACCGATGGACGTCCACAAAGTTTCAAATATAATGCAGCTATCTCTTTTCTAATGCATTGTCTCTTAACATGTTGTATAAAAAGAGGACAGGCTGGTACTTTAAACTGATGCGCTCACAATGTTGTAGTCATACTGATCCAATATTAATATTATTTGTACCAATAATGTTTTTTTGACAAAAAACTAAAAGTCCTGACTGATTTATTATGTTTATTGTCATACTAATTTACATACAAGAATCCAAATATGGTCAGTTTTTGTTGATGCAATCCAATTATGTAGTTATCAAAGCAAGTCTGCACTATCAAAACTACAGAATTTTGTTATGAGTCAAAATTTTAAATAAAAAAAAACATGCTAGCACTCTAAATAGATGCGGCATTTTTGGTGAAGGCATTGCGTTCAAACATTGCTCTCATTGTGTTAAACAATCAGTCCTAACATAAAAATAAAAATGACTGACGTATAATGCAGCCATATAATTTTCCATAATAAAAGGCAGTTATGATTATGTTTGCTTAATGCTGTCAACTTATTTCGAAAACGAGATAAATGTTGATTGTTATTAAAATGAATGTGATATGCACAACAGAGAAAGACTATTGCAGATGGGATGTATTGGGGAATTGTAAATTTGAAACCTACAAGCTATTTCATCAGTTGAGGTATCATTTAAAACACCAATCTCCATCGCAGTTGTTTTGGCGTTGTCTCCTGCGAATCGCATTGCCGTTGTTTGTTGATCAGCATCAGAATCTTCCCTTTTATTTTCTTTTTAGCTTATTGTCATGTAATATATTTTTGTCATTAACTCATATGCGAAGGGAAACTCATCATATATACTAGGATTGAACTTTTATATTTGCGCTTGGCGCGCGTTTCGTCTACAAAAGACTCACCAGCTAGTGACGGTCGAATAAAAAAATGTTTAAAAGCTAAACAAAGTACGAAGTTGAAGAGCATTGAGGACCAACATTTCCCAAAAGTTTGGCAAAATACATCTTTTCCTGAGGTGAACAAGCCTTAGTTTTTCAAAATTTCAAAGTTGTATATACAGTATAATATATAATTATGAACACATCAATGATACCTAACGTCAACACAGAAGTGCCAACATCTTGCTTGAGAAACCCTCTGGGAATTTAAACTCCACCAGCAGTGGCATCGCACCAGTGGTTGTAAATAAACTTATCATGTATACCAGAATTGAACTTTGTATTAGCGCCAGATGCGCGTTTTATGGTACATTGTAAGTTTTACAATTGCCTAGAGCCAAGGAGAATCTGCTTGCATGCATATTGCATTATTATACCATTTTCCCAATTTAGTTTTGGATATAAATGCTGTGTTAGTGGTCGATTTAATTAAGGAAGTACAATCTATAGTTGCTGATGATTAATCTCAATGAGTTTAGGGAAATCTTTAAAAGGTTTACATCATACATTGACACATTAACATTCTAACAGCCGTTTATCATGAGCTTGTAGGTTTTCAATAAGTGATAATGATTTGTGAAAGTGCCTGTAAATATGATACCTACTCAATCAGATTATCACGAAACCTTAAAGTGGTAATATTCCTTCCTAAACTGACTACTTTTTTAGGATTCCTTCTGTGTTGAATTGGTCTCAATGAGGTTCTCTAATGCTTAGAAACAGCTGAATTCAATCAGAATCACACCTATGACATTCCATAAAATTTAGATGATGAGGGTTTATCGTTGATTAATAACCTACACAAATCTAGGAAACCTATCATACTACTTAAGAAGATAAAATACATTTATTTCGTGTTATTAATCCACAGAAAAAAATGAATAGTTTAATCACATAAAAAGTTTTATGTTTCTGTGTATAAGTTATACTAGTCATTTTTTTCAAGTCCTGGAACCAAAACAAGGATTGATAAAGACATTTCTATTGTTACTGTAGAAATTGTGATATAAGGTGGAATATGTAAAGATTGCTGGCTAGATGTGTGATTCTTCTTATTATTAATTATGTTCTAAATTTGCCAGACATAATTTATCTCTACAGTTATCTTTTATTTATATTCTTTCTATTTAATAAATCTATCTAATTTATTGAAGATCATCCGTGAACCGTATTAAGATAATAAGCAGTTTGTTAAATAATCCATTGCTAAATAGCTAATGACAGTGGACTAAAAGCTGTATTACAAACTAAAAGTGGCGCCTCAGTCATCAATAAAGAGTATCGCCCAAAGTATATATACACTAAAACAGGCTTATTGTCGGAAAAACTAATCCATGAAAAGGCTATTAGATATTAAGTAATACAATTTTATGTAATGTTGCATGTTATATCATCAAGTAAAATTCATATGAACATAACACTAGATACCGCGAATTTGGACAAATACCAATAGATTTCGAATGAACTCATCATATATACCAGGATTAAAATTTTATATGCATACCAGACGCGCTTTTCGTCTACACAAGACTCATCAGTGACGCTCGAATAAAAAAAGCCAAACGAAGTACGAAGTTGTAGAGCATTGAGGACCGAAAATGCGTAAAAGAGCAGTTTCACTATGCATGACACAAACCAGCCTGACATTCAGGAGGGATAAATAGCAGTTCCAACGTTAAATAGTTGTGCTTTGAAAATAATCAATGCTGCATAAATGAAAAAGTATACAGAGTTGTTTTGGAACATTGTTAAATAAATTATGTTTTTATGTGATTTGTTTTAGTAACAATAGGTTCCGTAAAATGTGGTTGATGACTTCAACCAGATGAAATGAGGGAAAACATCAACGGTTACTTCAGAAAAAAGAAATGATGGACAAAGTTTTAGTAGTCAACCACTGACTCTAAAAAAATATAAAACTGGTTCGTTCACGTAATGCAAATGATATATATATATATACCTGTAAATATACCAAGTCAGAAATACGATAGTTGTTATTCATTCTATAAATATGTTTGAGCTTATATTTTACATTTGATAAGGGACTATTCGTTTTGAATTTTCCTCGGAGTTCGGTATTTTTGTCATTTTACTTTTTGCTACTTATTAAGTAATGACGACGTCAACAAATTGATCGATGAAGAACCCTATCGACTAAATGTAAACTATTGTCTCGAGTTTATTTGAGGGTTTATTGGAATTACGATGTGAATCTAGTGTACATTAACGAAGTATATAGAGTAAACATATCTTAATACTAAATTAGATAATTATCAGATAAGAAGCTACATTTTTGAAATCTTAATATGATACTATAATTTATTCTTCTCAAGGATACTAGTAGTAATCAAAGAAATAATCGTATAAGGTTTTTTTTTCTTTTTTTAATAATAACGGATTTTTAACAATTAATGTTTTTACTGTGGTAGCTTTAATTTAAGTGCTAACTTGGGTTTTATTTAATGTAGGCAGAAGTAATACTATTACATGTATTTTATGTAGTTGATACGTCTAATCTGAATGTACTGGTATGTACTACGAAATGTTTTCTCGTCGTTAGACAAACCATCTGCGTTCAACCTTTTAAAGCTAGCCATTCAGTCCTATTATTATAGCTTAAGTAGATTTATTTACGTTTCAGAAAGTATTATTTCATCCATTAACCAAGTTTTAAACTAATATAGCGAAATGATTAGATATATCGTTAGCAACATATCCGACATATGTCTGCATAGCTTATTGTTTACACCACTATGTCTCATAATTATGTCATCTGGTTTATTAATATGTATTTCTTTTACCGTGGGTGCACAGAGTGATAAATGATGAAAGCCGGTGTGCATGTTCTTTAGGGTCATCAATGCTATCAAACTTTTACTTGTTTGGCTTTTTAACTATTTTGATCTGAGCATCATTGATGAGACTTATGTAGAAGAAACGCGCGTATCCAATTAAAAGCCAGTAAACTTTGATAACAACTTTGCCCTTTTTTTAATTAGACTTATACTATTAGAGTAGTTAAATTGTACTGAAGGCGAAAATATTTTTTTTTCAAAGGAGATGCAATGAATCAGCTTTGATGTATAAAAGGCTAACTCGTTTACCTCACAATTACATTTTTGTTCAATTAAACCTTAGTAGAATTAAACTGTAAGCACGCACCGTATCATCATGATTATCTTGAAAAATAAAAAATAAAACATACAAAAATGAAACCGTCATAAAACAAACAAATAATTAAAAGTATAGGCGTACTAGAAAGAAAAAGTAAATGATAATAATGTTAATAAATTATCTTAAAATGACATTGAATATGAACGCTTAAAGGAATAAAATTGAAAGACAAGGGTGTACAAGAACTAAAATAGTTGAAGAGGTTGACGAAAAGGAATGACCTCAAACAATAACCAAATCCATCAAGTCAACTTCGCATGAGGAAGTTGACATCTAAGTATCTTAATGATTTCTAAAACACACTATTTAGACAGAAAAAAAACCCCGATTAGTTAGTAGGAATCATGTATGTACTGAAGTATACACTAAGAAACTTATAACGACTTAAGTGACTACAGAGTATATAAAAAAGAAGATGTGGTATGATTGCCAATGAGACAACTATCCACAACAGAGATATGTTTTAAGGATGTACTTAGGTGAGGTTTATGAATTTGTGTTAGATGTTCGGACTCCTTGGTGTTTTTCTATATGATACAAGATAAAATATTTGGCCCCATAACACCTATTTATCTTTTAATATAAGACTTAATAGTTCATGAAAGGTCATTTGATCAAAATTGTCGCAGATACTTGATTTTCTTTTTTTTTGATTTGAGATCGAAAATAATACCAATGCAAATATAAGGTTAAAGTCCGAGTCCAACATATTTTATAAAACACATATCTCGAAAAGGAACTTCCTGACGTATCAATATTTTTTTAAGTTATTTTTTTCCTAAAATAATTCTCTTCCCGATTGTAGTATCAATTTCTAACTCTTGATTTGTTATGTTTTACCTAGGATCACACAAGTACATCCGTAAGGTAAACAGCTGGATGTTATATAATTTGAGTATGAAACTGTCGGTTTGGGTTTTTCTCCATAGTGTATAGATTCCCTTCGAAATGTAAAGGTTTATCACCTCATTTAAGAATCGAGACAATTATTTCATACTATGTTCTATGTCATTCACTATGTCACCATTCTATTCTTTTCATTGCTTTTTGTTCAAATATTGACATATGTTATGCGTATCTATATTAGAATTAGCTTAGATCATGACATGAATCGTGAACCATATATCAATTTACACATTTTGCGAATAAGAATGCGAAAGGAATGCAATTACGTCGAGGACATCACTCAATATAAACAGGTCGTGGTTTTCTGTTTTTTGTCGACCTTACTAGTTAAGCCCTTTTAATATGATTTTATTTCATATAGTGTGTTGTTATGTGTTTACTGCTATACCACTGTGCAATGCTTACGGCATGTAATCTGATGCAAAATATTCTGATTTTAATGTTGATAAAGAATAACAAAGGAAGAGTAGTCTAGGATAACATTATGCCTTCATATAAATTAACCATTTTATATTCTCTTTCATAAGACTTGTATCCATAATCATGTAGTCATAATCCGTGATGAATAATTCATTATAAATAGTCATCGTCTAAATTTGCAAAGAACCTAACAGAAAATAAGTCTCAACCTAACTTCAGAGAATTACTTACAAATCCAAAGACTGTTCAGAGCCTTATAAAAAAGAACTGAATAATGCAAATAAACGTTGGTCTCATTAATGATTTTCATAGATTTACTATGTTAATTTATTTTCACTAGCAATGACAGAATATATTAAGGCTAACACATTCACCTTAGAATATCCTTGTTCTATTAAAATAAACGACTACGCGTGTCTACAAAATAAATCTGTAATGCCTTTCTTGTCGGTTTGGAAACTAATTATTCAGGATGATGTATTATTATTATGCAACACTATCTTTTTCCTTCCAGAACAAAACAATTGATTTGGAGGTTACAACGTACGGAAATATAAAACGGTTAATTTGATGCCTAGAGGTATCAATGTTTAAATTATATTTTTGTTTTCAGTCAATATTCGACCCTGTGTTTACAAAATGTTCAATATGCTTTGTTGTTTTAATGTTAGAGTAAAGATTATAATTGCTATAAAGAAAAGACCCAAGCTTTTTATATTTATTAACATTGTTAATTATTTGAGTTTTATATTTAACGAATGGTGTTTCAATTTTGCCGGTTTATGTTATGCAAGGATATTTTAATGCTTAAACCATGCTTTGTTTATTGTCTGCTAGTAATTGATGTTTGTATAGATTTTTATTTCAGGTGGAAACTTAATTTGCTGACAGTTCAATTTTCGAATGCGTTCCATAGAAATGACGATTGTATTGTAATAAAATACAAAAGTCTCTCAAGTGATGATCGACTTAACATATCACACGACTAAGAGAGATATTTGTCATGATTGCTGATAATTTCATCAATTGTGGTACCAGCATGTTTCAATCACACAATATAAGTTTTTTACTACATTTTTTTGTGAATTATCCGTAATTAAGAAAGAAGAGCTAGATCAAAAAGAAATAATGAAGTGACAGAGAAAAATAAAGCCCACAAGAAAGATCATAACATAAGTTATTTTAGATATTTTTTTAAGGATAATTGTAGGAACTATTAAGAGGCAATGTCAGAGAGCACCAGGCAGGACTGTTCAACTAAAAAAAAAATAATTTGTTCAAACATATATTTTACCCTTTCAGTATAACATACTGACTGGGAATATATAATTTTTTTTTTAATTTTTGTGAATTTGACATTTTTTTTAATGAAATTCGATATAAGCGCTCAAACTGCTAATTTTCATTGAAATGTATTGGAAAAAAGCCAGTTTCTAACCGTTTTCAATGATCCATCATCGGAGAAAAACAACACTTATGACTAAACTACCTATATAGAAGTCTAATACTATCTTGGTGTAAAAAATAATGAAAATAAAATTTTTGGTACTTTTTTGATTTTTTTCAAAAAATAAAGTAAAAAAATGCTAAAATAAGGAAAATTGAGAATATTGAGAAAAGCCAGTTTCTAACCGTTTTCAATTATCCATCATCGGAGAAAAACAACACTTATGACTAAACTACCTATATGGAAGTTTAGTACTATGTTGGTGTAAAAAATAATAAAAATAAAATTTTTGGTATCTTTTTGATTTTTTTCAAAAAATAAGGTAAAAAAATGATAAAATAAGGAAAATTGAGAAAATTGAGAAAAGCCAGTTTCCAACCGTTTTCAATTATTCATCACCAGAGGAAAACACCACTTATGACTAAACTACCTATATGGAAGTCTAGTACTATGTTAATGTAAAACATAAGGGAAATAAAACTTTTGGTATCTTTTTTTATTTAAAAAAAAATAAGGTAAAAAACTGCAAAAATAGAGAAAATTGTAAAATTTGAGAAAAGCCAGTTTCTAACCGTTTTCAATTATCCATCACCAGAGGAAAATAACACTTATGACTAAACTACTGATATGGAAGTCTAGTAATATGTTAGTTAAAAAAAAAATGAAGTATCTTTTTTGCTCTTTTTCAAACAATTCAGTAATAAAATGCAAAAAATAGAGAAAATTGTAATATTGAGAAAATTGTGCTTTGGCAAACTAAAATGGTATTACATCGATTAAGTTGCAAAATACCATAAACTTTTGCATCTTTATTGTATTTATCATGTTTAAGTGATAGTTTTTGATGAAAAAAAATTGTAGTCTTGTCGCCACTTTGTTCATTTGGTTGCCATAGCAACCATAAAATGTACACTATACATTTCCTGTCCTTTTTTGTACAAATTTTCACCATGAAAGTACTTAGTTGGAAGAAGCAAGAAAATTCTCATTGAATTGGCATGTAGATCATAAGTCAATGCCACAGATACCTACTATACAATTTTTGCTGTACTTTGACCTTTGACCTCAAAGTAAAAAGATGATTTTTGTTTACACTTTTGTGTCGGGAGCATGATTTGTTTGCCCTGTGACAAAATCTTTTGATATTTGGCACATGTGTGCAGCACCTCAAGACAATGTGTAGTGTTCCATAGACCATCATCCCCAAATTTATCCCAACCTTCCTTTTGGGGTATTGAACCTTCTTACTAAATTTCATAGAAATCCATTCATTAAAACTTAAGTTATTGTCCGGAAACCAATGTGTCTTCAGACAACAACGATGACGACATAATACCATTATACGATTCCAAAAATTGTTTGTGGTCGTATAAAAACTGATTAGATCTTCATTTCTTAACCTAATATATTCTGAACTCCCAACTTGCATGACCATCATGACCATAGATCTTGTCCATTTAATTTTTTTTTTGGGGGGGAGGATTTCAAATCATTTTTCCAAGGTCAACTTTAGTACATTAGTACATGCACTTATATACTTGATAGTGACAATATCTACAAATAAGCATGCTCTTGGTTTTTGCAAAATCAAATATGATATGCAGATTGGTTATTTATTTATTGAAGGCTGTACCTATTACTATAAACTTTTACATTGTATGGTCTCTTAATGGAGAGTTGTCTCATTACAATTATACTACATCTTCTGATTTTTATTGTGTTCCATAGCAGTTTCTTCAAAACCTTTGGAAATAGAAGCATTGTTTATCTTCATCACGTGGTTTGTATAAAAGTCAGAATAAGAAAAAAGAGAATTATTCCCATACGTCACAATGATAATGGCGTAAAGAAAATTGTGATAGGTACATGTAGCCGTGAAATTGGAAATCATATCAAATCTCCTTTGTTAATAAGAGGGATAACTTGGCCCGATTAAATGTGACATATACTTAGCTAATGTGTTAACATAACAATTAGTTTTATTATGTTTATTCAATCGATAAATTTTGTTCAAGATTCAAATGCATGTACTGCACAAAACAAAAAATAACAAGGATATACCACAATGATACTTATATAAAAGTTTTAAAAAATTTGGTGCACATATTTCTAAATAACACAGAAATATTAACACAAATATTTTGGAAAATACAACTTTTGACTTTTTTTTACTTTTAACAGATTTTTTTTAATATACATTGATCCCATTTTCTGTTACTCTGTAATAATTTGGAATTTATTTTTTCAAGTTCAACACATATACATCTTTTTTTTTAATTCATATACATGATATAAACCCTTGCTTAACATAAATGACATATATAAATATTTGCCTATAAACACATGAAACATAATAAATATCTAAATAGTTTCAGAAAAAAATGAAATATTCATTTAGACATCCACTAATATTTTAAAAGATAAAGATCCATAAGCAATGAAGTTGATAGTCTTAAAATTGTCCTCTATCAAAATTGTCATTTTCAACATTGAGGTCTCTCATTTACTGAAGAAACTGACGAAATATTACCAAAAGTCAAACATCTACATAAAAAACTTAAAAGGTATTCAAATGTTCTGTTGGTCACTTGATGGTCCCAAACTGGTTACAGTTTCATGTGTGTTTTTCGTTTAGCTCAGTCACCTGAAAAAAAATAAAGGAACAGTCAAGCTATACATTTATACATAATTTTTTGGCTTGAAAATATTTAAAATTAATTATATTTAATAAGATTAATTTGAATATTATATATACATGTATTCAAGTACACATATTTGAAGTTTAATATAATTTTTTAGAGGATTTCACATTCAGGACTTCATATACATTTGTAGTGGGAGATAAAAACCCTTCTTGCATATCTGGAGTACATGGTCTCATTAATGTGTGTGTGTGTGTTATCTGTGTTTGAAATTTTTCTTAAATTAAGGTGACACTGGTCATCTAATAATGTTTAACAGTTCAATTGTTATGCCTTCTTATTCTGATTTGCATTTTGTATATACTGATGTAATGTCTAGGATATATACTGGATTTAAGATTCCACATACTTTATCTTATACAAGTACACACCCGTGATATCGCGGGTCCGTGACTGACTTAAAGTATATAACTATGCCTAAGCCTTATTTTAGTAATTGGTATTGTCATCTGATAAAGTCATGTCGATTATAAGATACACAGTTTTTTTTTTTGCTTTCAAATCTTTCTGTTTGAACCCGTCGACCTGGAACTTATCAATTATTGATACACAGTTTTTTTTTGCTTTCAAATCTTTGACCTGGAACTTATCAATTATTGGTAATATTAATTATTTGGAAAACAAAAGGTCCTGGAATGAAGTATTTTTTTTAATCAACAGCATTGTCCTATATTAGTTATCTTAGAAAGTCTTGCTGATTGCTGAATAAAACTACAATAGGGAACAATTTGACAGTGTCAGCCCTTTGATTATGACCCGTGTGTATATAGCAAAATCCTAAATACACCGTTTGGTGGTGCGCTTGTCAAATGCGGAACGTACAGATAAGGTAATAGCTAACAGGTGAATATACTTTTGGTATCGATATCGGATTCGACCCGGAACTTGTTAATTATTGGCAATATTAATTATGTGAAAAACAAAAGGGTCTGGAGTGGTGTAATTTTTAATCTACACCATGGTCCTATATTAGTTCTATATAGAGTTGAATTCTTTGATTTGTCGTTTTTACCCGATGACGGCTGACAAATTGGACCTCGTAATTTTAATATTATAGATGGTACTTTATCTAAATAAAGATAAACATGTAAAAAATGTACTTTAAGAGATACTGGTACTCACTTTTGAATTTTCATATAAATGCAGTAGGTTAACTTCAAAATCAAGTTGATCCATTTCTCTAATTAAAGGCTCCTCTACATGTAAGTCTGTCATCTGATGTACCTTTTATCTGTTTAAAGAAATAACATATTATAAGGTGATCAATTATTCTTTGAATTGAATTTGGAAAATTGTATTTAATATCAAATCAGTTATTTTCTTATCTTAAGAACCGGTGGAAAATATATAATGATCTCTTAGCATCTAACTACATTAAAACATAGAAACTTATTCAACCTTTCAAAGTTACAAGACTTTTTTGTATGACTAATTCTATTTTTAAATGGACAGGTTAATGTACAAAATGATCTAAATGAACACTTTAGAGCAGAAAAGTTTACTTGATATATTTGAGTCAAATTAACCTTACCATGATCATACATGTACATGTACAAATGTACAATGATCTAAATATCTAAATACTAATGACAAGATCTCAAAATGAGCAATTTTTTTTTTAAATTTCAGTTTTGTACTAAATGTTAAAAGTTTGAAATCCTTGTATCATGTATATCATACATGTTTGTCTAGATTTAGTTTCTAAGGACATGAAGGACAATAAACAACAAATTTATGAAACAAAGGTATTGCCGTCCCAAAAGATCCCATCTAAATAGTGGATTATTAAAGAATCTAATTATCTTAAGATTTGATATACAAGTTTTATTTTTTTAAATAAATATATATGCAGTAACCACTTTACAATATATGTGTCTGTCATATGTCATAAGGTCATGTAAAATACAGGTACATTGTATATGTAGCAATCAAAATTACAGAAAATTTAAATTTGACTCTCATAATTTAAAAAGCAACAATTTGCTCCTGCTTTTTAACAAATTAAGCTTACTGTTTACATGTATATCTGACATAAACATATACATGTATGACTTTCCTGATAACTGTAGGATTGTCTTTACCTTTATAAATTGTGACTTGGATGGAGAGTTGTATCATTGACACTCATACCGCATCTTTTTATACATGTATCTTTTCTACATGTATATATACAAATGTATTCATTTGTAGTTGCTTACATGTACATGATGTACATTCATTATGTACATGTACATATTAGTAATGATAAACATGATTCACATAATAAATGAGGTGACAAACATATATGGTCTGTTGTGTATATGGAGGATACATGTAGTTGTACATGTGATTTTCTCATTGGCAATCATCATGATCATACCACATCTCCTTTTTTTTTGTAACTTTTGAGTCTGATAGTTTTTTTTATTTCATATTATTATCCTATTCAAATAATGTTTGAACATGATGAATAAAATTGTATAAAATTGCATTCAACACAGATCATAAATTTGCAGATAATAATTTCACATTGTAACTAAAAATATGGGGGAAAGGGGGGATTTATTGAGATTATTAAACAGGCCTCATGATTGTCAGTTGGGAAAACATTGTAATTGGTAAATGACTTCTAGTTTTCAAAATAAAGCAGCATCAAACAACAATGTGTCTACAAAATTCACACAATAATTTGATTTTAATTCAATTGAATAAAGACATTTTAAAAAATATGTTTAGTAAAATTCATTTTATCTTCTGAATGCTTTGATCTGGGACTTTTTTATACTAGTATAATAGTCCCAGCTTTGATTGATGCCTTTCTGTATCAATTTATCCCAGAAGTAATTTCAAACTTCCATAATTTAAACTATTACCTGTTCCAACTGGTATAACTGTCGCAAAGAATTCTTTTATACACTATAACTATCATCTACTTCAAAGTGATCCGCCGTTTCAGTTTTCAAGATGCCCAAAATTATGGCATTTAGATCTTTCTTTGCCTTTGGTGTCCATGATATACCATGTACTGTTTTAAGGTGGGAGCAAACTGTATAATTTCCAGCTGAATCATCAAAAACTACTCACGGATGGCTTTAAATTCCTCATATTCCACATTTCCAGCAAATAATACAATAACCAATAATTTCAGTCTTAAAATAATCCTCATTCCAGTACAGAATTGGTAACTGCCTTTTACAATGTTTTATATTAAACCAATGTGTCTAGGAATTGATCACCCGTACATGTATGCAACAATCTCTTGATGAGGGAAATAAGTTTCCCAACACCACAAAGTTATATACTTTTGTTAAATCGTATCAAAATGGTCATTTATGTATAAAAATATACAACAGAAGTTCATTTACCACTCAGCTGATTACAACCTTTATCGGTTTTTAAATTGAAGAGCATCACTTTTGGTATGTCTAAACACCAAAAAAGTCGAAAATAAACTGCTGTTTCCCGACAGTTTACTGCATTAGAAGATTTACATATCAACAGATACCAGAGATGTTATTATCATTTCCTGCCGTATTCATGGTCATCTTTAAGAATATATATCAATTGTTATATTGTAGGCTGTTTTTGTTGAGAAATTGATACCCCTATTTGCCTATATAAGCAGTCAAATTTACTGTAAAATCAAATGCATTTTTTTATACATAATAACCCAATATGACTTTTAAAAATTTCATTTCCCAACAAAACAAGGTGCATACAATACAAAAACACGTTTATCTCAAAAAGGTTATTGAACAAAATTTCTAAGTTCTGCCTGGTTTTCTCTGGCATTGCCTCTTAAATGATTAGGCCAGCACAACTAGCAAACTTAAATCTTTTAAAGATCATTGATTACATTGCAATATATATGTAATCATTAAATGGATATACGTAGTCACGTTCTGTTTCTTTTTGAGTGTATGAGAATTACTTGCTATTTTCTTCAACATTTTTCTAATTTGTAAATGAATATATGAGATTCAAAATATCTGCTTATAGATAGTGTCTCTGTATGTACAACATCGATTAAATAATTGCTTCAACACAGCTGGAAGTAAATACAAGCAAACATGTACATAAACCTTAATTATTTTTCGTCAATGATTATGGATACCCAAAAACAAATATTATGTTTTTCTTCATTCAAACTTATTTGTAAATAAACTTGTACAAACCCAACGTCCAGTTATCTCATCTTACTTTACCTGGCAATGCCAGTTAATGCCCTTAAACATTTTCAGATTATATGTTTCTTCTGTTCATTACAATTTGATCAAAAGATGTGTTGTCGCTTATTAATACTAAGTAAATGATTATGAAAAATACGAATAATTTAAGGATTAGCGCCGTCGTTTTGAGATGCCAATATTGGTATGTTGCTGTTTTCGTCCTTCGAAAACCATGCATCTTTACACTTTAACCATACATGTTCATAAAAGCTTTAGATAAACCTTAGATAAGGACGAATATTGAAACATTGTGAAACAACGCAAATAATTATTACAAACAATTACTTTTTTTCCCGTTCTGCTTATCAATATATTTGCTTTAATTCAGATGGTAGGGGGCGGAAGTTGGCTGTTTTCCAAATAATAACGTTTTACCCAGATTATCTTGTTGTGTTTAATTCCAATTATGCTTTGTTTTTTTCTAAATGTCGTATCCGGTAAAAGGAAAACCTTTTTATATTGTCTGAAGGGATGAACGATTTTCCATCAGAGCTAAATAACAGTAATTTAAGTACGGAGGGATAGAAACATCTGATAGATTTGTTGTATTATATGTCGAAATCTGATATATATGTTAAAACTGGTTTTGAAAGATTACATTGCATTAAGTTATTCTTTCACAAAACAAATGGATTTTAATCATTTATACATACAATAATGTAGGGCACATTCTAATTAATAAGTTAGTATACAAATTATTGAAAAGATACTTGCTGCGGTAAAAGGACGAACAAGTGCATCTACATTGATAATCTGTATCGTATATTGATCTAAGAATCTATGGTATGATTTTAATTGAGACAAACATCCTCCAGTATATACGTAGAAATATATACATCAGAATATAAATTCGACCGTACATTTCCCTGTTTGAGTGGGTTAAAACCAGTTATTTTAGGGCCCTGGATAGCTGTTTGTTCGGTGTGGTCCAAGGCTTCGTGCTGAAGACCTTATTTTGACCTGTAATGTTCTACTTATACAAATTGTGACTTGGAAGATGAGTTAAAGAATACCTTTTAACAAATGATATCGGATATGTTCCTTATGTAGTAACTACAATACTCTTCCCTTTTCACGAATGTAACCTACCAAATTAAACTATTTCACGGATTTGTAATAACATAAGCTACACGAAGGGTGACACATGTGGTGCATGATCTTCTTAACCGTCTGGAGCACCTGAGATCTCCCCCAGGTTTTGTTGGGTTCATGTTGCGTAGTATTTAGTTTCCTATGTTGTGTCTTCTGTAATATTTTTTGTCTGTTTGTTTTTTTTTTATTGATATTCATGGCGTTGATTCTGACTGTCCATCTGGTATCTTTCGTCCGTCTTTTGTATAATATATTCGCATTTGAGCATTTTTGATTAAGTTAAATGGAGAAGAGTGATTCAGACGAATGACATTTATAAAATGAAGTTTTCATTGTTTTTGCAACTGACTAATCCACCAAAGATAACAATCCTAGAGTTGTGGTCCCTCGTATTGTTTATGAAATTATTTCGACAGTTTGACGGGCCCGATCAAATTTGGATGATCAATATGTAATACTTGTTTCACAAAAAAAACCAAATATGTGCCAATTATGTCATCATGTCTTATATTGTGACTCCACCGAATGAGTGTATCTCCACGGCTTGCACCTGTTATGCATAAGCTGTTTATCATTTCAGAACAAATGAGTACATCACTGGTTATTTATGACGTACATTTGTCCTGAAGTTTGTCGTGTATTTTTATGCTGTTTTTCAATTTTCTTCCAATCTGAGTTTTGACGGCCCATTGGTATACTTTACTTCATTTTGAATTCGAATGATTATGTAGTTTTCTTTTTGATATAAGCTTGTATATTTTTTAATGGAGAAGCGTGCACAAAAAAAATATTTGCGGAAGGCTTGACATTGTTTGTAAATCACCAAAATATCTCATTCGTTTATCAAACGCCCTTAGAAATGTCAACACTATTGTCATCTGCTGAAGGTTGATTGATCATAATGAAAAAGCTCATTGCACTGTATTGTTCATATTAACTTTTAAAAATTATTAGATCAATGCCATTAATAAAGGAAACCTCTTTTCCTTTCTAGCAATGTCAACATAAATGTATTGATTCATTGAACTCAAGTACATCAAAACTTCAAATCTAGATATCATCAAGGTTGTTTAAAGAAATCAAGCATCAACTGATTAACTGATATTGAGATTTCTCCTAAATTATTTGTCACGTAGAAACCATATATTAATTGTAATATATCCTGCAAGGAATGTTGATCATATTATCTTATTGTGTCAAAATGTTGTTTGTACTTTGCTTCCAAAGACCATACTTTAAACTTCTTTTGTTTAAGCTAAGATTTTGGCATTGATCAGGGACTATCCGTTTTGATTTTTTCCTCGGAGTTCGGCATTGTTGTTCCTATACCTGTTGCGACTTATTAAGTAATGAAGACATCAACGAAATGGATCGATAAAGAACCTTGTCGATTAAATGTAAACTATTGTCTCGAGTTTATTTGAATATCTATGAAGTATATAGAGAAAGCATATCTTATTCTTAAACTACATAATTGTCAAATGAGAAAATAAATTTTTAACGTCTCAACTTGATAATATAATTTGTTCTTCTCAAAGATAGTAATAAAAGTTATGATTATACCAGAGGTTTTTCCTTTTTTTTTAAATTAATAATATTGAACAATTAATGTTTTACAGTGCTAACTTTAATTTAAGTGCTTACTTAGGTAGGTGACATTATTGTCATAAACACAAAGACTCTTGCCAATAAATAATATACTGTCACTATTGTATAAAAGTTTATCGACGGTTTCTTTGGATATCGAATTATTATTTTTTTTCCGTTAGTATTATAACACCTTTGTTATATTTTACAATACGATATTCTAGTTTAGTGATAAACAATATCTTTATCATATAATTAGTTATCAAAGATACGAGGATTATAAACTTATCTAAAACATGAAATCTCATTTGGAAATTAATCTTAAGCTTAATTAAAATAGTTTTGAAATTTTTTTTACGGAAAATTTTGTAAATGAGATATTTTTTCAATATTGATTCTCTAAAATTCATATTAAAGAAGAGAGTGTTCATGAGTTGATATTTACAGTTTGCCTTGAAACTCTTTCTCTCCAATAACTCTAGTTAGCCCTTTATCTATTTTAAAGGTCATGCTATTTTGAAATCTTTTCTATATTATCTCAATAGCTGATGTAATGGTATGACATGTAATTAATGTAGTTAATACATTAATCTGAATGTACTGGTATGTAACTAATAAATGAATTCTCGTCGTTAAACAGACCATCTGCGTTCAATCTGTTAAAGCTAGCCTTTCAGTCCAATTATTCTAGTTTAAGTAGATTTATTTACGTTTCCGAGAGTATTATTTCATCCATTTACCAACTGTTTAACTAATATGGCGAAATGATAAGATATATCGTTAACAACGTATCCGACATATGTCTATATAACTTATTGTTGACACCATTATGACTCAAAAATTATGTCATCGAGTTTATTAATATCAATATATTTTACCGTGCGTGCACGTGAATGACAAATGATAAAAGCCAATGCATATTCTATTGTCACGTTTTTAATGTAAACTTGTACTTAAAAAGCAGTTTAATTGTACTGACAGCTTTAATATTTGTTTTACTCAAAAGATACAATGAGAAAGTTTGATCCCGCCATATTCTGTATTCATGGGTATGTCCCAAGTAAGGAGCCTGTATTTCAAAGGTTGTCGTTTGTTTATGTGTTTCATATTTGTTTTTCGTTCATTTTTGTGTACATAAATTAGGCTGTTATATTTCTCGTTTAAATTTGTTCGGGGCCTTTTATAGCAGACTATATGGTATTGGCTTTGCTCATTGTTGAAAGCCGCACAGATACCTATAGTTGTTAATGTCTGTGTCATTTTGGTCTCTTGTGGAGAGTTGTTTCACTGGCAACCACACCACATCTTCCTTTTTATTTATATATTTTCTGTATTTAAAAGATAATTTTGTTTAACCTCAAATTACATTTGTTTTTCAATCAACCTTAGAAAAATTGAACGATTAACAAATACTGTATCATCATGATTATCATGAATAATACAAAAATACATAATACAAAAGGAAAAATAAAAAAACCAACTAGTAATTGAAGGTATAGACATAGTTGGAAAAATAAATAAGTAAAAGTTTATAATACTATTAGACGTTCTAAACCGACCTTGAACATGAACGTTCAAAGGCATATAATTGAAAAAAAAAAAACAACGGTGTATAAGAACTAAATAAGTTGAAGAGGTTAGTGACCTGGAATCAACCCAAACAATAATCAAATCCATCAAGTCAGCTTTGCATGAGGAAGTTGAAATAAAGATTTCTAAGACACACAAAATTCAGACAGAAAAAAAAAACGATTTGTTAATAGGAATCATGTATGTACTGAAGCATACACTCCGGAAGATTCCCTCAGGGACTAAAACGACTTTTGTGACGCAAAAGATATGTTTTAAGGCGTAAACATCTGGATGTTTTATATTTTTAATATGAAACCGTCGGTTTGTGTTTGTGAAAAGCAATAATATAATTACCTTCTCCATTGTGTATAGAGCCCCTTTACCGACCGTGCAAGGGTCCTATAGCCAGTCAAGGTCGTTAAAAACTTTCATTTGTTGTAGAGTCCCTACAAAGTGTAAAGGTTTATCACCTCATTTTAGAATCGAGTTAATTATTTCATGCTATGTTCTATGTCACTAACTATGTCACCATTCTATTCTTCTCATTGCTTTTTATTCAAATATTGACATATGCTATACGTATCTATATTAGAATTAGCTTAGATCATGACATAAATCGTAATTAAAACCATATATAAATTTACACATTTTGCGAATAAGAATGCGAAATAAATACAATTACACAGAGTAAACCACGCAATATAAACAGTTCAGTGTTTTCTGTTTTTTAGTCGATCTGACCAGTAAAACATTTTAATATGATTTTTTTTCAAGTAGTTTCTTGTAATGTTTTATACTGTAATAAACAGTTATCAAAGGTACCAGGATTATAATGTAGTACGCCAGACGCGCGTTTCGTCTACATACGACTCATCAGTGACGATCATATCAAAATATTGATAAAGCCAAACAATACAAAATTGAAGAGCATTGAGGATCCATTTATTTTCAAAAATTAATCTTGATAAAAAAGTGTAATATCATATATTGGAAACAACAGGAAAGCCTAATAGATCAAATAGCCTATTTGTTTGCACGAGACAAGGAAGCATGACATCTGGGAAAAAAATTAAGTCAGCTCAATGTTTTGCATTTACATGTGCTTGTCGTACAGCCACCCCGGCAGTTGGCCTTGGTCACCACTTAAAGAAAGCAATTGAACTGCTTTTATGACGTTAACCTCAATGTTCCCTGGTATGTCTAACATTGTCTCTGTGACTTTTCGATTGGATTTCGACTCATTAAACCAATCATTATTCCAACTTTTTTATTCCTATTTTGTATCCATTTTCGGCAATATTCAACACAACTTATTTCATAGTTCTACATCGGACCTCGGAAACTAAAAATAAATGTTTAAAATAAAAAAAAAAATAATGTTGTTACTCATTGTTGTTCTCCCTAGTGTTAAACTATAGTGTTCTAGCTGGTAGAAAATGCCTAAGTATTAATCGTCTCCTGCTTCGTATGCTCCACCCCTCATACAAACAAAATATACTCAGTTATATGTCCAAATGGGAAATATATTTGTGTAAATGTTAATGAACTGGCAAAGTAATAGCGTATCAACAATTAAGGTTTAAGTAGAAACTTAAAGTAACATAACATTGAAAAGCACTAACACGGAATCATATTTGATGAATTTCTGCTACCCGGAAGTCTTGAACGAATGAAAAAAGATAAAAATCACAGTTAAAAAGTATCTCAAACTGAATATACAAAAACACACAAATATAATGTTATATTAAGAATATGGTTGTTTCAAATTCATTTACCCATGAAATGATAAACTGAGCAGGTAGAATATTTGCCCTATGGAATGAACAACTGAGCAGGTAGAATATGTCAACTGTGAGGCAGGACTTGCTTACATTTCCGGAGCACCTAAGATCACCCCAGTTCTTTGTGTTGTTCGTGTTTTTTAGTCTGTGTTTTGTGTACAATTCTTTGTCTGTTAGTCTCTTTCCTTTTAGCCATGTTGTTGAATGTCCTCTTTTGCCTATTTTATATAATCTGATGCAAAATATTCTGTTTGTTATGTTAATTAAAGATGTAAAAAGAAGTGTAGTCTAGAATGAAATTATACCTTCATCAACCTTTGTATAGTCATGAAACTATATTCATAAAGTCATAATCTTTGATGAATAATTCACTTGAAATATTCATTGTCTACTTTTGCTAATAATGTAACAGAAATGAGTCTCAACGTAACTTCAGAGAACGACTTCCAAACCCAAAGACTGTTCAGATCCTAATAAAAAAGAAATGAATAATGCAAATGTACTTTGGTTTCATTAATAATTTCCATAAATTTACAATGTTAATTTATTTTCACTAGCAATGACAGAATATATTAAGGCTAACACATTCACCTTAAAATATCCTTGTTCTATTAAAATAAACGACTACGCATGTCTACAAAATAAATCTGTAAAGCCTTTCATGTCGGTTTGGAAACTAATTATTCAGGATGATGTATTATTATTATTATGCAATACTATCTTTTGTCCTTCCAGAATAAAACAATTGATTTGGAGGTTACAACGTACGGAAATATAAAACGGTTAATTGTATTGCTGGAGGTATTAATGATTAAATCATTCTTTCTGTCTACTTGAAATTGATGATTGTAAGGGTTTTCATTTCAGGTACAAACTAGATTTGCTGACGTACAATAAAATTTTCCTAATTCATTAAATAGAGATGACTATTGTATTACAATGAACGTCTGCATCAGATGTCAGCATCGACAGCATATTTTTCCGCAGTGATGACCGAGACATGAATGAAGGGCTGATGAACCAAAAAAAAAAAAAAAAAAAAAAAAATTAAGAGATTTGCATTTCGAAGATATTTTCAATAATTTATAACTTCCTCAATTTAATAACAGCAAACTTTAATACCATAATATTTATTTTTGTGATATTTGGGTAAATAATCAGTAATTAAAGAACAAAAAATATCAATCAAAGGAAAATAAGCACATGGTTTTGAAAACCTACAGAAAAAGACAGTTTTATAAAAACAGTGACTTTTGGTTTTCAGTCTTAAGTATTCTATGATGTGTTTTGTGTACTGTTGTTTGTCCGTTTTATTTTTGTTATTATTATGTTATTTACAGTTCAAATGAGGACGTAGATATAAGCAATTATAGACACGCATGGCCTTAACCAATAAAACACTTAAACTCAAAAGTCAGCTTCAGAAGGTCTGGACCTGAAATATATTCAATAATCAACTCGGTGTTTACAAAATATTCAATGTTGTTTTGTTGTTTTAATGTTACAGTAAATATTATCATTTCTATTAAGAAAAGACTCTAGCGTTTTATATCTATTAACATTATCAATCATTTGAGTTTTATATTTAATAAATAATGTTTTAATTTAGCCGTTTTTTTTCTAAAATAACATGCAGTTAGTCTTATTTTGTTTACTGTTCAGTGCCATTTATCACAATATTGGGATAATTTATTCATACCATTTTCAAGTCCATCTTTAGTTTTTAAAAGAAAAAATATGTCATCTGCAAAGCGAAGAATATTTACATCTGAATCAACTAGTTTAAGTGTTCACCTTAAAATATATCATTTATATAATTAATTAAGACATTAAACAGTGCAGGACTGATTGTGTCGATTTTACTTACTCCTCTTTTTACTCTAATGATTATTATCATAATTGTCAAATTAAAGTGAATACTTTGTGCCTGAAAATTGGTATCTAATTTGTTGATGTTCTTGGTTTGTATTTTGCCATCTCCTTCTATTTAGGCCATTTAAAAAAGAAGACCGTCTCTCAAAAACGACTCAAATTATCTTTATTTAGTTGTGATAATACTTCTTTAATTTCAGAGCATGGTATAGGTGTATAAGTTTCTAAAAATACAGAGATGTCTTTCTCTATAATTCTTGATTCTTCCTGATTTCCAATCGTAAAGATAATATCTTCGTCAATACACACTCCTTGTATCTAAAATGGATCATGGTATCCTCTGAATTTAATAAAGATTTTCAATACTATTCATCTTTATAGATTTACATAATGAAGGAGTTTAGACTTATTTTTTCAATTCTAAATGACTTAGGGAGCTACCATTTGATTTTTATGGGGGGGCTAGGATGAAAAATTTTGTCCTGCATTTTTTTTTAGCTGTAATCTCTGTCCTGCCTTTTTATTTTTCACTCTGTTCGGTCCTGCCTTTTTTTTTTTAGTTTATCCTGACTTTTTTTACCTAAATTGTCGTCCTGACTTTTTTTTTTTTTTTGCAAGTGTCTCATCCTGCCTTTTTATTTTACTCAAAACTCCTGTCCTGCCTATTTTTTTCAAATTTCATCCTAGCCCCCCCATAAAAATCAAATGGTAGCTCCCTTAGGTAACTGAAAATATTTTTACGTACTCTATTGATAATTGTCCTGATGTCATTTATCCACTTTCAATTTATAGACAACGTTAAAAAAATGTTTCAATAATTGAAAACAACACTTTTCATATATCTTTCGTTTGAACACTCTTCCTGATAATCCTCAACCAAGATCGCGCTCAAAACTAAGTATTAAAAAAAGAACCCAGACAGTTAAAAACACTAAGACCGGAAAAACACCGAACAATAATAGCCAACTTTAGCCTGATGTACTTGAAACCTCTGTTTGTTTATTATTTATTAATTTATGAACGGACAATGCAATTGGAAAGCCTTGTTATATATCGTAAAAGTCATGAACTTTTGACTTCTAAACATAATTATGTTGGAAAATTTATAATCCACCATTAGAGGATTCGAACAAGACCTGTAAAAAAAGAAAACAACAAAGGAATTTCATGCTTCCGAAAAGTATTTCTGGATCAATAAAATGATAAATTATGCTATTATTTTGATAAAACATTTTCATTAATGATTATTTCTTTGTATCTACATTGAACAATATACAGGAACAGGATTATCAGAACGGATGAAACACTAACAATACTGCTAAAAACTATACATAGCTTTAAGCAGATATGGCAAAACATTTTTAATTTAAGTATTTGATTTAAAATGTCATCCAACTTTCTTATCGATTTTATGTCAAAGCGCAGGTGTTAAGTCTTGTGTAGAACAAACACCCGACTCATGTACACAGTACAAAACCTTGAACTTTGTTAATTCTTGTTGAAGATAAACCGATCTTTGTCCAAAATGTAAAAATACAATTTAAAGAATTAATCGATGAAAACACAAAAGACGGATAATCTTGTCGACATGTTTTATTTTTGTCGACAATTTATTTTTAATCTTCTTGATTTTACATGTTTAAGCTGATGAAGATACAGATGAAGAACATAATTGACTCAATGTATACTATTTTCTCGAGTTTATTTGAGGATCGCTTTGATTAAAGCTTTAAATCAAATCTAGTGTACTTTAGAGTTTTCAATGTAAAAGTAATGCAGGTTTCACTGAATGTTAATTTTAATGTGACTACTTTATCTTTATTTTGAATACAACAATTGTCAGACTATAAGAAAAATGTTATCAATGTCTCAACCTGTATGTATTCCTTCTAAAAAAATAACTACTAGAGTGCTCAAAGTGTTGTAAACTGTGTGACTGTGCAAATATATTTCATAATTATCAATTTTGAATATAAATTTAGTTTAAACATATTTATTTATAGTGGATTGGGAAACAAGTTTTGCAACTTATATTAATCCCTTTTCCACTTTGTGGGTGCGAGTGCTGCCTTGTAGCGGCATTATCCTACTCTTTTTCGAAATCCGCAAGGGTGTATTTAGCGTGCAAGAGATATGGCTCTCTCTTAATACGGGTCAGTTATTTATCGTCCCCTTCCGACGGACTATCATCGTTTCCTAAAGACCATACTCGCAAATGTTGTCAAGGGAGAGCCGAAAATTGAGTTCCTGAAATTTTCATCCCGAATGGGAATCGAACCAGGAACCTTTGTGTTGTGTTAGTAGTCCGATGCTCTAACCACTACACCACGGGTCTCTGAATATAAATTGATTGAGGCTGTTGATTTAAGAAAAGCAATATTAGTCTTGTTATAATTGGTTGTCGATGTTCACATCTCATAATACACACATAAAAACAGATACATTTAAAACTGAAAATCTAATACAGGAGGCATCACATGAACTCTCAAAGAAGCGAAACGGATTTATCGAAATACATTCCTTGTGTTATGTTATTAATTTTATATTTACATTGTATCATATATAGTATTTCTTCGTTCAGTGAATGTCCACATGTGTTAATATGTCTTTTAATTGAGTACAGCCATTTCAATTTATATTTGATAGTGTGTCTTTGTATGTTTTGATGTACAATTTAGATAGGGTGAAGGTGTGGTACCATTGAAACGTTTGAACCCGCTGCAATTGTTTGCACCTGCACTTAGTCAGGAATCTGATGTTCGGTAGATGACGTTTGTTGATGTGGTAAGGATTCTCTTAACCCAGGAATAGATTACCTTCGCCGTATTTTGCACAATCTTTTGGAGTTTTGCTTCATGTTATTTTACGTTGTACTTGTTTGGCTTTACATCTATTTTGATCTGAGCGTCACTGATGAGTATTATGTAGACGAAATCCGCGTGTTGCGTATTAAATTATTATCCTGGTACCTTTGATAACTATTTACACCACTGGGTCGATGCCACTGCTGGTGGATGTTTCGTCCCCGAGATTATCAATAGCCCAGTAGTCAGCACTTCAGTTATCCCAGGGAATAAATTACCTTAGCCGTATATGGCACAACTTTTTGGAATTTTGGGTCATCAAAGCTCTTCAACTTTATACTTGTTTGGCTTCACAACAATATGAACGCTTGATGTGTGCTGTCTTACCTTTCAATCTAATGCCTTTGTTTTGTACAGAAAAACACTATTTTGTATACGTTATACATAAAACGCCTTATTTAATGAATAAATTGAACCTCAATTCCTGGTCCAACTTCTGCCTCAATGCTCTTCAACTGTATAGTTGTTCTGCTTTCAAATTATTTTTGTTTGATCGTCACTGATGAGTCTTATATAGACGAAACGCGCGTCTGGCGTATTAAATTATAGCCTGGTACGTTTAAAAACTTTCTATTTATAACAGATGTATTTACACAGATAACGAATAGCAGAACTTTAAAAGTTAGCAATTATTGTAACATTGTTTTTATGTCTGTCACTTTTTTAAACGAAGGACAAGGATAAATTTTAACAAAACAATATGCTTTGTTAGACGGAATGAACTTTTTTTATGATGACAACAACGAAATGAGAAGTTTAATTAATCCACTTCAGGCAGATTGTAATGTCATTTTACACAAAATTAAGCTTACGTGTTGACATCCCAATAAATAAAACATATTGCCTTGTCATCTTGCAAATTGAATTTTTCGTTGAAATCCTATTTAAAGATGTTGCTGAACCAAGGTGACATTTATGCAGACCATGAAGACCATGCTAAAAACTATCGTCCAAGAACTATAACGACATGTAGCTAACAATATTCTGTTTTGATTATTGTTCGAACTTATACTGACTTGTCATTGGTATTGAAATATCAGAAGGTAGTTATTATTCAATTTATGATTTTTTAACAAATCGTTTTAAAATTGTTAAATTTATAAATTTCGAAATTTTAAAGATTCTAATGTTTCAACTCCCTCAGGCAAAGTTGATGGTGTTTCAAATTAGAAAATATTGTATGTTCTTTAATATTTAAAAATGTTTTCGTGTTAGGTGCTTATACATCCGTGGCTTTCAAATTTTATCTGTTAAAGGGGCACTAGCTGTCAAATTCAGGTTCACCGATTCTAATCAAATTCTCATATTTGATTTATAACAATGTGAAACATTTATCCAAACTATTAAAAGTCTAAATAAAAGAATAAACAAGGCACATGCAAGAAGATACGTAGCTTCGTTTTGTGTGCATTTGAGTCTAATTATTTATCGAGTTGACCTCTATAGTCATTAGATGACCATATAAGCGATGTAGATATAAATATAAATAGATTAAGAAAACACATGCTGTAGAATTATTCTAGGTCTATTTAATTTCATATTACAGATACAAAATAAATGTTTATCATCGTTTTTACCTGTATTAGAATGTTTATTTGTGGATCGAGTCAATCAATCAAAAGATTTACCTTTGTTTCACTTTCAATATTGACATTCTCTTCCTTAATGCGGGGTTCACACATTCCGGAATATTGCTCCCGTTTGACATCAGACAGCGATACGACACGAAAAGTGAAAAGTCGGATTAGTATCCTCAATTATCTGGAATGTCCTATTATTGTCTAAACGCAGTCGTTTTAGTTCGTAACAGATTCCTACTGGTCGGGAAGGGTCCGAATAGTTCGGCAAAGCACCAGACAGTTAGGTGCGTCCCGTAACATTCGGGGAAACTCAGCAGATTTTGTCTATTCGGATTACAATCGTGCCTATGTCGTGACAGATTCTGCTGTATCGGATCGAATTCCTAACAATATTCTGTTTATTCCTGACGGTGTCCTGTGAAACGGGAATGATCTGGACAATTTTTTCATTGCTGTATTGCTGCTGATTGAGTCCAGATTGCATCCAGATCTTGTCGATTGCGAATCGTTTTTGCCGAAACCGTTCCGAAACAGTCCCGTTATTAATTCTAAATTCCTCAATGATACCCACGTCAGAGTCCCGAAAATACAGAATACAATACGACTGGGACCAGACATAGCCGTTTGCAATGCGATAAAGCGGACCGTAATAGGATTCCGTTCCAACAGCACCTGGTCATCCCGAGCATGCCGACAGTTTTCGAACGTATAACTTCCGTCGGCGTCGGTTCACTGTCTTGTTACTATCTGATCTCTGTCTGATTACATTCGATAGAATCGGGACGCAGTCGTGACAGACTCGGTCGAATTTTACCTGGCGAAAGGTACAAATCGGATTAGAAGCGGATTTATAACGGAATTATCGGGATAAATTCGCTTGGAAATGGTTGAATATCGACGCTTCCTGAACAATATCTGATTGTTGTCGCGATTAAATTATTTTTTTTTGCAAATTTTAATTCAAGTTTGAATTTCCATCCACGATTGATAGGATCTTGATCAGACTTTTAATAAATTTTAATTGGGAATGATCCTGTCAAGGACGGCAGTAAAAATCGTGAATGTGTGACCCCAGCTTTAAATAACTTTAAACATCCATTTCACGTGTTATCCATCTCAAGCTAAGGGGTTAAATCAAAGTTCACATGAATACGGATTCAATGAGGTCAAATTATTCACTTGCAAGTGAATAAGTCATAATCAATATTTTTTTGCTTATTTTGACAAAATTGAGTCTTATTAGCTACTGAAAATGTATTATTGTTTCACTATTTGTATTTCATTACTGATTGAGTCCAAACAAATAATAAATTAGGTTTTTCATATATCTCGTAGCTAGTGCCCCTTTAAGTATTTCCGATTAAGTTAAATTATCTGATACATTTGTCATATTACATGAAGAAATCCGATATATATGTTGGAACCAATTTCGAGAGATTACATTGTATTCATAAAAAACTTTACCTAAAATGATGGTATTTATCATCTATACATTAAATAATTTAGTGGACACAATAGTTACTAAGTCTCTAACAATTTATTGGAACGATACATGCTGTGGAAAAGGGATTAACAAGTGCATCGACACTTATAATCCGTATCGTTATAGATTGTATGGTATGATTCCAATCGAGACGAAAATTCGCCAGTGACCACATGCCGTTAATATATTGATTATGTACATTACCCTATGACATACAGAGTTGGCAAAACTCGTACTTAATTCCCGACATGACTAAATGTATATCCTTTTAAAATTGCCTGAGAAAGAAGAACAGGTATCAAAACATGCAATCAACTACAACAACTACAACAAATACACAGCAATGTATTGGCTATTCCTAACTGTTATGAAATGTGATATACAAATACCGATACTAAAATAACACACAGCTGGCCGGATCACGGATCTACCTGGTCTTGAAATATAGTGATGTTGTTAACCTCTTATGGACCAAAATCATGCATAAACCCAAAGTGTGTTGTTACACTTTTCATAAGATTTCCTAGAATTCTAATACTTTTTTCTCCTACAGACTAAAAGAAAAATAAAACACGGTTATTATACGTTTTTTTACAAATCATGTAACTATTGATCAATTAAAAGCATCTTTGCATGGTCTATCTTCTGCAAAGGAATCATCTCTGTATATAGCAGCTAAACGGCAACACATTCTTATAAAACAGCTGCAAGAACAAACACCTATAAGGTAACGAAGAAAATTCAAGATGAGTGATTATTATGACATTGTATTGTCTTTTGACTTTACGAATGAAATTAAAAACTTTGTAACAAAAAATAGTGTTTGCGAAATATACTTCGTTAGACGAAATGAACCTTTTTAAGACGACACAGAAATGAAAAAGTATAATAATATATGATCCACTGCTGGCAGATTGAGCTTACATGTTGATATATTATTAAGCATGTTAAATAATACATATTGTTGTGACATTTTGTAAATTGTCTTCGAAATCCTTTTTTGAGATGTAGCAGAGCTCATAACATTTAGAATGACATGACCATAGGGAATATACGCACGATCGTTTTAGATACAATGCGACATGCAGCTATCAATATTATGTTTTCTGTCATTGTATATATTTAAACTGATACATAATTGGTATTGAAATTACGAAATGTAGTTTTCAGTCAAATCATGATTTTTAAACAAACCCTTTTAAAATTGTTAAATAATAGATTTGGAAATTGTGAATAAAAACTAACGTTTCAACTCCCTGAGGTAAAGATGATGGTATATTAAATTTGTAATTCTTATATGTCCTTAAATATTTCATTACGTTTTTACTGTTAGGTGCTTATGCATCCGTTGCTTTCAAAAACATTCTTATTCGCTTTTCTGATTAAGTTGAATTCAGAAAAGCGATTCAGACGCATATTATGTATAACGTGATGTTTTCATTGTGTTTGCATCTAATAAATCAAAGATAAACATACTAGAGTTGTGGTCCCTCGTTTTGTCTATTTTATCACTTCGACTGTTTAACGGGCGCCATCGAATTTCGATGATCATTATGTAATATATATATCGTAAATAAAAACAAATATGTGTCAATTATCGTTACAACAATTCTGTCATCATTTCTGATATTATGACACAACCAAAATGAATGTATCATGAGCTGTTTATCATTCTAGAACAAATGAGTAAATCACTGATTATTTATGGATTTGTTCTGAAGTTTGTCATGTGTTTGGTCATGCTGTTTTCCGTTTTTTCTTCCAATCTGAGTTTTGCGGACCCATTGGTATAATTTGCCTCAACTTAAATATCATTGATTGTGTAGTTTTCTTTTTGTTAAAAACATTGTAAACTTTATACTTTTAGGATGAAGCGTGCAAACAAAAAATTGTTTGTGGAAGGCTCGACTTTGTATGTTAATCATGAAAATATTTCATACGTTTATTAAACGCCATTAGAAATATCAACACTATTGTCATCTGCTTATGTTTGAAATTATCATAACATGAAAAAGCTCATTGAACTATCCTAATCGAATTAACTTCAGAAAATTATTGAGGTCAAAGCTTATACTTAAGGAAACGGTTTTCCTTCTCGCAATTTAAACAGAAATGTATTGATTCAATTAACTCAAGTACATCAATACTTTAAACTTAAATATCGACAGGTTGTTAAAAGAAATCAAATATCAACTGATAGACTGATATTGAGATTGTTTTCTAACTTGCCACATAGAAACCATATATTAATTGTAAGATTTCCTGCATGGCATATTTAATCCGAATACCTTATGGCGCCAAACAGATAAATTAAAAGTAATTTACTTTAAAAACGATATTTAAACTTCTTTCGTTGTCATCACCATACACAGTAATACATTTTTTTTATTAATATGATATCTAATGCTCTCATGTTACTTGGTGTGCTATACATGTCTGACATATTTCTTACGGACCAGAACATAAACTCCAATTTGAGGGAGACACAAAAAAAAAAAAAAAAAAAAATGCAACATTATTGAGGAACATATAGAAATATTTCAAAAAATCTTTACTAACGGCCACAGAACATTGCGTTCTAAATTAACATTTCATACAAATCTTACGTAGTATTAATATTCCTTACAGCGTTCACCTTTATTTTGGAACAAATATTGCAATTTCATTTAGGTTTGATTTGGTCAATCCTGATTTTTTATAATGGCGTTTTAAGAATTTCTTTCGTTTCTTGACATGCCGAAAGATAAATCATGAGGTGTTTGTTGTATGTCCCCTTGATATTATGTTTACTATGTATACACAATTACATTGTATTAATTGACCTTTGAAAGGTAAATTGGAGAGTTCCAATTATTTGATCGTGATCACACCCCGTCTCTTTAATTGAAAGTGACACAGTGTAGCCTTCGAATTATGTCTGCTTTATATTTTTACTTATATTTCGTATTTGCACTAGGCGGCCATCTCAGTACCAAACTTCATGACAAACGAAACGTTTGTCCAACTCATTCGTATCTAAGAGTTTTTAGTTTCTACTCAGATTTGATAAGATGTTACCAGTGTTTGAACAGAAAGTCGACGATTAACATAATTTGAATGGAAATATTCTGAAAAAATGTATAAAAGAAAAAATGAAACGATCAGAATAGCATATAATTCTACAGTTTAATCAATCTTGTTTTTTTTATTCTAAATGATTTTTGATAATTGTTGTAGTGATATAGTTATAACGCCATTCATCTTTGATTTTGAATTCCAAGATGAATTGTTTTATGTCTACCTTTGCCCCTAACCTAATAGAAAATTAGTCAGATCGTTACTTCAGAGAAAAAAAAAAGTGTAATCCAAAGACGGTTTATATTTCTGTTAAATAGAAATGAATCTTGTCGTTTGATTTTGTTTAATTGATTATTGCCATGGATTTTGATTTTTGATTGATCTTTCATTTATCAATTCAACAAGGTTAATATATTCTAATTCTATGTCCTATTATGCATACATGGATGGCTACAAAAACACATTGATACCTTCATAGCCATATTAGAAAAACACAAACAGGATGATGTTTTATAATTATGCATCACTACTTTGTTCATTCCTGAACATAATGATTGATTTTGAGGTTAAAACTATCAAACAGTTAATTACATACACAGACACAATACTGTTTCAATAATTCTTAGTTTTTTGTCTACTTGTAATCGATAGTTGTAAAATATTTTTATTTACGATAGAAGCAAGATTTGCCGATTTACCTAAATCGTTGAATAGAAATGACTTTGGTAAATCACCAGTTATAAAACTTACACAATCATAATGGGTTATAGCAATAGTATAAATGTTACCTACCAAATGTGACGGGACATATGAATGGAGCACCAGTCTGTAGAATGTTACCTACCAAATGTGACTGGACATATGAATGGAGCACCAGTCTGTAGAATGTTACCTACCAAATGTGACGGGACATATGAATGGAGCACCAGTCTGTAGTTTTCTATGTTATGTTTTATGTACTATTGTTCTTTAATTAGTCTTTTTCATTTTTATCCATTACGTTGTAATAAAATTGAGAATGGAAATGGGGAATGTGCCAAAGAGACAACAACCCGACCATTGAAAAAAACAACAGCAGAAGGTCACCAACAGGTATTCAATGTAGCGAGAAATTCCCGCACCCAGAGGCGTCCTTCAGCTGGCCCCTAAACAAATATATACTAGTTCAGTGATAATGAACGCCATACTAATTTCCAAATTGTACACAAGAAACTAAAATTAAAATAATACAAGACTAACAAAGGCCAGAGGCTCCTGACCTGGGACAGGCGTAAAAATGCGGCGGGGTTAAACATGTTTGTGAGATCTGAACCCTCCCCCTATACCTGTAGCCAATGTAGAAAAGTAAACGCATAACAATACGCACATTAAGTTGCATTTCGACATACACATTGAATGTTACTCTAGTATATTTTAACATGAAGTAAAAAAAAAACATTGGTTGCGGTACCGAACATAGTTTCCTAGCAACGGATCCGAACAAATTACATTCCTTAAATATAATAGGGTCGTTACAATATTGTGGTCACCCGTTCGCTCTCTCTCTCTCTATCGATCAAATCGACATGTTATATAGAAATATTGAATGTTCCCCTGCTCCCATTTAAAATTCTATCCGTCCAGAATGCGTTGTATGTGTTTTTTTCTCTATACACCGACGTGCCTTTCCTTTCATTTTGAATTTTTTGTTCATTGAAACACAAGTTAGACGGATGTAAATACATTTACATTCCAATATGCAATACACGTATAGTTATCGCTGAAATATTGAAATGAATGAGTTCAATCTTATTGACTCATGAGTGTATGTATCTAAAGATTCAATACATTTAATTCTGGATATAAAATAATAACCTTATATTTGTTGAATTAATAGGCAGAGGAAAGTTCTTAGTTAAACTAAGAAGAATATAGAAGTTATTTTTGCACTAAACAAATGATTTTTTTCTGTGATTTTAATTATCAGTAATGATGTTTAAATGTAGAACAAATAAAGTTATACGAACATTGAATGTCTCCTGGTATTTTCTGTCGCTTCTTTAAATTTTGTATTGCGAATTATGATCATATCTTTTAATAAACGATCGCTTATTTAAAATATATATATTTCATTATTTATTACCGTGCAATCAAACGGTTTATTTTTTGGGGGCTTGACTATGTGCGCTTAAAACGCATATATACATCATCAATTCAAAGTGCCTCTATAATATTAACGGTACCAATTTTTCTGCACCAGATTCCCATTTAGACAATAAATGTCTCAACAACTTTTGTCATATTCATGTGATATAACATAAAACGAAAACAGTTATTTTACTCTATGATACTACCAACTAAAGAAAACTGTTAAGTCGATGCTATTTATCATTTTTTTCTCACAAATTCAACAAGTTATATGCATTTGTTCACTTAAAAAGCATCAGAACTTATAATGTAAAAACGAAAAATTTCGTTGAGATTCGTATCACTCTCGATGCAGTGGCAATATCTTAAATTTTGTAACCTATATCAAAATTATTCAAATAAAAAAAAAATCAAGCAAAATTAACGGATTAAAACAATCGAGTCCAACCATTTGATATACTGCATGGCCTTTTGAGTATGGAATGTAACCTTAATCGAATAGCCTTAATCAAACATATATAAAAGACATAACAAGAATATAAGTCTGGCATACAATTTTATTTTCACGTCAACCAAACGTTACGTATTTCATTACATAATCTCTTTGTTTTTTAAAGAAATAATACTTATAACGTCAAACATTTTTAATACAATTCCAATGTAAAATAATCTTTGACTACTCTTGCAACGCCCCTAATAGCAAATAGCTTCAAAGAGAGAAAAAAAAATCCAAAAAAGGTTAAGGATTCCTCCAAATAGAAAATTTAAAAAATGTTTAATATATGTTTTCAAATGATTTATAGTTTTAATTCAATTTGCACTCATAACATTATACAATAACGTTAATACGTTATATTTATATTTCATACCAATGTCCTTTTAAAGACTACAAGTGTGCGTGTTTAGAAAATAAATCTTTAATACCATAGTTACCAGGTTGGAATCCAAATATACAAAGTGATTAATCTTCATTCTGCATATTACTTTTATTCCTTCACAAACCCAATAATTCACTTGGAGGTTAAAACGTACGAAATATAAAGCGATTGATTGCATGCAAAGACCAATTATACTTTGTATTCTGCTATTGACAACTTTAAAGGATCGTTTTGGGTAGAAACCAGATTTGTAAGGATTCATTAACCCAAATCAATATATAGAAATGACTTTTGTGAACTACAAGAAGTAAAAAGCAAAGCTGCTACACAATAATAACTGGTAAAAAAAAGTATATGAAGTTAAAAATCGATCATACGCGAAAATAACATCGGGCCAAACTTAAATATTTAATCTGCAGTACCTTGATTGAAACTCAAAGTACGTTGCTATTTCAAATTATTTTCTTGATTTCTTTAAGGACAAAATATTTGATACGTTTGAAGGACGTTTTTTCACAGATTGTCGGCATTCCAATGAATACCAATTGTGCCCCTCTTCTTGCAGACGTATTTTTTATGAGGATGATTTCATACAGGAACTTACAAGGAAAAAGAATAAGAAGTTTGCAATATCCTTTAACTTTACTTTCTGTTTTATAGATGACATTCTCTTACTAATCAATTCTTAATTTGGTGACTATGATGAACGTATCTATCCCATTAAACTAGATACTACAGACACAGTTAAGTCTGCTTCATATCGTGACATACATATAGAAACTGACAATGAGGGTCGATGTAAAACAAAACTTTACGACAAAAGAGATGATTACAGCTACCTAATCGTGAACTTTCCTCTTCTATGTAGCAACATTCCAACAGCGCCTGCATACGGAGTATATTTCTCACAATTATTCCCGGGGATTTCCTTGATAGAGGGTTAATGCTCACAAGGAAACTATTAAACCAAGAGTTCCCAATATTGAAGTTAAAATCATTCCTTCGTAAATTCTACGAACGCCATTAAGAATTGATTGACCGTAATGGACTGACCGTTTCACAAATGATATTGGATGTGTTCCTTATGTCATAACTACAATCCCCTTCCATTTTCACCACGAATATGACCCACCGAATTAGACTATGTACCGAGTTTGTAATAACATGAAAAAAATGACGGGTGCTACATGTGGAACAGCATCTGTCTACCCTTCAAGACCACCTGAGATCACCCAAGATTTTGGAGGGGTTCGTGTACCTAAGTCTTTAGTTTTCCATGTTGTGTCTTTTGTACTATTATATGTTTGTTTGTCTTATTTTTTAGCCATGGTGTTGTCAGTTAGTTTTCGATCTGTGAGTTTGACTGTCCCTCTGGTATCTTTCTTCCCTCTTTTATGCAACATATCGACAAACGACAACTACTTAACATCATATTCCTGACTAACGAAAGGTGCGAACATTTGCAACAGGTTTTAATACATGCTTTCATATCTTGTTATTTGATCTCTTATTAGTTAGTATTATATATTTCCCCTTTTTATTCATTTTGATATTTCAACAAAGAACATAATTCTTTTCCGATTAAATGTATAGAATATGTCGTTTTACGATAACGGAACGTTAACGAAGATATCATTATTGTATTTTTTTTAATGCCCCCGAAAAATATTTATCTTTACAATATAACTATACTTTTCCTAAAAGCTTTAGGTCACATTTCTGTAAATATTGAAAATGCCATTTCCCATAGGACGGCTAAAACTGTACCACATTTACTATGAAGTTTTGAAAAAATTCTTATCCTAGAATTGAAAGTTCATATGCACTACAATGTTTTTTAAATGTCAAAATATAGAGCTGTGCGGCATATTTTCAACGTTTATATGCCCTGAACTTCTGCGAGTTTAAACTAACACTAATTTTCTTAACTACCCCTACCTCGAATAAAGGGTTACCATAGGTTTCAATATAAACAATATGCACATGTAAACTTACTGGTAACATCCTAAAGTGATGTTTCTGCGATATGAAGCACAGAGAGCATAACGGGGAACCAGCATGTAAACCAAAAAATTCTCTATGCATATTCAAGATCTCCTAAAAAGAGGCATGGTTTGAGAAATAGCTGTATTTACAAAGTGCAACCTATAGATAAGGACTTATATTAAGGCATTATGGAACAACTCAAACTATCATCACAGAAAATACGATACGACTGTAATTAAAATAAAACATATTACTTCATAAACTTTTTACCCAGATTATCGTGTTGTGCTTCATTCCTATTATGTTTTATTTTTTTTATTTGTCGTATTCGGTATCAGGTAAACTTATCAGTACCGTCTGCAGGGATGAATGGCTTTCAATCAGAGTGATTTATGTACGGAGGGATATAATCATCTGGAAAATTTGTTGTATTATATGACGAAATCCGATATGTAATTGGAACCGGTTTTGAGGGATAATGTTGTATTGAGATTAATCTTTCACTAAGTAAATTGATTTTAATCATCTATACATAAAACTTGAACGATACATGCTGTGGTAAAGGGACGAACAAACGCATCTACACTTAAATCTGTATCGTGTAATTGATGTAAGAATGTATTAGGCGAGTGACATTTTCAGAAAAGACGCTTAGTTAGTGACTTTAATGCACCCACCTAACACACAGCTGAATTTTTTATATGTTATAGAATAATATCGGAACTTCCTTTTTTTGTCGGTCGTAAAAAAATCGTATGGTGCAATTTTTGTAAAAATTGAATTAAAATTGAGAAATAATTCCAAATTGAACAGTGTTGAAGCGTGAAAAATTAACATGTAGCTTTATTTTCTGTTGTCACAATGAAAAAATTATGTACGTTTAACATGTCAATGTATAAAAAAAATACTTTTCAAAAATAATAAAAGTAATTTTTGCGAAAAAAAAAAAGATTTTTGTAACATTTTTGGATTTTTTTATAAAAATGTTGCCAATTTTCATAATTTCTGAGATATTTTTGGCTTGAAACCCAAATTAATGGTGTTCGTATTATTCAAAAGTTCATTACTTTTTTGATACATATCGTTATCACTGTATTATCCTGGATTTTATACACTTTTACACACTCCCCCTTTTCAATCAAATTTCGGAAATCGCTTTCTCTGTTAATTTCCCTCAAGTTAAAGTACCTAAACGCTTCGAAAAAGAGTATGAATAACAATGAAGGCAATTTTTGCGGATTTTTTTGTACAAATATAACGCAAAATATAAAAAGATTTAAAAGGACCATAGAAGCTGAGATGTCAACGTTTTTTCTTGTTAGAAAACCAATATCTTATTGTTCTTAGTCAATTTGCACTTACAAAAGGCAGAGATAATGAATAACTATTGAAAAATGCTTCTTTCTCAATTGGATCAATGCACATTTTAGTTTTGTAACTAAAAGTACGCAAAAATGTGTCAAATCTGATATTTTCCCAATGAACTTGAACGTGAGATATGTCAACCTTTTAAATTTCCTACCGTTTTAACCATCGCATACGGTAAACTTATTGATGGTGCAAATTTGGTCAGTATTTTAGAGGAAGCATAGTGTATGTGCTAGGGCCACGTCAAGAGCCTGTATGTTGACATGCTATAAATACTTTAATATATGGGGATATCTATTCGTTCAGTTGACAAATTTTGAATTCTTCGTAGATATTTGAAATACAATAAATGTTCTACCTCAGGCGTATATATAACCTAAGCCGTATTTTAAATAGGATTACGTGTTTTTTAAATGTTCTCCGAAGTTTTACTTGGTTCGAGCGTCACTGGTGAATCCTATGTAGACGAAACGCGTTTTCACGTAACATATTTAATCGATCATATGCCTGATATCTTTCAAATTGATTTGTTATTCATTATGGTTGTCGTTATTTGCTTTTTATGATTTTTGCTTTTGTTTGTAGTTTTGAGCATGAATCAAGCTTTTGGGTATCTAATTAAAATTGTTTTAGAACGTTTATGGCTTATTATACAGTGTTGGCTATTGCTTCTTTTTTTAGGCCATACGATAAGCTATAGTTGTTTATCTCAAAGCATTTAGTCTCTGGTATACATATATCATAGTGTCCTTTTAATCATACTTATCAAAGGTACCGGGCTTATAATATGATATCATCAGGCTTCTTATTCTAAATACGGATTAACAATTTAAGAGGAGTAATGTCATGACACTTCGTTGTATTCTAGACATGGAACAACTGTGTGCTGTTTATGAGTTCTATAACCAATGGGAATTATGGTTGGCGTATTGTGCATGTATAGTTTCTTTTATTTAATATATGTCAGTAACAGCGAAGTATCAGGAATTGTTCCAGTAAAGCAAAAGCTTAACAGGCTCAGTTTTAAACTATGAATTTCGACTTTCTTATATTGTTAAAAATCACAAATAGAAAATTGCATTATTTGTAATAAATTAGATTTATTTCTTTTCTTTTAAAGAAATAGATTATTCACAGAAACTCCTTCAGAATGACGAAAAAAAACTATATATAGGTTTAGCCGAACTATATCCCGCAAATTCATATTAGTTGTTAAATATCTATATATATATATATCTAAGCTTTGAATACTGGTAAATCATTATTGCTTGCATTATTAACTGCAAACCTTTTGACTGCACAAATGTGAGTGAAAATAAATGCAGTCGTAATAAAAAAAATACGTTAAGAAATTAAAGTGTTTGTAAAGTATATAATCCCAAATGTCAAAAGGAAGGTCACTTAAGTTTGTAATTCACCGCATTCTAATTTTGCATCTGAGGTCAGTTTAACAACAAATCTTAGGACTAAAGTTGGTCGTTAGTCATGAAAAGTTCAGTTTACTTAAGATTAATATTAAGTTTTTTTTGTGAAACCGACTTCTGTATCAAAGTTTGGTAAACCTTAGTTTTGCAGCTATATATGTCGCGGATTGCATCCATATCATAGTGACATGATTTTAGTTTATGACAATCCCCTATCATATGATGTATATGCATACTTAGTTTGAAAAACCCAGGTTCAACGGTTCAAAAGATATGGACCGGACACAAACCAGACACACACGAATCGAACAATGTTTGAAAACTTAAAATGTCAATGTCAATGTCAAAATGAATTTATGAAGAACCACGTGCCATCCCATAATACATCTCTGAACTAAGTGTGTCTTACATCAGTTTTATAGTTCAAAGCAATGCATTTTATATTTGAAATCATTGTTTTTTGGATGAACTCTATAACTGTTTACATTCATAAGTTACCTGATTTAATTCGACACGGGCCACAAACAAGTGGGGGACTGACGGACGGACAGACTTAAAAATGGGATTCATATATCCTCTTTAACTTTGCTTGTGGTTGTATTAAACATGTAAGATAGTGATTTCCGATCTCGACATTGTTTTAGGCTGGTAACAAACAGGAGACTATTGTCACTGTTGATGTGACAAAAAAGTCTATTTTTTACTGTCTTTACTGCTTTGATTTCTCTCCCTTTTACTCGTCCAACTTACAAATATTTCATCATATTTATTTTGCATGGCACACCATCAATTATAGTTAATATTAACACATAAAAGGTCATATATATGTTATTATACGTCGTTTTTGTAGAAATTACCGTTTTACCTTTAGCATAGTGAAAACGTCAAAATGACGTCAATTATCGCCAAACCATGAACGATATGCAACTAAGAATCAGAGAGACGTTATCATAGTATCGTGTAAAGTAAAATTTGAATTAATTATATTACCAGCTGCTTCAAATAAGATAATAATACTACAAAAGTGTTATTCTTTCAATTTTTTATGAATGACCTTTGACCCCAATTTAAAAAAAAATTGCACCATATTTCACTTTTACGACCGGGAAAAATGGAATCTACACATGTTTTCCTTTCGAATGATATATAATATAGCTGTGTGTTAGATAGGTGCATTAAAAATATTTTTTAGGTCTGAATGTCACTCGCCTATATGGTATGGTTTTTATTGAGACAAACATCCACCAGTACACGCGTGGCATTTATACATCAGAAAATAAATTCCACATTTGATTTCCCTGTTTGAGTGGGTTAACAGCAGTCATTTTAGGGCCCTTGATAATTGTTTGCCCGGTGTGAGCCGAAGACCTTTACTTTGACCTCTAAAGTTTTACTTGTATAAATTGTGACTTGGAAGATGAATTATGGAATAACCGTGTCACAGATGATATCGGAAATGCTCCGTATTTCCTAACTACAATACCCTTCCCTTTTCACGAATGTGACCTACCGAATTAGACTATTTAACGGATTTGTAATAACATATCTGTTTTTCTTTTCATTTATAGCCATGGCGTTGTCAGGTTATTTTCAATCTATGAGTCTGACTGTTCCTTTGGTATCTTTTGTCTCGCTTTTCTATAAGTGGCTCATACCACATCTTCTTTTTTATGGATGTGAATATCCCATACGACCTACAGCAGTGAGCAAAACTCATACTAGTCCCTTATATGACAAAATGTATGTCAATGTAAAATAGAAAAACAAGGAAAGAAAAGAGACATTGGTTATCCTTTTTTATGGGTTACATTTTTTTTTCGTTCATATTTTCTACATAAATAAGGCCGCTAGTTTTCTCGTTCGGAGTGTTTTACATTGTCATTTAGGTGTCTTTTATAGCTGTCAATGCATAGTTGAAAGCTGTACGGTGACCTATAAATAATACCTGTGTCATTTAGTTAAGAGTTGTCTCAGGCAATCATACCACATCTTCTTATATCTATAGTTGATGAGTTGGCTATTTCTATTTATGATATGTACATGTAACATATAGAAATACCGATTACTACTATAACAAACAGCTGTCCATATCTTTTTGATGTTTTAAACTCTTGTGGACCAAAACTATATGAATGCTCGAACTTTGCTGTCACACCTTTCGATGTATTCGAATTATTTATTTCGTTTTGTGTTTTCTACAGACAAGCGAAAACAATGTTTTGTATTTCTTCAGACAAACGAAAACAATGATTGTATTTCCTACAGACAAACGAAAACAATGTTTTGTATTTTCTATAGAAAAACGAAAACAATGTTTTGTATTTTCTACAGAAAAACGAAAACAATGTTTTGATTGTTCTACAGACAAACGAAAACAATGCTTTGAATTTTCTACAGTCAAACGAAAACAATGTTTTGTATACGAGCAATATAATATATAAAACGCTATGACTAATGGCGAAATTGAAGCAATGTTCCTGATCCAACTTCTTACTATATTGATAACAGCTGTACTGACACACATGACGTAATGAAGAACGTTAAAGATAAGGGCTTATCATAGTATTGAATATTGTATCAAGTATGCACTCCTGTTTGATAAAAAAAGAATACTATGTAACAAAGAATTTCGTTATGGAAATATACTTCGGTAAAAGAAACAAATCTTTTTATAACGACACAGAAATGAAAGAAAAAAATACTTATTAGTACATTTTAGATTCCACCTCAGGCAGCTTGAAATGTCATTTTTTAACAACATAAGCTTACATGTTGGAATTCTATTAAATAATCATATTGTTTTGTCATTTTGATAATTATATTTTTCTTAGAAATCCTATTTTAAGATGCAGCAGAACTCAGAACAAAAGAATAAAAAAAGAATTCAGAACAGTGAGGATGGCATGGCCATGGGGGAAAATACATATCAACCCAGAAACAATGCAACAACTAACAATATTTTGTTTTCAATCATTGTTCGTATTACACTGATATATCATATCATTGGTATTGAATTCATGAAAGATAGTCAATATTTAATTCATGATTTTTAACAAACCATTTAAAAATTGTTAAATTATATTTTTTAAGAAACTAGAGTTTCAACTCCCTCAGGAAAAGTTGATGGCATATCAAATTGGTAATTATTGTATGTCCTTTATAATTTTATAACGTTTTTGTTGTTATGAACATATGCATGCGTGGCTTCTAAATGCATTTGTATTCGCTTTAAAGCATTTTGAATTAAGTTAAATTGAGAAAAGTAATTCAGACGGATGACATTTATAAAGTGATATATCCATTGTTTTTGCAACTGAATAATGCACCAGGATAACCATCCTAAAATTGTGGTTCCTGGTGTTGTCTATTTTATCACTTTGACTGTTTAAAGGGCGCCATCAAATTTGGGTGATCATTATGTAATATCAGTATCACCAATACCAATAGATATCAGCCAATTGTGACATTATATCTATTATTGTGCCACCACCAAATGAGTTTATCTCCACGGCTTCCACTCGATATGCATGAGCTGTTTATCATTCCAGAACAAATGAGTACATCACTAGTTATTTATGAAGTACATTTGTCCTGAAGTTTGTCATGTGTTTTGTCATGCTTTTTTTCGTTTTTCTTCCATCTGGTTGAAGGCCCATTGGTATACTGTGCCTCATTTGAATTAGATTGATTGTGTAGTTTTCTTTTTGTTATAAGCTTGTATAAAAATCATACTTTTATGAAGAAGCGTGCAAACAAAAATTAAAATATTTGCTGAAGGCTTGACTTTGTATGTAAATCATGAAAATATCTAATTTATCAAACGCCACTTAGAAATATCAACACTATTGTCATCTGCTTTAGTTTGGAATGATCATTACATGACCATTTATAAACGAAACCTTTTTTCTCGCAATTTCAACATAAATGTATTGACTCATTAAACTGAATTAAACTGAAGAACATCAGAACTTCAAACCTTAAATCGAATATTAACTGATTAACTGATATTCAGATTTTTCCTAACTTATATGTCATAGAGAAACCATATATTAATTGTAAGATATCCTGCAAGGAATATATGATCCAATTATCTCAATGTTTCAAACATATAAACAAATCCTTACTTTTCTTAAAAAAAAACCAATTTAAAACCTTATTTTTTTAATAGTATAATAAATGCTCTCATGTCCCGTTATTTGCTGGACCTGTCTTACTTATTTCTAACAAACCAGAACATAAACTAATATTAGAGGTAGACTAAAAAGAATATTCAACATCATTAATGCATATATAGAAATATTTTCAAACATCTTCACAAATGGCCAAAGAACTCTGTGTTATAAATTAACATTTCTGACAATTCTCTATTTTCTATGTGGTGTTTGAAGAATTTCTTTTGTTTCTTGGCATGACGAAAGATAAATAATGATTTGTTTGTTGCATGTCCCCTTGAGAACTTCTGTCTAAATTTATACAACATAGCATTGTATTAATTGACATTTAGAAGGTAAATTCACGATTTGATCGTAATTACACCCGTATTTCAATTTTTAATTGAACGTGCTACAGTGTAGTCTTGAATCATTTTTGCTTTATATTTAAACTTATTTGACATAGGTGATTATCTCAGTATCAAAATTTCTTAAAAACGAATTGATTACAATGTTGAAAAGCAATAACCAATCTTCACTAGCATATTGGACATATATTTCCGACTCATTCGGTATCTAAGAGTTTTCCGCTACTACTCAGACGTCACTAATGTCAACCAGCCAAAACGAATCTAAGATAAAAAAAAAGGTAAAAAAGAAAAGAGAAAACAATAATTGTAGCATATATCTCTACATCAACCAAAAATATGTTGTTTTTTTTTTTATTTCCCTTTTAATACATTTTTTCGTCGTTACATTTTAAGTAATGATTCATTAAAAGAGATTAAAAGAGGTTTGCTAATCAGTTTCAAAATAACAAGCTTTTCATTTCGGTAGTATATGTTGGTATAAGATTATTAAAGGAACCATAAGAGCAAAAACAAATACTGTTTAATGTGTTTGTTGTCGAGATATTAGCTTTTAAAATTTTGGGAGGGAAAATGTTCTCCCTTTTTTCCTTTCATATCGTTATCATTGACAAGTTTAAGTTATCAAAAACTATTAAGAAATAACAAAGATGATTTAAGACTTTTACAAATGGGTTATAATTATAATTAAAAAATTTATAAAAAGAAAAAAAAAGGTAAATGAGCAAATTATTGTAAGGCATGTACATAGATAAAACCAGAGGATTCCGAAAATCTAACAAAAATTCTAAAACGTGACAAAGGAACATCCTCAGGTTGAATATAACAGAAACCAATTCGAAGATTAATACAATCAATCAATTATAAAAAGATATCACATGGCATATCAAATATATAATTTAGTTCGGATCCGTTGCTAGGAAACAATTTAGGAGAACTGAGTCAATATTTTTTAACATCAGGTTGTTCTCTTTAACAGTTATTTTCTCTTTGATATTTTGTTAAATACCAGTTGGTACACACATGCACAATTCTTTGTTATATTCAATAGGCTAAGTCTTTAAAACAGTGAGACGAAAGATATCAGAGCAACATCCAACTATCAATGTAATGGTTGAAATAAATAAGACTAATAGACAAACATGAAACAATAGAACACAAAACACAACATAGAAAACTAAACACTGAGCTACACAAATTAAACTACGGGTGATCTCATGTGCTTCAAAAGGGTACGCAGAAGCAAGATCTCCATTCATATGTCACATTGTGTAGGTAAAATGATAACAATTACTGTAATCAAAAATGTTGTATAAACTTTGTAACTGGTAATTTACCAAAGTCATTTCTTTTCAACGATTTAGGTAAATTGTATGCTCAGCAAGTCTAGCATCTTTCGTGAATAAAAATATTTTACAACCATCGATTACAAGAAAACTAACAATTATTTAAAAGTATTGTGTATATGCATGCAAATAAATGCTTTATATTTGCTAACGATTTAACCTCAATATCAATCCTAATTTACAGGAATGAACAAAAGCAGTAATGAATAATTGTAATACATCATACCGATGTTTTTTTTTCCTAATCTGACTTTGAAGGTATCAACGTGTTTTTGTAGCCATCCATATATGCATAGTAGGTCACTAATTACTAATAAAAGATAAATCCAAATTCAAAATCGATGGCAATCATCAAAATTAAAATCGGAAAGTCCATAATCACATGGCAAAATCAAACGACAAAACACATACAAATGAATGGACATGAAATATCATATTCCTGACTTGGTACAGGCATTTTCACATGTAGAAAATACTGGATTTAACCGGGTTTTAAAGCGGTAAACCTCTCACTTTGTTGACAGTCTCATCAAAATCCGTTATATTTACAATGATGCAACAAAGGCAAACACCACAAGATTCATTTCTCTTTGTCAGATATTTAAACCTTCTTTGGATTACATTTTTTTCTCTGAAGAAAGGATCAGATTAACTTTCTATTAGGTTTGTTTCAAAATTTTACATAAATTGATTCATCTTGGAATTTAATTTCAAAGATGGCACTAACTTTATAACTATGTCACTACCAAAATTATCAAACAGAATTGATAATAAAAAAAAAAACAACATATTTTTGATTGATGTAAGGGTAGAATTATATGCTATTCTGATCGTTTTAATTTTCATCGTTTATACCTTTTTTTCTGAATATTTCCAATCAGATTCTGTTTTTTTTATCTATCTTTTCTGCATTCATTAGATAATCTAGAACCGGCATAACAGTTTAAACATGAAAAAGACGTAAGTAGTTGATCAGCAATATTTTACAAAGGCAATTTACAATTTGTAAAATATAATTTCCCACGTGTTTTAGACAAAATTATGCAATGCTATCAAATTCATAGGTATTCATGTTATTTTGACGTCGACGTTGGCCAATTAATTTTTAAACATCTTTTAAATAGTGCTAAAAAATTATATACAACATTAAACATTCCTAAATTTTTGTCTTTCTATTCAATCATAAATTATATAATGAATTTCTGTTTAATTTTAGACAATTTCATTTAAACTGGATGTTGTACGTCTATAAATATAGACAATGCAATTTCTCATAGGAACTCCTTTTCAGGCTAACACAATATTGCATTCACTATGAAGTTTTGTAAAGAAATATAGGTCCTGGAATAGAAATTCGAATGCATTACTATTTCATCAAAAAGTCAACATATAGGGCTGTGCGGCATATTTTCAAACTTCATATGCCTTGAACTTCAATGGGTTTAAACATATACTTTAATTATGTACTACCCTTCTGTACACTTTTATTCTTCTCATAATTCAATGTCACCGCTAATCATGTCTACGTATATTGGTAAAAAATTGAAAACATCACGTTTAATAAGTTCCATGCGTCCGAAGCTCTTTTCGGGATTTACCTTCATCAGAAACGTTTGAAATCAAACATTTGAATTCCAGGGATGTATAAGTCCCGAAACCGTTGAAGAGCTATATGACAAAAATACGTAGAATTGATAGCCACATTCATCTAAAGTCAACTTTACCTGAGGGAGTTGAAACCTTAGTTTCTTAATAATTTCAAAATTTATAAACGGACGATTTTAGAAAAGTTTGTTAAATTATGTCAGTACCGAAGTACTGATTACCTCTGCTAGTGGACTATAAGTCCTCGAGGGTATCGTCAGCTCAGTAGTCAGTACCGAAGTAAGTCCTCGAGAGTATCGTCAGCTCAGTACTGACTACTGAGGGTATCGTCAGCTCAGTAGTCAGTACCAAAGTACTGACTACTGAGCTGACGATACCCTCGAGGACTTATAGTCCACCAGCAGAGGTATCAAATCATTAATGTAAAAAATTGAAAACAACACGTTTATTAATTAAAATGCATCCGAAGCGCTTTTCTGGACTTACATTTATCAGGAACGCCCAAAGCCAAACATTTGAAATCCGAGAATGTATAAATCCCAATACCATTGAAGAGCTATATGACAAAAATACCTAAAATTGATAGCCAAATTCATCTAAAGGTAGCAGGCCAAAGTTGTTTTGAGTAAGATATGAAACATTGAGATCATATCTTTGAGCAAATAGGTACAAAACAAAATATCTTTTGCAGATGATTATATATCTTACTTAGGTAAAATGATATACACTGAAGTACTATATAGAATCAAATGCGGACAATTATTTTATTATATATTCAACATTTCTTCTTTTATTAGCCATCCCAAAAGGGGCGTCCCAATAATCATAACACATATGCGATATCAGATATTTAATATTGACATTATCAATAAAGAAATACTCAACAAAGTAATTTAAAATTGCAACAAAGCACGCCAACAGGTTAAAATCATAATGATTGCAGCATATTACAAAATCTAAATTTTACATCATTAACCAAATGACAAAGCGGAAAACATTAAAATAAAACGAAAAAAGGCGAACGACAAAAACACATTAGTCTTCAAACGGACGACCAGCAACATTGGCAAACTAATAATAAATTATCTCATTGTTTAATCTAGATGCAATTCAATTATTTACTTAGTATGAGTAAGCGATAAAACAAACTTTCAACGCCAATGACATGAACAAATTTATTGTATACATCTGTCAAATGTCAGAATAATTAACCGGCATAACTAAGTAGTAAAAGATTGATGAACGTTCCAAAACTGTAAATTGGAATTGACTCATTAGCATAAAGCATAATCATTACATTTTTTGTTTCACTGAAACAATAAAAAACTAGGCTATTTCATACACCATACTTGTCCGTAATTTTAAATGAGCTTGTATGTATTGCCAGCTGTGTTTTATCATTTAGATAATGATCAAAAATGTTAGGATGAACATTGTTTGTAGATGCTTATTTCTCAGGAATTAAATTGAAAAAAAAACAACATAAGTACAAAAAAACAACGGTAGTAACGCATGAATATCAAACAAACAAATCGAGACAGACAGACAAAGAATAGAAAGAAAAAAAATACATCATTACATGAACTTCAGTTTCGGATCTTACGTTATGTTACCATTTGGCACACAACGGAAGATTGCGAACGTTAAATGTTCCTAAGCTGTTTTTTGTTGAGATTTCTCGTAGAATTATAATTATAATTCAGAACGTGTGTGTTACATTTGTGTTCCTGTTTATCTGTTTGTAATTTATATACTGTAAACCAACTTATTTTCGCGAGTGATTTATTTTCGCGACATTCGCGAGTAGACAAATATCGCGAATATAAATCGTCGCCAATATGTACAACTTTCATTATTTCTTACTTAACTACATCAAGTAAATTTGAGAATCGCGAAATTAAATCACCGCGAAATGGACTGGAAATGGTTAAACGCGAAATAAAGTGTCCGCGAAAATAAGTTGTTTTACAGTATAGTATTCGTAGCTCAAGTTATTAACAAAGAATCAAATACTTTTTTATTACACCAAGTCTACATTTGTATCACGTGAGCAGGAATAACAGTATAATGAAACAGAACACAGTTACACTGAAGTATCAAACGGACGAATCATAATATTGGCAAACTAATAATGAATAAAAAGTAAAATCACAAAAATACTGAACTCCGAGGAAAATTCAATCGGAAAGTTCTTTTCAAATGGCAAAATCAAATGACAAAACACATCAAACGAATTGACAGCATTTTTCAGGATTTAATCTAATTGTTTAAACTAGCATCGATTCAATTATTTACTTAATATTAGTAACCGATAAAACAGACGCACACGCCAGTGACATGAATAAAACAAGGGTATAAATCTGAGAAATGTCAGAATTATTAACCGACATAACTAAGTAGCAAAGGATTGACGAACGTTCCTACACTGTAATTTTTAATTTATTTATAAGCATGAAGTAAGAGCACAATCATTATATATTTTTTTGTAAATTACCGAAATCAAACTACTAGGCTATTTCATACATCATACTTATCCATAATATTAAATGTGCTTGTATGTATTGTCAGCTGTGTTTAAGCAACTAGATGATGATAGAAAAAGTTCGGATGAACATTTTTTGCAGATGTTAATTCCTCACGAATTAAATTTAAAAAAAAAAACCTAAGGGGGTTGCATAAATAACAAATAAATCGAGACAGAAAGACAAAGAATCGCAAATATTACGTCATTACATGAACTTCAGTTTCGGATTCAAAGTACTACTTCAATCTAACTTAATTAACTGAGAGTCAACATCTTTAGTATAAAGAAAATATATTTTAATCAATCTTACTTCATAATAAGTAAACAATAAGTTGATGCTTCATCGCCATATATTGTGGCAATTCATATAAACCTTTTTCAATCGTTTTTATTACAAAAATATGATTATAGACATGGAAAGAAAAATATGATTATAGACATGGAAAGAAATCACTCAAAACAAATCATTATATTACGAATGCATATTATGCGCAAGATACGATAAGGGATATCTTGTTAGGAAGAACAATTGATTTGTTAGTGCAAAATCAATTCAACAGAATGATGTTAAACTGCGACAAAGCAAGCCAACATGTTATAAATATTTTTGGAGACTATTACAAAGTCAAAAATGTGTTAAAATTAACCATCTTGTCGAAGGAAAAAAGCAGACAATAGTACAGCCAATTGCATTGAGTGTGTAGCAAATGGTAATATCGTTGGTTAGCTTGCTAAACTGCGAAGCCATTATTAGGTCAGCTCACTGGAAAACTACCGTCAAACCCAAATGTAACAATAAACATGTGGCTGCGAATTATTGTTAATACTTTATAAATCTGCATTTAGTTTGAGTCAAAGTCATCATCACCTGCTTTCTGAAACGGGGGTTCTATATCATCTTTTAAAGCAAGTTAATTCTCTCTCCCTTGTTTTCATTCCTGAATATCAGGTAAATAAGCAAGCATTAGATATAAGAAGTTGTTGTATGAGTGCCCTTGAGACAAATCTCCATCCAAGTCAAACATGTGAAAGGTCTCTCACAGGCAAAAAAACCCTTAATTGTCAAATGTAAGAAATCTATTCTTTTATCTTGAACTATGAACTCTGTCTCCAATGTCAACATCTAGATTTCTTATTCGCCTAGAAAAAAACCTGACATCTTGAATACTGGTGCTAAATCGTCTTCGGTTATGGAATCTTCAATGTAGCTGATGATGTCAGCTAATGCGATCCTATGGCTTATTCGTGCGTCTCTTCCTTATTCAGTCTCATCTTCACTAGAGACTTTTGATGTATGTCGATAAAGATAAGCAAGACATTGAACATGATATTTCGTTTCTTGTACAATGAGGTCCCCAGCACTGAGCTTCTCTAATAAAGTTGTGTACTGAAGTTTTTGTACACATTGACGAACAGGGATATCAACATTACTTGTTGTTTTTCGTGGAGGTTTTCATCTGGTTTATACGAACAACAAAAGTAACATACACATTCTTCCATTGCTTTTTTTTCATGGTAAGTTGATGCTGGTGAGTTTCCAGCTCCGATTGCCTGTTTTTTTACATACCATCTGTATCCTTTTGATGTATTATTTTTAAACTCTCTTGAGTTCTGTGTTTAAATGACAGGTCTTATGCCATGTGGCATTTTTTTGTACGTAGTACGTGGAAGACCCCTGTCATCATATTTTGTATACAGATTGGTCGTAGACGGTAAACATGGACGTTCTTTGTATTTAACGAGATTTCCCGCCAAAGTAACATATCCGGCACCAATATTGATACACGTTTTACGTGAAGGGCATTACTGCTGTTAGCATATGTTGAAAAATCATACATGTAACCTTGAGAATGGAAATGTGGAATATATCAAAGAGACAACAAACTGACCAAAGAGCAGACAACAGCCGAATGCCACCAATGGGTGTTCTATGCAGCGATAAATTCCTGCAACCGGATGTGGTCCTCAACTGGTCCCTATACAAAATTGTGTACTAATTAAGTGTAAATGGATATCACATTAAACTCCAAAACATATAAATAAACTACAGTCCAGTCAACTTCTTCATCATTTGAGGAAGAACTACCCGGTTTCAATCATCTGATGTCTCAATAAGTTTAAATCTTTAAGAGCTCATCTTTGAAATGTCATTTAGACTCTTGATTTATCGAAGTATATGTCTATCTTCATTCAAATATGACCGACGATACACAAATTTTTCATCCAAGGAAAGTAGATTATTTAGAGAAATTAGTTATTGTATCACTCTGTCGCACACCAAATCTCTGCGTATATCCATAGCTTCAATAAAACTTTGTTTTCCCGACCGCTCGCATCCTTATCAATTGCTCTGATGTTGTACATTGACACACAATGCATTTTTCCCACACACTATCATTTTTTCACCTTTTGGGATTAGTAGGAGTAAACTTTACCGGACTACCATAACTAGCCATTATCCGAAAAAAAAAACGTATCCAAAGGATTCGGGTAAACTTTTATAAAAAGCCAAAATGCAATCAACAAACATATAACTTATTTACACAATATACACAAAAACACTACAATATAAAATCAAATTACATATAAAAAACTCAAAATTAATCAACTAATCAGGGAAATTGTACAAAATTATATCAAAACTATTAAATTAATTGTGGAGCAAAACGACCTTGTGGCGAACTTGATAGATGGTAACTATGAGTGATGGAGCTGATTGACGGATATGAAATTCCCGTAATAAAAACATGATACAAATGATGGTTTTTTTTTAGTTTTTGTCAGAACTATTTGGAATTTGCCTATATAAATTTGCATGCAGTATCACAATAATATATTCAAATGACAAATACTGCATTTGAACAGTATGTTTTCTCTTTTTTAAAGAAAAATGGCTTAAATTTCCACCTAAAAAACTGTCAACTTTAAGTTTGAAATTTTTATTTGGGGACGGTATTATATTTACGTTTTCATGATTCCGATGATCATTGGTATTAGGTGTATCGAAAATAATTACGAGCAGAGCCTGAAATTGAACCAAACTTTTTTTTTAATTCAATCTTAAGTCGACTACCCAAAACCGTATATTGAAGGGTACCCATAAACGGGCTAAAATAAAAAAAAAATGTTACAATAGAAATTTTGTTACGACCAGACGAAAATTAAAATATAGATATTTTTCTATCAAATAAATTAATTTCCAGCCATGTGTTATTCTCGACCATTAAACTCGTTAACTAAGCGTCTTTTTCGAGGTCAGTTGCAGTATTATAACCCAATGTACTGAAAACGGAAGTTTTCACAAAAAGAATAAACTGTTTTTCCTATTAAGCAAAGTCCTTGATTTTATCACGTGACCGCGTGAAATAGTTTATTATTCTGGAAAGTATTATTTAGCGGTTCTTAATAAATTCAGTACTATTTGCTGCCTCGTTGAGGCCAGTTTATGGAGCTTAATTGGATAAGCAAAAGAGTCACTATCGAAAGGACAAACTTGAAAGGATAATTTAAATTTGAAATTCTGAATTCAGTGTCGAAAATTGCAAATTTTGTAACACATCAGCAGAAGAGGGCCAATTGGTGTCATGTTGCTTACGAAGCATATACCTATATTAATAAAACAATGGTTGACAATTTAGCTGAATATTGCAACAGTGACCGATAACTTATGAACTAATTTTTTTCATTAAAACGAAACCACTGATTATTTAACGACTGTACACATGTTTAAATTGTGACTTTCGATGATACAGAAATCAGAATCATTAGCTTATCTGCAAAAGATATATACATTGTATTCTCAACTTTATTGTAATGCTACGTATAGTGCAATGGCAACTATCTTTGTTTCTTTTGAATCAAACAATTCTCTGCTGAAACTTAAAAGATAATACATACTATTTCTGTAAGCATTAATCGAGATTAAAACAAAATATACGCATTACAATCTTAATGTTTGAATACAATATAGAAAACCATTAGATCATCATTAAAAAGATTACAAAAATCAACTGAGAATTCAAAACTTAATAATAAATATTGACTTGAAAGCATCTAATGATATCTATAACAAAAACACTCACAGACAAACAATAATCATCATAAAAAAGGATCGAAAAATGTGTATAAAATGTTGCAAAAAGGAAACAATTCCAGACAAAACTATGAACACGAATATTTTTAAACTATCCAAACATTAAATATAAATATAAACATGCCGACATTAAAACATCGAATAATATTAGGTGCTCCTTCCCTAAACAAAAACACTCACAAACATACAGATGGGTGCAGTCCTAACCTGTACAGCAAGTTAACTTGATAACCAGTCATTTGGACTGGTCAAAGTTAACCTGTGACCAAATTTAGGACTGCTCTGACCAGTCCTAGGACCAAAATCTAGTTAACTTGAAAAGCGGACTTGGTCCTAGGACTGTTTTTATGTCTGCCAAAAAGTTAACTTCGAAACAGGTCCGCTATTGATATAAGTTAACTTCGAACCAGTCCTGCCGTAAAGTTAACATAAGTTAACTTCGAGACCAGTCCTGCCACAAAGTTAACATAAGTTGACTTTTGCTTTGACAAATCCGATCGAAACCAGTAAAACCACCCAAGTAAACTTTTGACTGGTCTGCTCAACACTAAGTTAACTTATAACCAGGACCGCTCTACATCGATTTTTTAAAAATATTTTTTAATATCTTTGATTCGTAGTATAAACATCGAAAATAAAGTAAAACTAATACTTCCGTTATATAAACAGGATTTAATACAAATATTTGAAAATAAAGTTCGCATAAAACGTTGCTTGAAATACAAATTTATCTGTGATCTGCCAATCTATAAATTAAAAAACGATCTTGGTTACAATGATAACGGGCACTGAATATATATTCCAATACCTATCAAATTCAACCATATTTGCACTTTATTTATATGTATATCTATGAAAGGACGTATTTTTAGAGGAAAGCATCATTTTAACACATGACTACAAATTTTTGTTCGCATAAATTTAGGGTGCCAGCATGTCCTCCTTTTATTCAAAATATTGATGCATACAAAAATTTAGTTACGTTTTGATACCTCATGCTGACTTGTACAACAAAATTATTTGACCACGTTGACCAAAACTGACCATGTGTGCACTTTTATTTATAAATCTATATACCTGCATAGTAAATCAGCCATATTTTTTCAAATTTTTGTTCGCATAAATTTAGGGTACCAGCATGTCCTCCTTTTATTCCAAATTTTGATACGTAACAAAATTTCAGTAGTTTTGATACCTCATATTGACTTGTACAACAAAATTATTTGACTGAATCAACTAAAACTGACCATATGTGCACTTTAATTTGTAAATCTATATACCAGCATAGTAAATCAGCCATATTTGTTATGTCAGGATTCAATGTATATTACAATGGACAGCAATATTGCTATACAATAACAACAATTTTTTGTTTGCATAAATTTAGGGTGCCAGCATATGTCCTCCTTTTATTCAAAATATTGATACGTAACAAAATTTCAGTAGTTTTGATACCTCTTGCTGACTTGTGCAACAAAATTATTTGACCGTGTTGACCAAAACTGACCATGTGTGCACTTTTTTTTATAAATCTATATACCCGCATAGTAAATCAGCCATATTTTTTCAAATTTTTGTTCGCATAAATTTAGTGTGCCAGCATGTCCTCCTTTTATTCAAAATTTTGATACGTAACAAAATGTCAGTAGTTTTGATACCTCATATTGACTTGTACAACAAAATTTTTTGACTGCATCAACTAAAACTGACCATATGTGCACTTTAATTTGTAAATCTATATACCAGCATAGTAAATCAGCCATATTTGTTGTCAGGATTCAATGTATATTACAATGGACAACAATATTGCTATACAATAACAACAATTTTTTGTTTGCATCAATTTAGGGTGCCAGCATATGTCCTCCTTTTATTCAAAATATTGATACGTAACAAAATTTCAGTAGTTTTGATACCTCTTGCTGACTTGTGCAACAAAATTATTTGACCGTGTTGACCAAAACTGACCATGTGAGCACTTTTATTCATAAATCTATATACCAGCATACTAAAGCAGCAATTTTTTTCAAATTTTTGTTTGCATAAATTTAGGGTGCCTTCATGTCCTCCTTTTATTCAAAATTTTGATACGTTACAAAATTTGAGTAGTTTTGATACCTCATGCTGACTTGTACAACAAAATTATTTGACTGCATCAACTAAAACTGACAATTTGTGCACTTTAATTTCTAAATCTATATACCAGCATAGTTATTCAGCCATATTTTTTATGTCAGGATTCAATGTATAATACAATGGACAGCAATATTGTAATACAATAACAACAAATTTTTGTTCGCATAAATTAAGGGTGACAGCATGTCATCCTTTTATTCAAAATATTAATACGTAACAAAATTACAGTAGTTTTGATACCTCATACTGACTTGTCCGGCAAAATTATTTGACCGCATCAACTTAAACTAACCATATGTGCACTTTAATTTGTAAAGTTATATACCTGTATAGTAAATCAGCCATATTTTTTGTGTTAGGATTCAATGTACAATACAATGGACAACAATATTGCTATACAATAACAACAAATTTTTGTTCTCATAAATTAAGGGTGACAGCATGTCATCCTTTTAATCAAAATATTAATACGTAACAATATTACAGTAGTTTTGATACCTCATACTGACTTGTCCGGCAAAATTATTTGACCGCATCAACTTAAACTGACCATATGTGCACTTTAATTTGTAAAGTTATATACCTGTATAGTAAATCAGCCATATTTTTTGTGTTAGGATTCAATGTACAATACAATGGACAGCAATATTGCAATACAATAACAACAAATTTGTGTTCGCATACATTTAGGGTGCTAGAATGTCCTCCTTTTATTCAAAATATTGATACGTATCAAAATTACAGTGTTTTGATACCTCATGCTGACTTGTACAACAAAATATTTTGAACGCTTCCACCAAAACTGACCATATGTGCACTTAAATTTGTAAATCTATATACCATATATACCCGCATAGTAATTCAGCCATATTTTTTATGTCAGGATTCAATGTATAATACAATGGATTGCAATATTGCAATACAATAACCAGCTGATAACAACAAATTTTTGTTTCGCATAAATTTAGGGTGCCAGCATGTCCTCCTTATATTCAAAATATTGATACGTAACAAAATTTCAATAGTTTTGATACCTCATGCTGACTTGTACAATGAAATAATTTGACCGCATTGACCAAGACCAAAACTGACCATATGTGCACTCTAATTTGTAAATCTATATACCAGCATAGTAAATCAGCCATATTTTTTTATGTCAGGATTCAATGTATAATACAATGGACAGCTATATTGCAATACAATAACAATATGAACAACAAATTTTTGTTTGCATAAATGTAGGGTGCCAGCATGTCCTCCTTTTATTCAAAATATTGATACGTAACAAAATGTCAGTAGTTTTGATACCTCATGCTGACTTGTACAACAAAATGATTTGACCGCATTGACCAACACTGACCATATGTGCACTTTAATTTGTAAATCTATATACCATGTATACCCCATAGTAAATAAGCCATATTTTTTATGCCAGGATTCAATGTATAATACAATGGACAGTAATATTGCAATATAATAACAACAAATTTTTGTTCGCATTAATTTTGGATGTCAGCATGTCCTCCTTTTATTCAAAATATTGATACGTAACAAAATTTCAGTAGATTTGATACCTCATGCTGACTTATACAACAAAATTATTTGACTGCATCGACCAAAAACTGACCTGCATATGTGCACTTTAATTTAAAAATCTATATATATCCGTATAGTAAATCAGCAATATTTTTTATGTCTGGATTCAATGTATAAATTAAATTAATGACCGATGTTGGGATGGCGCCTAATTATCTTCTCCTGGCACTACTGTGAACATGTTAGGACGGCAAATGTAAGCAATAAGGAAAACAATTAATGCAATTTTTTTCCCGCATACATTGAGAATGTCAGCGTTTCATCTCTGTATTCATAATATTGAACAGTCACTAGGGTGTGTAAAACGAAACTATTAGGCCGCATCATCCAAGTACATGTACCAACACTGACATGTCTGAATTCATTTGTGATTTTTAATAAAAAATGTATTTGAGGTTCTCTTCTGGTAATAGTATACTGTTAATCTATTATGTCGGTTGATTGATTTTGTTTGTAGTTAAACGTCAAGTGACAACTATTTCATTCATGTGCACAAATCTCTCGACAAATCTGACGAATTTGACGAGATGGTTGGTAGTTTTACCACATCGTACATATCCGGACACTGTACAACTGTACAATTTTCGTTAGAATATTCTGCGGAAAAAGAATAGTAAATCCAATCCAAATAAGTAGAATAACAATGAAATATCCATGCATGTATAAATGCGTAAAGTAAAAATTATGAAGGGACAGGTAAAAAACGGGGAACGAAGTAACGTCGACAAAGATGTTGATATCCCATGATATACGAATGTTGTTACGATGCGTTGGATAACCATAATTTCTATCCGCCTTCTAATTAAAAAAATATGATAGCTCTATGTAATTGACTATTGTTTATAAGAATATATAAAAATAAAAAAAGAAAGAATTGTGTTGTTATTAATAATGTCTAGTAGAGTATAGCGATTAAAGCAATTTGCTATCAGAGGCCTTCTTGGGAAGAATAATGCGAATGTTGTTTATACATATTTTAATAAGGCAGCAACCATTTGATTTTCTGGGGGGGGGGGGGAGGGGGGGGCTATGTTTTTTTTTGGAAAAAAAAGTTTGTTTCCAGTTTTTGGAGAAACAAATAATTTGTTTTTGATTCTGAGAAAAAGAAATTGTTTGTTTCACCCTCAGCTGCCACTATATGTAATGCTAAAATTGAAAGAAAAAAATTGTTTTCGACTTGTCGCGAAAAAAATAGATTGTTTTTCGACGCAGGCGGAAAAAAAATTTGTCCAGAAAAAAAACCATAGCCCCCCCCCCCCCCCCCCCCCCGAAAATCAAATGGTTGCTGCCTAAAGCTCAAGTCTGATATGAAAAGTCGCAAAAAACGATAACTTTTCATAAGCAGACATGTCCCCAGGTCTGGTCAATAGCAGACTTGTCCATAGGTCTGGTCAGGAGCAGACCTGTCCACAGGTCTGGTCAGGAGCAGACCCGTCCACAGGTCTGGTCTGGGGCAGACCTGTGCTCAGGACTGGTCAAAAGCAGACTTGTCCACAGGTCTGGTCTGGAACAGACCCGTCGATAGGTCTGCAGCAGTCATAAAAAAGCGGACCGTAGGTCTGGTCCACCGTAGACGAAGTTAACTTGCTGGTCTGCTTAAAAATTCTCAAGTTAACTTAAAAAGCAGTCAACAAGTTAACTCTAAGTTAACTTTTGTCAAGGTTAGGACCGCACCCATCTGTATATAAATCAATGTTACATTTAAAAAAAAGTTAAATTGTTGCACAAGGAAAACATCTCCAGACTTAAGTGTCAACACATTTTGTTTTGTTTTCGAAACATTCAAACGTAAATATCACTTATATGTTGTTCAGAATATTAGTCTATTGTTTTTCCTGTTTTCATATAAGAAGTAGAAACTGTCTTTCCTCTATGTTTCAGTATGTCGATTCATCAGTTGGCGTTTCAAACGTATTTTTCTGCAGAACATGAATTCAGAGCTTACTGCATTCTGTAACAATCTCACTTTGAACATGCTATACAGTGTGATGCGATTTCACAATATTATTGCCGGTTAAATATTTCTTTAAACATATTTTGATTAATAGTATTACGCGTAATGCCATGCATGAAATGTTCCTAACATTGTGTTTTGTAAGCTGCTACATGTAACTGGAACTGCCTGCTATTTGTTACCAGACTTTAGTTTAATATGAAATATCGTTATCGTGTAATGTATTTCCATATGTATCATCCACAGGAGCACAACATACCATCAACAATAATGTTATTATGTTGTAACCAACTTACCTAAGATATTTATTCGAAAATTATTACATGACGTTAGAAACTCTCAAACCAAAACTTTCAACGGGCAGAAATAATTAAAACCTAGAATCACAAGTAGCGTTTAGGGTGAGGGGATGAATAAGTTCTTTGTCACGTTCACTCTGATATTTTGTTAGATGTGTTTCTATTTGCATCCATTTTAACCCTTTTCACTTTAATTCTATTAGTTTGTATTAATGGGATACTGTAACAACATTGGGAAGGGTTGGTGCCTTCTAATTACAATCAAAATGTAACAGTGACTAGTTTAACCCTGACAAATTCTATATTTTTCTGTTCCAAGTATAAAGCATGCAATTCAGTGGTATTCGTTTGTTGCTGTTTGGCATAATAGTTTTTCGTTCATTTTTGGACATGACTTCATGTTGTTCGTTAACATTGGACCATTTTTCTTGAAAAAATTAGTGGGGGTTCGTAATGGGACTACATGGATTAATCATAGGATTCCGAATATCTTGCAAAAATTCAAAAGCAAGAGTAGCAATCATTCTTCAAAGTATGGCGCACACAATATATAATGGCCACAATTTAAGAACTCCATGCAAAGGATATCACATGGCATACAAAACATCGACGTTTAATTGCTTGGATCGTGCACAAGAATCAATTTTTCAATATTTGTGTATGTTTAGATTGTTCTTCTAAATACTACACAATTGAGGCGTTCGGTAAAATACCAGTGTGTTTACAAATTCATTGCTATATGTGTATTTAACAATGTGTATGCATTATACCATAAACTCTAATCAACAATCATGTAATCTAGATAGTTTGACAGTGCAACTTACTTATAGTAATTTTACCAATTAAGTTATAATTATAGCTCCTTTGTTTGATTACGATCAGTAATTCACAAAAGGCATTTCTTTATATTGATTTGTAAAACTGTATTCTTAACAAATCTAGTTTCTACCAAAAATAATCCTCCAATACTGTCAAATGCAGAAATCAAAGCATGATTTAATCACTTAATAAACATCTGCACGCCATTAACCGTTTTTTATTCCGTACGTTTTAACCTCAAAGGGAATTATTCGGTTCGGGAAGTTAATAAAGATTTATTTTCTAGACACACACACACTTTTAGTATTTAATAAGACATTGCTATTCAATATAAATAGAATGCATTAACCTTATAATATACTGATGTTGGTGCAAAACAAATTTAAACTATCTATGGAAATATTATATTAAACATTCTTCATTTCTATTTGAAGGAGACCTAAGCCTTCTTTGGATTTGAAATTGACTTTTCTGAAGCGGGGATCAGACTTAAATTATATTAGGTTTATTTCGAAGCAGACAAAGATTAATTTATATTGGAAGTGTACACCACAAATGTCTGGCATTATAACTATATTATCATTAGATATAAAAGAAAATATGAAATGAAATAAGAAATGTTTGGTTAGTCCGAAATCATTATATACCAGACTTATTTTCTTGTTATGTTTTTGATACATTTTTTTTACAGAGGCTCTTTCTAGATTGCCGAGATTACATTCCATCCTTGAAAGGCTATGAAGTATATCAAAATGATAGGCTCGATTGTCTTAATTTGTTTATTATGAATGATTTTATATTTTTGAATATTTTATATATATATATTACAAATATTAAGATATTGCCACTGCATCGATATTGATACACTATTTCTGCACCTTTAAAGTTTTCTTTTTCAAAGTCACGTATTTGATTCAGTTTAAGAAAAGGTTAAACGTTCCTTTCAAAATACCATTTAAGCTATAATTATAGCAGCTTTGTTTGTTAACGATCAGTAGTTCATTAAAGTCATTTATATATATTGATTTGTGTAATTATATTCTTAACATATCATTGTTCTTCCCAAAAAAATCCTTTAAAACTGTCAAAAGTAGAAAGCATGATTTGAACACACAGTTGCTCTCTGCACTCAAATAACTGTTTTATATTCCAACCGTGTTAACCTCCCAGTGAATTATTGGGTTCGGGAAGGATTACAAGTTATAGGTAAAATTTCGATACATCCCTTTTAATGTTTAGTTTCGAATCTGGCAATAAGATTATTGCCGATTTATTTTCTAGACGCATACACTTGCAGTATTTAATAGGACATTGGTATTCAATATAAATACAATGCATTAACCGCATTATATACTGCTGTTAGTGCAAAACAATCTAAAATTATAAATTTAAACCTTCTTTGGATGTTACTCCTCTGAAGTGAGGATCGGACTTATTTTCTATTAGATTCATTGCAAAAGTAGACAAAGATTAATTTATATTGGAACTGTACATAAAAAAAGTATACCTATATTATCATTAAATATCAACGAGAATATGAAATGAAATAAGAAATGTTTGGTTGGTATGAAAGTATAATTATATATTATAAGACTTATCTTCTTGTTATGTCTTTGGTATATGTTTGACAGAGGCAATTTCTAGTTTATCCTAGAATGGTTATGCAGTATATCAAAATGATGTACTCGATTGTTTTAATTTGTTAATTGTGAAAAAAATCTATTTTCAAATATATTCAATATAGGTTACAAAAATAAAGATATTGCCACTGCATCGGTATCAATACACTATTTCTGCACTTCGACTTTTTTCATTTGAAAGGGAGGTATACGATTCATTATTAATATAGTTTCGATGTTTACAAAAAATAATGTCAATCTCAAAATTAATTATTTAGCTGATAATACATTTTGTAACGAACTTTTTCGTCTTTACACTAAAAGTTATGATGCACTTCCGTTGAACAAATGAATATACCTTAAAAATAAAATATATAATTAACAATCAATTGATAAAATATATGATCAGAATTACCATTAGAAATTTTAAGGAAGAGACAGCAGATACCAGGAAGCATTCAATTTCCGTATCTTTTGTTTAACTTTTAAAACTTTTCACTGAAAATTAAAATCATTTTTTTAAACTTGACATGATTTTTTTTCAAACGATATTAATGAAACAATCATCATTTGTTTAATGCAAAAATAATTTTTATATTATACTAAATTTAACGGAACCTTTTCTTCTGCATTTTAATTCCGTAAATATTTGGTAAATCGTTTATATCCGGATACAAAACAAAAAAATAGTTGAACCTGTTGATACAAAAACTCAAAAGTACTTGATTAAACTCATTCATTCCAGTGATTCAGCATGATAGTGATAACTGTACGTGTATTAGATGTTTGAATGTTAATGTATTTTACTTTTACAATATAAGACATCTGTTCTAACTGGTGATTTACCATAGTCATTTCTATTTAACGATTTAGGTAAATTGTATGGTCGGTTCTATCGTAAAAATTAATCGTTAACTACCATCGGCTACAAGTAGACTGAAAAGTAAGAATAATTTAAACAGCATTGGGTCTTCGCGTGCAATGAACTGGTTTATATCTGCGTACATTTTAACCTCAAAATCATTCATTATATTCATGTTCAGGAATGAACAAAAGCATAATTATAATACATCATTCTAACTGTGTTTGTCCTATTCTGGCTATGAAGCTATCAAAGTGTTTTTAGCTCCCCTTATACATGATATATGTATAGTAGGACACTTTAATAGCAATTGACTATATTAACCTTATTGAATACAGTCAATCAAAGATAAATCAAAATTTAAAAGCAATGGCAATCAAAGACATTTTTGGTATACAATTCCAATATAAATTAATCTTTGTCTACTTTTGCAATGAATCTAATAGAAAATAAGTCTGATCCTCACTTCAGAGGAGTACATCCAAAGAAGGTTTAGGTCTCCTTTAAATAGAACTTAACTATGTTTAATAGAAAGTTTTCGTAAATTTATAATTTTAAATTATTTTGCACTAACAGCAGTATATAATGCGGTTAATGCATTGTATTTATATTGAATACCAATGTCCTATTAAATGCTGCAAGTGTATGCGTCTAGAAAATTAATCGGCAATACTCTTATTGCCAGATTGGAAACTAACCATTCAAAGTAATGTATCGTTATTTCGCATATTACATTTATACCTTCCCGAACCCAATAATTCACTTGGAGGTTAAAACGTACAGAATATTAAACGTTAAATTGCATGCAAAGATCTATTAGGTGTTTAAATCATGCTATTAAGTAAAAAGAACAAACTATAGTACCAACGTCAATTTATCCTATTGAACTTAATAATGCCGGTTGTTTATTCTGATATTTATCAAACATATATCTTTTTATGTTTATTTCAATGAAATTGTAAGTTGGTGTATATCGTCTCTTTATACTTTGTTAAATAAGTGAGTTGTTTCTAGATTACCAAATAAGATTATTTCTAGGAAAATCTCCGTAATCTTTTGTTTGCCAATATTCCTTGTCGTCAGTTTGATACTAACAGAATTGTTTTTTTTTTATTGTTCATCGTGTTTCGTTTCCTTTTTGTCATCTGTTTGTCTTTCGACAATTTGATTTATTATGATGATTCATTTTCATTTTGTAAAAACCCGAAACGTTGTTTTAACATATTGTCGTGCTTTGTCGCTATTGAAAAATTCTGTTTTGATTTATTCAAAATTCTGTTTTGTTTGTTATTGTTGTATTTTGTCTTTTCAACGATTTGGATAGTAATGACACATTTTGAATTTGTAATAGTCTGCAAATACGTCCTTTTTACATTTTGGAATGCTTTGTCGCAATTCAACATGCCTCTGTTGATTGTTAATGATAACATGGATAATGCAATGGTTTATATATTATAATCATAACATCGCAAATTCGTTCTAGTTAATGTAACGGTCCTCTTGGGATATGACAAATGTAATTTGAAATGTATATGATGTCCAAATGTCTTGGTCTTAATCCGTTAATTTAGCATTGATCTCGTTTAAAGTTTGCACACAAGATGACTTTTATTTCCCAATAAAGAAAATATTGACTATATAGAACATTAACAGTCCGCATTTGATTTTATATAGTACTTCAGTATACGTTGTTTAGCATTAAAACCTGTTTCGGTAGATAAGCTGATGACTCTTATTTCTTATCATCAAAGTGAAAAAAATAAATCATTGGTAAAATTGCAAAAACTGAGTTTTGTCGTTTATGGAAAACACGGAAATCATAAAAATATTTGCACTGATATTTATATTTAACTAGATAAAACATTATATTTGTAACTCTGTTATCATTGAAAAACTATAGTCACTTGATATATTCACAAGTTATTTGCTACTGTAAACTTATGATAAAGTAATGATACAAGAGTAAAACTATTAGGAACGTGGAAAATAAGAGGCTCTGGCGTATTTGGTTTTCGTCTCGTGTCGAATGCCTATTTCGCTCTTGAGTATTATGAATGTCATTTGCTTTATACTGCTGAATTGTTATACACATTTTGTGTTATCGTTTTGTCTCTTAAATGTATATAAAAAAAAACGATATACTTTTTTAACCACAGAAGGATATACTTAAGAGAGATAATGTTAAATTGAACATGAGTATGTCAATGATAGACGATAGTGATTGATACTTTGCTAAAAAGTTAATAACTTTTTTTTGCCAGTGATATTCAAATATTATTCTCGACCTAAATTTAAAAAAAAAGTACATACACTTTAACGATGTTTGCTGCACTTGGTTTTGAATTTTGCCATATATTCGAAATCCTCTAATTTTATCTATGGAGTGCCATTTGAAAATATAATCACCACTTACCACTACTTTTTCATATTGTTTTTACATAAAGTTTAAAATCCTTTTAAATCCTTGCTTTTCAAATTTGATGGAAGAAAAAAAGGCCAATGATAAATTTTGGAAAAGTGTAGAGCTAATTAGTTTCGTTCTAATTTTCAATGGTCAATGGCTTATATCTCAAAAAACAAGCACACGGACCCTTAATTTTTTTCATTTCCTATCAGGTTATACGTTAAACAGGATTTCGTCTTTGTACACATTCTGGTTGTACTTTGAAAACCATTCATCTTTACATCATACTTATAGTATGCCTTAGAGGATCAGATAAGGACTTAATAAACTTTGTTATTCATGGTTGTATCATGTTTCGTTGTTCTAGTTATCTGATAAACTTGTCATATTTAATAAGGAAATCCGATATAAATCTTGGAACCAACTTCGAGTTATTACATTGTATTCATAAAACGTTCAATAAATATATGGTATTAATCATCTATATATTGAAAAATACCAACATTTAGTCCCGCTAACATGTTTAACCCCGCCACATTATTTATGTATGTGCCTGTCCCAAGTCAGGAGCCTGTAATTCAGTGGTTGTCGTTTGTTTATGTGTTACATATTTGTTTTTCGTTCATTTTTTTTACATAAGGCCGTTAGTTTTCCCGTACGGTGACCTATAGTTGTTAATGTCTGTGTCATTTTGGTTTTTTGTGGATAGTTGTCTCATTGGCAATCATACCACATCTTCTTTTTTATATAAACAATATAAACTTAGTTTTTAAACAAATTAATCAAACGATTAATCCGTATGGTGTGATTCCAAATAAATAGAACATCCACCAGTGCCCACGTGACGTATATATATATGAATATGTACATAACTATAATGCAAGACTCACAATTTTCTCCAAATAGACAAAATGTATGATATTACAAAATAGAAAAAAAGGATTAGTTATTAACTGATGAGAATGAAAAAAAAAAACAGTATAAAAAAGAACCACAAACTACAATAACCAAACAACAATGTATTGGCTATTAAAAATTCGTGATGCATTTTGACATATACAAATGCCAATTACTACAATAACATAGTTGCCCGTATCATGGATCTAATTGAATTACAAATATAGCAATGGTATGATGTCAACCCCTTGTGGACCTTAACACTATAAACACTCACACTTTGTTGTTGTACTTTTGATTATTTTGCCTTCTTTTTTTTCTACAAACAAATAGAGAAACGTCTTAATATGTTATAACAAAATCGCGTAACTATTGTTTATTTTAAAGGATTTAGCATGGTCCATTTTCTGGAACGGGAGCACCTCTTTGTATACCAGCTGTAATGCAACACATGTTTATAAAATAGCTGTGCAAACAAGTACCCATAACGTGACGAAAAGCATTCTTTATGGGTAATTATTTTGCTATTGTATTATGTCTACACTCATATATATTATCGAATAAAAAGCAAATAATGTAAAAATAATTATGTAATTTAAATATGCTTCGCTAGACGAAATGAACTTATTTATGTCGAGAAAGAATTTTAAAAAAGTGTAATTGTTTTTACATTTTAGGATCTACTGTAGGCAGATTGAAATGTCATTTGGAAGAAAAAAATGAAACTTACATGTTGACATCCTATTATCTTCATCAGATTGCCATGTCAACCTGCAAATTGACTTTTTACTTTGAATTCCTATTTAGAGATTTGGCACAACTCGTAACATTAAATAATCAAGGTAATCAAGGCATTAATGCAGACCATGGGGGAAACATACAGGCTATCGTTCCTGAAACCATGCGACATACAACCATACAACAAATAAGACTATGTTTTTTATTATTGTTCGTATTTACATGTCATTCGTATTGAATTACAGGAAGGTAGTTATTATTAAATTGTGATTTTAAACAGGTCGTTGAAAGTTGTTAAATTATATATTTCGAAATTTAAAAAAAATAAGGTTTGAACTCCCTCAGGAAAAGTTGATCGTATATTGAATCAAAATATCAAACGATAATGCAACACACACAGAAACGAACTTTAAAATAACAATTGCTATTTTCCTGACTTAGTGCAGAAAAGTTTAAGAAAAAGTGGTGGGTTGAACCTGGCTTTGTGCCTAGCCAAAACCAGCCGCTTTTATGCCAATGTTAAATATAACACAAAATTGACAACATTTCATGACAAAACAGATATGTGCCAATTATCGTAACCACATTTCTGTCACCATTTCTGATATTGTGATACCATCGAATGAAGTTATCGTGTGTTTTGTTCTTCGTAGTGTGTGCACGAGCTTTAAATCGTTCTAATACCTATTAGAACTAATACATCATAGGGTATGGAAGGGGTATTTCGAATAATCGTTAGTTTTATTTTTGTTTTAAGTTTGTATAAACTTTGTATTTCAATGAATAAGCATGCAAACAAAAATTTAATTTGCGGAAAGTTTGACTTTGAATGTAAATCACGGAAATATCTCATACTTTTAACAAAGACCTGTAGAAATATCAACCTTATTGTCGTCTGCTTAAGATTTAAATGATCATAACATGAAGAAGCTTATTGAACTCTACTGATCGAATTAAAATTTGTAAATCCTGAGGTCAAAGCTATCAATTAAAGACATATTTGTTTTTCTTTCACGCAATTTCAACAGAAATGTATTGATTCTTTGAAATCAAGTACATCAGAACTTCAAACCTAAATATCAGTAAGTACAGGTTGTTAAAAGAAATCAAAATCAGCTGATTAACTGATATTGAGATTTTTTCTAACTTATTTGTCACATAGAAACCATCTATTAATTGTAAAATCTCCTCGAAAGAAATATTTGATCCGATTAACTTAATGTGTCAAACATATAAATACACTCTTACTTTGCTTTAAAGAACCATTACAAAACTTCTCTCGTTTTCATCACTTTACACAGAAATACATTTTTTACGAATATAATATGTAATGCTCCCATGTCTCATGCTTTGCTAGACCTGTCTGACTTATTTCTTACAGACAAGAACATAAAGTTACATTAGAGGCAGACAACAAAGAATATTCAATATTATTTATGAATATGTAGAAATATTTCCAAACATCTTCACAAAAGACCAAAGAACATTGTGTTCTGAATTAACATTTCATACAACTCTTATGTAGTATTAAAATCTCGTGTTTGTAACAAATGTTATTTGCAATCGCATTATATTAATTAACATTTGAAAGGTATATTGGCGAGTTTCAATTTGATCATATTCACATCACGTCTGTTAAATTGAACTTGATACAGAAGAGCATTCAAGTATTTCTGCTTTATATTTTTACTTATACCTCGTATGTGACAAAAGCAGCTAATTCAGTACCATAATTTATCACGAACGAAACGATTACAATTTTGAAAAGCAATATACATACTTCACCTGAATCTGAGATATATATCTTAAAAAAGACGGCACCAGTGTTTAAGGTGGTACCCAACACTTTCACTAAAATTAATTTGGCTCGTTTAATTTTCATAAAATCTTTACATAGTATTTACTTTGACCCTTTAACAAAAATATAAAAAAATGAAAAAATTTGAACCAAGCGTTTTATCAGAAAAATTACACTGGTTATATAGCAGTTTGACAAACACTAATTTTGATCATTGAGAAGCTTTATATTGCCTTCATAACGCAACGTAATTAAAACGTTTAGCTGATATTACAGAGTTATCTCCCTGTAGTGTTAGGTACCACCTTAAGAAGGTCGATGAGACAAAAAGAATCTGATTGAAAAATTCTTAAATAAAATGTATAAAAGAAAAAAGAAAAACGAATAAAATAACATATAATTCTTCTGTTACATTAATCAAACATTTATTATTTTTATTTTAAATTCTGTTTGATAACTTTTGTAGTGATACATTCAGTCATCTTTGATCATCAATTCAAAGATGAATTGATTTATGTCTACCTTTGAACATAACCTAATAGAAAATTAGTCTGCTCCTTACTTCAGAGAAGAAAATAGTAATCAAAAGAAGGTTTACATTTTCGTCAAATAGGAATGACTCTTGATGTTGTTTTGCCTTTGTTTAATTGATAATTTCGAATTCTGACTTATCTTTCATTAGCAAAAACAGTATTAAATAAGGTTAATATATTCTATTTCCTTTAAAGTGTCCAACAGGCATTTATAGGTGGCGATAAGAAGACGGTCAGGATGATGTATTCTAATAATGTATTTCTGCTTTGGTTCATTCCTTAACATAATGATTATTTTGAGGTTAAAACGTACGCAAGAATAAAGCATTTAATTGCATGCAAAGACACAATACTGTTTAAATAGTTCTTAGTTTTTCTGTCTACTTGTAACCAATCGTTGTAAAATATCTTTATTTACGATAGAAGCAAGATTTGCTGGAATACAATTTACCAAAATCAGCGAATACAAATGACTTTGGTAAATCACCAGCTATAAATATAACTTTCAAAAACATAATTGATTAAAAGTAATAGTATGAATTTTACCTACCAAATGTGACATTTGAATGGAGATCATGCGTCTGTCTACCAGAGATCACCCCTAGTGTGGTTTGTGTAGCTCAGTCTTTCTCTGTTCTGTTTTATGTACTATTGTTTGTCAGTTAATATTTTTTCATTTTTAGTTACTACGTTGTAAGTTGTCATTAACATAATGTTTCTCTGGTATCTTTTGACTAACTGTTTAAAAAAAAAGACTTGGTATGAATAAAGATAGAAAAGTATTGTGCATATGTGTAAAAACTGATATTGATCCAAACGTCAAGGAGAAGATTGATGTTCAGGAGAACAATCGAAATTGCAAAACATTGATTCAGGTACCCCAGATTGTTTCCTAGCAACGGATCCGAACTAAATTACATGGTTGATATATCATGTGATTCCGTTTCGTTCTATAAATATAATAGGACCGTTACAATATTGTGATCTCTCTCTCTCTATATATATATATCTTAAATATACTTGTTATATACAAATGTGCATTTTGATCCGTCCAGCATGCGTTGTATCTGATTTTTCTATACATAATTACCAATGTTATTTCCGATCGGTCGGAACTTATGATTTGATTTGAACAAGGACAGTTTATTTGAAGATGTGTGATAACATGGATACGGATGATAGTCGTTAAAATTATTAGTAAATTCATATCACCTGTCAGTGTCACCAAACGAATTTAGAAAAGAACTGAGTGTATGCTATGGGACAAGTAACTTGACATTTCATTGATGAGTTTATTCCAAAACTCCTGTTTATAAATTGACTGGTCTTTAATGAGCGTACTTCTTAAACCCCGACCAGTCAAGTGAAATAAATCTAGTAATAACTTGCCTTTCGTTTCATTTTGTATTTCTTGTTCATTGAAACAAAGACACAGACAAAGTTAGACAGCTGTATTTTAAACGAAAAATACATTTACACGCAAACATGCAATACATGTACTAGTATCGCTATCATGCTAAAACACTGGAATGAATGAGTCAGTTCAATTTTATTTACTTATGATTGTATGTATTAAAAGGTTCAATACATTTTAGTTATGTATCCGGATATAAACTATTTACCTAATGTTTGGTGAATTGATAGGCAGAAGAAAGTGATTTCCATAGATTTATAGTTTTAATTTCTGTTGCACTGACATCAGTATATGATAAGGTTTATGCATTTTAATTATATTGAATACCAATGTCATATCAAATACTACAGGTGTGTGTATTTAGAAACGAAATATCTAATACTCTTAGTGCCAGATTAGAAACTAACTTTTCAAAGTGATGTATTGAAATTCTTCATAATTCTTTTATACCTTTCCAAACCCAATAATTCACTCGGAGGTCAAAACGTTCGAATTATAAAACTGTTAATTGCATGCAAAGATCTATTAGGTGTTTAAATCATGCGTTGATTTCTGCTTTTGACAGTTTTAAGGTGTTGTTTTTAGTAGAACAATGATTTGTTAAGAATATAATTATACAAATCAATATACAGAAATGACTTTTGTTAACTTCTGATCGTTATCACACAAAGCTACTATAATTATAGCTTTAATGGTAAAATTACGCGATAAAAGACATTTGACATTTTTTGAATTATTGCACCTACAGTAATTAGATTGCAGTGTAAACTGAAAGTAGATTACACTGTAAAACTATCTAGATTTAATTATTGTTTATTACCATTTATGTTATAAAGCATTGTGTCAAACACATGTCGCATTGAATTTGTAAAGATACTGGTATTTTATCGAAGACCGAAAACAACTTTTGTTTAGAAGAATAATCTAAACATACAGAAACAATAAAAAATGAATCAACTCCGAATTGATTCCTTGTGCAAGACCCAAGCTTAAAACGACGTTTTGTATGCCTTGTGCTATTCAATTCATGGAGTTCATGAAATTTGGCCAATATATTTTGCGAGTCATCCGTTTCCTTAACATGCTTAATCAATATATTCCAATTGATGGTAACTGAAACTTAAAACAGTTGTGTCACACGTTTTACCGAAATTTATATCCACTTTGTATTAATGACATGCTAGTGCATTTGACATTGAATTTGTGGTCAGGCAATGAATGATCATGTATCACTATCACTTGCAATGCACATTATAATTATTTTCATTTCATGCGTTTATGTTTTCATGAGGTTCAAATATTTGAGAAGTTGATATCAAACGAAAACTGTTTATTTTAAGAAGACGAAAGAGATGCATAAGTTTCTGAAAAAAAAGATCTTTGTTCAAATAGAAAAATAATAAAAATACGAATTGCATGGTAAATTCTAAACGAAAAATCCATGAGCAGATGGCAAAATCAAAGGCTGAAATACATAAAGCGGATAAATAACTACTGTCATTTTTGTCTGACTTTGTACATGCATTTTCTTATATCGAACATGATAGATTCAACCTGTTACTATAACCCGATAAACATATAATTTCTATCACGTATGATTACCTCTGAAATCATATGAGTACATTTTGGTAAATGTTCTAACGTTTCAACGGTCTACGTTCATGCGATAGAACCAGGGTTTTTGTACTTCACATGTATTTTCTGAGATTTATGTACAAAAATGGTCTTTATATTGTTTTAAGCATCGTATGATTTCAAGAAAACAGCTTGATGTACATAAAGGCACATGCCAAAACATGGACAAGTATGATGTATGAAATAGCCTTTATCTTTCTGTGATTTTAATTGTAAATGCTTGATTATATTGATTTCACATCATGCTTAAAAGTGAAAATCATTCACAATAACAACGATTATACTTAACTTAGTAATACGGGTAAGTATTTTGACATTTTTCAGATTTAAACTTTTGCAATGTGTATTTCACTGGCGTTATAAGTTTGTTTTGTCACTTACCAAAACTAGATAAATATTTGGACTACTTTGAGTTCACCAATAATTATTTCATACAAAAACGCCTACATTATCAGTTTTCAAATATTGCTGGTCGTCCGTTTGATACTTAATGTTTTTTAATGTTTTTACTTTATCATCGTTCGTAGGTGTTGTTTGTTTTGTCCCTCGCCGAGTTTGTTTATTATGGCACATTTTGATATTTTAATAGACTTCATTTATGTTTTTACTTTTTTGCGTGCTTTTGTTGGCATTTTACATTTGTCTGTTGATTTTTGTCTATAGTTCTTAAATGATAAAGTAATGGGTTTTATATAATATTTTTAAAGTCGCAAATTTGTTCTGTTTTACTCCCCTCTTGGGAAATTAAGAATTTTCTGTTAAATGGATCTGGAGTCCAGATGTTACCGTTTATCTTTGTTAAAGCTAACAGATATGATATACTTTGATGTTTATAAACCTACAGAAAATGTTTTGATAATATAAAATAAAAAATGTCCACATTTAATTAAATTTAATACTTCAATAATTATGATTTTACTTAAGTTAGATATCTCTCTCCGCAGATAAGCTAAGTATATCATTGGAATCAAATTATTTTCAAAATAAAGTAGGTTGTCGTTTAAAAAAAAAAGACGTGATTTCACAAACTGTTGTTGGTTCCTTTAATAAACACCTAGTCTATCAACAGAAATGTTAGCACTGCCTTCGCAATAGTTGCAGGACACACTGTGAACCTATATTTGTCCAAAAGTTGTCCTCTTCTATTTTCAAATTTCAGATTAAAATTATCCTGTCATAAACTGTGACTCTCTTCTACAACTCCAGAAACCAAAAACTGGCCACCATGAGATAGCAAAGAATACTGTCAGTATTGTGAAACACATAAGGCCAACTAAAATTAATTAGCAGATTTTCATCCAAATTTTTGAAAAAAAAATGGGGCGGGTGGGAATATTTTAATTTTTAATTTTTATTTCTTATGAAACCCTCTTGTGACGTGTTCTTCAAATATGCAAGTGTAATAATAAGCTTATATTATGTATATACATATATAAGGAATCGTACATAATATTTCAATCTTAACATAAATAAAAATCATTTTTTTATACAGTTACGTTTTTGTACGAATGTGTTCCACGATTCGTGCTCTTTGGGTATAATTCACAGTTCAAAATTCCTGCCACAAAAACATTTCATCAATAAAAAAATCAACGGTTTTCTAAATCACAGAAATTTGTGTCATGCCGCGATTTGCCATCTTTGACGCAGCGAATTACTTGTTACCAGATTAATTCCCTCCTTGAAATCAATCTCTATTCTCGGTTGATTTTGTCATCATAGAGCTGCAGAATCTTTTTTAATTACTCGAAGTAAAACAAAGACCGAAATTTGAAACAGGAAGTTTGGAAGGAAACCAAATTTTTGACGGTTACCGGAAATGGAGATGAACAAATCCGGAAATTGTAAATTTTTCAAAATAAAAAAAATCGGGGCGGAACGATTTTAGAGGGGCGGGCGGGGATGAAAATCTATCAATAAATTTTAATTGGCCTAATATAGATTGTTTTATTATTATCATATCCTGCGTGTTAACAAGAAAAACCTTAAATCTCAGATCAAAATTTTACTTTAATGGTCTGCCATAGTGATTTTAATGTTTATGTGAGAAATCAGAAAATCGAATAAAATAATACATTGATTTAATTCACTATCTCCGTCTTTTTGGATTTCTAGCAAGCCTTAAATTATTTGTTTGCATGTTTTGAATTGAAAACCCATTGGTGGCATTCGTCTGTTGTCTGCTCCATGGTAGGTTTATTGTATCTTTGACACATTCCCTATTCTCAATGTTATTTGTATTTTATAAATGAATTGTTGAGATTTAAATATCTGCAACGAAATCGTTTCCCCAAATTCGTGTGCACCAGTTAACACAGCAGGTAGTAAATACAAGCACAAAACATCACATGGATAAGGACGGTATAAGTGATAACCTTTTACATTTTTGTAAATAAACACTGATAGTCCATAACATTAAATAATTATAATGTTTAATTTTAAATGTATTAGCGAATTAACAGTATATCAAAAGCAACGTCGAATATTCTCAACTTTATTTGCAAAGTAATGCTGGTTAATTATTCCGATAACTATAAATTATACATTTCCTCTGTATATTACCAATGAGCTTATTAATTATATCACTAATGAAGACTAGGTGTATAGTCCAATAATTTGTATTTGAAGATAATAAAGATAGCAGGAAAACCATTCTTAATACTAGCACGATATATATTCGCTGGTTTAAAGACTGTTATTTTCGTCGGTTTTCGTTTTGATTTGATGCGTCATATTTTTCATCAATCTCTGATATTTAGATTCTAATTCAGTACATATGTATGTCCTTGTATCAAATGGTACATTTTAATCTGATTTTGTTCTGTTTTTAATGTGTGCCTTCATTAAGCTCACAAAGAAAAGTCTTTACTGACCGTTTGGTGTTCCAGAGTTATAGACTATATTAATGCATACGACATATTATTAGTATAGTAATTTAAAACCCATGTTATAATGATATAAATTATAATTATGTGTCGTTTAGCTGTTGTTACATAGCAAGTTATTTTGAATTTAAATATTTTGGCCGATAGCGGAGTCAAATTGCATTGCTAATGACTTTGAGCAGTTTTTCAGACAAAGTGATTGGTTATATTTAGACCAATGTTTATACTGCCTTTATTATCGATACATAAGAGCTAATTCTGTTGAGCTTAATATATATTAAGACATGTTTATAGTTAAACCAGTGGTGTTCAATCACTTATGTTTGTCCCTTGACGATTTGGTTAATTATGACATCTTTTGATTTTGAATTAGACTGTAAGTATGTGATTGCCATTGGCTTGGCTTGTCGCAATTTTTCATTTTTTTCTGTTGACTTTTTGTCAAGTTCTTTCATGATAATGTAGTGGTTTTTCAAATTTTCCGATGTCGCCATTTTGTTCTCGTTATTGTTACTTCACTCATGGGATATATGTTTATGATATCCAAATGTCTGGATTTTAATCCGTTAATTTAGCAGTTATCTCGGTTAAGACTGACACATAAGATACATTATGATTTTTATTAACCATTAGAGAGTATTTTGATAATTTGGAACTATAAATGTCCACATTTGATTATATATAGTACTTGAGTGTATGTTTCTTTACTTAAGGGAGATACATACTCATCTGCAAAATTGCAAAATAATGAATGTTGTCGTTGTAGGAATAAGACGTGATTTCACAGATTGTTAGTCTCTTAAATGACAATCAATTAGATTGTTTAATGTAATTGTATCGACATATATTTTGATACTTCTTTGGTAACAGTTTCAGGACAAACGTTGGTGCTCTATTTATAAATAACAATTTTGTCCGCTCTCAATTTAAAATTCAGGATTGAAATTGTCCTGTCGGTCGTTTTCTGACAACTCATATGGGATTTTTTTATGAGCCTTGAATTTAAAAATCCATAAAAGTTGAGTGAAAGTATTGTGATTTTTTTAGCACTATTTAAAAGATATTTAAAAAAAAAATGGGTTAACGTCAAAATGACATGGATGCCTATGAAATTGATATCATGCATACTTTTGTCTAAAACACATGGGAAATTATATCTTACAAATTGTAAATTGAAAATTACCTTTGTAAATTATTGCTGATCCACTTCTTAAGTGTTTTCCAGGCTGAAACTTTTATGCTGGTTTCTGATTATCTGTGAATGCATGAAAGATAGAAAAAAAAACCCAGAATCTGATTGGAATTATTTTGAAAAAAACGATAAAAACTAAAACGATCAGAAAAGCATATAATTCTACTGTTACATCAATTAATCAAACATTTCTCTTTAAAATTTTGTTTTATAATTTTTGAAGTGAATAAAGGATGTTTAATTCGAAGATAAGTTGTTTAAAATGTTCGACTAAACATCTTTCTAAAGTATTGACTACTATTCTTTCTACAGTTAAAGATGGGCTTCAAAAATATTGTGAGGAAATATATTCTACCAGTGGTGTTAACCAGATGTGGATTCTCAAAAATTCGAAAGATCTACTGCTTAACCTTCGATCACAATCTTTGCAATTTTGCAGCAACATAAAAACTTTTGATTTTTCTACGCTATATACTACTATTCCCCATGCTCAGTTGAAAGATCGACTTCACCAACTCATAAAACAGAGCTTTTTCTATAAAAATGGGAATCGTAGATACAAATTTCTTGTTTTGGGATACAATACTTCATATTTTGTGAAGAATCACACTGAATCTTCCAGAAAATATACTGAAGATGATATTATTAAAATGCTGGACTTTTTGATCGACAATATATTTGTTGAGTTTGGAGGATTTATATTTCAACAGACAGTCGGTATTCCAATGGGTACTAATTGTGCACCCCTGCTGGCTGATTTGTTTTTGTATTCGTATGAAGCAGAATTTTTTCAGAACCTTCTAAAAGACAAAAAGAAAAAGCACCTTGCGAAATTCTTTAATTTTACTTTTCGATATATTGATGATGTTTTATCGTTGAACAACCCATACTTCAGCCAATACTTACATCTCATATATCCCAGTGAACTTGAAATTAAGGATACTACTGATACTAGAAGGACTGCTTCATACCTTGATCTTTTCCTCAATATTGACGTAGATGGACGACTTCACACAAAAATCTATGATAAACGGGACGATTTCAACTTCCCAATTATCAATTTCCCATTTCTCAGCAGTAACATACCCTCTGCCCCTTCGTATGGTGTTTACATATCACAATTGATACGTTATTCACGTGCTTGTTCACACTATACGGACTTCATATACAGGAGTGTGCTCCTTACGCAGAAACTGCTCCAACAAAGTTATGAGGAGGACAGATTAAAATTGACACTCCGTAAATTTTATGGACACCATCACGAATTGGTTGATCCATATAATGTCTCTTTAACCAAACTAGCTAAGGACATTTTTACCACATGGTAGATTGTGGTTTGTCATTATGTCGTCTAATCTTTTAATTACCAAACGTGACTTATTCCCGATTGTGACCGTTTTGCTGAATGTGAATTCGCATTACTATAAGACGTGTTTCTGTACTTGTTTATCCCAAATTCATGTATTTAGTTTACATGTTTAATGTTATATTTGTAATTCTCATCAGATTTTGTCAAATGTGTTGACGTCTTCTTATTATATATTTAGGTATGACGTATAGAAAAATTAACCACCTCCTCTTTATTAATTATATTAAATTTTGTACGATTATTTACGTTTGAAGTTGGATTCATAACAAACTGGACATATATATATTACAGTTAATTGCTATTAATAAGTATTGCAATATGCATTTTGTTTAAATGAATTATCAGTATTTAGTTCTAAATCAATCCTAATTCTATCTCATTTTTGAATGATAGTTTTTCATATGTGACGTCATGCTGTTTCTAAATTTCATAAATTCAAATGTGGCATAACGTTTCTGCCTTTTCGCCATCGTATGTGACGTCACAATTTTTTTAATTACGTTGACGCTTGGACTGATTCGGATGTGTGTCTATTTTGTGATAAACTTGGGTTTAGTTTTCTGTAATTAGTTAATATTTCAGTTTCATTATGTATTTCTCTTTCATATTCATTTGTTAACATTTACTGTTTGCAATAGCATTAAGTATTCTATATAATAAGGATGTTCTTATCCCGTGCATAAAAACAATGCCGTATTTGTCAAAACCTTTTCAACTTTTAATCTTCAGTGCTGTACAACTTTGTACCTTTTTCACGTTCGATCTTTTATATCTAGGCGTTATGTATTCAGGTTTAGTTTTCTGTAATTAGTTAATACTTTAGTTTCTTTGTGTATATCTCTTTCATATTCATTTGATAAAATTTACTGTTTGCAATAGCATGAATTGTTCTATATAATAAGAATGTTCTTATCCCGGGCATAAAAACAATGCCGTATTTTGCGAAACCTTTTCAACTTTTGATCTTCAGTGCTGTACAACTTTGTACTTTTTTCACTTTCGATCTTTTATATCTGGGCGTCACTGGTGAGTCTTGTGTGGGCAAGGCGCGTTTTTTGGCGTATTGAATTTTAAACCTGATGCTTTTTGTTATCTATTAATCATGTTTTTCTGTGTCTAATATGTTCTCCTATTTATTTGTATTGTAGTCCTGTAATATTATGTTGTCATTTCAATGTTATATTTAACTTTGCCATTAAAGTGCGAGGTTTGGCATGCCTTAAAACCAGGTTCAACCCACCACTTTTATTCCCCTTTAAAAGTGTCCTGTACCAAGTCAGGAAGATGGTCATTGTTATATATTGTTCGTTTCTCTTTGTGTTGCATTTTAACGTTGAGTCGTTTGTGTTTTCTCTTATTTTTGAGATATTGAGATAAGACGTGGCACGGTACTTGTCTATCCCAAATTCATGTATTTGGTTTTCATGTTACATTTGTTATTCTCGTGGTGTTTTGTCTGATGATTGGTCTGTTTCTGTGTGTGTTGCGTTTCGATGTTGTGTCGTTGTTCTCCTCTTATATTTAATGCGTTTCGCTCGGTTTTGGTTTGTTACCCCGATTTTGTTTTTTGTCCATGGATTTATGAGTTTTGAACAGCGGTATACTACTGTTGCCTTTATTTAATGGCTACAAACTTAATTGAAAATTATTCTGATCCTTACTTCAGAGAAAAAAATGTGTAATGCAAAGAAGGTTTATATTTTCGTCAAATAAAAATGAATCTTGTCGTTTTTGCCTTTTTTTAATTGATGATTGCCATGAATTTTGAATTTTGATTTATCGTTCATTAGCAATGACAGTATTCAATAAGGTTAATTAAAATATTCTATTTCTATTAAAGTGTCATATAAGGAATATACGGGTTGCTACAAAAATCACGTTGATAACTTCATAGCCAGATTAAGATAAACAAAGTCAGAATAATGTATTATAGTTATCAATTACTGCTTTTGTTCATTCCTGAACATAATGATTGATTTGAGGTTAAAATGTACTCATATATAAAGCGGTTGATTTCATGCAAAGATTCAATAATGTTTAAATCATGGTTTTCTGTCTACTTGTAATCGCTGAGCATACATTTTACCTAAATAGTTGAATAGAAATGATATTTGTTCATTTCCAGTTAAAAAATTACAAAAGCAATTTAATTGGTAGTTATAATTCAAAAGGTGACATATTAATAAAAATTCTGCGTTCCCTTTCAGAACCCCTGAGATTACCCATAGTTTGGGTTGTGTAGCTCAGTGTTTAGTTTTCTACACAAAGGTATGTTATACTTTGGGTACTATTGTTTCATGTGTCTGCTATTCTTTTTTCAGTGTCAGCCATTACGTTGCCAGGTGTCTTTCGACATAAACATTGAATGTTCCTCTGGTATCTTCGCCTCACTGTTTTAAACAGTCTTGTCATAATTGAATAAAAAAAGTAATGTGCATGTGTGTAAAAACTGGTATTCAACCAAAAGTCAAGGATAAGAAAAGTGTTCAGGAGAACAATTTGATGTTGAAAAACAAAGATTAAGTTACCCTAAATTGTTTCCTAGCAACGGATCCAAACTTAAATACATGATTGATATACCATGTGATATCCTTTAATAATTTATTGCTTATATTAAATATAGATTTTGTTTATGTTATACTTATTTGTTCAATTGATGAGCATCATAACTTGTAATGTAAAGACAAAATAGTTCGTACAAAAATATGTATTATAAGCTAAATAATTGACAGTAATTTGTGTCAACATCGATACAATTTATCAACTGTATTTTGAAATGAACATTTAACTGATTTTTGTTATTTGTCAAACATATAAACAAAAATTCATATGCTTGACTTTAAAAACGGAAACGTTCAAAGTGCAAATATATTGTATCAATACCGATGCAGTGGCAATATCTTTATTTTTGTAACCTATATTAAAAATATTTAAAAATAGAAAATCATTACTATTACCCAATTAAGACATACGAATTCAACAATTTGATATACTGCATAGCTTTTCAAGGATATAATGTAACCTTGACAAACTCGAAATTGCCTCTGTCAAATATATACCAAAGACATAAAACATATAGTTATTCTTTCGTACTAACCGAAAATTTATTATTTCGTTTCATATTCTCTCTGATATTTAATGATAATATAGCTATAACGTCATAAATTTTTAATATACAATTCCAATATAAATCAATTTTTTGTCTACTTTTGCAATTAACCTAGTAAATAGGTATGATTCTCGCTTCAAAATACCAAAGTAAAATCAAAATCCAAAGAAGGTTCAGGTATCATTCAAATAGAAATGAATAATGTTTAATGGATGAATTCCATAGATTTATAGTTTTAATTTATTTTGTACTAACATCAGTATATAATAAGGTTAATTCACAATATTTATATTCAATATCAACATCCTATTGAATATTACAGTTGTGTGAGTCTAGAAAATAAATATATAATACTGTTATTTTCAGATTAGACTCTAACTATCCAAAGTTGATGTATCGTAATTCTGTATATTACTTTTTTACCTTTCCGAATCCAATAATTCACTTCGGTTATATCGTACGGAATATAAAACGGATAATTGGAAGCAAAGATCTATTATGTGTATAAATCATGCTTTGAGTTCTGCTTTTGACAGTAGTAAAGGATTTTTGTGGGTAGAACGATGATTTATTAAGAATATAATTTCAAAACACAATACATAGAAATGACTTTTGTGAACTACTGATCGTTATCAAACAAAGCTGCTTAAATGGTATTTTGACTGGAACATTTGATATTTTCTTAATGTGTAAGACACATTAACAAAGAATCAAATACTTGACTTTAAAAAAAAAAAAATTTCAAACTGCAGAAATAGTGTATCAATATCGATGCAGTGTCAAATATCTTTTTTTTGTAATATATATATTTAAAAAATATTAAAAACTATAAAATCATTCATAATTAACCAATTAAGAAAATCGATTCCATAATTTTTATTTACTGCATGGCCTTTCAATGATGGGATGTAACCTCGGCAAACTAGAAAGAGCCTTTGTAAAAAATATATCAAAAATATAACAAGTAAATAAGATTGATATATAATAATTTCGGATTAACAAAACAATTTTAATTTCATTTCATATTCTCTTTGATATCTGATTATAATATAGCTATATTTCAGACATTTGTGATGTTTAATTCCAATATAAAGTAATCGTTGTCTGCTTCGCAATGAACCTAATATAATTTAAGTCTGATCCTCATTACAGAAGAGTAAAATATCAGTTCAAAGAAGGTTTAGGACTCCTTAAAATAGAAATGAATTAGGTTTAATAGAAAATTGCCATATATTTATAGTTTTAATTCATTTTGCACTATCATCAGTTTATATAATAAGGTTAATGCATTCTATTTATATTAAATATCAATGTACTATTAAGTACTACAAAAGTGTGTGTCTAGAAAATACATCTGTAATTCTCTTATTGCCAGATTAGAAACTAACCATTCAACGCGATGTATCGTAATTCCGCATATTACTTTTATACCTTCCCGAACCTATTAATTCACTTGGAGGGTAAAACGTTCGAAATATAAAACGGTTAATTGCATGCAAAGGTCTATTAGGTGTTTAAGTCATGCTTTGATTTCTACTTTTGACAGGTTTAATGGATTTTTTGGGGGTAGAAACTAGATTTGTTAAGAATATAATTGTACAGGTCAATACTTAAAAATGACTTTTGTAAACTACTGATCGTAAATCACACAAAGATGCTATAATTATACCTTAATGGTTAAATAACGCGAAAAAGATTAAGGAAGAAAAATTTAAAATACGTCAAACGAAAATAAATTACAACTTTCATATTTCTAACTTGGTACAGGCATTTATCTTATGTCGAACATGATGGATTAAACCTGTTTTTATAATTAGATATATACGTCTCTTTTCATTGACAATAAGTTTTGATAAATGTTCTTACCTTTTACACATTTCGATAAATCACTATTGATCCTAAATTACAATATTATACAAATATAAATTTATACTTGAATTTCATATCTATTTACAACATTTAATCATTCAAACAACTTTTACGCTACTTAAGATTCTAGATTTTACATATTTCTGCTCGTCGATTGGTTTGGTTTAAGAACTTTTTGAAGGATGAATGTATGTATTCACTTTTAAATGTCAAGCAAAGGTTAGCTTGTTACAAAAAAACAGTATATGATATTATTGTTTATCGTATCTTGTGCTTACACGAACAAGACAATACACGACATGCTATGTGACAATACAGTCTAGTTACAAATATTGGTGATCTGAAGAGCTGTTACAAAACAATTTCACGAACATTTAACGCATAGCCTAATGAGTAAGATAATTTATCAGAAGTACTTAAAACAAATAATTAATTGGCAATAATATTATGAAAAAGCAACAAACATAAAAGTATCCTCACATTGATACAGAATTGCAGGAAGCTCTGATTCCAAGTTCTATAGAAAAATACCTTGAAAACGTTAACTAACAAATCAACATACTGAGATAAAGAGAAAAGACAGACTCTACTCCTTCAATGCGCGGTAAACACGAGAATGAAACACAATCTACCAATAATCTAGACAACAAATTTAATATTGAAATAATTTAAAACTTTTTGTGTTGATAGTTTAGTCTTTAATTGTTTCCTTTTGCATTATGTTTTCCAAACCTATGTATGATGCAACATAAATTATAATTTGTCAGTAAGTAAATGGTAAGAGAGTTGTTTTATTCTATACTTTAATGGCTGCAACTAATATAAAGAGGTCAGTTCTCCTAAAATTTTATTTTGTAATTTCTTTTTAATGATGATCTAATGGTTGTCTTTATTGTATTTTTGAACGTTGAAATTCAGTCTTGTTATTTTTACGTTCCACATAAACAGAGTTTTAATCTGGTTCTTGTGTCAAAAAGTCAAGATTGCAATTTGTTTAATTTGTTTTAATGTCGATAAATGCTGACAGAAATAATATGTTTTATCTTTCAATTTTACAACAGATAATTGTTTGATTCAAAAGAAACAATTATAGTCATTATTGGACTGTATGTTATATAACAATGAATATCTTTTCTGCATATAAGCGGATGATTAGGATTTCTCTATCATCTAAATAACAATTAAATCATGTCTAAAGCCGTAAAATTATGAGTTGTTTCGTTTAGAAAAAAAAAAAAAAAAAAAAAAAAAAAAAAAAACACGTCATCGTGACACAAATTGCCACTCTTCTACTCGCATATTATCCTGGTACCTTTGATAACTATTTACACCACTGGGTCGATGCCACTGCTGGTGGACGTTTCGTCCCCGAGGGTATCACCAGCCCAGTAGTCAACACTTCGGTGTTGACATGAATATCAATAATGTGGTCATTTTTATAAATTTCCTGTTTACAAAACTTTGAATTTATTTTGATATGAGCGTCACTGATGAGTCTTATGAAGACGAAACGCGCGTCTGGCGTACTAAATTATAATTCTGGTACCTTTGATAACTATTTACAAAACTTGTAAACTCTGAAGTTTCAAATTTATAAATACCCCTTCAAATATGTCCTGTAAAAGGATGGTGACTCTTTTGCTTATTCGGTTTAATCCACCAACATACACTGGCTACCATGAGGCAGCAACTATTTCTGAAACTATCAAGAAACACTCAATATAATTAGTTCAATAAATAAACGTGATGTCGTGGTCACAAGCTTAGCTTTATAGGAAAACCGTTGATACTTTTTGTGGAATTTTCGTTTCTCAAGTACAAAACTTACTGACTGCAATAGGTAAATGAATGACTACAAATGCAATAAATAAGTTTTTATTTAGTTAAGTTCATCAATCAGGAATTTTTACAGAACCTACCAAGCTAAACCTAACGTTACAATCTACCGAGGTTAACTGAATGTCAACAGAATGTACAGAATCTGAAATTGAAGTGCATTTATCAAAAAATTGTTTTTTTTTATACTAAACTTCAGGTTTTGATCTCAAAGGAGTGCATTCAATTGCACCCGAATATTTTTATTAGACTTGTGTTTTTTTGTGATTAGTGTATGTACAAAAATTGGTCTGTTTATTTCTTTTAGCATCGGATAATTGCCAGAACACAGCCTGTTTTATATAAAGGCACGACACAACACATGTACAAGTATGATGTATGAAATAGCGTTTATTGATATTTCACAGTGATTTTGATACTAAATGTTTTATTAAAATGCTATAACATCATGTTTACAAGTGAATACAAATTTATAATACATGTAGCATCAATACTTCTGTACTTAGTAATGCTGTTTAATTATTCTGACATTTTGTCAGAATTATATTTTTGTTATGTTTATTTCAATGGCGTTATCAGTTTGTTTTGACTAACACTTACCAATACTACATATATACTTGACTTGCTGTTGGTTCCCCAATAACGAATATTCCAAGAAACGACGTCAGTATTAATTCGCAAATATTGTTGGTCGTCCGTTTGATACACAATTATTGTTCATGTTTTTATTTTTTATTCGTACGTCTGGTTTTTTTAAAGGGTGGACTGGGTTTTTTTTCGTCGATTAGGTTTATCATGGAACATTTTGATTTTGTAATAGATTTTGTTTTATGTCTTCATCTTTTTGGGTGCTTTGTTGGAAATTTATATTTGTTTTGATTTTTTCTATAGTTCTTAAATGATAATGTAATGAGTTTTATATTATATTTTTGAAGTCGCCAATTTGTTCTGGTAGGTTTTTCTTACCTCTTGGGATATGAAGAATGTTCTGTTAAATGGATCTGGAATCAATATTTATCAATTAATATTTGTTAAAGTAACAGATATGATATACTAGGATTTTTATTTACCAACATAGAATGTTTTGATAGGATAGTAATGATAACTGTCCACATTTGATTAAATATCTGCAGTGTATAAAAGTTTATCTAAGTTGATAATATCTTTCCGGAGACAAGCTGATTATATCATTGGAGTCAAATCATTTGTAAAGTAGGTTGTCGTTTATAAAAAAACGCGGTTTCACAAATTGTTATGAGTTCCTTTAATAAAAAAATAGTTTGTAAAGTATCAGTTTATCAACATATTTTTTTCTGCACTGCTAAGCAAAATTGCAGGATACTCTTCGGACCTCTATATTTTCAAAAGTTGTCCTGTACTAATTTTAAATGCCAGATTAAAACAATCATGACTCGAACTGTGGCTCTCTTCCGCAACCTCAGCAATAAAAACTGGCCGCCATGAGATAGCATAGAATACTATCAGTATTGTGAAACACATAAAATAAATATTCCAATTATTATCATATCATGCGTGTTAATGTGATAAATCAGAAAATTAAATGGAATAATACATTGACTAATTTCACTTTTTTCGTCAGTTTGGATTTCGTGCGATCCGTACCTCGTTTGTTTACATGTTTTGTATTTTTAAATGAAATTTGGTGATTATGTCGAACGCATCAATCCATCAAGCTAGATATAAAGAATACAATTGATACAAGTCGGCCTCTTATATTAACTTACTCCTATAAATTGACAACGAGGTCCGGTTGAAAAACAAATTTACGACAAAAGAGATGATTTCAGATTTCCAATTGTGAACTTTCCATTTCCAAATGGCAACATCCCAGCAGCACCTGCATACGGGTTATATATCTCCCAATTGTTACGATATTCCCTTGCTTGTATTTCCTATCATAATTTTCTTGATAGAGGGTTGCTGCTCACAATAAAGCTATTAAACCAAGAGTTCCAAATGGTGAAGTTGAAGTTATCCCTTCGTAAATTTTACGGACTCGATCGCAAGTTGGTTGACCGTTATGGAATAACCGTTTCACAAATGATATCAGATATTTTCCTCATGTCATAACTACAATACCCTTTCCTTACATAAATGTGACATACCGAATTAGACTATTTACCGGATTTTTTTATAACATAAACAACACGATGAGTGTCACATGTCGAGCAGTATCTGCTTACCCTTCCGGGGCACCTGATATAACCCCTTATTTTTGGTGGAGTTTGTGTTGCTTATTCTGTAGCTTTCTATGTTGTGTCATGTGATCTATTGTCTGTATGTTTGTCCTTTTTCATTTTTAGCCAGACATTGTCAGTTTATTTTCGATTTATGAGTTTGACTGTCCCTCGTGTATATTTCGTCCGTCTTTTAGCACAGTGTGGATTAAATACCAGAACAACACTTCACATGGCTTAGGACGGTATACACCGACTAACTAAACATTTTTATAAATGAGCATTGTTAGCAAAGACCATTAGATAATTTTAATGCTTTACCTTAAATGTATTACCGAATTAACAATATACATATAGAAAAGCAACGTCAATTACTCTCAACATAATTTGCCAAGTAATGCCGGTTAATTATTCTAATCATTGTAATTTATACATTTCCTATATTAATGGTCAGGGATTTAATTTTTTTTATGTCGCTAATGAATATTATCCAATAGTAGCACGATATATTCCGAGGTTATTTTGTTTTTATGCTGCATACTTTTCATATATCTCTGATATTTAGATCCTTATTTGGTAAATGTGTATTTCCTAGTATCAAATGGTACATTTTAATCTGATTTCAATTTTCAAAATTTTTACTGACCCCTTGGTGTTCCATAGCACTGCATTCGTCGATAAGGTACAGCTGTGGACTTTATAAATGCATACGATATATTATATTATAGTAGTTTTAATCTCATGTTATGATGATATAAGTTATGATAATGTATATGTAAGCTCTTATTACATAGCAGGTTGTTTTTAATTAAAATATTTTGGCCGATAGCGGAGTCACATTGTATTGTTAATGACTATGAACAAGTTTTCAGACAAAGTGATTGGATATATTTAAATCAGTGCTGATACTGTCTTTATTATCTATATATAAGAGCTAATGATTTTGTATTAGAATGTAAATATGTTTTTGCCGTATTGGCTTGGCCTGTCGCAATTTTACATTTCTCTGTTGACTTTTTCTTAAAGTCTATAATGACAATGTAGTGGTTTTCCAAATTGTTTTCCGATGTCGTCAATTTGTGTTGGTTATTGTTACTTCACTCTTGGGGTACAAGTAAATGGTGTCCAAATATCTAGACTTTAATCCGTTAATTTAGCATTGATATCGGCTAAGACTGACACATGAAATATATTATGATTTTTATTAACCAACAGAGAGTATTTTGATAATATGAAACAATAAATGTTTCCTTCAGTTTTAGTTTGTTACCCCGATTTTGTTTTTTGTCCATAGATTTATGAGTTTTGAACAGCGGTATACTACTGTCGCCTTTAAATGTCTACATTTGATTGTGTATAGTACTTTAGTGAATATTACTTTACTTAAGTTAGATACATAATCGTCTGCAAGGTTACAAACTATGAATGTTGACTTTTTAGCTAGAAGACGTCATTTCACAGATGTGTTGTCGCTTAAATGACATTCAACTAGGTTGCATAAAATCATTGTATCGACATATGTTTTGATACTTCTTTGGTAACAGTTTCAGGACAAACCTTGGTGCTATATTTATGAATTTCCAGTTTGTCTACTCTTAATTTCAAATTCCGGATTGAAATCAAATTTAATTTGCCAAATCAAAGCTTGATGTATAAAACAACACATGCTAATTACGGTGTATGCACTTCCTTGTTCCTTTTGTTCCTTTGTTTTCCCCTTATAGTTGATGTGTTTCCCTCGGTCTTGGTTTGTAACCAGGATTTGTTTTCTCTTAAGCTGTAAATGACTGTATTTTTATATAAAAAAGAAGATGTGGTATGATTGCCAATGAGACAACTATCGACAAAAGAATTACATGGATATTGTGTGAAAACATATTGATCCACCATCCCGATTTTGATTCTTTAATTTAGCAGTAATCTCGGTTGATGTAGTATGATGCTCATTAACCAACAGATACTGTTTTGGTTATATATAACAATAACTGTTCACGTATATAGTACTTCAGTGTATATTAATTTACCCAAGATAAATTTATATCTTATCATAGATAACATTGATAGTTTTTTACTCTAATTTCTGCATTATCAGAATTACCATTTAGTATGAAGGTCTTTTATCGGGTAATCATGTCACCACATGGTGTTTATACGACAAGAATAACTTAAAATATGCATTTGACAAATATTTGGTTAATATATGACAATGCCCAAACGGCTTAATTAGAAGGCGAAATAAAACTCCCGTATCAAGATGTAAACTTTAGTCATCACTGTCAAGTTAAATCACATTGTTTCAGCATAGGAAGAAATGAAATTAATTGTTTAATACTATTATATATTATTGTTAGTAGTTATCATGTTTAACAATTCATAGGAGGTATAAACCCGAATCGTCACTGACTAGGATTGTCAGTTTTCCTATCAAATGTGAGTGATTCACTCCGTCTTCTTTAACAAAATATAATCAAACAAAAACAGACCACCACCAAACAGCACAATAGTTTTGAGTAAACACCAATCAATCAGTACGAGATATTTAATTGTGTGTGACATTATTGTATGACATTATTAAAATTTTCACAAACATTTAAATGAATTTTACTTTCTTTCTAAATAAAACTTGTTTTCTGGATACGATTTTTTTTCAGTTTTATCTCGTATAATTATGGGTCAGATCCGTTTTCTTGTTTTAGTACTTTAACATGAAAAACCGAGTAAACATGGCAAAGGATTGTTCTGGATGAATCTTTAAGACTGACAATGGTCTAGAAAACCACCTAATTGACAAAAATCATCAATTAGTATTAAATGATGATAACCCAAATGCATCTTAATTGGAATTAATCATGACATAGGTCATCACCTGAAGGCGTTGAACAGTTTTCATTGAAACTTGGTATATTTTATGTCGATTCTTTTAAAGTATGATATTTAGTTCACATACAATTTTATATGAGTCAAGAGATCATATAGATTTTTTGGAACTGAAAACAACCTATCCACACCAATTATTTTATAATTTAGTACATAACAAATGTATTGAACATAATAAAGTTTACCAAACATGCTATTAATAAGATGATTGTGGAGTTGATGAAACCAAAATATAACACATATATATATAAATGATAAATGTCATCATACACATATGATTTGTAGCGATAGTAATAATTAATAGATCGCAAATTCTTACTTTGTGGACAGAAATTTGAAAATGCAATTTTAAGGAAAGATAAACTGAATAAATGCAATGAAAATAACTAATTTTAAATGTCAATCAATACGAACACAGTACATCAATTGTTATCTTGTTATCTTGTTTTCTGTGAATCTTGTGTACATGAATTTTGTTCACTCAAAGGAAAAGATAAAATAATCAAGAGAATCAAGAAAATAATATCTTAATTCGCTATATCATGCAACATGTCAGATTTATACCTTTGTTATATTCATTTTAATGGCGTTGTAAATTTGTTTTATCGCATATTAATACTATGTAAATAATTGAAGTATTTCTAGTTCAAACAATTGAATTAATTCCTGGAAAATAATATTTATTATTAGTTTGACAATGTCGTCCGTTTGATACTTAAGGACTATAATTGTGTTTTCATTGTTCGCCGAATTACGTTTTGTTTGATTATTTTCTGTTTGTCCTTCCACAATTTGGTTAATGATTTACCATCATGATTTTTTAATGTGTGTGCAATTATGATTTTATTGCAAAGTTTCATTCCCTGTTGATTTGTTTTAAAAATCTTCAATGGTAGTGCAATGGGGTTTCCATATTAAATTTCTGATGTTTGCAATTTGTTCTAAGTTATTGTTACTACCCTCTTAGGATATGACAAATGTACTGTAGATCGATATCAGGTGTCCATATAACCGTTAATTTAACATTGATCTCGGTTAAGGATGATGCATAAGATATATGATTATTTTTTATTAACCAATAGAAAATGTTTTAATTATATAGAACAATAACTGTCGACATTTAATTAAAAACATAGTACTTCATTATATATTATCTTACTAAAGATAAATATGTCTCCGCAAATAAGCTGAATTAATGTTGAAATTAAATCATGTGCAAAAATAAAGAGTGTTGGCATTTAAAAAATAAACCTGATTTCATAAGTTATGTGTTGTCCACGAAACGTTCACCAGCAGTGGCATCGAACTAGTGGTGTAAATAATTATTAAAGGCATCATGCTTATAAGTTTATACGCCAGACGGGCCTTTCGTCTACATAAAGCTCACTAGTAAAGCAATGGAAACAGGTTATCGTCCGGTTTGATTTTTCAATAAACATGATATATCGTTCTAAAAGAAATAACTCCACATAAGTATATAATTTGATAGTATGAAGATAACAGTTATATTTAGTTTTATTGGTTTATATAGATCTTTCTGATATAAGTTGGCGCCAGTTTTGAAAGATTGTTTGGAACTCAAAAATAAGACCTGCATTCAAAATGACATTGTACACAAATAGTTAAGTACATAAATTATGTATTGAACATAATCATGTTTACAATAACCGAATTATTTCAAAGATGCATGTGGTGTTGATAAATATCAAAGTATGAAAATTATATCTACGTTTTGAATACCAACCTACACGTATGCATGTTAGCTAAGTGATAACAGAACGCATATTCTACCACTGTGGGCATTACTTTGAAAAAAAAGTATTTTACTCTAACAGAAAGATAAACTGAATAAGAGCATCGACAATTATAACTCATAACTGAATTCAAAATGCCACTTAACACGAATATATTGTATCGATAGTTGTATTAAAGATAATAAATTTCGAATCTTTTGGGCTTACAATTGTGTTTACTCAAAGGGAAACATAAACTAAACGAGATAATCTATATGAATTATTCATATTTTAATTTGATATGACATGTAACATGTTGCAATAACAATTATCGTGATAATTCAGTCATTTTGTTTTTAATTTATTGTGATTTCTTTCATGTCAGTTTGTTGTTATGTTATGTCCAATTTTTCTTTCACCAACAAATAAATTTTCCTTCCGGAGCACCTGGGATCACCCCCAGTTTTTGGTGGAGTTCGTGTTGTTTATACTATTTTTGTCATTTTCAGCCAGGGCGTTTTCAGTTTATTTTTGATTGATGAGTTTGATTGTCCCTTTCGTATCTTTCGTCCCTCTTTTATTGTTCTATATAATCAAAACATGTTTTTATTGGTAAATAAATATCATAATATATCTTATGTGTCAGTCTTACCGAGATCATTGTTAACTTACCAGTGTTAATTCAGACATTTTGACACCTTATATTCATGTAACAGTGCACTTGTCATATCCCAGTTTGGTGTAACAATAACCAGAACAAAATTGCATTATCAGAAATTTAAAATGGAAAAACCTGTACATTATCCTTCAAGAACTACAAAACAGGCCAACATGTTAAAATCATAATTGCAGACAAATTAAAAAAGCATGATGTTACATCATTAACCAAATTATGGAGGGACAAACCAGAAAATGATAAACAACACGAAACACAGCAAACAACGAAAACACATTAGTATAAAATGGACTATATATATTTGCAACAATTTTATATTTATCAAAACCACATGCATCTTATCAATATTGTTTTGTTTGTAAACTTTATTATGATCAATACATTTGTTTTGTACTAAATTGTAAAATGTCTTTTTTGGTGTGAATAGGGCTTTTTTCAGTTCCAAAAAAACCTATCTGATCTCATAAAAACTTGTGTCAGTATTTGAACGAAAGATCATACTTTAAAAGAATCGACACCGAATATACCAAGTTTCAATGGAAACTTCTCAATGGCTTGAGGTTTTAGTTTTTAACTGAACAAATGTTTTCAACATCATGTTGTTCTCCTGAACAATTCTCTTCTCTTTGACATTTGGTTAAATACCAGTTTTTAACATATGCACAATGCTTTGTTATATATTGTGAAGTCTTGAAACAGTGAGGCGAAAGATACCAGAGAAACATTGAACTTTTATGTCGAAAGAACCTGACAATGTTATGGTTGAAAATAAACTAAACTAAGGGGATCTCATGTGCTCCGAAAGGGAACGCAGAAGTAGGATCTCCATTCATATGTCACATTGTGTAGGTAAAATTATAACAATTGCTATAATCAATTATTTTTTTGTAATTTTCATAGCTGGTGATTTACCAAAGTCATTTCTATTCGACCATTTAGGTAAATTGTATACTCAGCAAGCCACGTATCTATCGTTAATAAAAATCTTTTACAATCATCGATTACAAGTAGACAGAAAACTGAGAATTATTTAAACAGTATTGCGTCTTTGCATACAATTAACTGCTTTATATTTGTGAACGTGTTAACCTCAAAATCAATCATTATGTTCAGGAATGGAAAAAATGCAGTAATGCGTAATTAGAATACATCATTCTGACCCTGTTGTTCATAATCTGGCTATAAATCAAAGTAGTTTTGTTTGTAGCCATTTTCAGATGTTTTAATCTTCATCGTTTATACCTTTTTCTGAAAATTTCAAATCAGATTCTGGTATTTTATCTATCTTGCATGCATTTATTAGATAATCTAGAACCAGCATCAAAGTTTTTCTCTGGAAAACACTTAAGTAGTGGATCAGCAATATTTTACAAAGGAAAGTTTTAATTTGAAATTTGTAAAATATAATTTCCCATGTGTTTGAGAAAAAATTATGTATGATATTAAAATCATAGGCATTCGTCAACCTATTTTTTTAAAAACATATCTTGCTAAAAAATTCACAATACTTTCATTTAAGTTTTATAGATTTTAAATTCAAGGCTCATAAAAAAAATCCCATATGAGTCGTCAGAAAACGACCAACAGGACAATTGGAATCCTGAATTTAAAATTAAGAGTGGATAAAATTGTAATTCATAAATAGGGCACCAAGGTGTGTCTTTAAACTGTTACTAAAGAAGTATCAAAACATATGTCGATGAGGTTCGTTAATCAGTTTCAAAATAAGAAGCTGTTCATTACACTAGTATATATAGATAAGTACAGAGCCAAGTCATATGTTTAAAAGAAACAATCATGTAACGTTTTATCGCGCTCTCGTGATCAAATTCAAAACTTAGTATCAAAGAAAATATTTTTGCTCATGCTTCTTGAATTCAAAATGCTATATATAAACATTATATTTTCAAAGAAAGGGAACACAGATAAAACTCACAAGTTTTAATCCATTAAAATAATTCGAAAATTCTTCCCAGGTATCTGCTAAGTTTCATCTAATGTTCAAAATATGCCGGGTTGTGCCGAATATTAACATAATGTTAAAAATCCGAAACAGAGGTACATGATATAATGTAATTTTTCTAATACGTTATCTTCGGGACTCTATTTGTTAGGAGTTCATGCGATCTTCTTTGAGTTTTCGTATTTGTGTTACAATTTCTTATTGATTTCCTGAGATTTCAATTCTGTAAATATGTACAAATTTATGTTGGTTAATTATTCTGACGTTTGTCTGATTTATACCTTTGTTATTTTAATGACGTTTTAAGTAAATAATTAACATGATTAAAGTGCTTCTAGTTTAAACAATTAGACTAATTTTTGAAAAATCTTGTTTATTCTTAGTTTGCTAATATTGCTGGTCGTCCGTTTTATACCAAAGGACTATTATGAAATCGACGTTCGCCGTGTTTCGTTTTGTTTTAATATTTTCTGTCTTGTCCCTAGACGATTTGGTTAATTGTTTAACATTTTGATTTAGTAGTTTTACTTGCAATTATGATTTTTACATATTGGCGTGCTTGATGCAATTTTCAATTTCTCTGTTGATTTGTTTTAAAGTTCTTTAATGATAATGTAATGGTTTTCCAATATTAAATTATACTTATGGTTATTGGTACTTCCCTCTTGGGGTATGACAAATGTGGTATTAACAAATAGAGGGTGTCCAAATGTCTGAATTCTATTCCGTTAATCTAGCAATGATCTCAATTATGGCTGACATATAAGATATATTATGATTTTTATTAACCAACAGAGAGTACTAGGATTATTGAAAGAATAAAAGTTCACACATGATTATATATAGTACTTCAGTGTATATTATTTTACCAAAGTTAAAATTTATCATATGCAAATTTGCAAAGTTATGAATGTTACTGTCTTAAAGAAAAAAACCGTGATTTAACAGATTTTGGTCACTTTATTGACATTTACCTAGATTGTATCTCAATATGATTTGATACTTCAATAGTTACAGTTTAAGGGCACACCTTGGCGCTCCATTTATAAATTACAATTTTATCAACTCTGAATTTGAAATTCTTGATTGAAATGATCGTGTCAGTCGTTTTCTGACTCACTGATGGGTAATTTTGGTATCTATTTGTTTGGGATTTGATCCTAAAAATGTACATTTTAATTCGATGTTGTCCTGCTTTTTTAATTGTTGGCGTACATTAAGCTCTTTCATAACACTTTTAGCTGAACTTTTGCTGATTCACAATACTACATGTATACTCGAATTTCGGTGTAGAGTTGTAGACTTATAAGAATGCACACGACATATAATGTATTTATTAACTTTATTTTCAGTTAAAAAGTAATCAGTTATGGATTGAATGTTGTTAATAAAATTGCTGGGTTTTAATAATGTGATCATTTTTATAAATTTCCTGATACAAAACTTTGAATTTTTCGAAAAACTAAGGATTTTCTTGTCCCAGGAATAGATTACCTTAGCCGTATTTGGCACTACTTTTTGGAATTTTGGATCCTCTATGCTCTTCAACTTTGTATTATTTGGCTTTATAACTATTTTGATATGAGCGTCACTGATGAGTCTTATGTAGACGAAACGCGCGTCCGGCGTACTAAATTATAATCCTGGTACTTTTGATAACTATTTTATCTATATCAGTACATATGTTGTCTTCAGTATACATATAAAAGAATGTTTTTTCTTCCAAACATTCGATAGACCTTAATTTACCAACAGGTAAGTTTACTATTATAATGATAACACAACATGTGATTATCAGAAAAATAGAAAAATGCTTGTATTTGCCGCCTGTGTTGCCCCTTATTTCTGCATGTATGGGGCGATAACATTCCATACCCTATTCTAGCCTCCTCTTGGTGATTTGAAACCTTGTCATACAATTTCAGAGAGATTCATACACTTGCACACAAGGTACATATAATGATCCAGAAACTATAACAAAAAAAACTTCTTTTTGGCCCTTTATTCCTAAATTGTTGGTACTATAACCACCAAGATAAATCACAATCTTTGTGGTATTGAACCTGCCTGTAAATTTTCATAGATATCCATTAACTTTAACTCAAATTACCGTCTGGGAATCAAAGGTGTCTTCGGACGACGACCACGACGCAGGCTATGACGAGGACAACATCAAAGCATTAAAAAAAAACAAAATAAATTTTGCGGTCGTATAGTCAGTTTTTATGATAGATTTAGAAATATGCTGTACTGACTAGCAACGTCTAGGAAATGGGAAGGAAAAAAGCGAGGGACATATGTTTATCTGTATTAAGACTGCTATACGTTGTTTGTGTTGTCTACATACGATTAATGTTTTTGTTCTCTGCGATATATTTGAAAAAAAAAGACATCTCATACCACATGTTTTATATTTATGTTTCTTTTGTGACATTTCAACTTTCTTTTGTCCTTTTCAATATCTCCCTTCAAAAAAGACAATGTAAACATACGTCATCAATGATATCGATTTGCATACATGTTGATGTTTCGGTAATACACAATAAGTTGATCAATGTTGAAAAAAGCATATATTCAGAAATAGTTATAAAAAGAGTACATAAATAAAAAAAAACAAGTTTTCTTGTTCAAACATTTTATAATTAGATTTGTATGCATATCTGACCGAGAATGCCGTTACAGTGAAACTATATCTTCAAACCTTTTGGTAAAGCTGTTTAAAAAAGGCTCCGCAGCTTCATTAAAACGTTGAATCCTGATCAATATATACTATATGAAAGGATATCTGTGTCTAACATCCTTGGTTTAGAATGTAATCCAGATAGCCATTTCTGCACAAAGATTTTACTTTATTTCGATTTGTACATTGGACATACGGCTGGACCAGTTAGTGTTTCATGACGTTATAAAAAAAAAAAAAAACGCACACAAATTTAACATTTAAACAAATTATTTAGTTCATGAAATATTTATTGAACCTAATTAAGATAATCCAATACAAACAGGATACATGCAGAGTAGATACATGTAAAATGACGTCAATTATAATTCTTTTCTAAACTTGTAATGTCATACAACAATAATAATTGCTGCGGATAGTAATATTGTAATGTTAATCGACCTTCTTGTGCATAACAATTTTATTCCAATGTTACTCTTAGACAAAAGATAAACTAAATAAGTTAATCGACCATTTCAATTCCTTTATAAGCTTGAAATGTCAAAAATAGGATTAAGAATGTGAACAATAAATGTGTCAAAGTAAGAGAAATACTACCAAATAGAAAAAAAAAAAACAATCAAAGGCCACTAATAAGTCTGCAACAAAGCGACAACGTGTTCTTTTCAATAAATCACGGAAAACATATAAAAAAGTTACAAACATTATAGACTAAAAACAACAAGAGGTTTCTGATTATGAACAGGTGCAAAATGCAGGGTTAACCGTATTTTATGAGATATCAAGCATACATACCTGCCGCCTATAGTAATATTGTAATACACAGACGAATCTTTTGAGCCGGAAACGAGATTTACTCATGAGGAAAGATAAAGCGAACAAGTTCATCGACGATTATAATTCGAATTGTAACGTACTACGTTAGGTAACAAGTAGAAATATTACGGAATGAAAATACAAACTCTGCTAATAATCTGATTTATAATGATTTCAAACATGTGACTTGTTACAATTTTACATGTAAGTGATATTTCGTCACTTCAATGTTTATTCTCAAAATCTATTGTCTTATTTTACATTTTACATGATGTCCACTTGGTGCATTTGCCTATCCTTTTTACCCAAGTAATAAAAAAAGACATACCTTATGCAGATGGTAAATTAATATAACTTTTGGAATCTCGTTAATTAAGTGACCTTATTCACGATTAGGATCGTGTTCACATTGACCTACACTCGGTGTTGTGTTAATGTAACTCACACATAAACAAAACATAATTCCGTTCCCATTGATAAAACTCAATGTTTACATGTAGTTTAAATCATGTTTTGTATACATGCAGTCGATACTCAATGTAGGCCTTGTGTAGGTTAAGTGTACACAACACAAGGCATTCAAAATATTAATTTTACCATGTATATTTATAAAGGAAACTTTTTAAAATAACATTGATATTTATAGCAATTATTAATAGAGTTCTGTATACACATATTTGGCTAAACTTTATATATTTATTTGTTATAAGAACATTTTACATGTACGTAGCTTTATAAACCCCTTATCAAGACATTTATTGACATCATCATTGCTGAACACACTATTCACTTAAAAAGGTCTGCACAAATCGACTGGACGTACACAGAAATATTTGCCACTAGTCTTTACTCAAACAACCATTCACTAATATATGCATACTGAATAAAAGTTAGATAAATTGTCTGTCTAGTAACTCAGATCCGTTAAAATACACTCTATATACTTTGCCAAAGACTCCTTCGAAAAAAAAAATTGAAACAAATACGAACGATAGAAATGTATGATCATCGACTGGACGTACACAGAAATATTTGCCACTAGTCTTTACTCAAACAACCATTCACTAATATATGCATACTGAATAAAAGTTAGGTAAATTGTCTGTCTAGTAACTCAGATCCGTTAAAATACACTCTATATACTTTGCCAAAGACTCCTTCGAAAAAAAAATTGAAACAAATACGAACGATAGAAATGTATGATCATCGACTGGACGTACACAGAAATATTTGCCACTGGTTTTTACTCAAACAACGATTCACTCATAAATTCATGACTGATAAAATTGGGGTAGATTGTTTTGTTTGTCTAGTATCTTAGATCCGTTAGAATACACTAATAAATAATAATAAAACAATATTACCCCCTCCTTTTGCCAAATACTCTTTGGAAAAAGAAAATACCATTTGAAACAAATACAAAAGATAGATGTTGTGATCCTTTAACTCTCAATTATTTTTTTCCTGTAAGGACGCTGATGCAGCTTACGTTCTTTGATGTGTAAATCATCAAAATGGCTTTTATAAAGAAACAAAAAAAAAAAAAAAAGGGAGGGCGGGTCGGAGTCAGATTTTTTTTTCCGTGCAAACGTTTTTATTCATTTTTATTCGATGCTAGCAATCAAATTGAAAAAAATATACCCCCCCCCGTCCCTTTTCAAGGTCAAATGGTCCTTACCTAACTTCTAAAAAGTTGTGCGAAAATATGCATTCGTTTCTACGTAATGAACATTTGAATGACATATAGTGTGAACAAATCTTATGTACAGGTAATTAAACAAGGTGTATAGATGTGAACAACTTTAATGTAAAACTAGTGTGCATTACATTAAACTAATTGTAAACTTGTTTACTGTACATGACGTTTGGTGTGAACACGCCTAGGAAACTTAATACTTTCAAACTTTCGTTTGCGTGATATAAAGAACTCCTCTCGGTAAATTGATTTTTTTTAAATAAGGCGTACATGTTGGCATTTGATTAATCAGGCAGATTGAGGTGTCACCTTGAAAATTAAAGTTTTATATTGACTGACATAATAGAACAAGGAAATCTACGTTAACATTTGTTTAGATACGTGGGAGGAACATACCGATTATCGTCTTATATATAGATTCATTTTTTTTCCCGGGCATCAATTTTCGAGGATTTGGGAAAACTTTCCTTTTCATGGATATTTGATTTCATGATTGTCTTATCTCTGCACACAAAGCCTATTGAAACTTTGTAATTCCTTGAATATTTAAATTCGTGGTTAACCAAGCCCAAGAACCCCACGAAAATTGGAATCTAACGAATAATAATGAACTACAATGTTTGATAAGTGATGAATAAATGTGGTCACATGATACTTTTTATATTTTTTTCATGTGATATGTATCATTATTGAATTCAGCAATTTTTAAGGTGAAATAAGGCAAGAAAAAGCTAAACAGGTGTACTAGTCGTCATATGTACCGTGCACCAATACTATCGAATTTGCATAATTAGCATCATGATTTACTGAATTTAAAAAAAGCATCAAGCATAACGTTAATTCTATCAACAAGTTTTTACACACTATTTTAAATCATTGCGTTCTCGTTTTGTATGTCAAAACAATTTATAAAAGTCAGAATAATGGTTAAATATTGAACTCCCCTCTCCGAGACAAATATTGTTGCCTTGATGCTATAGTAAATAACACTTGATGCAATATTAGGTATTGTACATATATATGTAAAAATCCAAGAACTGCTTAGAACAGATTAAGGAATAGTACATGTTACATTAATAAGTATTAATTTCCATTCAATATGAATACATTCAATATATTAAATCTGGCTTGTTTTAAAATTGTTATGAATATAGTCAATTTTGATCGGTGAACTCTCATTGTTGACTTTTTACCGATCAACAATTGTAATTTTAAATGTTTGAAAATAAATGTATCTGCGAGGGAAAAATCTAATAAATATCCGCTTCACCATTGTATATATTCAAGCGTGCCTTAAATGCATCGATATAGGTGTCAACTTGTTTGTATGAATGCGAATGAAAGAAAAAAATACCAAAAACGGAAGTCGTTATCGAAGAATCTTTCAATTCCTCTTTATCGATAATTTATCATGAATTAGTTCATTCAGTTAAAGAGCATTAGTAAGTTCTTTCATTCTTTCAATTACGTTTCATACTAATAAGCTTTTCAAAACACATGTATACATTGATAGGTGATTGATAATGAAATCAAAAATCAAAAAAAAATATATATATAGGTAAATTAGCTTGTTTTCCGAGATATTAGCCGTAGCAATTTTGGCGGGAAAATGTTCTCTCTTGACTGTTCATAGCTTTATCAACGACAAATTTAAGTTCTCAAAAACTGTTAAAAAGTACTTAAGATTGTATATTTGTATTGGCTTATCATTATACATGTAAAAGATTTACAAAAAAAAAAATGGGGGTCAATGGTCAAATTTTTTAAGGTTTGATATTAAAAAAAACTATGCAAAAATTAAAAACCAATTGTTCAAGAGAACAATTGAAGGTCTTTCCACCAGTAAGAATCTATTTAAAAATGAAAATATTAAAATCTGATTTTAAATGTCAGTTTCAGCATCAAATGACAGCTTATTGTACGCTGATTCCAAAAATATATGGTTTCTATATAAAAGAATATATACAAAAGGGAGATAATTGTTCCGGTTTAAAAAACTTACTTCCGGTATTGTTTGATAGTTTACTTGATACTCATTCAAAAAATATATGGTTCTATATACTTTTACATTGATTTAGTACAAAAAATAGCTACTTCCAGTTTACAAAAGGTCACTTCCGTTTTTCTTTATTAAGGTCAAATTGCTTACAACCTAATGCAAAAAGTCCCATGGGTTTATCATGTGTACATATGAGGTAAAAGCAAAGGTCAAAATCTAGAACTTTAAATTAGCATATGACCTTGAGCTCAATTTCAAGGTCATAAACCAAAAACCTCAAATCAAAAGACTGTTGTCTTCTACTTTACATTGTTAATGAGTTATATTACCATACATATGATATTAGATATAAAAAGGGGGAAAACTCGCGTCAAATGTCTACGTACCCTTTTGACCAAAATTTATGTGTTACGACATGTCGTAACTAACAATTTTGTGAAAATATTTTGTCGATATCTTATATGATTTCTGAAAATAAGAGATAACAAGCCAAAATAAAAATTTTTAATCATGACCTTCACCTTTGACCCTGACCTCATTTTCATTTTTTTGGACCAAGGACCTCAAATCAAAAGACCCTGGCCTCTTTCACTTATTGTTTTCGAGTTAGAAATACATTTCACTTATATCAAAAAAGGGGAAATCACTCTCATATGGAGTCTCCGGATAGCTTCGGTCAAAATAGATCAAATCATCCTTAGGATATAACGAGCAATTTGGTAAAATAAATTTCTCGGTTTCTTATACGGTTGCGACATATAAGTAATAACAAGAAAAACAGTGTTCGGGGAGATAACTCTTACATGGAAAAGAATGTTGTGCTCAAAAACCTTTCTAATTCGAGTTGTATTTGTTTCATCATAGAAAAAGTAAGACATGTCATGTCTGTTTAATTGTTATTTTACATTTGTATTACGATGATCCTTTAGTCGCTAAATTCACCCGTGGTTGGTGACCCCTGTTTGCATGCATTTAATCATTCGTTCTAATTTTTGAGATCTGAAATGTATATTCTTACCACTTCCGAAGTGACGTCTAAACTTTTATTAATATATTGTCAATTTGATTAGTTTAAACAATATTTTATTCAATTTTGAGTTGGATTGGGCAACAAGCATAGCCTATGTAAGTCCTCTCCACAAAACATAATTATTTTTTTCTTCAAAAATACCTCTTAGCTGACTGGAGTGGTGCTTCAAAGTCATAGTTAACTAAGACCAAAAGTATGACGATTTTAAAACTGCTTCAAATGTTAACTCAGAAAAATAAGAACAAATAAATTATAAAAAAAGTTTTAATATTTTAGGTAATAAACTCAAACATTGATTTAGAGGTCTCACATTAAATTACATGGTCTCCAGTCGGCTATAACTGTCATTTTGATGTAATTCACGATTATAATATTGATAGTAAATGCTAGATGGAGACTGTGGTATGGTTTTATATTTGACTTTTCTGTTTGATTACATGATAACTTGTCATGAATATTGTGATTGCATTGTTGTATTACCGAATTATTGTTTTTATATAAACTAATGACGATTGACATACAGGATGTAAAGAAATACAGTCTTTTGAAGGTAAATAAATAGGTTTTATTACTGTGTTTTAAATGAATTTGCAAACACCTAAAGGGATTAAGAAATACAATTAACAAATGCATTACAATAAAAATAAATAATATCACAATAAATTCATTACCGATAGCATTGCCATAAACTATCCCTTATAAAAACTAGAATGACGCAAATAAAGAACTGCGAGAAATTAAATTAAAAAAAAAAACAACAAAAGTCTGTAAACAAACAAATCAAACGAATGAATGGACAACAAATATCTTGCTGGCTTCATATAGTCATTATCTTATGTTTATGAAAGTTAAGACTTTGTAACTTTGTAAACAATGATTTCCTTGTGAAGTTTCAGATAACAACCAGGAATACAGAAATATAAAGTGTGAAGCTGTTACATAACACTTTAAAAAAATAGAAAAATGTTTGTCAAACGAATTGACCTTATGCAATGTTATTATTTACGACAAATACATTATCTTAAGATGAACTACTTCAGTCACATGGAGATGTCATTTTAAGGAATACAGTTTAAATGATGGCATGTTAATAAATAGGCCAATTAAAATGTCACCTTAAAACTATTATGTTTATCTTTAAAACCAAATAATTACATTAGATGTATGTTTCATTATAATACTTTATTCTGATTGGCTAACTGCACATCACGTGTTATTCCGTAAGCAGTTGCATTGCTCAATACAACTTTTGATTCATGATAACACGTGGTGCAACAATAAAGTGCACAGGTGAATTAAATAAAAAAAATATATAAAATTCGTGTTTTCATGATCATAGCTAAAAAATGTAATTATAAGTATTGAATGCTTCTTTTTGTAACTTTATAGGGTTGTAAAAGCGTTGACTGTGCGCACATTTTTAGAATGAAGCGCTTCCGCGCTTCAAACAAAATGTACTTCGGTCAACGCTTTTACAACCCAATAAATTTACAAAAAGAAGCATTCAATTCTTAATTAAAGGAAGCTAAAGAACCCAACATATCTAGGTTGACATTTAATCAAACACGGGGCTAATCATTACTTTATTCGGTTACGAGGATTTATGAAATTGAAAGAAATAACTTCGACTCTATATCACTGTTTTTGACTTCATAATTCATACATTATTAGTATTGAATTAAAAGAAGGTAGTTAATATCGGAATGTCGACTTTCATTTTTGTAAAAGATAGACATGTAATATATGTACAGGTGATTGTCCTAATTGTTCTTAATGTACTGCAAACTTTTCTTGTTTGAATGTTTGACTATGAATATATGTAAATATCAGAAACACCAACTAGGGTATTAGATGTAGAAATAGAATTGTCTTTTTTTGAATAATAATAAAACGGAATTGAAATTTTAATCCAGACGTCATTTATAACAGAAACCTTCCTTGATCTTTTTCGGGAAAATTCAACAACTAAATAATAAGAAAATGATGCACTAGTTCAGCAGATATAAACGTCATAATGAACTGCGAATTATATCAATAAAAAAAAAAAAAAAAGAAACAAAAACATACCCAAGTGAACTATATTGTCAGCTTGTACTTATTATATTACAGTTATCACTCGTGATTGTCGACCTCTGTTTACACTCATTTAATCATTCGTTCTAATTTGCGAGATCAGAAATAAATATTCTGACAAATTCCGAATTGACGTCTAAAATTTAATAAATTTATTGTCAATCTGATATAACACACAACAATTATATTGACATTAAATGCTACATGGAGACTGTGTTATGTTTTTTAATTTTACTTTTTTGTTTGATTACATGATAATGTGTCATTTTTATTGAGATTACATGTTTTTATTACCGAATAATTGTTCTCATATTTACTACATGACGATTTTTATACAGGATGCAAACACATGCAGTCTTTTGAAGGTAAATAATTAAGTTTGACATTACTGTGTTTTACATGAATTTGTAAAAACCTTAATACATTAAGAAATATAATTAACAAATTCATTACAGTAAAAATGAATAATATCACAATAAATTCATTACCGATAGCATTACAATAAACTATTCCTAACAAAAAGTAGAATAAGAAAAATAGAGAACTGCGAAGAATTCAAAACCAAAAGTCTGTAAACAAACACATGCAACAAATGGGTAACAAGTATATATTTCTGGCTTGGTACAGTCATTGTCTTATGTTTATGAAAGTACAGACTTTGTGACTTTGTAAAAAATGATTTCCTTGTGAAGTTTCAGATAACAACTACAGTCGCCGTCACGAAAAATTGGTACCATGTTTTTGATTAAAAAGTTTTAAACTTACAACCACATTCATTGAAAATAACGTTTACAATAAGCGGAATAAAATATCATTCCAATAATAAACTACTGTCCTATCTTTTATTGCGTTTGCACTGTATAATCCTGACCTTCGCATAATCCAAGATTATTTTGTATGGTGGAATCCGGCATTGTTATTACCGGAAGTGTTCCTGAGGAGTTCCACGTGCTGTCTATTTTCTCAGGTCTCTCGGAGCTTTTCATCATCTTTATTGTTTAAAGGCAAAAAGCGCTGGAAATTGTATATACCAATGACAAGGATAAAACTGGAAAGTAACAAATCCTCATAGAAACCAAGATGGCGGTTTTACAATGTAACTAATCTTGAAAAAAATGGGAAGGTCAGGATTATACAGTGCAAACACAAGAAAAGGAAGGACAGTAGTGGATATGTGGAATGGATTTTTCTTCCGCTTATGCAAAAAATCATCTTGAGTGAATGCGGCTGATATAAAAAAAAAAAAAAAAAATAAGCGAAAAAAAAATTGTGCCAATTTTACGTGACGGCAACTATAGGAATACAGAAAAATAAAATTTGAAGCTGTTACATAACACGTTATGTATTTCCCTTAAGATTGATGTTAAGGTCTTGGGCAGAGGTTGTGCATCACAGCATTTCAAATGTTTAAGTTTTACATGTTGAAAGCGCTTTCGACAATGATTAATTATTGAGTCAGAACATTTGTATTAACAAAATGTCTCAGTATTCTTCAAAATATTAGTTATTGATAAATTACGATTTTAAATTTCCAATATCAAACTTCATTAGACAACAAATTATTTAAAATTTATTTTGTTTGGTTGTCCATACAAGATTTTCCCTTGGTACATGTATCTTATACAATCTTTTTACAGACGAAATAACGAATATTGCTTATTTGTTACTTTAACGATGAACCATGTCGATAATATTTACTGAATGAAAAAAAAAAGGATTTGGTAATGGAAATATGTTTGTCAAACGAATTGGCCTTATTCAATGTCATTATTGACGACAAATACATTATATTGAGATGAACCACTTCAGTCACATTGAAATGCCATTTTAAGGAAAACAGTTAAAGTGATGACATGTTAATTAATAGGGCAGATTAAAACTTCACCTTGAAACTATAATGTTTATCTTGATAAACAATCAAAGGAAGCAAAAGAACCCAACGCATCTAGGTTGACATTTAATCAAACACGGGGGTAATCATTACGTAAAGCGGTTAAGAAGATTTGTGAAATTGAAAGAACAAATCGATTCTATATCACTGTCTTTGACTTCATAATTCATACGCTATCAGTATTGAATTAAAAGAAGGTAGTTAATATCGAGATGTCAACTTACATTTAAAAAAAGTTAGACATGTTAAACACGTACAGGGGATTGTCCTAATTGTTTCTCGTTAATGCATTGCAAACCTTTCTTGTTTGAATGTCTGTAGTCTGTAAACATGGATATTTAAGTGTGCACGATGGCTTTTGAATATGCTTATTGATGTGTTGTACATTTTAATACCAAAAAAAAAAAAAGCTTAGGCGAAATTTGAATGACAATGGTATTTAAGAAAATGGATCTTACTGAATCTGAGAAAACGTATTGATATTTTTGTTATATGAATGCACCTATACACGTTTCGAACTTGATTAGTGCTCCGTAATATGTATGTGATGTCGTTTTTTCATAGATACCTACTATGTTTTTTAAGTGTGCACGATGGGTTTTGGATATGCCTATTGATGTGTTGTACATTTTAATACCAAAAAAAGCTTAGGCAAAATTTGAACGACAATGGTATTTAAGAAAATGGATCTTACTGAATCTGAGAAAACGTATTGATATTTTTGTTATATGAATGCACCTATACACCTTTCGAACTTGATTAGTGCTCCGTAATATGTATATGATGTCGTTTTTTCATAGATACCTACTATAAGATATGTTGACGATCAAACGATTAATGCATATCTTTCGAACGCAACACAAAATAATAACTGGCCTTGTGTATATTCAAATCTTCACCGACAGAACCTTTTATCTATAAATGATTACTGTATTTTGGCTGAAAACTTCAAGTTAGGAATTAATCATACCTAAACACTTACGCAAATACAATATATGTCTTTCAGTGTTTGATTGCCAGTGTTAGATTTATTTAGATATACTAATCAACATTGATCAAATTAACTTTTGTAAATAATTAGGTCAAAGCCATTCATGAAAGAAACCTTTTATCTTTCTCGCAATTTCAACTTAAATGTATTGGTTCATTGAAACTTCAAACTTAAATAACAACACTTGTTAAAAGAAAATAAAATATCAACTGATTAACTGACACTTAGATTTATCCTAATGTTTTGTAACATAGAAACCATATATTAATTATAATGTATACTGCAAGAAATATTTGATCTGATTATATGTCAAACTTATAAAAAAATCCGTACTTTCCTTAGAAACACCCACTTTAAACTGTTTTCGTTTTCATCACTTTACACAGTGATACATTATTGTATAAATATAAAATATAATGCACTCAAGTCGCAGGGTTTTCTAAACCTGTCTGATTTATTTCTCTACAGACAAGAACACAAAGTTACATTAGAGGCTGACAAAAAACGAGTATTCAATATTAATTATGAACATGTAGAAAAATTTCCAAACATGTTCACAAATGGTCAAAGAGCATTGTGTTCTGAATTAACGTTTCATACAACTCAAGCAGTATTAATATCTCGTTTATGGAACAAATCTTGCAATTTTTTTTTGGGTTTGATTTGGTCCAACCTGAATTTTCTATGTGGTATTTAAAGAATTTCTTTCGTTTCTTGAAATGACAAAAGATGACTTATGAAATGTGTGTTGTATGTCCCCTTGGTAGCTACGTCCTCTGTTATACACAATCGCATTATATCAAGTAACATTTGAAAGATATATTGGCGAGTTCCAATTTGATCGTATTTCCGTCTGTTAAATTGAACTTGATACAGTGTAAACTTCAAGTATTTCTGCTTTATATATTTACTTATACCTCATATTTAAATTTCAATACCAAAAATTAGGACGAATGAAACGATTACAATTTTGAAAAGCAATATACATACTTCACCTGAATATGGGATATATATCTTTAAAAAGACGGCACCAGTGTCTAAGAAGGTCGACGAGACAAATATAATGTGATTGGAAATATTCTAAAATAAGTGTATAAAAGAAAAAAGAAAACGAATATAAAAGCATGTAATTCTTCTGTTACAGCAATCAAAAATTTATTATTTTTATTCTAAATTCTGTTGGATAACTATTGAAGTTATAAAGTCAGTCATCTTTGATGATCAATTCCAAAATGAATTGTCTTATGTCTACCTTTGAACTCAACCTACTAGAAAGTAGGCTGGTCCTTCCTTCAGAGCAGAAAAAGAAGTAATCCAAAGCAGGTTTATATTTCTGTCAAATAACAATGAATCTTATTTTTTTTTTGCCTTTGTTTAATTGATGATTGCCATGGATTTGGAATCCTGACTTTTCTTTCATTATCAAAAACAGTATTAAACAAGGTTAATATATTCTATTTCTATTAAAGTGTCCTATTAGGCATATATGGGTGGCTAAAAGAAAAAAGGACAGGATGATGTATTCTAATACCATTACTGCTTTTGTTCATTCCTTAACATAATGATTAATTCTAAGGGTAAAACGTACGCAAGTATGAAGCAGTTAATTGCATGCAAAGACACAATGCAGTTTGAATAATTCTTAGTTTGGTCAGTCTACTTATAATCAATCTTTGCAAAAGATTGTTATTTACGATAGAAGCAAGATTTGCTGGGAATACAATTTACCTAAATCGGCGAATAGAAATGACTTTGGTAAATCACCAGCTATAAATAAAACTTACAAAAACATAATTGATTAAAAGTAATAGTATAAATTTTACCTACCAAATGTGACATTTGAACAGAGATCTGCCTACCCGAGATCACCCCTAGTGTGGTTTGTGTAGCTCAGTCTTTCTCTGTTGTGTTTTATGTACTATTGTTCTTCTGTTGTCTTTTTTTATTTTCAGTCATTACGTTGTAAGTTTCCTTTTGACATAAACATTGAATGTTCCTCTGGTATCTGTCAACTCACTTGTTATATAAAAATGTACAATTTGACCCGTCCAGCATGCGTTGTATCTGATTTTTCTATACATAATTACCAATGTTATTTCAACTGATCGGTCCGAACTTATGATTTGATTTGAACAAGGACAGTCTATTTGAAGATGTGTGATAACATGGATAAGGATGATATTCGCTATAATCATTAGTGAATTCATATCACCTATCAGTGTCACCAAACGAATTTAGAAAAGAACTGAGTGTGTGCTATGGGACAAGTAACTTGACACTTCATTGATGAGTTTATTCCAAAACTCCTGTCTATTAATTGACTTGTCTTTAATGAGCGTACTTCTTAAACCCCTACCAGTCAAGTGAAATAAATCAAATTATAACTTGCCTTTCGTTTCATTTTGTTTTTCTTGTTCATTGAAACAAAGAAAAAGTTAGACAGATGTATTATATTTTAAAAGAAAAGTACCTTTACACTCAAACATGCATTACATGTACACGTATCGCTATCATGCTGCAGCACTGGAATGAATGAGTCAGTTCAAAATATTTACTTATGAGTGCATGTATTAAAAGTTTCAATACATTTTAGTTATGTATCCGGATATAAACTATTTACCTAATGTTGGTGAATTGATAGGAAGAGGAAAGTGATTTTTATAGATTTATAGTTTTAATTTGTTTTGCACTGACATCAGTATATAAAAAGGTTAATGCATTTTATTTATATCGAATACCAATGTCATATTAAATACTACAAGTTTGTGTGTTTAGAAAATAAATCTCTAATGCTTTTAGTGCCAGATTAGAAACTAACCATTCAAAGTGATGTATTGAAATTCTTCATACTACTTTTATACCTTTCCAAACGCATTAATTCACTCGGAGGTTAAAACGTTCGAATTATAAAACGGTTAATTGCATGCAAAGATCTATAAAGTGTTAAAATCATGCTTTGATTTCTGCTTTTAAAAAGTTTTAAGGTGTTGTTTTTAGTAGAACAATGATTTGTTAAGAATATAATTATACAAATCAATATACAGAAATTACTTTTGTTAACTTCTGATCGTTATCAAACAAAGCTGCTATAATTATACATGTAGCTTTAAAAGTAAAATTACAAATAAAAGACACTTGACATTTTTGGATTATTGCACCTACAGTAATTAGAATGAAATGTAAACTAAAAGTAAATTGCACTGTCAAAGTATCTAGATTTATTTATTGTTTATTACCATTTATGTTATAAAGCATTGTGTCAAATGAATGCTCAGGTATCACTATCACTTGCAATGCACATTATAATTATCTTTATTTCATGCGTTCATGTTTTCATGAAGTTCAAATAGTTGAGAAGTTGATATCTAAAGAAAACTGTTTACTTAAAGAAGACGAGAGAGACGCACACGTTTCTGACAAAAAAAGATTTTTGTTCAAATAGAAAACAAAATAAAAATACAAATTGCATGGTAAATTCTTAACGAGAAGTCAATAGGCAGATGGCAAAATCAAAAGCGCAAACACATAAAGCAGATATATTACAACTGTCATTTTTTTTCTGACTTGGTACATATCTTATATCGAACATGAAAGATTCAACCTGTTATTATAAGTCGATAAACATATCATTTCTATCACGTATGATTACCTCTGAAATCATATACGCACATTTTGCTAAATGTTCTAACGTTTCAACGTTCTATGTTCATGCGATACAACCAGGGTTTTTGTACTTCACTTGTATTGTACAAAAATGGTCTTTCTATTATTTGTAGCATCGTATGATTGCAAGAAAACAGCTTTCTGAACATAAAAGCACATGGCAAAATATGGACAAGTATGATGCATGAAATAGCCTTTATCAATATCTTTCTGTGATTTTAATTGTAAACGCTTGATTATATTGCATTCACATCATGCTTAAAAGTTCTAATTATTTACAATAACAACGATTATACTTAACTTAGTAATACCGGTAATTATTTTGACATTTTTCAGATTTAAACTTTTGCAATGTGTATTTCACTGGCGTTATAAGTTTGTTTTGTTACTTACCAAAACTAGATAAATCTTTGAACTGCTTTGAGTTCACCAATAAGCATTATTTCATACAAAAACGCCTACATTATTAGTTTTCAAATATTGCTGGTCGTCCGTTTGATACTTAATGTTTTTTAATGTGTTTACTTTATCGTCGTTCGTATGTGTTGTTTGTTTTGTCCCTCGCCGAGTTTGTTTAGTATGGCACATTTTGATTTTGTAATATACTTCATTTATGTTTTTACCTTTTCGGTGCTTTGTTGGCATTTTACATTTGTCTGTTGATTTTTTGTCTATAGTTCTTAAATGATAAAGTAATGGGTTATATATAATGTTTTTAAAGTCGCAAATTTGCTCTGGTAAGTTTTACTCCCCTCTTGGGAAATTAAGAATTTTCTGTTAAATGGATCTGGAGTCCATATGTAACCGTTTATCTTTGTTAAAGCTAACAGATATGATATACTATGATTTTTATAAACCAACAGAGAATGTTTTGATAATATTTAATAATAAATGTCCACATTAATTAAATTTAATACTTCAATGTTTATTATTTTACATAAGTTAGATATTTCTTTCCGCAGATCAGCTAAATATATCATTGGAATCAATTTTTTTTTAAAATAAAGTAGGTTGTCGTTTTAAAGACAGACGTGATTTCACTAATGGTTGTTGGTCCCTTTCATAAACACCTAGTCTATCAACTGAAATGTTAGCACTGCTTTAGCAAAAGTTGCACGACACACTTTGAACCTCTATTTGTCCAAAAGTTGTCCTCTCCTATTTTCAAATTTCAGATTAAAATTATCCTGTCATAAACTATGACTCTCTTCTATAACTCTAGCAACCAAAAACTGGCCATCATGAGATAGCAAAGAATACTGTCAGTATTGTAAAACACATAATAGAGATTGTTCAATTATTATCATATCCTGCGTGTCAACAAGAAAAACTTTAAATCTCAGATCACAATTTTACTTTAATGGTTTGCCATAGTGATTTTAATGTTTATGTGAGAAATCAGAAAATTGAATAAAATAATACATTGACTTAATTCACTATCTCCGTCTTTTTGGATTTCTAGCGAGCCTTAAATTATTTGTTTGCATGTTTTGAATTGAAGACCCATTGGTGGCATTCGGCTGTTGTCAGCTCCATGATCGGGTTATTGTCTCTTTGACACATTCCCTATTCTCAATTTTATTTGTATTGTATAAATGAATTGTTGATATTTTAATATCTGCAACAAAATCGTTTTCCCAAATTCGTGTGCACCAGTTAACACAGCAGGTAGTAAATACAAACACAATACATCACATGGATAAGGACGGTATAACTGATAACCTTTTACATTTTGTAAATTAACATTGATAGCCCATAACATTAGATAAATATAATGTTTAATTTTAAATGTATTAGCGAATTAACAGTATATCAAAAGCAACGTCGATTATTCCCAACTTTGTTTGCAAAGTAATGCCGGTTAATTATTCTGACAATTATAAATTATACATTTACTCTGTATATATCCAAGGAGCTTATTAGCTCTGTCGCTAATGAAATCTAGGTGTATAGTCCAATAGTTTTTATTTAAAGATAATGTAGATAGCAGGAAAACCATTCTTAATACTAGCACGATATATTCGCCGGGTTATTTTCGTCGGTTTTCGTTTTGTTTTGATGCGTCATATTTTTCATCAATCTCTGATATTTAAATTCTAATTTAGTACATGTATATGTCCTTGTATCAAATGGTACATTTTAATCTGATTTTGTTCTGTTTTTAATTTGTTTGCCTTCATTAAGCTCACAAAGAAAAGTCTTTACTGACCACTTGGTGTTCCAGAGTTATAGACTATATTAATGTAACGACATATCATTTGTAAAGTAATTTTAATCCCATGTTATAATGATATCAGTTATAATTATGTGTAGTTTAGCTGTTGTTACATAGCAGGTTCTTTTTATTAAAATAGTTTGGTCGATAGCGTAGTGAAATTGTATTGTGAATGACTGTAAGCAGTTTGTCAGACAAAGTGATTGGTTAAATTTAAATCAGTGTTTATACTGTCTTTATCATCGATACATAAGAACTAATTCTGTTGAGCTATATATATATGTAAAAACATGTTAATAGTTATACCAGTGGTGTACAATCACTTATGTTTGTTCCTTGACGATTTGGTTAATTATGACATCTTTTGATTCTGAATTAGACTGTAATTATGTGATTGCCATTGGCTTGGCTTGTTGCAATTTTACATTTTTCTGTTGATTTTTTCTCAAGTTTTATAATGATACTGTAGTGGTTTTAAAAATTATTTTCCGATGTCGCCATTTTGTTCTCGTTATTATAACTTCACTCATGAGATATATGTTTTTGGTATCCAAATGTCTGGATTTAATCCGTTAATTTAGCATTTATCTCGGTTAAGGCTGACACATCAGATACATTATGATTTTTATTAACCATTAGCGAGTATTTTGATAATTTGGAACTATAAATGTCCACATTTTATTGTATATAGTACTTGAGTGTATGCTTATTTTCTTTGGTTACATCTTCTGACATCAGACTCGGACTTCTCTTGGACTGAATTTTAATGTGCGTATTGTTATGCGTTTACTTTTCTACATTGGCTAGAGGTATAGGGGGAGGGTTGAGATCTCACAAACAAGTTTAACCCCGCCGCATTTTTGCGCCTGTCCCAAGTCAGGAGCCTCTGGCCTTTGTTAGTCTAAGTCTTGTATTATTTTAATTTTAGTTTCTTGTGTACAATTTGGAAATTAGTATGGCGTTCACTATCACTGAACTAGTATATATTTGTTTAGGGGCCAGCTGAAGGACGCCTCCGGGTGCGGGAATTTCTCGCTACATTGAAGACCTGTTGGTGACCTTCTGCTGTTGTGTTTTTTTCTATGGTCGGGTTGTTGTCTCTTTGGCACATTCCCAATTTCCATTCTCAATTTTATTTTATGCTTTACTTAAGGGAGATACATACTCATCTGCAAAATTGCAAAATAATGAATGTTGTCGTTTTAGGAATAAGACGTGATTTCACAGATTGTTAGTCTCTAAAATGATTGTTTAAGGTAATTGTATCGACATATGTTTTGACACGTCTTTAGTCACAGTTTCAGGACAAACCTTGCGGCTCTATTTATGAATTACAATTTTGTCCACTCTTAATTTAAAATTCATGATTTAAATTGTCCTGTCGGTCGATTCTGACGACTCATGTGGAATTTTTTTATGAGCCTTGAATTTAAAAATCAATAAAAGTTGAGTGAAAGTTTTGCGATTTTTTAGCACTATTGAAAAAATAGGTTGACGTCAAAATGACATGAATGCCTATGAAATTGAAATCATGCATACTTTTGTCTAAAACATGGGAAATTATAGTTAACAAAGTGTAAATTGAAAATTACCTTCGTAAATTATTGCTGATCCACTTCTTAAATGCTTTCCATGTTAAAACTTTCATGGTGGTTTCTGATTATCTGTGAATGCATGAAAGATAGATAAAAAAAAAAAACAGAATCTGATTGGAAATATTCTGAAAAAAACGAAAAAAATTAAAACGAACAGAAAAGCATATAATTCTACTGTTACATCAATTAATCAAACATTTCTCTTTTAAATTCTGTTTTATAATTTTTGAAGTGAATAAAGAATGTTTAATTCCAAGATAAATTGTTTAATGTCTACGAACTTAATTGAAAATTACTCTGATCCTTACTTCAGAGAAAAATGTGTAATGCAAAGAAGGTTTATAATTCCGTCAAATAAAAAGGAATCTTGTCGTTTTTGCCTTTTGTTTAATTGATGATTGCCATGAATTTTGAATTTTGATTTATCTTTCATTAGCAATAACAGTATTCAATAAGGTTAATTAATATATTCTATTTCTATTAAAGTGTCATATTAGGCATATACGGGTTGCTACAAAAGTCACGTTGATAACTTCATAGCCAGATTAAAATAAACACAGTCAGAATGATGTATTTTAATTATCAATTACTGCTTTTGTTCATTCCTGAACACAATGATTGATTTGAAGTTAAAATGTACTCATATATAAAGCAGTTGATTTCATGCAAAGATTTAATACTGTTTAAATCTTCGTTTTCTGTCTACTTGTAATCGATGGATGTAGACGACTTTTATTGACGATATAAGCTATATTTGCTGAGCATACAATTTACCTAAATCGTTGAATAGAAATGACTTTGATTCATTTCCAGTTAAAAAATTACAAAATCAATTTAATTGGTAGTTATAATTCAAAATGTGACATATTAATGAAAATTATGCATACCCTTTCAGAGCACCTGAGATCACCCATTGTTTGGTTTGTGTAGCTCAGTGTTTAGTTTTCTACACAAAGGTATGTTATGTTTTGGTACAATTGTGTCATGTGTCTGCTATTCTTTTTTCAGTGTCAGCCATTACGTTGCCAGGTGTCTTTTGACATAAACGTTGAATGTTCCTCTTGTATCTTCGCCTCACTGTTTTAAAGAGTCTTAACATAATTGAATATAAAAAAAGGAAATGTGCATGTGTGTAAAAACTGGTATTCAACCATACGTCAAAGACTAGAGAAGGGTTCAGGGGAACAATTTGATGTTGAAAAACATAGATTAAGTTACCCTAAATTGTTTCCTAGTTTCAGTATATAAAAATGACTTTTGTGAACTACTGATCGTTATCAAACAAAGCTGCTATAATTATAGCTTAAATGGTATTTAGACTGGAACATTTAACATTTTCTTAATTTGTCAGACTTCATTAACAAAGAATCAAATACTTGACATCAAAAAAGAAAACTTTCAAACTGCAGAAATAGTGTATCAATATCGATGCAGTGTCAATATCTTTTTATTTTGTAATATATATATATCTAAAAAATATTAAAAAATATAAAATCATTCATAATTAACAAATTAAGACAATCGAGTCCATAATTTTGATTTACTCCATAGCCTTTCAAGGATGGGATGTAACCTCGGCAAACTAGGAAGAGCCTCTGTAAAAAATGTATCAAAGATATAACAAGAAAATAAGATTGATATATATATATAATAATTTCGGACTAACAAAATATTTCTTATTTCATTTTATATTCTCTTTGATATCTGATATATAATAATTTCGGACTAACAAAATATTTCTTATTTCATTTTATATTCTCTCTGATATCTGATGATAATATAGCTATATTTCAGACATTTGTGATGTTTTATTCCAATATTAAGTAATCGTTGTCTGCTTCACAATGAACCTAATATAATTTAAGTCTGATCCTCGCTTCAGAAGGGTGAAATATAAGTTCAAAGAAGGTTTAGGACTCCTTAAAATAAAAATGAATAAGGTTTAAATGAAAATTGCCATAGATTTATAGTTTTAATTCATTTTGCACTAATATCAGTATATATAATAAGGTTAATGCATTCTATTTATATTGAATATCAATGTCCTATTAAATACTACAAAAGTGGTTGTCTAGAAAATAAATCTCCAATTCTCATATTGCCAGATTAGAAACTAACCATTCCACATAATGTATCGTAATTCCACTATTACTTTTATATCTTCCCGAACCTATTAACTCACTTGGAGGGTAAACGTTCGGAATATAAAACGGTTAATTGCATGCAAAGATCTATTAGGTGTTTAAGTCATTCTTTGATTTCTGCTTTTGACAGTTTTATAGGATTTTTTTGGGGTAGAAACTAGATTTGTTAAGAATATAATTACACAGATCAATTTATAGAAATGCCTTTTGTGAACTATTGATCGTTATCAAACAATACTGCTATAACTATAACTTAAATGGTAAAATTATTTGAAAAAACACTTGCAGTTTGTTTGATTATTTGACCTACAGTAACTCGATGTCATAACTATATTTCAATGCATAGTTTTGCTCTGTTTAGTGATATGAACTCCGTCTTTATTGTGACAGATTACAAAATAGAAAACATCAGACAGTTGTTCATACGTTATACAGAAAAATATATCCACTTTGTATACATAACATTTTTGTTGAAAAGTAAATTAACAAAAAATACCGAACTCCTAAAATTGTAAATTCTAAACAACAAAACCCGAAGCAAATGGCAAAATCAAAAGCTCAAACACATCAAACGAAAGGATAACAACTGTTATACTTCTGAAAAGATACAGCCATTTTTTTATACCAAAAATGGTAGATTACTACTGGTTTAAAATCTAACTAAACCTTTCAATATATTATCTCTGAAATCATATAAATGCATTCTGTTAAATGTTCCATCATTTCAAACATTATGAAAAATCACCATTTGTTTTCCGGGAATATATCTTATTATTTGATAAATCTCCATATAACATCACTAGTAGCACGATTTCAGTCTGAAACGATCATTTTGGTCTGATCATATCTTAATTGACTGGATTTACCGCTAGAGGAAAACGTCAAGACTTGTAAGATCGTTAAGTCTCCGTTCCGATCGATAGTCTCATTAGGTAAATCAGTCCGTTAAGGCATGTCAAGCTAAATCAGACTAAATCTTCTAGCGAGCTGTTTAGATCCGTTACGACCGTGTCAGACCAAAACAGACCATGGATACAAAGTTATGTCAAGATGTTGTCAGACCGTGTCCAGTCGTGTTCAGATTTTAATAATTTGGACACAAAACGAGTGAAACTTTCTTATTGTTGATCAGGGGTTGCTCCCCTTTTAAGAATAAAATAAAAATTAGAAAGAAGACTGTTTATGTTAACTGCAAGTCTACCACGTCCCTTTAATCATGTTAATTAAATAAAAAAAAAAATATTCAATTTGAATTACTTCTTCCTATTTAATTATTGAACATTTTTTTTATATATTTTAAAAAGTAGCTCAAAGTCATACTGCTGCACAAACCGCCGCGAATTGACTAAAAAAAATCAACAGATTGCCGAAATAACATTTATTTATTGAATATAAGCACCTGAACCTTTATATTTAATGGTTTACAAGTGATTGCAATACATGTTTATGCAAATACAGACTGTCGTAAGTGGTGAAAAAATTTGTCATCTTCACGCAACAGATCATTTTTACACCCTTATTAAATAATTACGGATGTCGGCCGTGAACACTTAAAACGTTATCTTTATATGTTTAATTAAATTTAAGATGTAACATTTTTTAATATTGTAAATGAATGCATTCTCATTTAACTTTTAATGTTAGCTATATAAATTGCATTTGATTAAATTTGAGGCAGGGAAAAAATATATATATAACTATGTCTTTTATCGTTTTCCGTTTATTGTCATGACATTGTCCGTTCATTTTTGCCAGACTCATGCGTTTGACTTGCCATCTTTATTTTTTAATGTGTCTATAATTCGAGAGTCTTTTATAAAAAACATATTATATACCAGAAGACTTCGTTAAAAACTAAAGTTTGAATATTATAGCAGAAAAAGGCTTATGAATATATTCAACATATTTGAAATAGGTTTGATAAATTATTAAGAAAATGTTTATACGTCAGTGTACCTGAAGTACATTTAAAGACCAGGTTATATATATTACATGAATACAGCATAATAAAGCTGGTTTAATTTGAATTACTATCCATTAGGGACATTTTCCGACGATAATTAATCAAATCTGACAAGTTTTATTAAAAACGGAAAATAATTCTACGCCCGTAAACGATTTAACGTTACCGTATCCTCTTTACTTGTCCATGTTGTCGCATGTCGGCACTGTCAGCGCTTCAAATGGCAAACTTATTTTACACAAAATCGTTGACATGGTAGATGGATACTACGGTACAATATAAGCTGAGCTAGAAATTACAATTGGTGAGTAGAAATGAATAATATTTTAAAACATGCCTATCAGACATGAGAATAATCATTGATCCGGCCAAGAGTTTGAAGGAAAAATGTCTACAATTGTAACATTTGTGCATACCTGTTTGAATCGACGTTCTAATACACCACATTCTTGCACAGTAACTTGTTCAAAGGCAAAGTGAGAATTTGGGCTTGTTCAAAAATTGTTCCTGTGATTGGAACCCCCCCTTTTTGTGGAAGATCAATGCATGATTTAAAAAGGTACATACATTGTATAAACTATGGTTTAAATCCTCCCTTTTAAAAAGGGCTGAATCCACACCTGTTTATTGCCTAACATGTGGGGTATTCACAATTGGTTGGTTGTGGGTGATGGCCTTTCACAAGACCTAACCCCTGATCGAGTAACCCTACATATTCATATGTATTGTATGTTTAATAATGTATTGATAACTGTCACGTCCTAAAATTTGCATGAAATATTTGTCTCTGGATTTTTTACAATCCATAACCAACCAATCTTCACATGTTACGATGATGATATACCTTAGTATTAATGCGCGTAGCTACGTTTACGTCAAAACGCCCAGGCGTACACTTGAATTTGGTAAAAAAAAATATTTTCATCTAAATAAAAATAAAAGAATTGGTTAACAGTACATCAAACTTCTAAGTCTTTCTTCAATGGCTTGTAATTGCAAATAACAGTGACGTAAATTAGTATTAAATATTTGTTCATTTTCTGTCAAAGTCTAAATCTGCCGTAAATTCTATAGTACTCACTTTCCTTCTTTTTTTTTAGAAATTCATTATAAGCTAAGATTCGATATGTGGTTTGGAATTTTTGTCGCGAAAGCGAGACATTTCGATCCCAAATTTAATCGGCGGTGCCATTATAATTTATAAATATATACTCTACATTTAGGTTCCTTAATGTGGTCAAATTTTTTAAGACATCAATAACTTTGTCAAACATTCGTACAATTTTACGGTAGCTGGACAAAGACTGTTAATGGTCAAACGAATATCCAGAGCATAGTGACGAAATTATATATGATGAGTTTTCCCGTTTTTTTATGGATTTTTCAGTTTTATACCGACACGCGGACTGATACTTGCGCAATTTAATTCAGATCATCTGGCCACCGTTTAATAACATATTGCACAGAGTGGCAAGCTTTCAAATACTTTCTTTCATTGAAATAAATAAAATTGTTCTCGAACAAAGGAAGGAATTCGTCATCACAATTGTTGGGTATAATGTATTAGAATGTGAACATCGTTCTGTAAGTACTGTATGCCAAATTTTCTTTTCCGACATGCATGTTATATATATATATGCCACTGGACGTCCAAAGGGATGTGAATATCTTGCTGGAAAAGTATTGAGTATCAAAGTTTCAAATTAATTTCGGGATTTATTTTCTTTCTTGGTATATTCAGTAACAGCAAAAAGAATAACTTGACTGCTTGTCCGCTAAATAGGGGTGTTCTTGCCAGATAAAAGACTTATAGTTATATTTAAGAAAAGGAAATATGACATTAAATTGGTTCTGTCTTGTTTTATGACACATCGCTAAAAAGATGTGTGTCCGCAAAGGTGAACGACACAAGAACCCTGTTATACTAGTACGAGAGTATAGCATGTAAACAATCCTTCTCAATATGGACTTTGATTGTATTGAAAATCTTTTCATACAGATTGAAAACTCATGGTCCGATATGCATGTAATATTTGCCACATGATGCCCATAGTTCTTTCTACCATCATCATCTTATTCTTTGATATTGCTGTAAACATCGATGGTTCACACCCAAACAAAATGGGAGTAATGTACCCTCAGAGCTTCTCTGTGTTATACACATGTGAAATATATAGACGAAATTTCGGTATTGAAGGGAATCTACATGTCATAAACAGGATTTAAAAATAACTATTTTGAGTGATCACCTACCAAACCAATTTAAACGTATGGCAAGATATAACCATGCAGGAATTAAGTTTTCGTCAGACGCAAAAACTCATCACAATCTTAAACGTATATGCATGCAGTTTCAAATATCATGAACAAGCGGTCGATGACGATAGTTCGTGTTTACTAACTGTTCAGAGTCAGACATGTTTGTTGTCCATTCTTTGAAGCCTTCATATTCCCCGTCCAACGATGGAACTCTTTCTGATTTTGTTGACTATAAATTGACCTATAGTTGTTAATGTCTATGTCATTTTGGTCTCTTGTGGACAGTTGTATCATTGGCAATCATACCACATCTTCTTTTTTATATTGTATGGTAATTCTGTCGTTTATCTGTACAAGTGGTTGCATGTCCTTTCCTTTCCCAACAAACAAACGAAACGCTACTAGTCTGCTTCTCTGGAGCTCATCCTCAATGGCGCTTATACGTCAGGAAACGTACATGTATACTAATAAAGAGCACTGTGCGGGACAAATTTGCCATTCCAGAATTGGCAAATCTGACTTTGTCGGTTTACTAAAAAAAATCCCCATATGTCCTATCATGTCACCGTTGTCACTGTTGTCACCACAGCTGATTGAAAGGACATTTCCCATGGAAAATTTAAAAATTCCCAAGGTCGAACTATTTTTCTTCCCATGGGAACACCCTTTTCCCTTAGGAACATTTATTCCTCCCATGGGAACTAAAATTATTCCCATTAGAACATTATTTATTTTTTATTTTTTTCAGAATTTGTAAAGAGCTATGAAAGGTGTCTTCAACCTATGCCTATGGCACGTGTCAAACGGTTCATTGATTTTCGGCATATCAAAGAAAAACGGGCACGTGCCTAAATAATGTTGAATATCTTGTTTATTTATGATTATTTTTCTATAAATTTTGAAATTTATGCATTAAATATCAATCTATAACATAATATGTAAAAATAATACACATAACAGCACTCCTCCTAGTCCTTAGTGGCATTGTATAGTCCTTAGTGCACTGAGGCGTCCTTAGCAGTGTTTAGACGTACCGAGGTTGAATGAACCCTATGAAATATCACAATGGATTGACAGTTACTAGTAACCATGACTGAAACAATTTAACAAGCATTCCATTTGATAAAAAAAAAACAATTTGAATCTCTCACCTTTGTTTTCGACCAATAGCATCGTGTAATAGTGTTCGCTGAACTGTCAAGTATCAGAGCCATGCTATTGTATTTTAGAATGTAATTTAAAAATAAAAATTATAAATCTGTTTTAATCTCTATACATGGGAAAACATGAATCGTGGTTAAGATTCTTTCTAACTTGAATCCTATAACTTCATGAAATTGACGTCGTAATTATTAATATACTTTTCTTTTTCGGCGACGTAACCTGGATATGCGTGGTTTTCGCCACTAGAGATATCTGTACTTACTCTGTTAAAAGTTTTTTTTTCATTCGATCATTTGGTCAAATTTACTTTTCATGCTAATTATATAATGCAATGTTGTTACTCGTCTGCACAAAAATATTTTATTTCAAATAATTTTTGGCAAACACCTTTGAGAGTCTTGTTAAATTTGTATTTTATGACCTCTCATATTTTGGATTGCTGGTGATTTTTTTTGTACGAATAGACAACTTAGACTACCAGCTTATACATAGAGAAAAATTCGAAAAACTTTTAATTTGTATTTTTTTTTAAATTTGTATTTTTTCATCACTAGATGGCTGAAATTTATTCGGAAACTTGCATTTCGGGCATATACTTTGCTTCTTAGCTCGAATTAAGAGTTTATAAACTTTTTCAAATGTTGAATACGCAACCAAATCTCCATGTATTATTTATGTTTCTGGTAAAGGCGTTTGATTAGGTATTAGTTTGAGCTAGGCGTGTTTTCGGTAACATTCCTCTAATCAATTGACATACATGTGTGCGCTGATGCGTGTACACTGGCTATTGTAACGGCCCGTGTGACTGTCTCACATCGGAATCTGTCGTGCGTGACCAATGTTTATTGTAGAATTTCTTGTCATGTGGTCAAATTATCTGACATACAAGTTTTAAAGGCTTAAACTTCAATTTGCATTTTTAAAGATTATTTTCGGAAGCGGTCCCGATATACTATTCTAAAGTGTTAGAGAAAAACAAGACTTTTAAAGACCTTTAAAAGAAAGATGCATATCAACGGATAATATAACCTGAGAAAATTATACTAGTACTAGCATAATAGTCAAAGATAGAAAACATGTATTATATGGATCTGATATTAACTTTAACGTGTTCTGGAAAAAAATATAAGGGTCCGATTATTTGAATTACCTGATAAGTGCATCCCGATCACTTTTGACAAAATATTATTGCATGAATTTTTAATCGATCGCTGATCTTTAATTCTAGAAGTGACTTGTGACTGTTATAAACATGCAGAGACATTTCTGCGCATTCTGGTTTAAGTTTAAGTTTACAATGAACACACTATAGTTATACATTTTCCTTTGAAATATCAAATTGTCAATCACCTTTCGGACAGACTTGCTTTTTCTTTCTATTCGTAAAAAGTATCATTCGTTCATTCAGAAATATAAAACTGGGCCCTGTATTGTTGTTACTAGTATTTATTTTAGGTTCAATGCCCCCCCCTAATAAACGTAAAATAATGGTATATTTAATTTGAATAATTGTTTTAAAACAAAATATCAATTAAGGTCAGTCAAACCTAAATTCAACAAAAATGAGTGTCATTCCCCGGTTTTATTTTCTTTTAGCGGATTTGATCTGAATTTTGATTCATTCAATAAATAATAGTAAAATTTACTTTCATTATGCATATTTGAATTCTAAATAACACTTGGAAAATAATTTTGAACAACGAATTTGTCCCAATTATGCATTATAAAGAAATAAACTTGATCGTTTAAATCTAACCTGGATTATACTACATGTAATTATTGAATATGCAAACGTATATGTCAGTCGTTAAGCTACATATTTCGAAATAGTCCGGAAATTGCTAGAAGACAGAAGAAAGTTCAGAAAGCTCAATGTGGTATATTCTTTACACAAAGAGACTGCCCTTAATTATTTCTGCGACTTAATGCTCCCAATTATTGGTCAAATTTAAATTATGATTTACGAATTATTAACAACTATGTAGCAGTTCCCCGCGTCATGATAGACTAAATATAACCAAACACCTGTTCCCCCCCATCTTCTTCTATTGAATGGAATTTTAAACCCCGACACATGGAAATATAAAAACAGCCACCCTTCTTCTGTTGTTGTGGTGTTAGAAAACTTTATATCATTCATTGTTATTTCGGGGCCTTTTATAGCTTACTATGAGGTATTGCTCATTGTTGACGACCGTACGGTGACCTATAATTGGTAATTTCTGTGTCATTTTGGTCTCTTGTGGAGAGTTGTCTCTTTGGCAATCATACCAAATCTTCTTTTTTTATATCTATTGTACACATTTTGTTTTTGTCTCTGGTATAGTTACCTTAAAAGGGTTCCTTAATAGAATCTTAAATGTCAAAATGTCTTGTTTTGTGGTTATTTTTATTTCAAATACCATAGATGAATGTAATAGGACAGACAAGGAACAACCAATGCAATGTATTTAATAAATTTGGCCAAGCAATTCTAAAGGAAAGCTCCAAGTGATTGTACAGGAAGGCTCCGAGTAATTGTACAGGAAGGCTCCGAGTAATTGTACAGTTAACTTGCAAGCGATTGTACAGTCAATAAAAATATCCGACACGGAGAAAATGAATATATTTGGATTTCTACTGGGACAATGGCTTTGAAACTGTCAGATAGGTAAGCATTTATATATCAGAAAAGGTACATGTGAAAATTCAGGTAGCAAACATTGATTTTTCGACGTTAATTCGACATTTTTATCGCTGTTGTGCTACTATTTTTATCGTTTTAGATGGAGCACCACGATTCTAAGGAAAACGTTTTGATGCATATCTCTTTCTTATTATTTTTTTGGTTCATATTTACATAAAGAATGTTTTAGCTACCAAACCTTGAAGCAGAAATGTTTAATAGTAACATAAGAGTTCATCAAAGTTTCCATCAAGCAACTTGTTATCTTTCCAATGCAGGAGCCATGCTTGACAGTCTCCCGAATGACCAATTATTTGACAATCATACAGTTCCGTTCCCACATTGTGTTTATATGACCAAGGAGGTATATTTCCATGATATAACCAAGGATATAACTGACAAACTTTAAAGGCTCTATTAACTAAACAATGTTTTGCCATGCACATGATGCAGCGCCCAAATATTTAGCATTATCTTTTGGTAACAGGTTTAGAAATATTGATATTGTATAAAGATCTTTAAATATACATACTAAGTTATAATAGATGCAGATTCATTATTTAATTGAATATAAAACATATATATATATAGCATATATTAAAGTTGACGATCAAACATCAACAGCTTAAATACTAAGAAAAAACATCCACAAATAATGTTTTTGTGAGTACTAAATTCTGAAATGAAGAGATATCCAAATATAGATGTAACTACCATTATCGACATTAAATATATTTGTACCTATTCATTAAAAACACAGATCAGAAGTTTCACTTGTAAATCAATTTTAATCTGTATTGTATTATAAACCAATATAACATACTATTCAAATCAACATGCAGAGACATTACACACAGGTGTCAATATTTCACCCACCGATAAGTTGTCATTAATCACGTATGTGGACGTTTGCATTAATTAACGGCCAGTTTTAGAAGTCAAATCAAACTGTGATCAATTTCCTTTCTAGATAAGAATTGGGGGGGGGGGGGGCTGTGCCCCCGGTCGGTTAATCTGCCACTGGTGCAAATGGGTTAGAAAATAAGCATAAGGATATATATATATATATACACTAATTGTTTGAATGAAAATCTGTATACGGTAGTACTTTATAGTTTTAATACTGTCTCGACAAAGACTGAATGCAGTTTCATGATCAGCTTCATGTACGTTGGCGACCTTGGTGGTCTTTAGACGCACCGTTGTGCAAAATGAATAATTGTTTAATGATATGTTGTACAGTACAAAGCTATGGTAATAGAAGCGATTCCGAGTTTAACAGAGTAATTAGGACGAAAATAATTAAAAAAAACCCCAGCTCCAACGGTAATAGTAAAGTAGGACATATCAACAGAATACGAATTAAAACAAAAATACGCATGTGTTAATTTTTGCTTTCGCTTCATTTCTATGGATTGTCTCGTTGGCAATTATACAACATCGCCTTTTGTTAGGTTAGGTTTAAGATTTTTACGTTTCTGATTTTCAAATACGAAAAATATGTTCACAAAGGGTTTACAACATTTTAAGGTTAAATGTATGGCAAACATGTGTGTGAATATAAGTACCATACGTCCTTGCATTTGATAGTTAATATAAATAAATAAACGAATATTTATTAAAAAATAAGCAACATATATAGACGAATAATTTATTAGTTCCTCAACAAACTACAACAGTAATAAAGAATCAACAGAGGATTTAATCTTTAATTACTTTTTTTTATTATCATTTATTCGAGAGATATAATACTGTCAAATAAATATATAATTAATCTAAAATGCACTAATCAAGCAGAAGGGGCGTAACTCGTTGTATCATACCGGCATACTGAACGGATCTAAACATGGTCTGACACTTTTGAACGTTAATTTTGAGATTTGATCTGTTTTGGTCTGACACGGTCTTAACGGATCTAAACAGCTCGCTAGAAGATTCAGTCTGATTTATCTTGACATGCCTTAACGGACTGGTTTACCTAATGAGACTATCGATCGGAACGGAGACTTAACGATCTTACAAGTCTTAACGTTTTCCTCTAGCGGTAAATCCAGTCAATTAAGATATGATCAAACCAAAATGACCGTTTCAGACTGATATCGTGCTACTAGTGCATATATTCAATAACAATGCTATAACATTATAAGTTTATCCTTTAATTGTATTATCTATTTACTACAGACTATGTAATTATTGATTTTAGATGCAAATTCATCAAATAAATGTAACCTCACCGAAATTTGGCTGAGTGTATGTCATTTTGAAATGTTATATAAACATAGCAAGGTGGTATAATTGAAAAGGATGACCAAATGATACAGGCATTACCATCTAAATATCACTGTACGCCATTCAATAATGAATAAATTCCACACCGCATAGTCTTCAAACATCTGAAAGGAAATTTAACTATTGATATATTCTAAAGAGAAGAAAAAGCGTCTCACTCTCGATGCAGTGGCATTATCTTTATTTTTGTAACCTACATCAAAAATATTGAATTTAAACAAGCATTCAAAATTAACGGTTAAAGACAATCGAGTCAAACAATTTCAATTTATAATTTTCAGACATTTGTGTATAAAGTAATCGTTGTCTGCTTCACAATGAACCTAATATAATTTAAGTCTGATCCTCGCTTCACAAGAGTCAAATATAAGTTCAAAGAAGGTTTAGGACTCCTTAAAATAGAAATGAATAAGGTTTAACAGAAAATTGCCATATATTTATAGTTTTCATTCCTTTTGCACTAACATCAGTATATATAATAAGGTTAATGCATTCTATTTATATTGAATATCAATGTTCTATTAAATACTACAAAAGTGTGTGTCTAGAAAATAAATCTCTAATACTCTTATTGCAGATTAGAAACTAACTATTCAACGTGATGTATCGTAATTCCGCATATTACTTTTATACCTTCCCGAACCTATTAATTCACTTTGAGGGTAAAACGTTCGGAATATAAAACGGTTAATTGCATGGAAAGATCTATTAGGTGTTAAAGTCATATTTTTACTTTTGACAGTTTTAAAGGATTTTTTTGGGGGGTAGAAACTAGATTTGTTAAGAATATAATTACACAGATCAATATATAGAAATGACTTTTGTGAACTACTGGTCGTTATCAAACAATGCTGCTATTACTATAACTTAAATGGTAAAACTATTTGAAAAGACACTTGCAATTTGTTTGATTATTTGACCTACAGTAACTCGATGTCATAACTATATTTCTATACATATGGAACGCCAAAACTGTCTTTTTATGACCATTTCCATTATATGATGTGCATTTACCAGGATATAATGTGCATTTACCTTAATAGTATGTACACTTGTAGATGTGCAAATATCATTATATGATGTGCAAACATACTTATATGATGTGTATATATACTCATATGATGTACAAATATACTTATATTATGTGCAAACATTCTTATCTGATGTGCAAATATCCTTATATGATGTGCAAAGATACTTATATGATGCGGAAGTGTACTTATATGATGTGCAACTATACTTATTTCATGTGCAAATATCCTTATATGATGTGGTTGTGTCATTATATTATGTGCAAACATCTTTATATGATGTGGTTGTGTCATTATATTATGTTCAAACATCTTTATATGATGTGGTTTTGTCATTACATTATGTGCAATCATCTTTATATGATATGATTGTGTCATTATATTATTTGCTTGTAATCTTATATTATGTGGTTCGGTTAACTTCATTATATGATGTAAAATGTCATTATATGATGTGCTTTCATCGTCGTTATGGTCAATGAACATGATTACTGTCTACGTTATAACTGATTCCGATCTGCTTCTGCGGAATTAATATAAACCCGGCTCAAAACTGTAGCTATCGTTTGGAAAATGGTTGAGATTTAAAAAGAGAAAAAAAACTTGACATGTTGGTTCCTCGATTTTAGATAATATAACTTTAATGCCGGCTCAAATCTGTTGCTATCAAAAGCAAAAGTGCATTTTAAGGAAGATCATAAGAATATATTTTTTAGATAAAAGTTTCTTATACTTTGCCAAAATGAAGATTTTACTATGCTTTTTTCACAAATATATTAAAAAGTATGGGTCACCGTGCGATTTTCTAAGCTATGAGTCGTTGAAAATTGCTTAAATTTGTTTAGATTAATTGTTCATGAAAAAACAAATTTGTGTGCATTAAAAAAAATTCTATGAGATAGAATTGTGAGAAGGTATGTTTTATAATATATTTTAAGAAAACAAAAACACAAAATGGTTACACACAACTTGCTTCAATTGAAAATTCAAATTTTCCCTATCAGTCCATTATATTTTTTTTTACTAAAAGAGTTATCTCCCCTCAAATGGCTCATTTGAAAAAAGGATTTTAAAAACAAAAAACATTATATTTATTAAAATATTTTGAATAATACAACAAATCATCAAGTTTTCTTTATATAAATAAAGATTCTTCCCGTTTGAATGGTTTTACACTAGTTATTTTGGGGCCCTTTATAGCTTGTTGTTCGGTGTGAGCCAAGGCTCCGTGTTGAAGGTTGTACATTGACCTCAAATTGTTTACTTTTTAAAATTATTATTTGGATGGAGAGCTGTCTCATTGGCACTCACACCACATCTTCCTATATCTATTATATTGCAAATATGTCCCCAAATTTTGCCAATTTTGGCAAATAACTAGACCGATTTTGCACTGCCATTGTACAATTCAAAAAGGCGATATACCACGAATCTACCTTAAATATCCAGTAAGACAGTGCAATTTCACAGAAAAATAACGTTTTAAACATTTTTAGGGATGATTAAGATCAATTAATACAGGAGCTAGTTAAAGAATTTCCAGGCTACGGCGAAAGTATGATATAACAAATTGTTGAGCCCTTATTTATAGCTTGCTGTTCGGTTTAAGCAAAGGCTCCGTGTTGAAGGCCTTATTTGACTTTTTACACATTATGACTTGGATGTAGATTTATCTCATTGGCGCTCATACCACATCTTCTTATTTCTATTCATTGTAACAGACCCTAATGAACTCAAAGTCAGTTTAAAAAATATTTCTTATTGATAGCTACAAAATTATCCTTTCTTGCATATATATCTATATTGGTATGGATGATTGGTTGGTTAATTGATTGATTGATTGGTGTTTTACATCACTTTCAACACTATCATGTTTTTTCGTGGCGGTGTGTTTATATTGATGAAGGAAGCCGTAGTCATTAGAGAGAACCATCGACTTTCGGTACGAAAACTAATAATTGTATTCATTTAAGATTTGAGTCGAGTTTACTTGCCACGTGTGGGATTCGAACTTACAACCTAAGTGTTGACAGACAGGAAATACAGTAGGGTCGACTACTTGGTCCTCTTAACCACCGAGTTCCCCCTCCCGCCTCCCCCAAAAACAATGGATTAAAGGAGATCTTCAACTCGGTGCATACAATTTGCGTGCAGCTTTTTATTATTTTTTCAAGCATTTATTGCACAGCTTCACTTAGATGATTATAAATGGACGCTTGACGTCTAGCGGCAAATTGATATGCCTATTTGTACGAGAACATATTAATGTCAAATGTATATCACAAGGTCATGTCCTAAGTCATGATCCTGTAATTCAGTGGTTGTCGTTTGTTGATATGTTACATATTTGTTTTTCCTTAATTTTTTGTACTTAAATAAGAACGTTAGTTTTCTCGTTTGCTTTTGTATTTTCGGGGCCTTTTAAAGCTGACTATGCGGTAAAGGCTTTATTCATTGTTGTAGGCCGTATGGTGACCTATAGTTGTATATGTCTGTATCATTTGGGCTCTTGTGGAAAGTTTTCTCATTGGCTTTCATACCACACCGTCTTTTTATATTAAACCTGTTTTGTACAAGACCGACACCCTGAGCCTGATTTTTAACATGCTAGTTCACAGGAATACATTTCACCTTACCCAGAAACATTATTCTGATTCTGATTTACAGGGAAGCAGCAAATATCAATTTAAAGTCTATGGTCTTGAACCGGCAATACTTCATTTTTACATCGGATGACCGTGAGGGCATTCCGGTGCATTGCTGTCGCCTAGATGTTCATTACGTAATTTTCGTGTTCCATAAACATGAAAATTACGCGGACATGGCCATGGCGTTGTCAGTTTATTTTCGATTTATGAGTTTGACTGTCCCTTTGGTATCTTTTGTCCCTCTTTCAGGTATAGAAATAATTTTGTTTTCTGAGACAAGTGCTTGTTACCATCCACAAGATCTTGCGGTCATCCGATGTTCAGTACTTCAGTACTTTGATACTTTCTGTTCTGGTAAATATAACATCAGCCAATAAAATTCAGCCTTCACATTTTTGAAGGTGTATATAAATCCGACAAAAACCAGAGACCCCAATGGTCTTTAAACAGAAAATAGAATGTAGCGGTTTCAGATCCGCATACGCATAGCTTGAATACACAATATCTGTAATTTAATTAGATTGGTGTCTAAATGAACAAAAACACTACATTTATTTATTGTTAACTGAGGCCTGGTGGTCTCTGACAGATAGAGAGATAAAGAGTTGTGTTTTTAATTTTTTTAAGTGAAGATTTACGGCGTGGCTTTAAATAGTATGCGTTTATCTCGAAAACTACAATAGAATAAAAAAAAAATTAGTACAATGTGTCTGAATATATTCTATAGTAAAGGTCCAATTTGGGCTATTTTGACTCTAATGAGTTTTGTTGTTTTAATGCCTAGTATCTTGATCACTTAATCTATAGAGAAAACTTATTTTTTTAGCAAATTGGTATAGACAAGAACAGATTTAAAAATGAGTAAATTATATTAAATTATGGTAATTTTCTTTCATTGGTGGTGGGAAAATGGAAGCAAACAGTGGAATTTCTTTAATTTTGGGGAATTTCCCTAATTTCAGTCAACACCTTGAAATAGGAAATAAACAACAATCAAGACCCTTTTCCAAAGACCTAAACCTTCCCCTCCCCACCCCCTAAAAAAAAGCCAACGAACAATAATTACACACAAATTTTTCGTAATAATAATAAAACGCATTAAATTTCGATTGCATTATGGTGTATCTGTAACTTCAGGTCTGGAAGTTATTTGCGAATCAACAATTCTAGTTTTCTCTGCTAGAAGAAATTGTTAAAAAAATAAGATTAAGGTTTTAATAGTTGAGCTAGGCCAGCGGAGCTAGGCGTAAAAATTGACGTCCTTCGAGTCAAACCTTTTATTTTCTTCTGGGGAAAAAAGAGGGGGTGTACGATGAGGGTCGAACTCTGAACATTTAGGACAAGTATGGACACCATTCAAGCTTGATACAGGTCTGAATTTTGATATTATTTAATATCTGACACATCATAGGTTTGTGACACATAATGAATTTGATCTGAGATTTTTAAAAGTTGCAATTGGACAATTTACTATTATATTGTCCAATATCCGAAATCTAAATATATTGTTGGATTTAGCATATCAAAGAGGCCTAAGAATTGCTTGTGTTGGTCCCGTTTTAACCCCTAATTTCTAAACAGTTATTGTCTGGCAACAAAGTATTTACGGACAACGAACACATCGCCATAACATTATACGGCGGTAAATCTATAACGATCATTAATTGAATACCACCCTTCTATTAAAAAAGATAAGAAAAAGCTCCCTTAATTTCTTCCTAACCCCTCTTTATGGGGCGTTGCAAATGACCGGTCCATTATATTAGTCATTAGCCTATCAATGTCTGATTTGTTTGTCCACTTTTGAGTCTATCTTGAGAAAGGGATATATAGAGAGAAACTTGCACAGCTAAAATGATCAGCAAGGCAAAATTTACCAAAAAAGTTAAACATGGAAATTCATGTATTTACTTCTTATAAAAACCCGCTTACGCTAAGTATAAAGATATTGACAAATATAAGCCTATATGTCACTTGTTAAAATGAGCATAGATCATGACATGAAATAATTATTTCTTTTATTTAATAACATCATCCGTCTGTTCATTATTATAGACCAATCTATTAAAACTATACTTTGCAATTCATAAAACATAGCAAGGTGGTTTAATTGAAAATGTTTACCAAATGATACAGGCTTACCATCTAAATATAACTGTACGTCATTCAACTATGAATAAATTCCACACCGCATAGTCAGTTACAAACGGGCTCCAGAATAACAACTTGGAACATGCACGTACAGAATATGTCGGGATTGAATTGGTCATTTCTAATTTGAAGGCGACAACACAATATGACTAATTTAATCCCGACGTATTCTGTACGTGCCTGTTCTAAGTCTAGAACCTGTAGTTCAAAGTAAGGAATCGGCACACTAATAGTGATACAGAATTGCAGAAAGGCTTAACTCATCATATGGATCGAAAAGGAAGTGCATCTAAAAAAAAAACACAGAGTGAACGTGGCAGGGTACTTATTCCTCTCAATATCTTCAAGGTTTATTAAAGATTTCAGGTTTTGCATATCTCTGCCTTTCGAATGATTTAGGTTCAAGCGTTTCTTTATTAAATTTTACAATTCCAATCATTGGTCAATTTTTGTCAACATTGGTTAAGTGTATGTTGGGCTTCTACGAACGATACATGTGGAAATATATCACACGAACAATCAATTTTAAATACAGTAGTGTATCTAATTACAGGAAGTTCGTATTAGCAGCTTAAAAAAATGTAGCGAACATGGTCTTACGCGTAATAGTTTTATAAAAAAAATCGTTAAACAAATATTTCATTGGCGATTATATTGTAAAAAACGCATCACATAGTATAGAATTGCAATAATAAGATTGATACAGAATTGGAGGAGGCTCTTGTTGCAAGTTCTACAGAGAGAATATTGAAAAACATCTACTGACGAATCGACATACTGAGAAAAAGAGAAAGACAGACTCTTCTCCTTCGAAGAAAAATATACACGAGAAGGAAAAACAAATAACCAATATTCCAAACAACATATTCATTGTTTAAATATTTTGAAGCAAAAAAAAAAAAACAATATTTTTGTTGACTCTTCAGTCTGGAAATGTTTTCCATTTGCAACATTTTATACACATTTTTCGATGTTTTGTAAGATAACACGTTGTGTATTGTTTGTCTTTCAGTTTTTTTAATAACATTCGATGCTTAAGAGTGTTTGTTATTTAGTTTTCAGTTCTCGATTATGTTTTTGTAATTGCCATTAATGATTTTCTAATGGTTTCTTATACTGCATTTTTGATATTCGAAATTCAGTCTGGCTATTGTTACGTCCCTCATGGGATAAACATAGGTTTAACCTGATTCTTTTGTTTCAAAATAAAAATTGCAATGCGTATACATTGTTTTAATCTCGATTAATGCTAATCATGCTAATAGAACAAAATATGTTTTATCTTTAATTTTACATTTGAGAATTGTTTGAATTAAAAAAAAAGAACTCTTAATTTCGACATTAGACTGTATGTAATACTACAAGGTTTATCTCTTCTGCAGATAAGCTGATAACTCTGAGTTCTCTATCATCAAAATTAATATTTAATCATGTATAAAGTCGTTAAGTAATGAGTGGCTTCCTTTCCATGAAAAACTTAGTTTACAAATTGTCGGTCACTGTTGAAATATTCAGCTAAGATGATAACTGTTTTTTTATTCAGATATGTTTTAGTGCTACGTAAGACAACGTCACTGATGAGTCTTATGTAGACGAAACGCGCGTCTGGCGTACACAATTATAATCCTGGTACCTTTGATAACTATTTACAGGAAACGCAGTTGTCATCTTCTACTCATGTATTACAAAATCACATCTGAATTCATAAATTCACATTTATATGATCCTTTTGATTTTGTCCTTTAGATAATGGTTCTTTTGCTTATCCAGTTTAATCCCGCAACAGAAAATGGCCATCACGAAGTAGCAAAGACTACAGAAACTATCAAGAACCACTTAATACTAATTTTCTGATTGATACACTATTTTGCGTGATCACGGGATACCAATAAGTTCTTAGCCTTATTTTCAGTACACAAATATATTGCATGATAAACACGAATGACTACAAATGCAATAACACCATTTTTACTTCATGTAATCAATCTGGGAATTGATACAGATCCTGCGAAGCTGCTTCTTACGTATACAATCTGCCAACAGAATATGCGTCATCTTTTTTTATACTTCATCTTCCAGTTTCGATCCTATAGTTCATGCGATACAACCAGGTTTAGGTAGTTCACTTGTATTTTCTGATTGAGTTCCTGAGATTTGTGTATCTTCAAAAAAAGGTCTTTGTATTTGTTTAGCATCGTATAATTGCAAGAAAGCAGCTTGCTGTACATATATACAGGCACATACCAAAACATGGACAAGTATGATGTATGAAATAGCAATTATTAAAATTATTAATATCTTTTAAGTGATTTTAACACTAAATGTTTGATGATTATGCTTTCACATCATGCTTACAAGTGACTAACCATTTCCAATAGAAACGATCATATTAAACTTAGTAATACAGGTAATTATTCTGACATTTTGTCAGATTTAAACTTTTGTTTTGTGTATTTCACTGGCGTAATAAGTTTGCTCTTTCACTTATCAAAACTAAATACATATTTGACCTGCTTTGAGTTCGCCAATAAGCATTATTCCATACAAAAACGCCTACATTAATAGTTTTCAAATATTGCTGGTCATCCGATTGATCCTACTGTTCATTTTATATGTTTTTACTTTTTAGTCGTACGTTGTTTGTTTTGTCCCTCGACAATTTTATTTATTATTGTACGTATTGATTTTGTACTATACTTTATTTATGTTTTTACTTGTTTGCATGCATTGTTGGTATTTTACATTTGTCTGACGATTTTTTCTAAAGTTCTAAAATGATAATGTAATGGGTTTTATATTATAGTTTTGAAGTCGCAAATTTGTTCTGGTAAGTTTTACTCCCCTCATGGGATATAAAGAATGATCTGGGAAATGAATCTGGAGTCAATATCTATCCGTTAATTGTGCATTCATCTTAAAGTTTGTTAAAGCCAACAAACAAGATATATTATGATTTTATTAACATGATTAACCAACAGACATATTTTTGATAATATTGGATAATAACTGGCCACATATGATTAAATATTGCTCTTCAGTGTATACTATTTTACCCAAGATAAATATCTCTTTCCGCAGATACGCTGATTATATCGTTAGAATCAAATCATGTGAAAAATAAAGTAGGTTGACGTTTAAGAAAAAGACATAATTTCACAAATTGTTGTTAGTCCCTTTGATAGACAACTAGTTTATCAGCAGACATGTTAGCACTGCTTTATCAACAGTTCCAGGACACACTTTATTCCAAATGTTGTCCTCTCCTATTTTTAAATTTCAGATTCTAATTATCCTGTCACAAACTGTGGCTCTTTTCCGCAACTCTAGCAACACATGTCCAATTATTAATATATCATGCGTGTTAACAAGTCTTTTTGGGATCTGAGCTCAAAAGTGAATTTTAATGGTCTGCAAGAGTGAGCCAAATCTTTATGTGAAGAATCATAAAACTGAATAGAATAAGGTGTAGAGATATAGACTATATTAATGCATACGACATTTTATTATAATAGTAAATTTAACCCTATGTTATAACGATATAAGTTATAATTATGTGTAGTTTAGCTGTTGTTACATAGCAAGTTCTTTTTATTTAAATAGTTTGGTCGAAAGCGGAGTCACATTGTATTGTGAATGACTGTGAGCCGTTTTTCAGACAAAGTGATATATTTAAATCAGTGTTTATACTGTCTTTCTCATCGATACATAAGAGCAAATTCTGTTGAGCTTGATATATATTAAGACATGTTTATACCAGTGGTGTTCAATCACTTATGTTTGTCCCTTGACGATTTGGTTAATTATGACATACTTTGATTTTGAATTAGACTGTAATTATCTGTTTGCCATTGGCTTGGCTTGTCGCAATTTTACATTTTTCTGTTGATTTTTTTCTCAAGTTTGATAATGATAATCTAGTGGTTTTTCAAATTATTTTCCGATGTGGTCAATTTGTATTGATTATTGTTATTCCACTCTTGGGTACATTTTAATCCGTTAATTTAGCATTGATCTCGGTTACGACTGACACATAAGATATATTATGATTTTTATTAACCAGCAGAGATTATTTTGATAATATGAAACAATAAATGTCTACATGTGATTATATATAGTACCTAAGTGTTTATTACTACAATTAAGTTTGATACATACTCGTCTGCAAAGTTGCAAAAAATGAATGTTGACTTTTTAGGAATAAGACTTGATTTCACAGATTTGTGGTCGGTTAAGGTAGATCATAAGTATAGACTTTTTGAGACATAATTTTCACACAATTTGCCAAAATGAAGATTTAACTATGTTTTTTTTTCAAAAATATCATACAAAGTATGGGTCGCGTGCTATTTATGAAGCTATAAGTCGTTGAAAATTGCCTAAATTTGGGTAGATTGTTCATGAAAAAACACATTTGAGAGCATTGAAAAAATGCCATCAGATAGAATTTTTAATTAAATTCTGAGAAGATAGATTTTATTATATGCTTTAAGAAAAAAAAAAAAAAAGAAGAAAAAATTGTGTCATCGAACTTGTTTCCTTGCTACAAGTAAAAAAAATTCTATATTAGTCCAGTATAATTTTTTAACTGAAAGGGTTATTTCCTCTTAAACGGCTCATTTAAAAAATGATTCTAAAATCAAATAAACATGATATTTGTTTAAATATGTTGAATAACACAATGAATCACCCAGTGTTCTGTATACAAGTAAACAATCTGACCATCACATTGCAAATCTGTCTCCAAATTTGCAGATTTGTGTAAATAACTAAAATGATTTTGTACTGTTATTGTACATTCCAAGATAGCGGTATACCAAGCATCTACCTTGAATGACACCCAAGTAGATTGTATAAAATAATTGTATCGACATATGTTTTGATACTTCTTTAGTAACAGTTTCAGGACACACCTTAGGTGCTCTATTGATGAATTACAATTTCAAATTCCAGTTTAAATCAACTTGAATTGCCAAACCAAAGCTTGATGTACATAACAACACATAACAACCCATGATAATTATAGTATATGCACTTCTGTATTTCTGTTGTTCCTTTGTATTCCTCTTATAGTTGATGCGTTTCCCTCGGTTTTAGTTTGGAACCCGGATTTGTTGTCTCTTAATCTATATATGACTTTTGGACACCGGTATACTGCTGTTGCCTTTATTTACATGGATATGGTGTTAAAACATATTGATCCACCATTTTAATCTGTTAATTTAGCAGAATTTTCGATTAATGTTGACAGATAAGATGTATTATGATGTTCATTAAACAACAGATAATGTTTTGATTAAATATACCAATAACGGTTCACGTTTGATTATATATCCTACCGTAATCTAAAATCGGTAATCTTGTTGGTTCGTTCGGTATTTGTGTTTGAACTTAACACACGGAGAAACTATGCATTGACGTCATTATGCTACTACCAGCGTACACAATTAGGGCTGAATACGTTTTTCTACTCTTTTGAATAAAACAACAATTTTGAAGATATGTTTTCATTGTAATTCTAAATTATTGCTTAAAAATTATAATTTCCTAATGACCGTTTCAAACCTGACTTCCGAATGATTAAAAACATTTCAGAACTTCACAAAATCCTACTTCCAGTCGCCATTGCTTTGTACATTCCATTCAGCGTCATCAATCATGTTGCAGATAAAACAGGTCAAGCAAATCGTATTTTTATGAATTTCAAAATGACAAGCACATTACGTATTACACAATTTCCCCCCCGAGAAAACCCCACCCAAAATGAAAGAAAAACTAAATGAAAAAACGATGTTCATGCTATAATTTTGTTTAGGAATGTAGAGTAGGTTAATACAAAACGATTTACATTTATTTTTCATAGAAAAAAAAGATTCAATATAAAAAAGTCAATATTCTGACCATCATGACCTAAGGTAAATATTTATACAATATTCCATTGATGTTGAAATTCATGGCTTAAATGTGGTTTCCTGATGAATAAACCTCCAAATCATAGCAAAATATTTCAAAGCGATATCCAACAAACAAAAAATGTAATTGCCTAATACCGCATTTTAATCGGAATAAATAATGAAACAGATCATCAGCTTAAGGCATTGAGCAGATTTGATTGAAACTTGGTGTATTCTATGTCGATTCTTTTAAAGTATGACCTTTCGTTCATATACGTATACAGTTTTATATGAGTGTGATAAGATCAGATAGATTATTTGGAGCTGAAAAAAAAACTATCCAAACCAAAAAATTACATTTTATGATTTAGTGCATAACACATGTATTGAGCATAATAAAGTTGACAAAAAAAAAAATATTAATAAGATGAATGTGGTGTTGATGAATACAACAATTTTACAAATATATCTGAATAATAAATGTCATCATACACGTATAAATTGTAGCGATAGTAATAACCCATCGCAAATTCTAACCCCGTTGACAATGCCATTTTAAAGAAAGATAAACTGAACGAAAGCATCTACAATCATAACCTAATTTCAAATGTCACTCAATACAAACAAAGAACATCATTTGTTCAATTGAAAATATATTATAATAAAGGACTATTGTGATATCGTCGTTCGCCGTGTTTCGTTCTTTTTTTTCAATTTTGGTTTTGTCCTTCGACAATTTGGTTAATGATGTTACATCATGATGTTTTAATTTGTGTTCAATTATGATTTTAAAATGTTGGCGTATTTTGTTGCAATTTTCATTTCTCTGTTGATTTGTTTTAAAGTTCCTTAATGATGATGTAATGTTTTTTCCATATTAAATTTCTGATGTTGCATTTTTTTCTGGTTATTGTTACTCCCCTCTTTGGATATGACATATGTACTGTATAATGGATATAAGGCGTCCAAATGTCTGGATTTAATACGTTAACTTAATATTGATTTCGGTTAAAGCTGACACATAAGATATATTTTGAAATTTATTAACCAATAGAAAATGTCTTGGATATATAGAACAATAACTTTCGGCATTAGATTAAATATATACATACAAGCGCATTTAAAATCAAGGATGAGTATGGTGTATGAAATAGCCTAGTAGTTTGATTTGTTTCGATGATTTACACAAAAAAAATGTAATTATAATGCTTTTACTTCATGCTTATAAGTCAATTTAAAATTACAGCGTAGGAACGTTCATCAATCCATTGCTACTAAGTAATGCCGGTTTATTATTCTGACATTTGTCTGATTTATAATAAATAAATAATAAATACAGTATTTATAGAGCGCATTATATAATAACAAAAATTACTCTAAGCGCTTCCCATTTAAACATATATAAAATACAAAAATAAATAAAGCAAAGAGTACAAAGCACTATCTTAAAAGAATCAAACAAGCATATAAAAATTTATAAGATACTTAAAAAAAAGGAAATAAAGAAAAAAAATTATGCAAAACTGTCTAAAACTAATGCAGTCAATTTAGAGTATATAAAATCTACAAGAAATCCTTAAAAGCTGTCCGAAATAATTGAGTCTTGAGTTGCTTTTTAAAAACTACTAAAGAATTTACACTCCGTAAAGATGATGGCAAAGTGTTACAGAGTGTAGGTGCAGCCTTGTCAAAACGCCTCTCACCGTAGCTTTTCGTTCGAACGTCATTTAGAGGATGTAGGAGCATACTATTTTCCGACCTGAGGGATCTACTTGGCTTGTATGGCGTAATTAAATTATGAAGGTAGCTAGGAGCCTTGCCATGCTGTGCTTTGTACACATATAAAAGAAGTTTATATTGACAACGGTAATGTATGGGTAGCCAGTGTAACGATATTAAAACAGGCTTAATTGAGTCAAATTTCCTTTTTCGTGTTATCAAACGTGTTGCTGTGTTTTGGACCCGCTGCAATTTACTGATAATGTTGGTGTTAGTACCGTACAACAATGCATTGCCATAGTCCAGCCTTGATGTAATAAGGGAGCACACTGGTTTTACAGGCTTCAACTGAAATTAAAGAACGAATTCGACCAATATTCCGAATTTGGTAAAAACAAGCCTTAGTGATCGCACTGGCTTGCTGTTCCATACTGAGGGCTTTATCAAAGTACATTCCCAGATTTTTCACACAAGAAACGTCGCTTAACACTGTTCCATCAAATGTCAGACGAAAATCTGAAAGATGCGTCAATTGATGTTTTGGTGCAAATATTATTAATTCTGTCTTGTCTTCAGTAAGTTTGAGCATGTTGGCACTCTTCCAATCACCAATATCAGACAAACATTTTTCTAGGCGTTTGGATAGATCGCACCAGTCTCCTTTTAGGTCTTATGATTTGATAAACCTGAGTATCGTCTGCGTAGGAATGGTATGACTTTCCGTGGCGCCTACAAATTTCGCCTACTGGTTTCGCAAAAATACAATATAGTTTCGGCCCTAAGACGAGCACAAAATCGAATTTGATATCGTCAGATTGTACTGATCCAATAGCAACACGTTGAGTCCTGTTCATAAGATACGATTGCAACCATAGCAAAGCATCTCCGGTAACGCCATCAATATATTCCAAACGATCAAAAAGAATCTGATGGTCGATGGTATCAAAAGCGGCCGATAGATCGAGCATGAGCAAAACAGCATAACAGTTATTATCTAGTGCATAGACAATATCGTGATGAACACGTAAGAGAGCAGTTTCCGTGGAATGGCATGTACGGTAGGTTGACTGAACACTGTCATGTAGAGAATGTGAACTCATGTGATTTTCCAGTTTAATGTCGACAACCTTTTCCAGTGTCTTTGAAATGAAAGCTAAGTTGGAGACTGGTCGGTAGTTTTTGAGCACATCTTTATCTAGACTTGGTTTCTTAAGTAATGGTCTCACAACAGCTTGTTTGAACAACAGTGGTACACATTGTTTTGATGGCGACCTGTTGACTATATCTGTGATTGACGGCAACAAATGATCCATGGTATCAAAAGCGGCCGATAGATCGAGCATGAGCAAAACAGTATAACAGTTATTATCTAGTGCATAGGAAATATCGTGATGGACACGTAAGATAATTTTACGAAGTTCGTTATTTGAAACTAGCGATAACGATCTTAATGGTTCACCTTCGAATTTTATATCAGCTCTCATCGTATCACGGTTGTAACTTGATGCATCATTCTTAGCCGTGAGATTGTCACGAATGGCACTTATTTTTCCCACAAAAAATTTACAAAATTTGTCAGCCAGAAATTTTCATCATTATGCGAAGGTATTATGATTTCTCGCCTATTGCCCATTAAGTCATTTGTCAAACGATGCAATTGCTCTTGATCATGTTCTATCTCGGATATTTTTGCTGAAAAATAGTCCTTCTTGCATTTAAGGAGAAGCTTGCTTGCTTTCAGACAGGTATCTTGGAATATTTGACAATGAACCTTTGTTTTGTTCATGTCATCGGCATTGTAAGTTTGTTTTGTCGCTCACTTATATTAAGTAAATATTTGAAGTACTTCTAGATATGATCAATAAGATTAATTCCCGAAAACTTTGATTTATTATAAGTTTGCCAATACTGCTAAGGTCTAATGTGTGTTTGTCGAACACCGTGTTTCGTTTTGTTTTAATATTTTCTGTTTTGTCCTTCGTCAAGTTGGTTAACGATGTAAAATGTTGATTTTGTAAAAGACTGTAATTATGATTTTAAAATGTTGGCGTGCTTTGTTGCAATTTTCCAGTCCTAGGTTGATTTTTTCTGAAGTTCTTTAATGATAATGTAATGGTTTTTCCATATCAAATTGTTATTATAATGATTGTAATTTCCCTTTTGGGATATGACAAATGTACTGTTAAATGGGTATACATGATATAAGGTGTTCAAATATCAGGATTTAATCCGTTACTTTACCATTGATCTCAGTAAAGGCTGACACATAAGATATACTATGATTTTTATTAACCAAAAGAGAGTATTTGGATTATATGAAAGAATAAATGTTCACATGTGATTATATATAGTACGTCAGTGTATATTATTTTACCTAACTTAAATATATAATGATATGCAAATTTGCAAAATTATGAATGTTACTGTTATAAGAAAAAGACATGATTTCACAGATTGCTGGTCGCTTTAGTGACATTCATCTAGATTGTAAAATGTATTTGTCTCCACATATTATAAAAAAGGTGTTGTATGATTGCCAATGAGATAACTCTCCACAAGAGACAAACATGACACAAAAAATAACTACTATAGGTCACCATACGGCCTTGAACAATGAGCAAAGCCCATGTCGCATAGTCAGCTATAAAAAGCCCAGAATTGACAATGTAAAACATTTCAAACGAGAAAACTAACGGCCTTTTATGTATTTATAGTTTTATTCTTCTATACTAACAGCCTCATGACACACCTTAGGGTATCATTAAAATTCTTGATTTATGTTATGCTGTCAGTCATTTTCTGACTGATGGGTGCTTCTTTATCATGATTATGAGTCTTGAATTTAAATATAATATATATTGAACGAGAGCAATAATTAATTTATATGAGTTTTTTAATGTTTTCAATTGTCAATCCTTACCAGATTCTGGCACCTTGCATATAGCTTTAATGATCGCACAGATTATCCAAATGTTAGTAACATGTAAGAAAATCAGACGTTCGTTTGGATTCATACGATTCCCTGATAATTTTTACTCTGCATGATTTACATTTTTTTCTATTGCAAACAAAATGACTCTCGGATTTCTTGATCATCGGACAATTGCATAGACTCAGTTGGCAGTAAATACATACATTCCAATAATTTATGATAAAAGAGATGATTTTTCATTTCCTATTGTTAATTATCCATTTTTAGATGGTGACGTTCCCTTGTCACCATCTTATGGTGTTTATATATCTCAACTTGTACGATTCGCTCGTGTATGTAACAATGTATTAGATTTTAGCGAGAGAAATTTATGTATTACTGAAAAATTATTACACCAGGGTTTTCGATATCACAAACTGGTCAAAACATTTACTAAATTTTATCACCGGTATAAGGAAATAATTCGTAAATATAACTCAACATGCAGACATCTTATACGTTCAGGTATTTCACATCCAAAATTTTATGGAAATATTCTTTATAAAGCACAAAAATGTCAGTATTCTCCTCAGAAACTAACAAAACCTTTAAATAGACTTATTAAAAGGGGATATAGTTACGATACTGTTGTCAGGTCATTAAAGATTGCATATTTTGGCTTTAACATTGATTCACTGATAGGGTCTTTGCATCGGAACTAAACACATTTATTTCTAAAAAAACAGTTGTTGGCATGACACGGGTTATGTTCTTCTCATATATTTTATGATAGTATGATACTAAACCCCTAACGGGAGGGATTGTACCTGATATTCATATGATGAAGACATAATCTTTCAATCAGTTTAATTGAGGTCTGGAGCTGGCATGTCCAGTTAACTGCTAGTAGTCTGTTGTTATTTATGTATTATTGTCATTTTATTTATTTTCTTTTGTTACATCTTTTGACATCAGACTCGGACTTCTCTTGAACTGAATTTTAATGTGCGTATTGTTATTCTTTTACTTTTCTACATTGGCTAGAGGTATAGGGGGAGGGTTGAGATCTCATAAACATGTTTAACCCCGCCGCAATTTTGCGCCTGTCCCAAGTCAGGAGCCTCTGGCCTTTGTTAGTCTTGTATGATTTTAAATTTTAGTTTCTTGTGTATAATTCGGAGTTTAGTATGACGTCCATTATCACTGTACTATTATGCATATTTTAGGGGCCAGCTGAAGGACACCTACGGGTGCGGGAATTCTCGCTACATTGAAGACCCATTGGTTGCCTTCGGCTGTTGTTTGCTCTATGATCGGGTGGTTGTCGCTTTGACATATTCACCATTTCCTTTCTCAATTTTATTCCACTTGTATACCAAGACAGGATTAGAACTCTGTCAAAATGATCTAAATAATTTAAATTATTATGAATAACACAAACATAAAACCACAGCATGTACTAAATACCCACACGCAACGACCCCTTGACTAGTACGGTGTACGGAATAACCTATGTATTTTATGTTAATAAATAGGGATAATACAAAACATCAGATTATTATATGTTCAGGTCAAACTTATTGGCGACTGAATAATTTCAAAAGCATTTCAATTACTCTGACATTGATTAATTGATTGTTATAATATAAATGTTGAAAAAATAAGTTATGATAGAATTAAGTTAAATTAAAACTAAATTCGTTTAAAAATTAGCAAATAATTGCACTGACAGGCTTAGCAAATAGAGTCGTAGTTTATTACTATTGTTATGCTAATTCCAATATGTTTGAGTTTGCCGTAAAACTTTGTGCACTTTAATAGGTCACATTCACATTTAAAATCTTGCCCAGAAATACTTTTAAAAATTAAGACCTACCCTCCTCGAAGTAAGTTGAGGTTTGTTTGATGCTGTTTTTTTTCATCATAGTAACATCATGTAATACTTTTAGACACACCAGGAGCGTAATTTACTGGATTTTATGCAGACTATGGATTTACCAGCTGATACTTTTATTGTACCAGTTGTTGTTGTTGTTGTTTGAATGAATTTTGATTAAATGCTGCCATGATAATTCATAGGTCAATCTACATCAATTTGTGCTATATGTTGTAGTGATATGTATATACGTCATTGATGAAATATAATTGTATACATTTTGATTCTTGGTTAATAAACAATGAGTTTATTATTGTTGATAAAATGATATATTCAATCAGTTATAGTTATGAAAAGCGTACACAAACAAAACTTTTGTGTTCAAACGTTTTATAATTAGATTTGTATACATGTCTGATCGAGAACGCTGTAACACATTGTAACAGTCAAACTAATTGTCAAACCTTTTGGTAAAGCTGTTAAAAAAGGCTCATTAGCATCATACAAAACGTTGAAATATGATCAATATGTAATACATGAAAGGATATATGTATCTAAGATCCTTGTTTTTATCTTGTATAAACGAGATAGCCAGTATGTACACAGAGTGTACTTTATTTTCAATTTGTACAGAGAAATATGACATGCGGCTGGACCAGTTCTGGATGTTTCATGACGTTGCAAAAACCCACACACATATAACATTTAAACCAATGATTAAGTTCATAAAATATTTATTGAACATGATAGTTTACCAATACAAAAAGGTTGCATGCAGTGTAGATACATGAAAAAGGCATCAAATATAATTCGTTTGTAGACTTGTAATGTCATACAACAATAATAATGGCTAGGGATAGTAATATTGTAATGTTAAATTGACCCTCGTGGGTATAACAATGCTATTGCAATGTTTCTCTCAGACAAAAGATAATCGGCGATCATACTTTATATATACATTCGAAATATCATACATCAAATTGAGAAAGCAAACGGTGAACTTGTCAAAGAGCAAAGAGCAGAAACATTAAAATGTCACCAATATTTAGTTATTCGCATTAATCGGACGTCACATTTAACTTAAACAAAATGAATCAGCACATTCAAACATAAAATAAATACAAATACAAGCCTCACATCGAACAAAGGTTCCTGAATTCAACCAGGTGCTAAGATTCAGTGGGGTTAAACATGTTTTTTGAAATCTAATACATGCATAGATACGTCGGAAGTTTTACTATAATACAAAGAAGAATCTCAAGAACCTGATATGATGTTTACTCTTGTGGACAGACAAAATGAACAAGTTCATAGACGTTTATCATTCGTATTGTAACTTTCTATGTTATGTAACAGTAAAAATATCAAGGAATGACAATACCAACTCGATTACTAATTTGATGTATCATGATTTCTATCATGTCATATACTGTGATGAGATATTATATTTCGTTTGTGTCACAACAACGTTAACATACAAAATGTATTGTCTCACTTTGCATGATGTCTACTAGGTACATCTATGTTTGCCATCTCCCTTTTACGCATGTATTAAAAACAGATATATCTTATGCATGTTTTAAATCAATGTAACTATTGATAGATGTACAAGAGAGACCAAAGATACTATAGTGAGGGACAGTCACACTCATAAGTAAAAAAACAAAACAGAAAAACGACAACTTCATCACCAATAGACAAAACACAATACATAAAACATATTATAGACAACTTAATACTAAATTACTTTTGAAATTAGTCTTTTTTTCATGTCAGCTATAAAACGCGTTAATGACAAGTAATAAGTTTGTATTATATGCATGATTTAAATCGTCTAAAACTGTTGTAAAAAAATTGCGAAATTGAACTTTATTTGCACAAAAACAATCAAAACTCTGGAAATGTCTTACTCTGCGTTACATGACACACCCTCGGTATCTCTTGCCTCTTTGAACCACCACTGAAAACAAATGTGTATTCAAGTGTTTGGTATAATTGAATCAATATAACTATTCTAATTGTGCTACACTTGCACCACCGCTTCACATGGCAGTTTTAGAATTTGGTGTGAAGTGAGTGATTTATTAAATATGGTATAAGTCTATCATCATCATTTCTGAATTAATGAAGGAAAAAGCTTGCAATGGATACTTTCGTTATACAACTTGACCTTATTTATTAAGAAGAAACTTCATACTTCCATACTTTTGTTTGTGTGATATTAAAAACCAGTTTCGGTAAACTGATTTTTTCAAATGAAGCTTACACATTGACATTAAATTAAATCAGGCAGATTGAAAAGTCACCTTGAAAATTGAAGTTTTATATTGATATCTTATCAACTGACATAATACAACATTGAAAATCTACGTTGATATTTGTTGATATACTTGAGAGAAACATACCAATTATCGTCTTATCATCTACTTAGGATTCCTTTCTTTTCATGGTCATCTATTTTCGTGGAATTAGGAAAACTTTCCTTTTCTTGGATATTTGATTTCATGGTTTTCTAATCAAGATCAAGGAATCGTTAAACCTGTACATGTTACATCTTAGTTGTTTGTTCAATCCAATGTGAATAACTTTATATTAAATCATGCTTGTTTTAAAATTGTTATGCATAAAGACAAATTTGATAATTGATCTCCCATTGTTTAACTTTTACCTATCAACAACTGTATTTTTGAATGTTTGAAAATGGGTGTTTCTGTGATGGAAAATTATAAAAAATATCCGATTCACCATTGTATACATTTAAGCGTGCCTTGAATTTATCAACATGGGTGTCATCTGGTTTGGTTTAAATGCGAATGAACTGAAATTAAATTAAAAACCAATTGTTCAGAGAACAAGTGAAGGTCTTTCCACCAGTAAGAATCTATTTAAAAAATAAAATATTAAAATTTGATTTTAAATGTCAGTTTCAGCGTCAAATGACAGCTTATTGTACGCTGATTCCAAAAATATATGGTTTCTATATAAAAAAGGGAGATAATCTTTTACTTCCGGTTTGAAAAAAATACTTCCGGTATTGTTTGATAGTTTACTTGACACTGATTCCAAAAATATATGGTTTTATATACTTTTACATTGATTAAGTACAAAAAATAGCTACTTCCGGTTTACAAAATGTCACTTTCGGTTGTCTTTTTAAAGGTCACATTGCTTACAACCTAATGCAAAAAGTCCCATGGCCTTATTATGTGTACATATGAGGTAAAAGCAAAGGTCAAACTCTAGAACGTTAAATAAGCATATGACCTTGAGCTCAATTTCAAGGTCATAAACCAAGGACCTCAAATCAAAAGACTCTAGTCCTCTTCTTTATATCGTTAATGAGTTATATTGCCATACGTATGATATTAGATATAAAGAGGGAAAAAACTCGCGTCAAATGTCTACGTACCCTTTCGACTAAGATTTATGTGTTACGACATGTCGTAACTAACAATTTTGTGAAAATATTTTGTCGATATCTTATATGATTTCTGAAAATAAGAGATAACAAATCAAAATTTTAATCATGACCTTGACATTTGACCTCGACCTGATTTTCATTTTTTTGGACCAAGGACCTCAAATCGAAAGACCCAAGGTTTTTATCACTTGTGGTTTTCCAGTAACAAATTTATTTCACTTATTTCAATACAAAAGTGGAAATTACTCGCATATAGGGTATTCGTAAAACTTCGGTCAAAATAAAACCTAACATCCGTAGGATATAACGAGCAATTTGGAAAAATAAATTTTTCGGTTTCTTTTACGGTTGCGGAGGAGAACTGATAACAAGAAAAACAATGTTTGGGGAGATAAGTCTTACAAAGAAAAGTGTTCGGTTAAACAGGGTTAGTTTCAAAAGCGTATAGACAGTATGATATCATATACAAAAAAACTAAGCGACATCTTTTGAAACATTTTTACACCGCAAGAAAAAAATTAGGCGGAAGAAAAAAAAAATAATCAGAAGAAATCCAATACGTCTTTCCACACGGAAAGGTGAAAAGACCTAAATATCAAACGAAAGTCACAATGAAAGAATCTTTTAATTCCTCTTACTCGATAATTGATCATGAATTTGATCCTTCTGTTGGAGTGCTCAAGAACTTCTTACAAGCTTCATATGAAAATGTTTGATATTAATGCATTGTTATGTTTAGTGGACTATGAAATGAGGAGAACAATCTCTAATTTGGCATTACAATTAGAAAGATCATATCATAGGGAACATGTATACTAAGTTTCAAGTTGATTGGTCACTTCAACTTCATCAAACGCTACCTTGGCCAAAAACTTTAACTTGAAGCGGGACATACGGACGGACGAAAGGACAAACGGGCACACATACCAGAAAACATAAGGCCTCTAAACTATTATAAGTCGTGCATAAAAAAACTATCCAAAGATAAATGAGTAAAGGATGTTAATATTAATTTGGATAATACCATTGTTTGTTTTTTTTCTGTTTATTATATATATTATAAAGTCAGTACAATACAATTGCTCTAATACCTATTAAATTTGAGTTGTATTTGTTTTATCATTGAAAAAGAAATATTTGTCTGGTCTGTTATATTGTCATATAAAATTTGTATAACGATGATTCACTAATCACTGGATTCTCTCGAAAGTGATTGTTGTCCTTTGTTTACACGCATCTTATCATTCGTTCATCTTTTCGGGATCAGACATGAATAATCGTACAACTCTCGAATTGACGTTTAAATTAAGAAAAATGAGTTGTCGATTCGATATAAAACACGATACTAATATTGATATTAAATTGTAGATGGAGACTGTATTATGTTTTTTATTTGTACTTTTTTGTTTGATTTCATGATAGTTTGTCATGTATATTGAAATTGCACTTTTTAATACTGAATAATTGATTTTATATTTATTCGATGACGTTTTTTATACAGGAGATAAACAAACACATTCTTTTGAAGTTGAATAATTTTTTTCAAAACTACTCTGTTTGATATGCATTTTGTGGTGACACAAAAGAATAAAGAAATGTAATTAGAAAATTCATAACACTCAGTAAAACTGATTTATATCACAATAAATTCATTACCGATAGCACTGCAATAATATATCCCCAATAAAGAGTAAAGAATAACAAAAATAACGAACTGCGAGGAATTAAAAGACAAAAGTCTGTAAACAAACACATCAAACACATCAAACGAATGGATGAAAAATGTCATATTCCTGGCTTTGTACACTCATTGTCTTATGTTTATGAAATTTGTGACTTTAAGACTTTGTTAAATAATTTCCTTGTGAAGTTTCAGATAACAACTCGAAATACAGAAATATAAAATTTGAAGCTGTTACATATCCCTTTAGAATAATGTTGAGGTCTTGTGCAGAGGTTGTGTATCCCTGATTTCGAATGTTTTAAGTTTTACATGTTGAAGGCGCGTTCGACTATGGTTAATCATTTAGTCAGAAAAAGGGCAATAGACATTTAAAATATCTAGTTTTGGGCAGGAATTCAGCTTACTTTGTGAAAAAAATCATACCAAATTTGTTGAATTTAGAGAATCCCAATGGGTACCAATTGCGCTCCTCTACTTGCAGATTTGATTTTGTATTCCTATGAAGCAGAATTTATTCAAGGGCTTGTACAGAAAGGAGAAAAAAAAGTCTAGTCTTTTAATTTCACCTTTCGGTATATTGATGATGTACTGTCTCTTCATAATAATAGATTCATTGATCACTTATATTTAATATATTCAAGTTAACTCAAAGTTAAAGATACTACCGACAAAAATAAATCTGATTCATATTGAGACCTTTTTCTCGAAATGACTACTGATGGTAGGTTAAATACCAAAATTTATGACAAACGCGATGATTTTAATTTTCCTATAGTCAACTTTCCATTTCTGTGTAGCAAAAAAAACCAACGGCACCAGCATATGGAGTATATGTGTCGCTAGCTCAAAGTACGTTGATTTTGTTGAACGAGGAATACTGCTTCCTCAAAAGTTGTTAAGACAGGGCTATGAATTAACTAAATTAAGGTCATCGATCAAGAAATTCTACGGTCGCCATCATGACCTGGTAGGCCATTATGACAAAAGTGTGTTAGAAATCATATCATATTGCTTTCACGATGAACCTATAATATTTACTGAATGAAAAAAGGAATTAGTAATGGAAATATGTTTGTCAAATGAATTTACCTTATTCAATGTTATCATTGACAACAAATACATTATCTTAAGATGAACCACTTCAGTCACATTGAAATGTCATTTTAAGGAATACAGTTAAAACGATGACATGTTGATAAATAAGGCAGATTAAAATGTCAACTTGAAACATTAAGTTTTATCTGTATAACCAATTAAAGGAAGCAAAAGAACCCAACACATCTAGATTGATATTTAATCAAAAACGGGGGCTAATCATTACGTTAATCGGTTAAGAAGATTTGTGAAATTGATAGAAATAACTTCGACTCTATATCACTGTCTTTGACTTCATAATTCATACATTATCAGTATCGAATTAAAAGAAGGTAGTTAATTTCGAAATGTCAACTTACATTTTTTAAAGATAGATATGTTTTCAAAATTGTCCTAATTGTTCCTCGATAATGCACTGGATATTTAAGTGTGCACGATGGCTTTTGAATATACCTATTGATGTGTTGTACAGTTTAATATAAAAAAAATACTTAAGAGGTTGAATGAAAATAGTATTAAGAAAATGGATCTTACTGAATCTGAGAAAACGTATTGATATTGTTGTTATATAAATGCACCTTTACACGTTTCGAACTTGATTAGTGCTCCGTAATATGTATGTGATGTCCTTTTTTCATAAATACCTACTATAAGATATTTTGACGACCAAATGATTCAAGGCATATCTTTCGAACGCAACACAAAATAATAGTTTGCCTTGTGTATATTCAAATCTTCACCCACAAAACCTTTTATCTATGAATAATTACTGTATTTTTGCTGAAAACGTCAAGATAGGGATTACTAATACCTGAATACTTACGCAAATACAAATATCTGTCTTTCAGTGTTTGATTGCCAGTGTTAGATTTTTTTAGATATACTAACCAACGTTGATGTAGTAGGAGGCAACCAGTTATCCTCTTCTTATGTAGGTTTATCTACATATATCTGTAAGAATGTGGCACCGGTTTCGTGAGATTTCATTGATATCATCCCCATTTATCATTTTATAAAAATATAACATAGTACATAACATATTTATTTAATATAACTTAGTTAACAAAAAGAGAAATAATCACATAAATGCATCAGTTGTAAAAAAAATGGCAGCAATTATAATTCTTATCTAAATTTGAAATGTCATATAATAGTTATCAAAGGTACCAGGATTATAATTTAGTACGCCAGACGCCCGTTTCGTCTACATAAGACTCATCAGTGACGCTCATATCAAAATATTTATAAAGCCAAACAAGTACAAAGTTGAAAAGCATTGAGGATCCAACACGTACCTATTTCAGTGAGTGTAAAAATTGACTTTGAACCACATGGTTATAATATGATATCACAATGTAAGTTTCAGGGTAAGATAAACTGTACAAGAGCATCGACATATATACTTCATATCTAAATTTGAAATGTCATGCAAAATGTATAAATATTAACATAGAAATGCAATTTCGAACCTCTTGGGCCTACATTCATGTTTCCTCTCAGGAGGAAATACGATTAAAAAGGGAACTTCGAATTTTTGAAATACTAACTTAAAGGCTTTTCTACCTCACGCATAGATTACCTTAGATGAATTTGGCAACACGTTTAGAAATTTTTAGTTCTCAATGCTCTTCAACTTTGAACTTTATTTGGCCGTTTAAACACTTTTTTCGAGTGTCACTGATGAGTCTTTTGTAAACGAAACGCGAGTCTGTTGTAAATATATTTGTTTTATCCTGGTATTTAGGATGAGTTTATATCGATATGTGTGATGACTGGTAGAAATGATGAAGATCAAAACGAAATAAAAAAAAAACTGACAAGGCGATGGCCAAAAAAGCCAAAAATACAATCAAAATTATACAAAACTCAACACAGGAACTCAAGACTGAGTAACACAACCCCTACTGAAATCAATGTATGATCAGAGATTGCAATGAGATGTTAAACGTTTTTGACACAAGCATAATGTAACTTCTCAAATTGGTTTGTCCTTCCTTGCAATATGTGTGATTTCACTATCTATTTGTATTATTGGTTCCTCACATATACAAAAAAAAAAAGGTTTTATGTAAAGTTACATTTAAATCAATATGACTTACAATGGAGCTGAAGTATTTATAATGGTCCCGAATCTCCACATGCATCGCCCCCTGAATATGATTCGTATTGCTAATTGACCTCATTTTTGATGATGAAACGTTAAAATGTATTTAAGTTTGAATATAATGAAGATCTACTTCATACAGATTGAAAGTCGATTAGTTTTAAATTAAATTTACAATTTAATATCCAATTATGACGGGCAGATTGAAGTATCATCTTGAAAATTGAGGTTGATATTGTATTCAACAAAATAAGTGAACCAAAAGCATCCAACTTGACATTGGTTCAGACACGTGGGAAAAACATACAGTATAGCTGTGTTACTGTACGATTGGTTTTTTATTATCATTTCACACTTTTAATGCCACTTTAAGAAATGTTAACTATTAGAGGAAGTTGTGTTAAAAGTATATAACAAAGACGTAAGTCAAGACGAAAAGTCTATAATCAAATGGAAGAATCAAAAGCTCAAACACATTGCATTATTCTTGTTTAAAAAAAGATAGTAATCTATTTTACCATGTTTATATCGATAATCCATCAATATGTGGATTCGCTCTCTTTAGCTATTGGTTCTTTGTTGTCATGGTTTTAATAATTCCTTCATTACAAAAAATAATGGTACCACTTTGGAATTGATATCTAAACAATATATATTGATAAATGGTCAAATTGAAATTATGATATAATATTGACATTAAATTCTAGATCGAGACTGTGCGTTAATGTTTTATTTGCAAATTTTTGTTTGAAAACACGACACATTGTCATTAAATTGTTGTTTGCCATTACCATTAGTGCATTAGTGTTTGTATATATTTCAACAACATGGTATCATATCATTTTAAAAAAATGTATATAAAAACACCGAATTTCGGTTTTAAAAATGATATTTTCAAGTGACATTTGTGATGAATGACGAAAGAGGGACGAAAGATACCAAAGGGACAGTCAAACTTATAAATCTAAAACAAACTGACAACGCCATGGCTAAAAATGAAAAAGACAAACAAACAACAGCACACATGACACAACATAGAAAACTACAGAATAAACCCCACAAACCCCACTAAAAAAAACTAGGGGTGATCTCAGGTGCCCCGGAAGGGTAAGCAGATCCTGCTCCACATGTGACACCCGTCGTGTTGCTGATGTGATAACAAATCCGGTAAATAGTCTAATTCGAAAGGTCACATTCATGAAATGAAAGGGGATTGTAGCTACGACATAAGGAAAATATCCGATATCATTTGTGAAACGATTGTTCTAAACGGTCAACCAACTCGTGATGGCGTCCGTAAAATTTACGAAGGGAATGATTTCAACTTCACCATTTGGAACTCTTGGTTTAATAGCTTCCTTGTGGGCAGCAACCCTCTATCAAGAAAATCATGTTAGGAAATGCAAGCACGGGAATATCGTATCAATTGGGAGATAAATACCCCGTATGCAGGTGCTGCTGGAATGTTGCTACTTAGAAATGGAAAGTTCACAATTGGAAAGCTGAAATCATCTCTTTTGTCGAAAAGTTTTGTTTTCAACGAACCCTCATTGTCAATTTATAGATGTAAGTCAAGATATGAGGTTGACTTAACTGTATCTGTAGTATCCTTTCTCTCTAGCTCGATGGGATAGATGCGTTCCACATAGTCATCAAATTTTGAATTATTCAATGAAAGAACATCATCTATATAGCGGAACGTAGAGTTAAAGGATATTGCTTCTTTCTTCCTAAGAAGTTCCTGCATGAAGTCTCAGCCTCATAATTATAAAAAACAAGTCGGCAAGTAGAGGGCACAGTTTGCTCCCTTTGGATTGCCGACAGTCTGATCAAAACATGTTGTCAATCAAGAAGTCAAGCATCTTGATAATATCAGTTTAAGAGAATTTTTTGTTTGAATCAGAGTGATCCTTTACAAAGTAGGATTTATCCCTCCCTTAGACAAGATACTTGTATCTACGTTGGCCATTCTTTTTTATGAAGCAAAGCAATACCAACTCTTTCAATTGTCTCCTAGTTTGGAATGTGGAATACTAGTGTAAAGAGTAGAAAAATCAAATGTTTTAATACTGTTACAAGATGAAAGAGAATTAGATTGTATGTACTCTAAAAGATCTTTGGAATTTTTAAGTATCCACATCTGATTCACGCCCCCTCTAGAATAGGCAGTTTCAAAATAATTTTGAAGACCGTCGTTGATTGCTGATAAAATAGATGTTAATAATTTAGAAATTACGACACAAAATTGACGAATACTAAAATTCAAAAAGTATTGCGTTCAATAATGATGGCGAATTCTGTCAATTAAGACTCAAATGCAATTTAAATTTGTTGCGATATTAAGAAAAATCATAATGCGAGTTTAAATTATTGCGATAATATCCCTGTCGCATTATTTACAATTATACAAACATCGCAATAATTTCTGACATAACAATACATGACAGTAAATTCATACAAGGTATCCTTGTTGTCTGCTCCAGATGTGCTTTCGATAATAAATGTCTCTACATGAAAGCTTGAGAAAAAAATATTTGATAATTCTTTACTTGTTTTCAAAAGATGAAGAGCATATTGACTAAAAATGACAATAAAAGTATAGCTTCAGTCATACAATAAAGCAGAGCATTATATGCGAGCGCCGATTTGATAAAAAGTCTCTCGTTAAGGTTTTTAATGCACCTATCTAGCACACAGCTAATTTTGGTATCAATTGAAAGACAAACTTTTAGAGCATACCATTTAGGTGGTCGTCAAAGTTCTCTATAGTCACGTTTCTTGCAAATCTCATGAGAACACAGACATATTGAAACACTTTTGATTATACGGTGACATTTAACATTGATTATATCGGCATTGTTGTTAATATATTATTCATTTCTATCTAAGATAGGTTTGACTACATTCTAAAAAGACATCGAATACAGAAAAAAAGAAGATTTTATGAAAATAAGTTAATTCAAAGGCAGCTGTCAGACTTCTCTAAAATCTGCATTATCAAACGGTATTCCGGATCTGTATCGTGTTGATCCCAGACGCTCAAAATTTAAATAAAATGAGTATCTAATATGCACAGGTAACATTTGAGTTGCCAAAATACAAGTCGTGTTTTAACATAATACTAAATAAATATTCGTATATGTGTTATCAAAAGACTATTTAAGCATTACTAACGATATTGTCATGTGATATGTAAGCAGCAGACTGCACTTTGTAGAATAGTTTATTCTTAAATATTATCTTTATTACTCATCATGGATGAGTGTCCAAGTCCTGTGAAATGTGCGCCACCTCCAATGAAGCGCGGTCGCATGGCCATAACTTGGAAACGGTGTACAATATGTCAAAATATTACACAAGAGACTCTCAGTATGACAACTGATAGAGGTACTACAACCTTAATGAATGCTGTAAGACAAAGACAAGATGATGTGTTTAGGTTGTTTTTGTGTGAGGTTGATACATTAACAGATGTATTGTTGGTTTAACAAGGAAGAAGGCTTCATTGATAAGATGGAATTTTTCAGGGCATGTGCTTAGTCAGATAACATCGGCAATGAGGGCACGTGCGTGTCTTGTCCAGGTTTATGACAAATGTCACGATGAAGCAAAACCATCTGCAAGGAAAAAGGATGAAAAACATGTACAAGATCTAATTGTTTATACAACAGACACTATGACAAATCCATTTGACGTTGATAATCACCTCCGTCAGCTTATTAACATTACAACTGGTCTCCATGCAAGTGACGACATTTAATATTCACTGTTAAAATCAGTTGAAACTGGAAAAACTAAAATGAAGATATTTGTTGAGTCATCATCTATCAACAGACAAGGCAGGTAGCTTTTACCATTCCATCCAAAGATCAGGACTGAAGACCTTTGAAGATATGAACCCCAAAGTACAACTGAAATGCAAATCTGGGCAAGTTGTAAAAGCTTGTGTTAAGACGTGCACTATCTATTACTAAATGTAAAAATGACGTATTTGTGGAAACTGTTTTTTCCTATTCAATTTGTCCCATTCCCACTGCATTATTTCATGACGATAGAACTATGAGGAAGACAAAAAAGTCTAATCTTGCCCATGAATTGGAAATTTTAGGAGGATCAGTCCTTAACATTCCTCCATTCGACCACAGTGCTACCGTACTAATAAGAGATGACATGAGCTTAGTTTAGTCAGTTTGATGTTAAGAGGATGTCCACATTTGGAGACTTGGCCAAATCTTACATTATGCAGGTACAATCTTCCGATTCACAGACAAGGTTGTTAATGTCTTCGATCGCTATGACACGGCAACAACAACTACGTAAAAAGTTTATCATATCGCTGAAGGTCGAACTGTTCCAGACTGGACAAAATTTCTATAAAACTACAAAAACAATCAAGCTCTGATTACTTTCCTTGGTGATTATCTGAGCAGCAATTTGTCGGATATGTTGCAGGAGGAAAATAATTGTTAAGTTCTTACCGGTGCATTTTCCAATCCAGAAATAGTGCAACAACTCTCTAACGAGCATATAATCGATCTCCCAGACCTTTTCTGTTCCACGAAAAAGAAGACACAAGAACCTTGCTTCATGTTATACAACATTTTTCAGCAGTTGCGTATAAGGGGACGAAGTCAAGTAAAGTCAAGTGTTCCGATACATATGTGATTGTGCTCTGTATTCATTATTTCAAGGTTCTTGTGTCGACTGAACAGATTTGGTTTTTGACGGGGTCAACTAATTCTCTTAGGGGCTGTAGAAGGTACATACCATGAGTTAAGTAAATCTCTTTCACCTTTGTTAGCTTACATTTTCCCTGCAGTTCAAGCTTTAACTGGTTTTGATACCACTTCCGGTTTCGGCAAAACGACTGTATTCAAGTTAATAAGAAAATTTCCGAGTAAGGTTCACAAATCCCCATAACTTTGACACGATTGATTTTTCCACATCATTGTCAGCATCCAGAGAGCTTATTTCAAGCTTGTATGACCCAAAAGATAAATTCGCTACATCACATAGTGACTTAAACAAGTTACGTGTTAAACTTGCAACATGCAAAGACACAACACAAGTTTGTTGCGATTGCCACCAAGCGAATCTGCATTCAAAGAACATGTTTTGCGGTCATGTCTATAAACGAAAATTTGGATTTCATCACATCCAAATCCTTTGTCTCCTTATGAATACGGATGGAAAAGAGTTCACATGGTCCGGATCCAGTCTACTCTTTAGACATGATGACGTCCGATTCCCTGCAAAATTTAATATGTTCTTGCAAGGGGAAATATATATGTAGCAAGTCGTGTATTTGCCGAGAGCAGCAGATGTCTTGCACTGAGCTTTGTCCCTGTCAGGGTAGTGATACCTGCTAAAATATATATTGAAAAGAGGACATCGACCTTGAAGATCAAATGCATGACGCTGATGAAGATGAAATTGATTGACTAATAGCGAAAGAGCATTTGAAAGGGGCAACATAAAGTTTAATTTGCCTCACTGTTATTCAATGTTAATATGTATATTATTATTAATTTTGTGTTTTTGTAATAACTCCATCAGGTGAAATAAATGGTTATGTACTTAAATTCCGTATGCAATGATAGTGGTAGTTTAAAAAAACTAGAAAAAAAAGAAAAAAAAAAAAAGAAAATATAAAAAAACCTTACTAGTGATCTTCGACCTGGACGTGGTTGGCAAGCTTAAGACAATTAAATCATAATGTATTTATAACTGTCGAACTAAGAGGAGACCAAAATAACATAGATTTTTGTCTGTGCTGTAAACATGGTAAACATGCGCTTTAAAGCAGTTTTACGATAGTTTTAATATAGTTTTATCAATATTTTGTCGGTATAAAAAACATGCTAGGTGAGACATTAGAACTTTAAAAACTAGTTATATGTGTTATTAATATAAAACCAATAGAAATTGTGTGTTTTCGATGGAAAATTAAATATTACCGAGCGTTTTGCGTCAATACCTGTAAAAATTATAATGTTCACAAAAATACGAGATTTTTTCGTTTTAAACACTTTTTTTTTAATTTCAGAAACAAAAATCAAATAGACTATAGTTTATTAAATGATATATTTCATCTTATATTGCAGATGAATTTGTCTTTAAACAGCATTTTTCGGACAATATCGTCAAAATATGACTTATATTTTGTCCCCTTTTTATGCCGTTTTTAGTAAAATGTGACCATTTCCCAATTTGACGGCAATTCTGAATGTACGAAAAAATACCTTTTAAATGATATATCATCTAGCCAAGTTTTAGGTAGGTGCATTAAAAACCTCGGAATCCTTGTTTTGGCGCTCGTCTATTATATAAAAGAGTCACATGAACATATTCCTGAAAATATATTCTAGTAAAGTATTATAACCTCACTTTCAATAGACAAATGACTGAAAGATAATTTTTTTGGTTGTTATATTTAGAATTATATAATAGTTTTTGATATCATATTATATAAACATTTGTAACTAAACTTTGATAATAAATACATCACACCAACTCATTTGTATGGTTATGATCGATGGTGCATTAGAAAGATTTTATTGTGCTAAAAAAAAAACACAAACAAAAAGCCGGTACCACTTTGGAATTGACATGTACATGACATTTGTTCTGTAAATATACCAATTGTCAAGTTGACATTATGATATAACACACGATAAAAGTATTGACAATACATTTTAGATGGAGACGGTTTTATTTCTACTTATTTTGTTTAATAACACGCACACTTGTTATGAAAACTGAAAATACCTTGTAAATTAAGAAATGATGGTTTGTAAATCTAAATCAACCAAAGCGATCGTATAGTAGAACTATTTATATAACACCTTCACATAATCATTAATAAAGGAACTGTTAACATTCTGAAGAAACATATCAAACGGACCAGTTTAAACGATTTCTGTCAACTTATTAATTATCTTTATTTAATACAAGTGAGAAGTTAGGCTAGCTATAACACCAAATTCAATCCGCCATTTTAAAAGGCCTGTTCCATGTTAGGAATACGACAGTTTGTGTCCATTCGTTTGATGTTTTAGATTTTGATTTTGATATTAAATAGGGAATTTCCGTTTTCACTTTTCCGCGGAGTTCAGTATTTTTGTGATTTATTTTTTCATGCAAGCTGTATGTCGTTTAGTTGTCAAGCAATGGAGAGAACTTAAAGTTCCCATAAATCCCTTTAATAAGAGATGTAAGTTTATGTTTCATAGAGAAGTACAAATGCTACGACTTATTTTTGGTAAAAGACCATTTGTTCACGTTTCTGTCCTTTTATGGATCTGTTATACATGTATGTATTCACCGATTCAATACAATGATCATACACGTAGGAGAAAGATTGATTAAATGTGTCTGTGCTTTAAAAACAGTATAAAAATATCAGAAATACTTTCAGTGTCCTTTAATGTAGGATAACAATTTAAATCTAAAGGATTAATTGTTAATCAAATTAACAGAAAACTATTAAGCAGAAATTCTTCATTAAAAATCATGTTTCATCTTGGTCACAAATTCAACACGGGTTGATTTTTTTATTCAATACAGGTGCATGACAAAATCAGAACCTTCACAGGCTTCAGAATAAGATGTTTGTCATTACAGAAAAATCAATCGTCAACTAATTGAGAGATTTAAAAAGAAATCAGTTCGTATGTTTTATTTTTTTTTAAGTAAATGTTTTTAATTTTTTTCAATATTTTTATTAACCCCAGTAGAGCAAGTCTAAACAACCCAAGGAAACTTTTTTATAACCTTGATCAATACCAATACGGGATGAGTCAAACATCTTTGTTATAGAAAAGGAATAACAGGAAACATATATACAGTGAATTAATCATTTCTAAGATCATGGTCCTAATGAGAAAGGTAAATAAACAAGTTAGGATTAATGGGTATTTTCGTCTATAAAACACCACCTGTTGTTCATCAAAACAGATCTTCATAAACAAAAATGCAGACAAAGCATAATGCACATGTACATCAATTGATAGACAATTAACTCGGTGGATATTACCCCTGAACGTCACCAAGAATTTTAAGAACACTGAGCGAATATCGGTCAAGTGAACCTATGACTTTAATGTTCACACCACTTTATAAATCATTTCCAATTTAATTTGTGATTAAATAAGAACAAACATTCGTAATAATTTTAAGTATTAGTTATCATTTGTATCAAGATGATCCACGAGAAGCTTGATTCTTTCTGTTCATCAGAGTGACACCTCAACAAAATAGTCGTTCCGTTTTGAAATTGACATTTACACAAAAGCTGGTCTGTATAAATAAATGAATTGTCAAATTGTAACCATGATATACCATGATCATTTTGCGAATTGTCAAATAGGAATTATGATATAACACGATCACAATTTTGACTTTACATGTTATATTGGCACTGTGTTCTGTTTTGTGATGTGTAGGTTTTTGATATAATAAAGTCATATGAAAGTACATACATTGCTTTAAAATACAACACCATTTTTCGTATGCATTTTAAAGATTACACAAAGAAAATATCACTTAATGACCAAAGAACATAACAATTATATCAAATATATTGTTGCAATCAAGGATATGGAAAATTCAACACTGGGTTAGAAAATGTATAGTCTCTTAGGGAAAGCCTTTGTAAAATTCCGTACACCTTTAATTGCAACAGGCCAATTAATTTACTTTTGATGATGCGTCACATTTGTTCTTTTATACCAGGGAATACATTGTTCCCATTTATTTTCAATGTTACCCATTTATTCTGCGGGGTTTTTCTGAAATGACATTTTATTTATCAAGGAGAGGGATAATGTCATATTCTCATTTTTCTTTCGAAAATTGTTCATATAGTGTCACGATGTTAGTGTCAAGTAACTGTAATCCAAGGTGTACACAAGTATCAAGTAATTGTAATCCAAGGTGTACACAATTAGAAGAGTGCAGTAATTGTTGCCAAATTTCACATAGTTTGTTTTGACCCTTTAAGCAAATTGTTTATATATCGAGATATAATTCGGAATAATCTGAGGAACAGATGTCAATAAAAGATTGAAAGGATCACTACAATTAATGTGTTAGTCCAATATTTTGTGTTATCAAGATAATGAAAAAACAACCTGAATACTTTAGAAAAGAAACAACATGAAACATAAATTAGTGTCCTCTCTTATGAGTCTTTTGTAGACGAAACACGCGTCTGGCGTAAATATACAATTTTAATCCTGGAATCTATGATGATGTTATTTATTATGTACAAGTATATATGTGCCATTTTAAGTGAAAAAAAGAACTATCAATTCAAAATATTTATGTTGTTGTATAAAGTAATACAAAATTGTTCTTGTCAACTATGAAATTATTTCACTTATTCATTAGTTCAGCGGTCTCTATTATATAAAGTGTTATTCGTAATATCTATTTATGACTAAATTCCCAAAATATCAATCAGGAATTTTGAATTGTTAATGCCCATTATTGTATCAATAATCCTCCTCGATTTAGAGAATTAGGATCTGCGTACATGGATCGAATCGTTGGTTTATTAGAAAAACTCGTCGTGGTTAAAAACCAGTACCACTTTAGGAGTGCCATGTAAATAAAATCAGTTATGTAAATAAATATATTGTCAAATTGATATCATCATATAACACAGAGTAATGCTATTGACATTACATTCTATATCCAGACTATGTTATATTATTTGTTTGTACTTCTGATATTTGATTACATGAATTATCGGTTTATATTTATTTAATGACTGCCGTATTACACAATCCTAAAATTATTTTAGGTAATTACAATTACAGAACTTAATTTAAATTATAATTAAATATTTTTAAATTAAAATCAAAATTTAAATTAAATGATGAAACAACGACCTTAAACAAAATGTATTACAGGAAACAGTGTTAACATCACTATATGGTTTGAAAGATGTCCAAAAGCATTGCAATAATCACCTTTACATGTTTATGTTGGTGAAGAATGTTTCAACTTGTACAATTATTTTACTTACTTTTTGTAAGAGGTGGGAAATACACATATTAATTTGATTTTGAACATCTTTATCAGGCTGTTCTTGTGTTTTGAACATTATTGTACTACAATCCAAAGGTTTATTGTAAGCATACAATTATATCATAATTAATTGTCATCGGGTTGATATATCGGTTCTTTTGATTATAAACCCACAATCGTAATTAGAGTTCGTACAAGAGAAAAAGTAAAATGCATTGTGAAAAACTACCCCCAAATTGTAAATGTTGCTGTACAACCCGATAACTTTCTGTAATAGATTAAACTAATCTATTGCGTTTTTCACAAGGATGATTTACTGTAAATAGCAGGTAAGTTATAATCCCTGTTAACGCATATCAATTTCCTATAGTTACATATTAAACGGTCACTTGAATTTTGTTGAACACCGTATGCTGATTTGAAGATATTTTATAATTGTTTTGTTGTCTTGTTGACGTATACTTTTTATCAACTTTTATCTTGTGTGAATCATTGATTTTTAATTTCAAATGATCTGATTAAATAAGATAAACACTTTAATGAAACAACTTTAAACCATGTAATGAAATCAACTAGATATTAAGGATGTACTTAGGTGTTGTTTTGGAATTTGTGTCAAATGTTCGGACTCCTTGGTGTTTTTCCATACAATACAATGTAAAATATTTTGCCCCATAACACCCATTTATTTTTTCATATAAGACTTAATAGCTCATGAAAGGTTATTTACCAAAATTTTAGAAGATTCTTTATTTTCTTTCTTTTGTTTTAAGACCTAATAATATCAATGCAAATATAAGGTAAAAGTCCAAGTCAACCTTTTCCCGCCATATTCTAAATCTCGAATATCTCGAAAAGGAGGTCCATGACCTATCAATAATTTTAGCTTATTTTTATCCTTAATTGATGCTCTACCAGCTTAGAGTATCAATTTTAACTTCTTAATTTATTAATTTTCACCTAACCTCACCTAAGTACATCCTTAAGGTGAAAATAAAATAAATGGTACAAGCTTTTTCTCTACTTTTCCTCAGAAATCAATCCATTCTACCAATGTGTATTAAAACTGTAAGAAATAAATCGAACAAAGTGTAAAAAATACCATTAGAAATGCTGATAATGTTCATTCGTATGTGTTTAAGTTTTATAGTGAATTTATGCAAATAGGATTAAAGACCCGTAAAAGAAGTCGTAGCAGCCCTGAGAAATTCATCGTGATCAATAACATATGAAAGGATCACCATATGTCACTGTTATTTGTAAATTGTGTCTTATCAAGATATTCAGTATGCACAAAGATACGACTTTGATTAAGAAGAACAAAAACGCAACAAATAATAATGAATGACATCATTGAAAATACTGGCTTTTGTGACATGAAATGTACATATCTTATAAATAATCGATGTTTGTTACTTATGGAAGGTACACCCACAAGGATTAATCTATTTCGATAGTAGAAAAAGGTACTCAAAATAGTATTAAAAAGTGTTTGGTAGTAGAACACAAGCACAGTTTAATCGATGCTGTTAAGAGGAATAATTGAAACTTTATTTGGATTCATATGAAAAGATATCTTTCAATCTGGTAATTTTACTGTTCGTGAATGTTGTCATACGAGGTGGTTATTTCTATAATGTGTGCGAGAACTTTTAGTCCCAAAAAAACGTTCTAATACTGCTTTAAATGTATGTGTAATCTACAGTAAGAAAATCAGGATTTATATTGAGTCTTAACCATTTTGTTACTGCGATACAACTGGTTTCGTCCTCTTAGAGATCTGTTACGTGTTCACGAGGTATTTAGGCTAAAATTGGTTCACAATAATATCGGAACACAACCAAGATCGCTTTAGCAATTCTATGAAAAAATATTGAACAAAAATTGGGCTCGATATGCCTGTACTCAAGCCATATGTATCGTAATTGACTTCACGGAAGATGATTTAGATACAGGGTAGCAAATGAAATAAATGCCTGCCAAGAAAGATATTCATGACGTTGTACTCTCCCATTGTTTTAATTTTATGCGATCCAATCATTTTATTCTTCAAGGATTGAATATATATGTATGTGCTTTTGACAACAGTATGAACATATTAGGTACATTGTGGTTTTGACAAAAGTATGAACATATCAGATACACAATCATTGTCATAAGATGTCATCTACTTTGATTGTATTGTCATGAAACTAAAATAAAAGCTATATAGCAGAATGTTTTGAAAAATGATTTAAACAAATCTCATACTTCGTTCATGGGAAAAAGACTTCTCGTGTTTCAAAAACGACAATTTTACACTGGAAAATTGAATTTAATAACATCTTCCCTTATTGAAATTATGATATAACACACAATAAAAAAAAATGACATTTAATTCCACATGGAGAGTGTCTTATGCTGTTTTATTTGTACTATTTGTTTAAAAACATGACAACCTGTTATAAAAAAATGAAATGGCCTTTTTATCAGATACTTATCGCTGTTATATCTATTTAACGACCGTGGTATCATAGAAAAATAATATCACAATTAGAAATATATGAAATAAATTAATGACTAAAAAAAAAAATTATCATCACTATTGATGGATGATCAAAGGTGTTCAATGATCATATTAATTTTCTTTGTAATTTTCCAGCTTTTTGTGTCAGTAAGAATTTACCAGTGTTGATTAATTTGAATATTATAATAACTTCTTTGTATATATTAATAGATGGATAGTGTAAATTCCCATTTGCATTTGAATGTTTCGTATAGTATCATCGCATAAGGTATAACTTCATATTTATTGAGTATTAAACTTTTTTGATTGTTATGTTCTATTTGACAAAACTTTTCGTTCATTAACATATCGAAATTCTTATAATCAAAGTAGAATCAATTTGTCAAAATGAGTGATATTTGTTTTAGAGTACACATTCTGAGCATTGCCGACCTACAGTCGCTTGAACAAAGGTACACAATGAGTATAAGCATGTCTTTCGACCACACTGTACATTATTTTGTCCAAACAGAGAAACTTTTTACTATAAATACTTACTTTATTTTGGCTGAAAGCTTCAAATATCAATGAACCAACTTTGAAGGCGGAGGCACATGTAATTATACCTGTCTGTCAGTGTTTTTTGCCAGTGTTAGATTTCTGTAGATATACTTTTTAACGTTGATATCAGTTGGAAGAAACCAGTTATCTTCTTCTTTTGACGGTTTTTATATAGATATCTGATTGATACCAGTTACGTGGGATTACATTGTTATCATTCCATTATAACTTTAAAATTTTATACAATCAACCTAGCACGTAACATATTTATTGAACATAATATAGTTAAGATATGTTTTTTTTAAAAAAAATGCATGTGTTGTAAATAAATAATAAAAAAATATAATTCGTATATAAATGTGATATGTCATATAACACCTATAAAAGCCGGCGAGTGTAATAATTGGATGAATATTAACCTCGTGGGTAAACAACTGGTATCACAATGTAACTATCAGGGTAAAATAAACTGTACATGAGCATCGACATTTATAATTCATATCTAAATTGGAAATGTCATGCACAATGTATAGATATTTATATAGAATTTCAAATTCGAACCTCATGGGCCTATATTGATATTTGCTCTCTGGGAGAGATAGGAATTGAAAAGAGAATCATCGACAATCGTAATTTTAAATTTGCTCTGTCAGGCAGAAATGCCAAAGATCCTGACAAACAAATGAAGAAAAAAGCAAATTAAATAAAACCAACAAGAAAAAATTCGTCAATTAATTTGATTATATATTTAAAAAAAATTGACAACACAATTGACAAAATTAACAAAACAAGCATAAAAACCAATACCAAACACAAAACAACAAACAAAGCATGCAAGATACAACAACGAAAGCTAAAGATTGAGTAACACAAACCCTACCGAAACCTAGGTTTGATCTGAAATTGAATTCAATGTCAAACTTTTTAGCACCTACATAATGTAAAATTGTTTGCCCTTCCTTGCATTATGTTCACTCAATATATACTGTTTCCTTCGTTTACCATGGAGAAAAAACTTGTGTTATGTTTAAGATACCTTTAATTCAAGCTGATTAGCAATGGAACTGAGCTATTTTGCATTGTCATGACACTGCACATGCACCGCCCCCTCACATGCCAGCCTCACTTGCAATTGTTTAATAGGTGGTTACTTCATTACTGTATAATGTCCACAATAATGTTAGTAAACTTTAGGCTGTGTGTGTTAATTTAATGTTGTGTCGTTGTTTCCCTCTAATATTTAATACGTTTCCCTCAGTTTTAGTTTGTTACCCTGATTTTGTTTGTTGTCCATCGATTTATGAGTTTTGAACAGCGGTATACTACTGTTGCTTTTATTTACATGTGTGTGTGCGCTAAACAAAAATATGAAAATATCAGAAATATTGTCAGCGTCTTTTGGTTTATCATAACAATTCTAATCTAAGAAATTTATTGTTTAAAAAATGAAACAAAATCTATGAAGCAGAAGAAATTATTCATTAAAAAACATTTTTCCTCTTGCTTGCAAATTCAACATGAATTGAATACTTATTCAATATCAGTACATGAAAACTAACAACATCGAACAACCTACAGATTAAGTTGCTCGCCCAATAAAGAAAAAATCAATCGTTAGCTAATTGATGGTCTCAAAATGAAATCAGTTCGTATGTTTTTTCGTTTTAAGAACATGTTTTCAATATTTGTTTTATAAACCTCTGTACAGGAAGTCTTAACAGCCCAAGGATTATGTTTTCAATATTGATCAATACCAATACGGGTTGAGTCAAATATGTTTGATACAGATAAAGAATAACAGGAAATATACATACAGCGAATAACACGATATTTGGTGGGGAATCTATTTCTCTAATGATTTTCAAACAATTCACAGGCAAACTTGTTCATTCTTTTCGAATGATCTACAAAAAGATGTATTCTCTCTATTCGACGTTATCAGACATGGTCGCCTCTTCATGACATCACAATAGGAAATTCAGAGGAAAGCAAGAAAATTCGAAGTGATAGTCGGATTTAAACCAATGACGAACTGAGATCAAACGAACCACACGTTGATTAGATTAGTTATACAATGGGTGCAGAAAGGGAAAAATCGACGAAGAAAAAAAATGAAGCAACGTGTGGTTGCCGTTGATCTCAGAAAACGATTGAATTACTTCAAGGGTTATAGCCCTGGTCAGTTCACTGTATAAATTAAAATGTACTTACAGGTGTAAATGAAATTGACAACGATGTAGAATGTTGTTAATTACGATTTATGCATCAATGATCTTCTTTTTTTATACCGAATTAGATTCAGACATAGATATGATCGTTCGTTTATTACAAAGACTTGTCGCGATTAAAACAACCCGTACCACTTTAGAATTGTCATGTAAATAAAATCAGTTATGTTAATAAATATATTGTCAAATTGATATCATGATATAACACAGAGTAATGCTATTGACATTAAATTCTCGATCGAGACTATGTAATATTATTTATTTGTACTTTTGGTATTTGTTTACATGACAACTGGTTATAAAAACTGAGATTGCCTTTCATATTAATCGGTTATATATTTACTTGACGACGGCTGTATCGTCAGATATCAACAATAACATTGTAGGCAATTAAAAGTACAGAATTTGGTTCAAAATAAACAAATTATTTTCATACGACTTAAATGTTAAATTTTCTTGATTTCGTAAAAATAAAATCTTTTTGTGACGTCATGAGAAAGGCGACAATACCCGATGTCGCAACACATCTTAAAGAATACAACGTCCTGCAATTATTTGACAAAGAAGGATTAAAATCACTTGTTACAGTGATTGAATCTATATTTAGTACGGTGACCGAGTAAGGAAAAGTCGCTTATTTAAGGAGTTTAATTGTCATTCGTACTATACGGCTATAAATCACAGTATTAGTAGTTCAAATGTTAAACTTTACATTTTGACTTGTCGTCAAAAAATCGTACGGTGCAGTTTTTGTAAAATGGACTTTGAAGTATGTAGGTTGACTTCAAGGAAAAATCGACTTTGAAAAGTTTTTAGGTCCTCATTCTAAAAGAACATTCGTGATAAGCTTTCTGTGATTATATACATTGTTGTTACACATTTATTTAACGATTTCAAAAAAAGTTTAGCAAAATTATTCCGTTATTTAAGAGTTTTTGTAAGAGTTTAACACTACGAATATTTTGTATTTAATAGAGTACGTTTCAATTCCATTTTATAATTTGTTTTCACGCAAAATACAAAATAATCAGAGATTATATGATATTTCATACCCTTATTTAACAACAATATCAAATTCATTTATCTCAGAAGCATTATTTTGAGTTGTGCATTGAAACAAAATATACATTGAAAATTCGAAGATACAGGTTTTCCTCCGGAAATTCAACTTGTACCGGACCGATACTTTTATTTTAATCTATAAATGATATTTCGTATCAAGTGCACCGACCACGACGATGTTTCATTGCTAAAATTTGTTCAATTCGATCTATTTTGTTTGTTCATATTCCCATTTCGTGTTGGTTATTGTGTTTGTTGGTTTTTTGAATATATTACTTATTTTCGTTGCTCTCATAAACGAAAGTTAAGGTTTTTGATTTGATTTCTTTCTTTTTATATATTTCGAAAATTAAGAACCAAATCTGGATTTGGATCTGCATGTATCCGGAAAATGTCAGAATTAGGAAGTCCTTTACGATTAGGTCCTAGTAGTTCAAAAAGGTCACGAGTGTGTTTTAATTTTGAAAAGTGTATCGTTTGCCAGAGAAGCAGCAATGAATCAGTCACTTCATTTACTGTTAAGAGTAAATGTAGCTTCTTTAGTTCACTTGAAAGACGTAATGATGAAATCTGCCAGCTATTTGTTGAAGAGTATGGGTCATTTGCTGAAATTCCTATGGACTCTTTGAATATGGTGTACCACAGAAGTTGCAATAAATCATATACAAGTAAACACAACGTTTCTGTATCTGTTGGAAATAAGTCTAATGAGGCGTTAGACGAGGAAACAAAGAATAGAGTTCCTAGTGCACGTACTCGTTCACAATCAATTCTAATCGATTGGAACGCATGCATTATTTGTAACAACAAAAGTTACAAAAAAGATAAGAAACTCATCAAAATCGAGTCAGATGACAGAGTAGGTCGTATACTGAGTGCTGCCCACCACTACTCTGATTTTCATTTGATTAGTAAAATCAGTCAGGTAGACTTTAAAGAAAAGGCGTTTTACCACAACCAGTGTATTACTAAATATCTAGTAGGGTTAAAAGAGGTTGATGAGGAACCATGTGCAGAAAACATGCCTTTTCAAACCTCATTTCACAAATTAGGAAAGATTTAATGGAGAACAAAAAAGCTTTTCTTTTATCATCATTATTGGAAATGTTCTTCTCTTATTTTCCCGAAAATGTGGCAAAACATTTTACAACTCGCAGACTTCAACGCTGGTTGGAAAATCATTATGGTAGTTCTGTCGTCATTCAAACACAACAAGGTCAGGGCATGTCAAACATTATGTTTAGCAGCTCGATCACAATTGGAGACGCTGTTAAAGCAGCTGCTAATCTTAAAGTAGAATTAAAATGGTCACAAGAACAAAATTCTGTGAGTGAACAAAAAAAGCCAACAGAAGAGCAACTTATTCATTCCGTTGCAAAAATAATTCGTAGTGAAATTGAAAATATTGAACTTCCAATTGAGCAGTATCCTACTTCAATTGAGGCCTCTCTTGCTCATTCATACGTGTCAATGCCTCATTCTTTAGTGAAGCTTCTCTACTGGCTTGTTGATGAAAAGGGTTTTAAAAATGGGGTTAATCCGTCTGATATACAAACTGACAGCTTGAAAAAATGTTTGGCATTAATAGAATGCATTGTTGCTATTAATAGGAATGCGTTTACACCTTTTCATCTTGGATTAGCTGTACAAGTATATCACGAGTTTGGCTCAAAGCGTCTTGTTGAAATTCTGAACGCTCATGGATTTTGTGCCACTTACACTGAACTGCGCAGATATCTTACAAGTGTGGCAAACCACGAGATTAGTCAAATCAATGGTGACCGCTACATTCCTGGAGGCATTCGTTCTATTTTGCAGGGAGGTGGTCTGATTCAGGAGGGCTTAGATAACATCGACATAAACACAGAAACTATAGATGGTAACAACACTTTCCACTCTTTAGCTAGAGCCGTGTTTCAAACAAAGTCCTTTAATGATCCTCTTGAAAATTTGACTCCCATCAAACGCGGTCAAGACAGATCTCTTTCTATGGATGACACTACAGCCTCTCTGACAAACACTTTACCCTTCTATAAATCAAAGGTAAGAGCAGAACCGCCTCGTCGTATAACCCCATTGGACCAACTTCAGACGTGTGTAAATGGCAAAGTCAATACTGTCGATGATATTTGGGTGTTTTTAAGACTTCTGTCGAGAGATATTATAGACTTTCAAGTCCATAACCAAGAAACAGGACAAACAGTTCCTTTCTGGGCAGGTTTTAATTGTTTGTTGTCTGAAAAAAGTACAGACATTGCAGTTGTAACATATCCCACAATAATAGATGCTAAACCCACTGATATGTATACAGTATTTACTGCTATGAAGAAGTGTCTTGATATGTCGAATGAAGCAGGCCAGGCACATGCCATTCAAACATTTGATCAGCAGCTCTATGCAATTGCACAGCAGGTAAAATGGTCAAGACCGGATATTTTTGAATCTCATATTCTAAGACTAGGTGGTTTTCATACACTATCGTGTTTCATAACATCATTAGGGAAGTTATGGGCAGATGGAGGTCTTCGAGATTTGTTGGTGGATTCGGGTGTTTATGCTGGTAGTACAGCTGAACAAATGTTGACTGGGAAGCAATTTAACAGGGCTGTCAGGGGTTTCACAATAGTATTTGAAGCTTTAAAAATATTGTTTGTTAATTCATTTATACACTGGTGTAGAACCGCTGATCACTTTGATAAAATTCCAGATGTTTTTTGGGATGCTTTGTTGGAGTTTCACAGGGGTATTTCCAAAAATTCAAGCCAGACACAAGACCTAACGCATAATATGACAGAGCTATTCGAAGCTCATATACAGCCACTTATAGATATTTATAAGCAATGGGGTTGTGCTGCATCACCAACATTTAAGTACTGGTATATGTTTCTGGAAGCTGTAGAAATTATGCTGTCAAATGTAAGGGCAGAACGAGAGGGTAATTTGTCACTTCATTTGAGATCATCATCTCAAATGTTACTTTATTTCTTTGTAACCAACCGTACCAATTACTCAAGGTGAATGCCAGTTTACATTCTCGATATGCTTCAGCTTCCGGAGAATATTCGATCAGCTTTTATAGATGGTGACTTTGCTATTAGACAGACTCCTGGGCATTTTAACGTTATATGGACCGACATGGCAACAGAAAAGACCGTTATAAAGGACTCAAAGGGATCAGGTGGCATTGTAGGCATAACAAACCAAAAGTCTGCTCTTGTTAGATGGACACTGACCAGGCATTTTCCAGCATCTTTTAGTCGTGTAATGCTGGAAAGGGCTGGAATTGCTACAAATAATGCAAATTCACACGAGGAAACAAGACCAACAGCAATGAAGAGAGACAAAGAACATGTTATTGCCGTTGTGAACCATCTAAATGAAACCATGACTGATCCCTTTGATGTTGAATCCCATCCTCCATGTCTAATAAATATATCTTCTGGCATGCATGCTACTAGAGATATTCAAGATTCTTTGCTCACAGCTGTTGAAGAAGGCTTGAATATGTCTAGACATTTCATCACCAGTGCTCTTTCTGTAGGTCAGTCGAGGAGTTTTTATAGTCCAATAGCAAAGTCAAAACTAAAAACGTTTGAAAACATGACCTCAAAAACAAACCTTAAATGCAAATCGGGAGAAGTAATTTCAGGTCACATAAATCCCGAACTTGTATTTAGACGGGCACTGATTTTGGCAAACTGTAGGGATGATGTTACAATAGAAAATGTATTGTCGCACCCTGTAGGTCCCATTCCAGTTTCCCTTTTTCACGATGACGGTACCATGAGAAAGTCATGTAAGTCTGATTTGGTGAAGCAATTCGAATCTGAAGTCGCTTGTGCACTTTCCCTCTCTTCCTTTGATCCATCACTTACAACTTATATCAGAGATGGCATGGCATTGGTTCAATGTTTTGATGTAAAGAAAAGTAAAACATTCGGTGACCTTGCAGCTGACTATTATAAACTAATGTCCCAATGCTTTTCTCTAGCACACACAGTTGCTGATGTTTTTGACCGATACGACATAAACAAATCTATAAAGTCTGCTGAAAGGGAACGCCGCACAAAGACTACAGCTTCCACCAAAGTGTATCAGATCATTGAAGGGAGAAGTATTCCTGACTGGAAGAAGTTTCTTTCAGTAAAAGAAAACAAACAGGCTCTCCTTAATTTCTTTGGCACTTTTATTCTTCAAAACTTTAACAAATCCCCTTTAATTCCATCTGATTGTGAACTTTACTTAGCCGGAACGTTTTTAAATCCCGAAATTGTCAAAGTTATTACAACCAACACTGTTAATGACTATGGTAAGTTGTTTAGCACTCAAGAGGAGGCCGATACTCGCATGATCCTCCATGCCTTATACTTTGACACGAAGTTTAGAGACAAAGGAAAATGGCAGAACAATCATACGGACCTCTGATACGGATGTGATTGTTCTGTGTGTTCACTACTACCCACAGATGACACATACAAGCGAGTTGTGGGTGCAAATGGGGAACATTAGCAGTGTGAAGGATGGGCGAAGATTTTTACCCATACACCAACTGTGTGCCTGCCTTTCCCCAACAATTTGTAGACTGCTGCCTGCTGTGCAGGCTCTTACCGGATGCGACACAACTTCGTCTTTGTTTGGAGTAGGTAAGAAAACTGTGTACAAGACTTTGAAGGACAAGCACGACTGTTTCAGTGGTTTGCAGAGCTTTGGCAGTACTGATAAAGACGAAGCCCTCGTTTGGGCAAGAACGTTAGTGTCAAAGCTTTATGATCAGAAAAACATCTTTAAATCATTCCATCATGATATGAATAAAATGCGCGTCAAGCTTGCCACCAGTAAAGATGTAAGTTTAGTGAGGTTACCTCCTTGTGAAGCAGCACTGAAACAGCATGTTTTACGTGCTTCGTTTCAAACTAAAATTTGGACATCATCACATATTGCTAAACCCCCTATTCCGTCACCTTTGGAATACGGCTGGCGAGAGTCAAATAATTCATTACACCCCGTGTATTTTGAAGGGCATTTGTCAGCAGAATTCTTGCAGGATCTTGTGTGTTCATGTAAGGGGAAATCTCCATGTAAAAAGTCATGTGTTTGTTCACAACAAAACCTTACCTGTACAGAGCTTTGCTCCTGTCAAGGGTCAGAATTGTGTAGAAATTCCCAATCATGTTCCTTGACAGATGAACCAGAAGATACTCCTGACTGAATTCTGTTGTGTAGGTCTTTTTGATTAGATTTTTTTAATTGTAATTGTTTCGAGGTATTACGTGTTTTTTTGTTTATTTTACCGAATTACATGAGCTTTTGCGATCAGGATAGTAGGCTTGAAGTAAAAACAATGTTTATCATTTATTGCTGAGGTGGAATATCACCCGGCAAGGTAAATACTGTAATTTTGACGGAATATGTGTTGAACTTGTATAATAGAAAAGTGTTTGAAAAACGCCAATTTTCAGAATAAATCGACTAACAAATTTTTTATATATATATATTTTCGAGATAATGGGTTGTTAATTGATTAAGAAAACATGTCTGTTTATAAAAATCTACATAAATTGCTGCATATATCTTATATTTTGAAAATTAAGAAGAAAAAAAAATAAAACAGAATTTGATCTTTGACCTCATTTTGTACAAAACTGTTACCACAATTCTTTTTGACGACATCGATATTTCAAAAGTACACATTTTTCCGAATCCAATGATATATAATATGGCCATATAGTATGTTTGACGATTAAATTTTAAAAAAATATTGTGTCTGGTCACCGTACTAATTTACAGTAAACATTTTATAATATGAAAGATGAGCAAAAACGCTGCAATAAGCATCTTCACATCTTGTGTACGTACTGTCTAAGGTTTATGTTTGTAAAGAATGTATCCAGTTGGATATTTTTTAAACTCCTTTTTTAAAAAGGTGGCTATTTAATGTTGAATATCTTTAACTTGATATCATCACATCCCAAGGTTTGCTTTATGCACATAGTCATAGTCAAAGGAATTGTCATTGGGTTGGTATATCGGTTCATTTGAAAATTAACCCCAAATCATAGTTTTAATTACTATAACAGAAAAAAGTATAAAGAACATTGTGAAATACTAGTGTTAACCCAAAATGTGTTAATGTGGGTGTATAACTTGAGCACGTATTTTTTTAGTCATATCTTAGTGTGTCTTTATGAAGATGATATGGTGTAAATTGGTGGTTATGTATAGTCCATGTTAACATTTTGCTATTTTACTCTTGACAATTTGAAGTCACACATTGAATGGCGACTTGTATTTTGTTATCACTATATGCTGACTTCAAGGTATTTTGCGACGTTGATTAGTTATCTTGTTGGCGTATTTTCTTAGATTTTTTTTTACTTTCTACCTACTCGCTTCTGTGTATCATTCATTTTAATTGCAAAGGATAAGAAAAGCCAAAATTGACACATTTATGAATCTTTTAAAACGCTTCAGATGGTATGGATGTCTTTCGTCATATTGGATTGGTTAAATCAGAGAATGTGTGGTGCAGACTGTTAATCAAGTTAGCACAATTTGTTGCAAGAATGCGGATAACGAATGTGAATTTTCGTTTAATATAACAAATTTAGAAGATTAAAACATATACAAGTGTAGATTATTTTTGTTTGATTTTTAGTGTTTATTAATTGACATTTTAAGAGGAGGTTTCTCTAAAACATTGCATTTTCTGAAGGAATCTACATGGAATTTTCCTATTTTGTATTTTAGCTCTAAAACAAGTACGGTGACCCTATCTTTTCTTTTGATAATCACAAAGCATTTTATAAAAGCTTTTTTTTCGTATGTTTTTTTACAATAATATCATTTAGTTTAATTTTTTATCACTTAACGAGGTTTTTTTTTTCCAGGGGCCTCGGTGGCCGAGTCATCTTAGTAGTTGCTACTGTTATCACTAGCCAGTCAACACTGATGTTGTGAGTTCGAACCCAGCTCATGCCGATGCACTCGACTCCGATTTTAATTGACTAGGATTGTCAGTTATCCTATCGAAGGTCGGTGGTTTTCTCCAGGCACTCCGGGTTCCTCCAACAATATCGATTTATGATAGAAGGGAAAGGTACACAAAATAGTATTGAGCAGTTTTTGATCTCGGAAAATAGAATCAATATTGTTTACTAGATAAGTTGTAACTTTTTGTAGGTTCATTTGCGAAATATCTTTCAACTTAGCAATTGTCTTACTGTTCATGAATGCTTTCATGCATGCATATACATATTGCGTTCTCGCTCATATGATTGTGAGAAGTTTTAGTCCAGTAACCATTTTCTAAAAATACATGTCAGTTTATGTTCATAATATCAAATAATATTTTTTTTAGTTAAAAATCATGTAATTGCTGCGATCCACAAGGTTTATCTCCCCTAAGAGATCTTTTATAAGCATACACTAATTAATAAGGATGATATTTGTTCAAGCTCATGACGTAATGCAACCAACATCGATTTAGACATGTTATAACTTCTAAGAAAAAATGTATCGAACAAATATTAGACTCTATATTCCTGTTTTCAACCCATATGCATCGGAGTTGAATTAACGGAAGTTAATTAATGAAATAAACAACACAAAAAGACAAATTAGACTTGTTTTCTCTTTTAATACAGACCACACATTGTATTCTCAATGTGTATGTGCTCTTGCCAAAAGTATCAACATATCAGATACACAATACACATCATGCTATGTAATTGTTTTGTTGATATAATGAAACGTACACTCCCAAACACAATTATTTAAATCATTATTTTTCTTTCTCGCAAATTTAAAACGAACTGAATTGCTTAAAGTGCATAAAAGATTCAAACATCAAGATTAAGAGGTTCGTCATTAAATCAATTCAACGAACTGAGAGTTTATATCAAATTACATGTACAGTACGTGAAATTCATCGTTTTAGGAAAAAGGTTACAATCTCCTTGATATTTGTTATTTTGTAAACCTTAATAAAAAGAAAGTCGCAACAGCCTAGATTGAATTTTCAATTTTAATCAGTATCAAGATTGGTAAAAAGTCCTATATATTAAATATAAAAGAAAGATTAACAAAAAATAAACATACGTCAAGTAAAACAAAATTTGTATTTCCGAGATATTTGTTATTGACGAAAAATGCAAGATAGGATAAAAGGTAATTTCGTGGGTATGTACACCAACTTTTCTTCATAAAAAAGTTCCTGTATTCAAATAAAATTGTGCAGACAATGCATAATATGTATACCGGAGGAAAAAATCAAATTTGTGGAGGTCACAAATGATGTTCAGAACATTGAACGTCCATTGATCAAAAGAGCCATTTAAGTTAGTGATCAAACAATTTTCTTTTTGTTTTATTTTTAATTTGATATTAAGAAAAAGAAAAGTATCCTCTCTTAATGATAGTTTAATATATATCATTTGTATTAGGATGATCCAGTAATATCTGGGTTCTCTGTTTGGTAATGTATGTTCTTTTTTTTAAACAAATATTATCAGTCGTTTATTAGAAAGACTACTTGCGATAAAAAATTATATTTTTTTTTCTACTTTGAAATTGCATTTAATAACATCTGCAACTTAATACATAATCTAATTGAAATTAAAAAACACGATAAAAAGTGACATTTAATTCTACGTGGAAAGTGTGTTATGCTGTTTTATTTGTACTATGTGTTTAAAAACATGACAACCTGTTATTAAAACTGAAATTGCCTTTTTAATTAATGAATTATTGCTTTTATATTGATTTAACGACCGTGGTATCACAGGATGTAAAAAAAAAAACAAATTACACAAATGAATAAAAAAAAAGAAATAATAACAACAAGATTTAACATAACTTTTGATTGATTACCACACATTGCTTGTCATTTGTGCGTATTTGTTTTTCGTTCATTGTTTTGTACATAAATAAGGCCGTTAGTTTTCTCGTTTGAATTGCTTTACATTGTCATTTCGGGATCTTTTAGAGTTGACTATGAGGTATGGGTTTTGATCATTGTTGAAAGCCGTACGATGACCTATAGTTGTTAGTTTCTGTAGCATTTTGGTCTCTTGTGGATAGTTGTCTCATGGGCAATCATACCACATCTTCTGTTTTCTATTGTGCGAAAATTAAACTTATTTTCTGAGTAATTTATGGTTTATGTATCAATAATATTTAAACAGTATTAATTTTAAGATTGTTCTAACCTATTTTGTATATTTCAAGGAACGGATTGTAGACAGTTACATATACCTTTTAGTACATTGTATCATCACGTGATGTACAAAAAAATGTACTGTTTCAAAGTTACAAAATGTATACACCTTATAGTTTATGTGTTCTATGTAATTATTTCTGCTTGCATTCGATGCTAATTATGCAATTATTTTTAATAAACAAATGAAATTTCCTTTATTCATATTAAAATACAATCTGTCATATCATGTATATAGAGGTTTTTTTTTAACTTAACGTACATAAAATTGCCGATCTAAAAGAGGGACGAGATACCAGAGGGACAGTCAAACTCATAAATCGAAAATAAACTGACAACACAATAGCTAAAAACGAAAAGGACAAACAGACAAACAATATAACACATGACACAGCATAGAAAACTAAAGAATAAACAACACGAAACCAACTTAAAACTAGGGGTGATCTCAGATGCTCCGGAAAGGAAAGCAGATACTGCCCCACATGTCGCACCCATCGTGTTTCTTATGAGATAACAAATCCGGTAAATAGTCTAATTCAGTAGGTCACATTTATGAAAGGGCAGGGGATTGTAGTTACGAAGTAAGGAACATATCAGATATCATTTGTGAAACGGTCATTCCATAACGGTCAACCCACTCGTGATGGCGTCCGTAAAATCTGCGAAGAGATGATTTCAACTTCACCATTTGGAACTTTTGATTTAATAGCTTCCATGTGAGCTTCCATGAACGTTTTAACGTTACTTATTTACAAAATGTTTACACCTTAAAGTGTATGTGTTCTATTTAATTGTTTCTACATGTATTCCATGCTAATAATGAAAGTATGGTTAATAAACAAATGCAAATTCCTTTATTCATACTAAAATACAACTTGTTATATCATGTATATAGAGGTGATTTTGACTTTACATAATGCACATAATATTGCCGAAATAAATTGGCTTCATGGTTCAACATTAACTTTTACAAATACCTAAATACAACCCAAGAATCTTTTTGGCTTTTTCTCATTGAATGTTATTATATATTACATATATTACTATATATAAAAAAAAGACTTACAACATGTTTGACTACTGCTTTAATCAAATATTGCGTTGGGATATATGTCTTTTCAACAATTTTAAAACAAATATCTGAATTCTCCGAAAAACACTATAACGAAAGACGTTCCTATGTCACGCTAAACATCATAGATATCACATTAGTATTCTTCAGATTCATAATAAGTCGAGTTGAACATTTGATTGTAACCAGTTTCATATACTCAATCTGTTATTTTCTTTCTAGAGCACATACATTGATGTACAAATATTAATACTGAACGTTTCATTTTGATATCCACAGCACTTTAAAGACTGAACAACACAATTCAGAGCCAGACAGTAGTTAACCAGTTTTGATTTAAACCGGTTATAATATGTACAGCCCTTTGACTACTAAATTGTTATATAATTTTCAGTTAACTTTCAGACTTCTCCATATTGGTAAATCCAACATTTTTCAGACAAATATCTTTTCAGTTCAGTTTATTTCAGACGGTTCAGTCGTTATACTGTAATTTATCAGTACAAAAAATAAAATACCTATTTGTCTGCAAATATAAAGATGAGTAAAAGATTGAAAAATATGAACAGTTCTAAATTTACTACAAGAAAACATTTGCAAAATTGTTTCCAGATGACAATCAGATAAAAATGATCGAGTGCGAAATAATTTACTCGAAATGGTGTCATTCAAAGATATTGCAAAGGATGGAATTACTTATACAAGTGATTATACTGTATTCCTGTCATGTAATGGTGTAATTTTAGTGTTATATTTAACATGACCTGTTTCTGTGTGTGTCGTATTTGATGTGTTTCCCTCAGTTTTAGTCTGTTACCCGGATTTGTTTCTTTCTCAATCGATTGATGAATTTCGAACAAAGGTATACTACATTTGCCTTTATTTTATTTTAAGTGATTGCCTCTATTTTACTAGTTTTCTGTTTTGATCTTTGTCCTTCTGGAATTGTGTCAATGTTGTTCCTTGAATAATCGACATTGAGATTGATTTAAAAGATACGATTATATTAGATTTCTTAGATTGTCAAATATTGATCACTATTATTAACATCCAAAGACACATCTTTCATTTGAAATTAAAATGAGCAAAAAATCAATGATAATCATTTTAACACAATTCAGAATTTGGTAGTTGCAACTGCGAAAGACTAGATTAAATACGTATTCAGATGAAATTGTTTTTAGCTTACGCAAAGAAATGTTGTTTTTTTATGTGCGAAAAAGGAATATTGTATGTTATACCGTAAAGCAATGCAATGATATCACCGATTAAATTGATATCATTTAGCGGTTAAAACATACATGATTTTTTTGGACTTATAATGATTAATTACTTCGGCATAACTTACGCTTTGAAAGTATTAAAAAGTTTATTCATTTTGTAAAACGTTTGTCTACGACATTTGAACCGACAATGATAATTGTGAAATTTGCTTTCTTGAATACCTTTACTTTGTGCTTTATATGCTTTAATGAAAGAGACAGTTTCAATACACTATGACTATATAATGACACGTGATGTTCATATTTAAAACAAATAATGTCTACCAAAACTGCAGATTGTATTGGAATATTTTAAAAATGAATTGACATTGTAGTACCTGATTAATAATCTGTATATTAACAGATATTTTCTGTTGTTATTTCACTTTTATTTTTTAGATTCAATAAGGATTTGCCTTGAATTTTATAGATAAATTATATACAGTAATGCTTTTAATGAGTTACGGTATAACTGCAATCTTCATCTTGTGTTACATGTATGTGATTTATATCCAATAGAGTATATAGTTTTAATCAATTTGTCTATCAGTTTCTAGCGTATCAGTTAATAATTGAATTGGATATTTAATGAAAATGTAACAGATGTATTTTTATCTGTTTCATATGTGACAGTTATCTAAAAAATAATTTAACTTAGTCATATGTGTGCTATCTTTCGTATTACTTACAGGATTGAATTGTTTAAAAGAAATGTATTGGATTGCAACATAAACTGGCGGTTATTTGTAAATTGATGTTGGATTGTTTTGTGTCATTGTCTATTGGAAACTAAATGAACAATGAATATGTATGAAATAAATGATGTTTTCGAATTGCATAGAATATGGTATGGTTTAAATGTTCTAACCTTAAAATGGGATTAATAATTCATTAAAGTAATTTACATTTTTTGTTATGTTTTTAGAGTTATCATAAATGAGCAATAAACAGAACGGAAATCCCTGTAGTCATTGTATTAATTATGGATGCACGTTTATTGATATGGCGACAACTTTTTAGTAAGTTAAACATAATTTAGTCTCTATATGGATTAATTGGAAATATAGACTCGAACGTAGCATGAACGCGGAGGATATTAAATCGTTTACAAGTGGGTTTTATAGCAAACGTATCAGGATGATCAAACCGATGATAATGTTATTAGGCATTTTTTAATATTAAACCAATAAAAGAATAAAGGATAATAGTACGTTTATAAAAGAATTACACGCACATAAGTTTGATAATTCAAGGAATACAGATAAATTGTCAACTGATCAATTGGGGACGTTAGCACATTTCTATCGTATAGAAAATATTCAGAAGTGAACAATATATTTTAAGTTGATACATGGAATAAACCGTATTTAGAAGCAAACACATGAGTTCAAACGATTTTATCGGTTATATTATCGAAGGCGATCTGCATAATGGATTGCGTTACATGTCTATTGCCGGATGTGTCCTCTCATATATAACAATATTTTACAATATCGTAATCTTGATCGTTCTTTTCCGTCCGAATCTCCGTTCTCCGACTACTGTGCTCATGCAAGGACTCGCCATTGCTGATTTACTGACCGGATTTTGTTCCTATGGATTGGAGCCTATTTTCCAGATGAAATATATAACAGTTAATGCTAATTTGGATTCCTCAACATTAACCCTAAAATATCCTTATTGTGCCTTGTATGTGAACATTAGTCAAATGGTAGATCTATTTCACTTAGTTTCTGTGCTACTTACTACATGTTTAGGAATACAAAAAGTTTTAGCGCTGAAGTTCCCATTCTGGGTGCGGAATAATATCAAAATAAACTTTGCAATGATATGCTGCCTTGCGTGTCTTGGGATATCGTTTATAATTCACATTCCAAGGCATTTGGCTGTAGGATTTACCAACAGACAAAACATATCATATAAATATTTCACACAAAACAACGTTCAAGAAGAAAAATTTTTGAACACGTGTTCACCTAGAATTGTGTCAAGACCTGCATTTTTGTATGCAGCCAGGTACTATCCTCTTGTGTCGGCTGTATTGCTACTTATTTTATCTGCCGTAATGTGTCTTAGTGTCATTTACATAGTATATCGGCTATGTCATAAAACATTTCGAAAGAAAAATATAGTTCAAAGGTCTCGCGAGAAACGTTCGGTATTAATGATTACAGCTGTTCTTATTATTTTTCTTATTTCGGAAATTCCTAGACTCTCCCTCTATGGATATCTATTTTTCGGAACCTATCTAGATAATATGATTGGAGAAGACGATGCCTTGTCCTTTGTGGTGACGGATTATAGAGCAACATTGTCAGTTTCAATGAAAGTTGATGCTGACATATCTTTCACTCAATCTTTGCTCATAATAGAAAGTTTAAAACTATTCAGTCTTATAGGATGTATGTCGAATTTTGTTATTTACTTCACTATGAGCAGACAGCTGAGAACCGAATTAAAAGTGTGTTTACCGTACAAAAGCTAATGACAGCAGTACAAATATTCCAACACTTTCGTATTTAATCACTTATTTATATGTGGTTTTTGGAAAATATAATTCTTTAAAGTGTTAATGTAAGTTTTTATACATGTACAAACTTTGTGTGCATTTAAATATAAGGTTTCTTTAATACAGGTCAGTTTTAAACACTCGTCCATATTCAGTAACATATTTATCATTTACAAGCAGACATTGTTGTAATCTAAGTTTATTCTAAAGTTGAAAAGTTGCTTTACAGATACATATGTCGTGTTCATTATTTTTACAATACGAAGCGAATTGATTTGTTTATTGACAAAACATACGTATTGATGTTAACTATCTGTCGATACTGACTCTGTGTGTGTATGGTGATAAAATTACTTTCTTTCATTAAAATATAAAAATACTTATTGATTTGTATTAGTTATGGTCTACATATGAATAATAAACAATCTCGTTATTTTAGTATTTTCAAATATTCAGAATCATTGATCACATAGAAAAGGTGCAGAAAGTAAAATCACACAAATACTGTACCCCGAGGAAACTTTAGTATAGTACGAAATGTAACTATCAAGTGTATTAAGAGTCGGATAAGAAAATTAAAGATTGCTGATTTATTCATTCTTGGAATGTTTTTGCCATTTACTTTACACAGTGTCCTAGTGATAACTGCTGTAACCATATTTTGACTATTTTACCGTTATGTCTGTTTTGTTCACGTATCGTAATAAAAAGAAAGGAATTTGATGCGACAGTCCTACAAGTGAGAGGTTTGGCGTGATAAACATAGGTTTAATCCACCATTTTTAACATTTAAAAAGGCTAGTACCAAGTCAGGAATATGACAGTTGTTGTCCATTCGTTTGATATGTTTTATCATTTGATTTTGCTATTTGATGGGTGACTTTCCATTTTGTATTTTCCTCGAAGTTCAGTATGTTTTGGATTTTACTTTTTCTTATAATATTTGGATTTAGTTGTTAAAATAGTTCCAATTCAGGACGAGAAGCAGCCGATTTAGATGATATTAATATCAACTTAATTGAAATTAAGATAGCATTATTCTTGAAATTGAAATCATGAAAAGGCTATTTGGTGCAAAATGAATGTCAATCTAAGAAAACAATTAATTGTATATTGTTTTGAACATTTGACTCGTTTTTTCGATAAACACAGTTGTATGCATGTATATGACGGCAATAACAATCAAACTGAAAAACACGACAAAGATATTCAAAGAAATCTAAATACACACATCCTTTTATAATTAATGTGTTTACCTCAGTTTTAGTTTGCTACCCGGATTTGTTTGCTCTCAATCGATTAATGATTTTCGAACAGTGGTAAACTACTGTTGTCACACATCTTTTCTATAGTGATAACTCTATTTTCGCTCGTTTGATGTTCATGAATATAAGCCATGTTTCTTTTTGCAAACGTTTCAATATCATTGAGGAGAAATCTTCAATCTTAGGTAGATAAACTTTTATCGTCATCACCCCTCCCCCCCCAATAAAAAAAGAGCAGTCTTAATTACAATGTAGGATATACATTAATTGATTATTATCAAACCTAGATACATATAGTTTTTTACTCATTTTATATTATTATTGAAGAAAGTTTTTGATTGTGCATCACATATAAACTGCGTTATATATTCTGAAACTTCTGATATTCGCAGCATGACATTTCACGGGCCAATGTCATACACATACCATGCATAACGAAGTTGAAAGCAACAATCTCAAAACTTCTTTACATTCGGATAACATTCACCCGTTTATGCACCAAATAAAACTAAATACTCTCTTATGAAAGGTCACAAATACACCAACTTTTCGACAATATATTTGCAAAGTATTTATTCCAATAGATTAAAAGAAATCATTTTTTTAATCCTACAATCGTGATAATGACAACAAAAACAAAGTCATAATCTAACGAAACATAGATAAAATTTTCTTATTGTATGCTGTTGCTGTATTCCTAATGTTGATAGATCGATTTAGATGAAAATCAACAATAAATTGTCGGGATTATTAAGGAACCATTGTTTTATTTTAATAGCGATGGTAGTAGTTATTGATTAAAGTAATCGCGTTTTAATATGTAAGTGATGCATCATTATGATGGAGATTCATCTTTAATATATTAATTAACTAATTGTACTACAAATACACACCATGTTCTTTTTAAAGGGTGGTAAAGGTTTATTTTTGTGCAACGTGTTTTGTCATTTTTATTTCACCAGCAGCCGTGAAAAAGGTTCGTTATTCACTGTGTTTCGTGGAATTGGTAAAATCATCAACGGCAAGGAGTTTTTAATTGTTCGTTCTTCGTGAATTGGCAATTTTATTTCCCGTTCTTCCGTGCAGATACCCTCCTTTACGCCCCTCTTTATATGCATACATTCTATATAATCATACGGTTAACATGTTTAAGTAGCGTTTGAGAGTTCGTAACCTGAAAGGCATCAAAATGTCTTGTAGTAGTTTTTTTTTATATTATAAATGCCTATTCAGGAATACTCAATTGACATATACTCATTCGAGACTGTTTATCAAAACTGATGCCAGTAAGATTGTTTACATTTTTTTCATCATTTCACTGAGCTTAAAGTAAGCTGGTTATGTAAAGATACATTTGTCAACCTGTTAGTCAAATGTGTTTTTCACTTTTTGGTATTTTGGAAAATGTTGTTTGTGCTGTTTTTAGACCCTTCTACAACGAAATTTGTTTTACATGCACACGTATAAAAATTGCGGTTTTTATCCACCGCAATCCTAGGTTTGAACGTAGTTTTCAATTTAGACTCATATATATATATATATATATATATATATATATATATATATATAGGCAATCAAAACCAATAAGTTTTGTAGCTTTGGTATGTGTGACACGAGTAAAAGATTCATTTCAATTATGATATTGCCAGTTAAATTTGCACTCCATTTAAGGAATGACTGTAATATTTTTTCTGTCTATGAAGAAATAACATAAAAAATTTAGTGCACACTGAATAACGCGCGTAACAGTGTGCACCACATTTTTTGATGTTATTTCGAATAGACAGAAAAAATATTACAGTCATTTCTTATAATTTAATTCTGAATTTCATTTCAAACAGTAGAAAACCATGCAAAAACTTTGATGACGTCACGGTTACATGACTTAATTATGTCTATGAACTCATTACAAATTAGCGTGAGTCAATCAGAAGACGCGTTACATCCAAAATTAAATTATTCGAAAATAAATCAATAATTCAAATTATCATAAACCAATTAGAAATTTCCGTCCACAATTATCCTTACTCTCACAATTTTTTAAAATCTTTCACACTTTAATTGTGGAAAGTATTACGTAACTGTGCAACACAGCATTTTCTATATCATTCGTAATGAAACAAGTATTAACATATTAGTCTAAATTGTTTGTGATATCTTAATTAAGAAAAATTATTCATTTGACAAATTATCACAAACGAGAACCAAAATAAATTGTGCATTATAGATAATTTGTAAATAATCGTTATACTTGCAAAATGTTTTTGTAATAGTCATTAAATAGCGTGAAAGCGTGTTTAATTTTTACGCAACTGACCATAATGATGAATGAAAGTTGTTATCTTATACCACTAATTGAACTAACAACCATTTTATTTCTACGGTACTTATTATGCATATACAGAAGTATTTCTTTATCATACAATTGAAACAAAAATGTTAAACTCATTCCCATCCTATAAATTCAAAGCTTAACCAACAAAAATGTTAAACTCATTCCCATCCTATAAATTCAAAGCTTAACCAACAGACTTTGTTTTCTAAGATTAAATTATTGATGAAATCTCTTATAATGAGGTTTGATCATGTGAGAGTAAAATGACAATTTTGTGTTGTTAAAAAGAATTGCTTCATTGTTGGTGTTGATGTTGTAGGATGGAGACATTGGTGTTAATTGCAAAATAATATCCACGAAAAAACCCATATTTATTTCTATAAAATATTCCTATATAAAAGGTCAAAAAATAAATATATATACATATACATAGTCCGGGCTTCATATTTGTAAAAAGCATAATGAAAACAAAGCGAACTACAAGATGACTTTTAGACTTGCGGAAGTAAAATGACGCTGAAAAAATCAATCGCTATTATTCAACACAATACGTGAAAATCTACTGCTTTATTTTTGACTTGGTACAGGCTGTGTCCCGAAGAAATGTCAGTCAGTTTTCTGAATATGATAAGACCTAGTCATAGTATTTATCAGACAAATGCCTGTTCGGACATATCGAATTGACATATGACTACTGACGACAGGTTACAAAGTATTGCTTATAGGATTTTTATCTGCGTTTTTATCATTTGACATTTACATTATGAAGCTATCGACATTAAGATAATCTTAGAATCAACTATTTATTACTCTTATTAATTAATAGTTATTTCTGTCCGTCAAAATATTCTTTCTCAAATAGTTTTACAAATTTCAAATTACCGTTATGTAGGTGCATTTACATTTAATGGGTATATATCAAGAAGTTTTTTTCAGAATATATATGAATACACTGTCGCATGCATTGACCCTTGTAGAACATTGTTCTTTAATCTTAGTGTGTTTTTAAACGATATTTTGATACTCTTTTTATGACCGGCTGTTAATATATTTGGAGTTTAGAGTAAAAAAAATTGTCTCTATTTTGATCTAAAAATCCTGATCATTACCTTAAAGCCTATATTGCATAAAAATCAACGTTTGATAATACAATCAATCAATAAATGCGACGTTTCCATGAATTTTGAATATCATTGATAAAAATTTCTGGTAATATTGCTGTATATTTAGAGTATCCCCATTATTAAAGTACGTGGATTGTAACATCAGAGAGATAACTTTTTTACATAAGAACTATGAGGTAAAACTCACCAATATGTATAAGGTAGGTGTTTATACCACACGAGAAGGAAGGAAGTCCCCTATTAACTTCAGCGAAGAGAACTGAGATAGCATGATTAAGGGTTGTTAAGGTGGTACCTAACACCTGAACTAAAATTTATTTGGCTCGTTCAATTTTCTTAAAATTTTGACCAAGTATTTACTTTGATTCTTCGACAAAAATATAAAAAAATCAACAAAATTGAACTAACCGTTTAATCAGAAAAATTACACTGGTAATATAGCAGTTTGATAAACACTCATTGTGATCATTGAGAAGCTTAATATTCCCTTAAGAACACAACGTCATAAAACGTTCTGGTGATTTTACAGAGTTATATCCCTGTAGTGTTAGGTACCACCTTAAGTAATTCATTATTAAAACAGTAAGTGTGATTGATGGCTCATTGCTATTAGCGAACCTGTCATTTAATTGTGTTTAAAACTGTAGTTATATGTTTAGATACAACATATTGTATTTGTAGTATAAACAATGGGTTGTCACATTTCTGTCACAGTGATAAATCAAGAGAAAGTACGATCACAACAAATACATTGATATTTTTGCCGGATTTTCTTTTTATAGATGTTCACCAAATAAATACAAACATGTACTGTAAACATGATTTTACAATACGTGATTCCGTGCCACAATTTACGATTTATAAATTCAAAAAGCAGGACTAGTATTTGTTTAAAAAATTAATCTTCTTATGCACTAAAATATATAATTCTATAATTTTAAGATTGTATAGACATGCCGCTATTATTAACCATAAACACATGCGTTTGATTTGCATTTTTTTTTTTTTTTTATAAACCTTGTTATTGAACACTATATGAAATCATTGTGAATGATTGTCGTAGAAATTAATAATAAAACTCTACCACGCAAGCTGCAACCATAATTTGTCTAACGTATCCAAAGGAAATGATTTGTTTGTTCAGTATCCTTAATTATACATTAAGGACAGTAGTGGGCACGCTGTACTATACTAGAACACACCCCGTGATATCGCGGGTGCGTGACTGAATTAAAGTATATAACTACGCGTAAGCCTGATTTTAGTATTGGTATTGTCATTTGATAAAGTCATCCCGATTATAAGATGCACAGTTTTCTCTGCTTTCAAAATCTTTCTGTTTAAACTCGTCGACCTTGAACTTATCAATTATAAGTAATATTAATTATTTGGAAAACAAAAGGGTCTGGAATGGAGTATTTTTTAATCAACCGCATTGTCCTATATCAATTATAAATAAAGTTGAATTCTTTGATTCGATGTTTTACGTCATGCCGGCTAACAAATTGAAAACTGTACCTTCACCCCTTTTTAAAGTCCAATTTTTAAGTATTCGTATTTTCATCTTAGAAAGTCATACAAATTAAAATACTAAATTAAGGATCAATGTGACAATGATTGAATTTAGTAGTATCAACCTGTGATTATGACCTATGTATTGAGCAAAATTCTAAATACACCTTTTAGTGGTGTGCCTATCAGATGCGGAACGTACAGATAAGGTAATATGTACCCGGTGAATATACTATTGGTATCGGTATCGGTTTTGACCGGGAACTTGGTAATTAAGGGCAATATTAATTATGTAGAAAAAAGGGTCTGGAGTGGTGTAATTGTTAATCAACACCATTGTTCTATATTAGCTAAGTATAAAGTTGAATTCTATGATTTGTCGTTTGTACTCCATGACGGCTGACAAATTGGACCTCGTCATTTTAGTATTATAGATGTTTGAATACATGATGTTAAAACGGCGTTCATTGGAGCAATGACTATATTTTCGATTTCAAATACCATTAAGTTTCTATAATGTTGAAAAAAAGGTGAAGATATCGTTCAGTTCATGTATTGACCGTTATATCCTGGATTAGAAACTGACATCGTTTAAATATAATACAAAACAGCTGTAATATAATTATATGTATGCTTAAGGAAATTATGTTCTACATTTATGAAACAGCATACCATTGTTAAAATGGCATGTCTATCTTATGCATGCACTTGTGTAGTAAAATAAAATGATGTTAACTGTAGAAAGATTAACCGACTTTTGACAATTTACATGAACAAAAGACTTCTAGCAGTAACTGACATGTTAGCTCCATACTTAATAAAACTGATTGAAAGATAGTGTCTTCATCATATGAAAATTAAGTACAATTCCTCCCGTTAGAGATTCAGTATCATACCGTCATAAAATATATGAGAAGAAGATAACCCGTATTTAGGTTGGTGAATATAAAATGATACCGTGCTCTACATGTGCTATTATTTAAGTATGTTAATTGTAACACATAAGAACAGTAATTATTTACCGACACAATATCGAGTAAATTACACAGATTAAAAGAAAATAGACGAGCAGAAAGGAACCCCCCGATTATACTTCAGCGAAGAGAAATGAGACGGCATGATTGAGGGTTGATAAGCAGTTCATTAGTAACACAATTAGTGGGAGTGATGGTTCAGGGCTATACGTGAACCCATTATTGAATAGTTTTAATAGGAATGTATCCCCCTATGCAAAGCTCTTATTTCTTTCACGGATTTGGCTATACTTGTTGGACCTTTTGGATTATAGCTCTTCATCTTTTAAATTAACTTTGGATTTCAAATGTTTTGGCCACGAGCATCACTGAGGAGATATGTTTTGTCGAAATACGCATCTGGTGAAGGAAAATTGGTACCGTTAATGTTAATTTTAATACTGTACTTATATGTTGAGATATTAAATCATTCATTTTGTGATCTCAAAACGGTCAGTTGTCACATTAATAAATCACGAGAAAGTACGATCACATCAAAAACATTGATCCTTTTACAAGATTGTTTTTAGAAGATGTTTAATAAAAAAATTCAAACATATTGTGAAAGGATGTCTGTACAACGAACAGTTCTGTGTCACTGTTTATGGAAAACAAATTCACAAGGACAGGACTTATGTTATTGTCTTGAAATTGATGAAACAAAAAATACATAATGCCACTAAAGGTTCAATAAAGTAAACTGCTTACGCATTGTATCTATCGTGTACATATCATTTACCATAGACCCACGATTTTGATTTCTATTTAATTTTTAAAAAACAGATAATACAGATAATAAAAGTTTTTTATCGATCACTCTTTGAAAACATCAACTCATACTAATTTACATGTTTTGTATTGTCGTTGAAAGAAATGATTTAACTCTGCTACATTATGTCCAATCAGAAGTTTTCCAACGTGGCATTAAAACATAATATATTAGTGCAGCATCCTTATTAATATAATACAGGCAGCGCTAGTTATTCATCAATATTATATGATGTTATAACACGACGTAAAAACTAAAATAACTAAACTATCGAAGGCCGCGGAAGATGTAAAACGCAAAGGTCTTCTTAATCAAATGTCAAAATAAAAAGCTTAAACACATCAAAAGAATGGATAACAACTGTCATATTCCTGACTTGGTACAGGTGTTTGCAACTGATCAACTGAAGCAGCAATTTAGCAAAAATGCAGCTTTAAGCCGCATGGTAAATTAATGATTGATCTATATAAATCCCTGCAATGTAAACATGTTGTCCTTAACACATGTATGGTAGTGTGTATGACCTTTAGAGTTATGTCTGTTTGCTTATAAATGATTTCCTTCGCACAGGTTCTTTACAAGTTACATTTTCTACTGAACTCCGGATACTTGACATATTCTTTTCGGATGTAGTCACGTCTTTATAGTATTTAATGACTGTCCAATTTCCGTCTTATTTCTGTTTTGTCATTAATTGTTTTGTTTGTGAAAGCAACGATGCAACTTAACTAGTATCGTATTTGGCCTTTCTTCTAGAGCAGATATATTTTTTTATAATGATAAATATGCTTGTAGAGTTTTCTTACATTTAAATATTTGAAATTCACATTAGGTAGTGGTTTTATCAGTTGATCTAGAACGTCATTATATCATAATCAGCTAATCTGATACGACAACAATTCACCAATGAGGAAACGTTTCGTTAAAATTCTGTTTTATTACCGGACTTAGTGTACTTCACGTTTTAGTAAGCAATAACAAACATTCATTAGATTCGGGCAAGATACTTTTTGATTAGACCTGGATGTATGTTCATAATAATAAGACTTTTAGGACAAACGGATAGCCATTAGAAGTTACGTCCCATGTTTTTTTTCTGTCTTTTAGTATTAAAGTTAGTAATAGATGTGACTGTTTGAAAAATAAAAAAAAAATGGTTAAGATTTTTAATTTTCTTTTTGTATCATTACTTTTTTCAAAAGACCTAAAGTTCCACATTGAAATAAGGGTACACTCATGCATGTCTTTAGATGAATCTTCAAAACATATCTGCTAGTATTTCAACGTTGAACAACCGCCTTGAATTGTTTTAAAATACTTAAGATTGTTTATACCAGAAGCGTAGAACCCTAACTACATTTGACAGATTCTTTTAGAAGATTGGGTCCACAAGTCTAAAGAACTTTGATCTTCATTTGTTTTGTTTTTTATAGATCTGAAGACTCTTTTATAGACGACAAGCATATCTGATGCAACCAGTTTTATTTCTGTTATTTTTTTATGCATTGATATACTATTGCATAAAACTGTACGAAACAGACGTTTGTGAATATAAGGCCGTGTTCACATTGACCTAAACTCGGTGTTGTGTTAGTGTAACTCACACATAAGCTAAACATAATTACGTTTCCATTGATGAAACTCAATGTTTACATGTAGTTTAAATCATGTTTTGTCTACATGAAGTCGATAGTCGATGCAGACCTTGTGTAGGTTAAGTGTGCACAAAACTAGGCATTCATAACTTAAATTTCTCCATGTATATTTCAAAAAGAAACAATTTTTATATAAAGTTGATACTTATAACACTTATTAATGAAGTTCTCTTCAGAAATATTTGTCTAAACTTGCTATATTTATTTGTTATAAAAACACTTTGTGTAGCCTTATTAACCCCTAATCTAGACTCATCCATCATGCTTGCCGAACATAATTCATTTGAAAAGGTCTTCCCGAATCGATTGGACATAGTAACTGCCACTGGTCTTTATACCTAAACAACGATTTACAATAGATATATTACTGAAAAAGGGTGAGGTTAATTGTGTGAAGTATCTCAGATCCTTTAAAACACAATTAGAAATAAAAAAAAGAAACATTACCCCCTCCCTTTGTCAAATACTCCTTGGAGAAAAAAATATCATTTGAAACAAACAGAAAAGATAGAAATGTAGTGATCCTTAACATCGCAATTCGTTTTCTTCGTCTGTAAGTACGCTGATTGCGAGCCTACGTTTTTAATGAGTAATCGAGACATCTTTAAACTACTGCAAACCGTCCAAAATAACTTTCTAAAAGGAGTAACCACTTTACTTTAAAAAAATGGGGTGGTTCTGAGTCAGATATTTTTTTCCCTCGCTGAAAAGTTGTTCGAACATTCGAATTCAGTTCTACGTAATGAACATTTAAATGACATATACTTGTTTACAAGTGTGATCAAATCTTATGTACAGGTAGCTAAACAAGGTGTATACATGTGAACAAGTTTAATGTGAAACTAGTGTACATAACATTAAACCAAATGTAAACATATTTACTGTACACGGCGTTTGGTGTGAACACGGCCTAATTAAATGTTAAAAAGATATCCTTGTGTTAGAATATGTGTGTATATATATATTCACCAAAAGCTAAATATACATTCATGTCGTACCACAAATATTTCACTTGTTCGGAATACGGCTAACTAGTAGATTAAGAATGTATATTTTATTGTTTTACATTAGTTTTTCTCGTTTGAATTATTTCAAATGTGTCATTTCCGGCCTTTCATAGCGTACTATGCTGTATTGGCTTTGTTCATTGATATCAGGGATATGCAAATGTCAGATGCACCTTCAGGGTGTTATAATAAATTGAGGCTTATAATTTACCGAATTCTATCTTCTCAAAGCAAAATGAAAGATTTTTGATAACTAAGAAAGATTTTTTAGCGATTTGATAATATTTTATTGACAAGAATGTACAGGCACAGCATTAAATTTCTTTTAAATACATCACTCTGCAAGTGCACGTATTATGTGTTTTCGTATATTGAAAAGAATTTAACATAAAATAGTCAATTACGTTAAAAATACGTAATGAAAGCGAAAAAATAAAATGAACTAATACGATTGCAAATCGTTTCAAAGGTAAAAGTCTTTCAAATTGTTGACTCCCGAATAATGTGCAGTAAAATTATCGAATACAAGAATGCAGTTTATTTCTTTTTATAATTACAATTAATTAAACTTTTGTAGGCCTGATGTGAGTTTTGTCTACTGCAGTAATGAATCATATATCATTATAAAACAAAATTCAATTTAAGGTAAAGTATACTGTACCACATTGAATTTGTTTTTTCAAACAGAGTTTTGAAATTATTTCCATTTATGAATAAACAGAGAAACATAAGGAATCCGATAAGTTTATCCTCAGAATTCGAATCTTTGGAATTACTGGCATTGTTAGTTGTTTTCGTTTTATAAGTTTGAATATCTCTTTGGTTTCTGTCGACCGAATAGAATTATCGAGTGTTTACTAGCTTAAAAACACACCAGAAATATCTTAAACGTCCAAATTGCTCGAGTTCATGCACGAGATGGTAACCCCGTCGTATAGCTGGCTGTATATATTGGACTTATATGCAATCATAACATGTATCCCCATTTCCATAAGTACAACACGACCATTCATCACCAAAAGTATTACAGTCATGCTTTAAAATTTTAATTTTGAATGTAACGCGTCTTCTGATTGGCTGACGTTAGTTTGTTATGAGCCCATAGACATAATTCAGTCATGTGACCGTGACCTCATCAACGTTTTTTCATGGTTTTCTACGGTTTTAAATGGAATTTAGAATACAATTATAAGAAATGACTGTAATATTTTTTCTGTCTATTCGAAAAACATACAAAATGTGGTGTACACTGTTAAATAACCCGCTACGCGCGTTATTCAGTGTGCACCAAATTTAATATGTTATTTCTTCATAGACAGAAAAAAATATTAAAGTCATTCCTGAATTAAAAAAAAAAAAAAAAAAAAAAAAAAAACAAGACTATAAGAATTTTGTTTAATGTAATATATTCTTATGTCATTATATTTGTAAGAATAACATAGCATGCTCTTATTTTGTATACTTAACGAACGTGAACACTGCTATTACATAACCGCTTTACAAATGAATCATTTTAATCAGATTGTTTCAGAAAACTTAATTATCTCTTACATAAAAGTCGCACATATATGCACTCTTCGACAACAGAGATGCAAAGTATTAAATCGCATGGCTTTGAAAAACCATAATTTAATCCTACAATTGTGATAATGACACCTAAAACAAAATGCAAAAAATTAAAGACAACAAAGCTTACTCTTCTAACATTTATAACGAAGCATTTACAGAAACTTTCATTTTGATATGCCTTCACAGTGTTCTTAATAACGATGAAATCAACAAGAGATTGTCAATATTATTAAGAAAATAAACTCATCATAGATACCAGGATAACAAGTTTGTCTATACACCAGATGATCGTTTCATCGCTATATTTGAAGAACCATCATAATGATTATATTTGAAGAAAGATAGTAGTACTAATATGTCAACGTGACCGCGTGTTTGATATGTAAGCGATGCATCATTATGATAAGTATTCATATCTGATATCCTAATTGATTACTTGTACTACAAATTTATAATATTTCCTTTTTAGACATTCATTATACAGTTATATATAAAAACATATGGTATACATGCGATACATAATTTTGATCATTTTAATCCAGAAAATTTTCAGATTGAATTTATGATAAAATGTATTTTTTTAATTTTAATAACAATAATTACTGCAAGAGGAATTGTGTTTGTTTTGTTTTAAATACTAGGATAACAAACACTAAGTTGGTTTATATATTAGATTTCATGAAATGAATTTGAAAAACTTTTATATATTCAAATTGTCTTGAATTTTATTGAATGTCGGTTTGTCAAATACAGTTTTAAAACATATATATATAATAGTTCTGAAAATGTTAAAAAGTTCGTGACCTGACAAGCCATTATTAGGCTTTGTGACTGTTTGTATATATATATAACAAATGCCAATGCAAGCCAGTACATTTACATATACTCACTGAAGACAGTTTATAAATTGTTGCTTATAAGATTTTTGCAGCTTTTTTTTTAAATTTTTTATAAGCTATTGACATTTGTTAATATGTTTATCTAATAATTTCATAAATTGATTAATAATTTCAATCATTACACACCAGCTAGGACCGCCCACCAACAATAATCCAATCTTTCACAGATTTTCAAAATTTTAAACAATTTAGAAAAGAAAAACATTACGTAACAATGCAACAAAATACAATCCATAACTGTCATTACGAAACAATAAACGGTAAAATCAAATCTTGACCTAACCTTAAACCTCTTTTGTATACTAGGGCGTTAAACACTTATATTTGTTTTTTGACTTAACTCTGTGCTTATGTATCCCATCATACTTTGAACGACAAAATTATTTTATGATGCACTCTGTACCTATGTATCTTGTCATACTTTGAATAACAAAATTATTTTATTTATTAATAGTACTTTTACTGTTGACCCACTTTTTTGTGATATACATTTGACGTGAATCTGTACTCATGTATCCCGTCATACTTTGAACCACACTGTTATTATTATTACTTTATACATACACAAATAAAATCGTATAATATAATCAAACGTGGATGTTAATTTGAATTGTGCTTCTTTGTTACATTTGTTGTTTTTATAGTTATTAATATGATAACACAATGTTGACTGCTGTACCCCTATTTTTGACATTTTTAACTATTGTGTCTGTTTGTTTTGTTCAAGCATCGGTGACAATATAATAGAATGTGATACGACTGTCATACAAGTGAGAGGTTTAGCTAGATATAAAACCAGGTTCAATCCACCTTTTCTACATTTGAAAATGCCTGTACCAAGTCAGGAATATGACAGTTCTTGTCCATTCGTTTTTAATGCGTTTTGTTATTTGATTTTGCCATGTGATTATGGACTTTCCGAATTGATTTTCCTCTGAGTTTAGTATTTTTGTGATTTTACTTTTTGCTAATTCAATCAATCAATAATTGACACGTTTTTATGTATTTTAAATATTATTTGTAATTGATTGTTGTATCATTGTATTATCCTCAATTATGGATATAAATAAATTCAAGTTCCAAATCATTTCATTGTGACATATGCCAATTAAGTCACCAAAGCTAACAACAGTTTACTGTGCTTGACGTCTTTAGTTTTGATCTCGATACTAATTGAACGCTATAATATATTTTGTCTAACTCAAATACAACATTTGGATGTAAAATAGTAAATAATATTAAGAAACATTTTCTTACAGAATCAGTTTTCAGGTAGTGGAAAAAAAATAAATGTGTCCTAGTCCCCTGGTGCCATTAATAAGGAACATTAATTGTGACATCAGGCAGACAACTCATGTACTGATGTACAATTGATTAAAACATATCCATTAGTGTAAAGTTGTTTCTACTCCACCAGAAGGAAGGAAACTCCCGATTTAACTTTAGTCAAGAGAAATAAGACATAATGATTGAGGTTGTTTAGCAATGCATTAGTAACCCAGTTAGTGGGAGTGATGGTGCAGTACTATAAGTGAACTCAATATTAAATTGTTTTTATTACACTAGTTGTAAGTTGATATATCGAACCATTCATTGTGTGGCTCAAATTATGAGTTGTCACATTTCTGTCACAGTAATAGTTCAAGAGAAAATATTATTACAACAACAGTATTGATTTGTTATAGACGTTTATCAAAAAAACCACAAAGTACATGTAGTATAAACTTGACTTTACAACTTTGGTTTACATTTTGTTTTTATATAAAAACAGATAAAGCTTTTCGTCGAATACTCTCTGTTATCTTACAGCTGGATGTATGGTAGTGTGAATGACCCTGAAGAATAATGTGTGTTTGCTAATAAATGTTTTTCTTTGCACTAAGTATCACATGAGGTAACCTCTGTCCATGTAAAAACCATACAAACTGTATAGTAACGAATAAAGACTAAAACAATATAACTCTTTTATACGTTTGTCTATATTTTTGATTAAATGTAGCTGGAATATTAATACGCGAACAAATGTTCAAACATTAAGAGCAACATTTGGTGGCTTGTAAAACATTTGATAAAACAAACATCTTGTTTTTGGTAGTGGCTCAGTTGCCATACGATTTACATTTTCTCCTGAACCCGGTTAATTAACATATTCATATCAAATGTAGTCACGTCTTTGTGGCATTCAATGACTGTCATATTTCTGTTTCATTTGTTTTTGTCATCAATTGTCTTGTTTATGAAAGCATCGATGCAACTTATCTAATGATGAATTTGCATTTTCCTCTAGAGCAGAGATATTTCTATTTATTGATAAATATTTCGTAGAATTTTCTTGGATTTAAGTGTTTCAATTTTACATATTGTTTTTCTTCCTAACCAACATGAACCCCATCAACAATTTGGGGTGATCTCAAGTGCTCCTAAAGGTTATGCAGAATCTGCTCCGGATGTTCACGCGTGTTTATGTTCCTGTTATTACAAACCGGTAAATAGTCTAATTCTTAGGTCACATTCGTCAAAAAAAGGGAACGGGATTGTAGTAACGACATAAGGAACATGCCCGATATAATTTGTAATTTTATAACCGTAATAACAACCAATGTCGAAAGAAAAGGTGGACTGAAATACTTTTTGAAAAATTTGATGATGATAACATTCATTGTAAATTATCAATCTCAATCATTTTAATGTGATTTGATAAACTTGATATTTAATAATGCGGTGGTAGCTTTTTGTTTTTCTGTTAGTTGCAATCATGTATTAAATAGGCAAAACAAGTTCGGAACATCTATCCGTATATTGACCATAATCTTAGTACGGGTAGCAAACAGTATAGTAAATCATTGAGTAATTCCCTGGAGACCCTAGTAAAGCTAAACACATAACGAAAAATCTGTTTTATTTATTGCTTACAATACAATACAATACAATACAAAGTTTTTTATTGTCAATTATGACGCCCAATAATTTGAGCAGTACAATTAAGTTCAATTTCATACAAGTGATTACATATTGATTACACTGATTATTTAACAATTAAACAAAGTCAAGTCTTTTTCAACCAAATAAATTCTGCAGAAAATATAGTTTTACAATATAATATAGATGGACAAATTACCGGTGACTAAACTGTATCTAGAATTAATTTTCTCTCTTTTCTCTTTGAATAAAGTACACAATAATAAACTTACTTTTTTAATTATAACATTATCCTCAGATGACATTAACCATATTAATTTTGATTTATTTGGGAGGCTTTTAAAGTTTTTGTTAACCTTATTTAAGTAATCTATATATTCAGATCTTTTATTTTCTAAAACAGGACACTGAAGAAGAAAATGAATTTCATCTTCAACTTCAGTGTTACATAATTTACATATTCTATCCTCCACTCGAAGCCCCACATATCTGCCTCTTTCAATTTCTAATTTATTTGCACTGACTCTGAACTTAGTGAGCAGTCGCCTTTCATCCTCATTTAAAATTAATAAGTACTTTTCCATATCAATATTTTCTTTAAATAATCTGTAAGTTCTTAGTTTATTTCCATGCTGTTTATTTTGTCTTTCATTGTAAAGTTCAGATTTCCAGATACAAGAATATTTCTGTTTTAATTTCCGGTAAATTAGTGATTTTAAATCCATCTTTGAATGTTTAACAAGTTTAGGATCTATATCAAGATATTTCATAAGAATAGCAATACAACTATACCAACTATTTTTGTTTAAACTATTTAGTGATCTAGAGACATTCAGGGCTTCAAAGAGAAGGATATCATCAGACTTTAATATATATTTATAATATCTAAACATATTTAAAATTACTTCAAGAAATAAGGGATATCTTCCCATTTCACCAAATACAGCTATATTTGTAGATTTTTTACCTAAACCCAAAGAAAATTTACAGAATTTGACATGAATACTTTCTTGTTTCATGTATTTGCATAGTTTAAAAAGATTATGTTCATTTTTATTTAGTTTATTTATTACTGAAGATCCCCATATTTCACTCCCATATAACAACACAGGTTTCACAGTATGATCAAATATATGTGAAAGTGTGTTAATTTTAGGTTTATATAAGTTAAAAACTTTTTTTATATTTAAATAAAGCTTTCAATCCCCTTTTATATAAATCATCTTTAACCTCTGTAAAGCTTCCATTTGCACTCACATAAATTCCTAAATATTTATAGCCCCTAGCCCTTTCAATAGGTATATTATTAATATTAAATATTTTTTCATCTAGTTTTCCTGTTTTATTAAAAACTACTGATTTAGTTTTCTTTATATTTATTTGGAGTCCCCATTTATCACAGTAATTATATAGTTTATCAATACACCTCTGTAGACCATCAGCTGTTTCTGACATTAATACTAAGTCATCTGCATACAATAAGCAATTAAGCTGTAAGGAATTTAAAATAGCAGGTTTACAGGTCTCATCAAAAGAGTCAAGAATATCATTTATAAAAAATTTAAATAAAGTGGGGCTTAAATTATCCCCTTGTTTGACTCCTATGTTAGATGTAAAATTTTCAGTCATAGAATATTTGTCTACCTTTACACAAAGTTCAATATTATTATACATATCTTTTAGAGTGTTATAAAATAAATCACTGACTCCAATATTTCTCAGTTTATAAAAAAGTCCATCATGATTAACAGTATCAAAGGCTCTTCTTAGGTCAACAAAGCATGTAAAGAATTTTTTATTGCCTTGTTGAGTATACTTTTCTATAAGAGTTCTCAAAACTAAATGATGATCACTGGTGCGCTTGCCTTTACAGAAACCAATTTGTTCCGGTTTAATAATATTTCTATTTGCCAAAAATTTCTCTAAACGAATATTTAAAATTTTCACAAATAACTTGCCTAAACAACTCCCAATGGTAATTCCTCTATAATTTGAAGGATCATCTTTTGAACCACTTTTAAATAAAGGAACTATATATCCTTTTGCCCAATTTTTGGGGAAATTTCCTGAGTTTAAGATACTATTAAACAATTTTTGAAAACAAGAAACTAAATATATTTGACTGGACTTTAATTCATTTAAAATTGAGTCAAAACCACTTACAAGAGACAATGTTCAATATTTTATTACAATTTGTGTTATTCATTTATGTAATTTAAAGATAAACTTGTCAATTGAGAACAGTTAACAGAGTATTGACAAGTAAGGGTTGGTAATCCTTCCTTTTATTCCACGTGCGTATCAAGTTTCTGAATATTTTTTGCCGAATATAACTACAGATAACTTAAAAAACAAAAGAGTCTCAGAAACTGTCGGCATTCATAAGACCCGCATTTAAAACCATTTTTAAACATATTACTAAATATCAAGTTTGATGTGTAGTGTTATTTATACGTATATTTAATGTTGCTATAGTTATATCGAGTTATTGCTATTGTTACCCGTTTTTGTAGACCCGTTATTTTTGAATGCTTAACGCCAACAGACAATAGCCGTAACCCAAAGCCGGTCGTCTTGTTGTTGATTGTGAGATACTCCGAATTGCTTTAGTCTGTCGCTCCGCTGTTGTATGATGGTACTGCTGAGTGATTTTTAATTTTTGTTTGCCATGGCAAATTTGGCATTTTTGGCTTGTCTTCAACTTATAGTTTGATTATCTCTTTGGTTGCTGTCGCTTCTTTATGACAGAAAGAGATGATAGGATGTTTGCGATCTTGAAACAGACAACGCATGCCACGGCTAAGGGTTTTGTTTACCTTTCCAATTACTCAAGTTCTTATCAGTTTTTTTTTCGTGGGTAGAGTTTGTAATGTTCAGTCCTTTTTTTATGTAAAGTGTGCTGGTTTTGTTTTGAAACTACTTTATTGTAACAAATAGTTTGGAACAATATACATGATATATAAGAGCTGGTATATATAGTGGTACGTTTACAGTTTAAGTCAAAATTAAAGAATGGAATATATATTGGTTTAACATTAGGTTAGAAATAGAAAATAATCTTATAACGACATTGGGGGTATATTTCGTTCTAGATAACATGTGGGCTTTAATTTCAGACACCTTCACCACAAACCATTAAAGTCTGAAATGGCCTATATCTGTACTCGACTGTACTGATTTTTACTCGACCAGTCTGAATTGGTCTGATTTTTACTTGCCATTACTCGACCCCAGTCTGAACCATACTTGATTGTACTGAATCGTACTTGACCCTTATCTTTGCCGTTGAAAATAGTCTGAACTATTACTCGACCATGTACTTGACCTATTTTTTTTAGTCCAAACCATACTTAACCAAAGGTCTGAACAATACTCGACCAGTCTAGACCAAAAAACCTCTACTTTTTTAACTGTTAAAATAAATTTCTTTTTAACTAACATATATAACAACAGCCAACAAAATTTATAAAAGATTTTAACCTTATAAAAGAAATATATCTCTGATTATATTTAGGATAAAAAAAAAAATATTATATATAACTTATATCAAAAAGGGATAAAATTTAATAAAAAAATGAAATTGTTTTTCTGATTAGTGGTAAAATATAGAGTATAACCTCTGCTTGGGGGCAAATTCATAATAAGATCACAGCTGGTCAGAGGTATTAAATTCTATTTAACATTGATTCAAAATTGCAACATCCTGTTTAAATTAAATAACAAGGCCTTTCAAATATACATGTATGTACTAGATAAGTAATACACGAGTTTAAGAAAATAGGGCTTTCTTTTTACCTGTAAAACACATATGTACTGAGGTAATTAGAACATATTAAAGTGCTTTACGTATGCCATGTTAATTTGACAAAAAAAACCTTAAATTAATTGAAAAAAATTTGTATTGTTACTTTGGAACACATTTCCATTTTTAAAATTGTTATCAAGGATTGCTATGGAAATTCTATTACAATGATTATATTAAATTCCTGGTTTGATAAAACAAAACAATTAAGCTCTCATTTTTTAAAAATTTATTAAGTTGTTTTATATACTATTTTATATATATCTTAATAACAAAACATTCACTGCATTATTACCTGAACTCAACTGACACCATAAATCTATACTAGGCTAAAGTTAATGGTGAAAATAGTCCAGTTACCATAAAATACTTCCGAAATATTCATAAAATTTTGAATGATATTGAAAACATTAGTCACAATACATTTTTTTTAGATTATTTGATCAGCTTGTTTTATATATATTTTAAAAGTTGATATATATTATTATGTAAGTGTTGATTAATATTGAGTTAAAGTTATATTATAATGGATTATTGTGAAATTTTAATTTTAATACTGTATTGAATACATTTTTAATTTCAAGTTGTAGTTCAAATTTCATTTTTATTAAAAAAAATCCTAAATTGATAAAATTCAGTTGATAGATACAAAGAATAGGTCTAGTTTGGTTAAGACTTGTTCAAGTATGGTTCAGACTAGGTCGAGTATTGTTCAGACTAGGTCGAGTACGGTTCAGACTAGGTCGAGTACGATTCAGACTCGTATAAAACGGTTACGTACTGGTCAAGTACACATTCAGACTGTTAAGTATGGTTCAGACTACAGTCGAGTGTTATCAAGTAAATCTCAGACGAATTGAGACTGGTCGAGTACAAATCACTACAGTCGAGAACAGACATAGACATAATGGTTTGTAGTGCTAATACAATAAAGTCTGAAATGGGAAACAAGGGACTCTCGAGTTTTTTTTTCTATTCTTCGTCGGCAATGACTTTAGGTGAAATATGATTTTCTAAATTCATCATGTTTACGTGTTTTTTTAAATGATGTATACGGCATTTAAAGTTGGCAATACTTCTTTTATTTTTGTTTTACAAATGCAGTAATTTGTTCTCAAAATATTCTTAAATCTAACAAAATTTAACCAAATTATTTCGAATAAACCATATAATAATTTGAATAATCTAAGCCGGTTCGGACGTTTATTATTTATCATTGAAAATATCCAACTATTTAGTGCATGATATCACTTTTTAATTGTATAATTATTCTAATTGTAAAAAAACTGTCTCGGAGATTATAATACCATTAAAATACTTGTACAAACCTTAATTGTGCACTGAAATTGCAAATATCAATAATGATTTTGAAATTTTAAAATTACATATCTTTAACTAGTTTATATTTTGTTATAATGTGCATGAATCGTATGATAGGTGAACAATAGTAATATATAGGTTTTGGCGCGATCCTGCTTTATATTTGGAAAACGCAGATGTTATCCCTTATGGTAACTAAATCAGTCATTAATAATTAAGGTTTTAATTGCATGTTTTGAATCATTATAGAATCATGTAAAATGCACTACAATGTATATGCATTGCATATGTAATCAATAGCTGTATCGAAAACTAGCCGTTTTAGAAATCGAAAAATCATTATTAAATAAATAATTGAGGGAACAATGTATACACACATGTGGAACTAGATTTATACCTAACACTGTACATGTTTCCAAAGCTCCATTCCCATGTATTCCGTCTCTTGAAAAAAAACTATTACGAGATGAATTGATACAAACACAATGTCGATATATTTATTTACTTGCAAAGCAAATCACTGCTGATCTTTGGATTTTTAGGTGGAGTGCTTATTCTTTAGTTACCTATGTTGTGTCATGTGTACTATTGTTTGTAGGTTTGTGTTTTTCATTTTTAGCCATGGCGTTGTCAGTTTATTTTCGATTTATGAGTTTGACTGTCAACTGGTATATTTCGTCCCTCGTTTTGAACACATATCCCTTTAAGTATATATTCTTACATTCGGATCAGTGGATAATTTGATTTATTAATCGATATAATTGAATTTTCGAATTTTTAAGTCTGATCTTCAAGATTGGATAACTTAAGCAACAGTTACATTAAACCCCCTTGTGCCGCGGTTAAGGAATATCAATATACATGTATATGTATGTTATAAATTATAACATTGCATTGAAAACTCAGATCTTGGTAGATTTTTATAACAAGCGAAAAGAAAAGAATGAAGACAAGTCCTTCAACTTTTTTGGGGATACTGATTATGATAAAAACATGAAAAACATGCATATACGTATACTCGCTCCAAATTTTCTTCAAGGTTCTATATTTATTTTATTGTAATTTTTGGCTAAAACCACAAGAATTTCTTTATGAAATTGCACAATAAAAAAAATGTTCCATTTCAAATGCCTTTTAGCTTGATGTATGTTGTTGAAAGATGAAGATATCGTTCAGTAAGTCTATTCAATGTATTGACTGTTTATTTATCTTCGATTAGAAAATGACATCGTTAACATTGTTTAATTTCCGGTACAGCTGTAATATAATTAATAGCTTAAGGAAATTATGTTCTACGTATTGGTAACAGAATACTATGATTAGAATGGCATGTCCATTCTGTGCATGCACTTGTATAATAAAACAAATTGATGTTAGCTGTAAAAAGATTAACCTACTTTAGAACAATTTATCATTGTCCATCTTTCTTTCACTCTTAGCTAATTGTCTTCTTACTCTATTTTAAAATAGCAAGAATATTTTTTCTTCCTGAACAACTATTTTGTCCAATCTCTTTTAAAACTTATCATAAAAAGTAAAATGGTTAAGTGACAGAAAATAATCTCAATTATAGCATACATTGTATCATAACACATAATGAATAAAGGCAACAGTAGTATACATATAGTCATATTTTGATACAGCAAAACAATCCAAGTTACAAACTAAAACAGAGCGAAACACATCAACAATGAGAGGACAACAGCCGAGGAACAGAAAAACTAATGTTCTCGATTAGAAAAGCTACACTATGGAGGTCGATTAGATAGGCATAACATTGGCTGTCAATTTGAGAAAGTTAATAGTGATGTCAGATTTGGACGTCGATTAAAAACCTGACGTTCATCTGAGTCTTACAAATGTTCTGCATTATTCAATTGATTGGTATATATCAATAAGGGTACTCAGAATACATTGTCCATATGTCATCATGTGTATCCTTGTTGTTAAATGTCTATTTATCTTACTATGTTTTCAAGTAACATTTTGATAATATGTTTATAAACGGATGTCGATATATTTGAATCATAGTGTTAAAAAAAGAAATGTATCTTCGTTTTAAATAAACGAACTGTGACCGTAATATTAAATTCCATATTGCCAAATTAGGCAAAAAAAAAACCCAAGTATTATACATTTGATTAATTAACAGTTGCCACATTTCAACGTGTTTCACAGATCATTTGTTAATTTATTGTTGTAATGTTGCTCTATCATTGTAGTATACCCAATCAATAATATAAATCATATCCAGTTCCGAATGACCTCATTGTTATATTTGCGCATATAGAACATCCAACAGTTTGGGTTAATGTCAAAATATTGAATTGATATGTTTGATGTAATTAGAGTTAAACGCTTACGCTACCAACAGTTTAATATACTTGACATATAAAATTTTGGTCTCGATTAGGATGATAATTATATCAGATTGTGTCTAACGTTCAACATGATTGTAAAACAGTAGATAAGATTAAGAACTGTCTTACAGAATCAGTTAATGTAGGTGTTGGAAATAGATAATGATGTCGTGCTCCCCATATGTCATTACTAAAATATGTTAATTGTAAAATCAAATAAATAACTTACTTACTGACAAAATATCGAATAAAAAACACCAATTAGTATAAGGAAGTTGTTTCCACCACTCCAGAAGGAAGGAAACTCCCGATTTAACTTTAGTGGCGAGAAATAAGACAGAATGATTGAGGGTTGTATAACAATTCATTAGTAACACAGTTAGTGGTAGTGATGGCTCAGTGCTATTAGTGAACTCATCATTAACTCGTTTTTAGACTGTAGTTCTATGGTGTGATACCAATACATTCATTTTGTGGTACAAATTACAATGTGAGCTGTCACATTTTTGTAACAGTAATAAATCAAGAGAAAGTACGATCACATCAAACACATTGATTTTTCATAGATGTTCATCAAACAAATACAAACATGTAGTATTCACTTGACTTTACGACAAATGATTCTGTGCCACTGCTTATTGAAAATGAATTTAAAAGGACTGGACTAATTAATTTTTTATTGTAATTCAATCTACTTATGCCAAAAAATATATTATGCTATTTAAGATTTGATGAATTATGCACTTTTTAACTATCTTGTACTTATCATTTACCATACACACACGATTTTCATTTCTATTTTGTTTTATAAAACAGATATTACAGATTATAAAAGCTTTTCATCAAACACTTTTTATTAACTTTTTATTAACTTCAACACATGCTAATTTACATTTTTTGTATTGTAGTTGAAATAAATTATTTGACTCTGCTACAGATGTTCCAATCATAAGTTGTCTAACGTGGCCTTAAAACATAATGTGTTAGTGCAGTATTCTTATTGAATTAATAAAGACAGCACACGTTATTTATCAATATGTCTATGATGTTATAACACGACGTAAAACTAGAGTAACAAAATTACCGAACGTCGAGGAAAATTCAAAACGAAAATTTCGTAATCAAATACAGAAATCAAAAGTTCAAATAAATGGATAACAACAGTCATATTACTGATATGGTACATGTGTTGCTACTGATCAATTCAAACAACTATTTAGCAAAAATAAAGTAGCATTATGCCGGATGGTAAATTAATGATTGTTTTATAAAGTAAAGTTTCACACGCATTAAAAATGTCATCCATGTAAAAATCATACAAATTGTGCAGTAGGAAATCAGAATAAAAACAACAACTGATCAGTTTGGCTATATATTTGACTAGCTAAAATAATGATACACAAACTTATAACCGATTCGTTAAACACAAATCATTCGGATTTTACGAGTATATGTTTGTGGGTTGGTAAACAAGTGATAAAAAAACATCTTGTTTTTGTTTTGTCGCTCAGTTGCTTTACAATTCACATTTTCTCTTGAACTGCGGTTGGTAAACATATTCATTACAGAGAAAGTCACGTACAAGCATCATTTAATAACTATCATATTTCCGTCTTATTACTTTTTTGTCATTAACTGTTTTGTTTGTGAAAGCAACAATGCAACTTGATAGAGGTTTGCTGCTCACAAGGAAGCTATTAAACCAAGAGTTCCAAATGGTGAAGTTGAAATCATCCCTTCGTAAATTTTACGGACGCCATCACGAGTTGGTTGACCGTTATGGAATAACCGTTTCACAAATGATATCGGATATGTTCCTTACGTCGTAACTACAATCCCCTTCCCTTTCATGAATATGACCTACCGAATTAGACTATTTACCGGATTTGTAATCACTTAAGCAACACGACGGGTGCCACATGTGGAGCAGGATCTGCTTACCCTTCCGGAGCACCTGAGATCACCCCTAGTTTTTGGTGGGGTTCGTGTTGTTTATTCTTTAGTTTTCTATGTTGTGTCGTGTGTACTATTGTTTTTCTGTTTGTCTTTTTTATTTTTAGCCATGGCGTTGTCAGTTTGTTTTAGATTTATGAATTTGACTGTCCCTTTGGTATCTTTCGTCCCTCTTCTTTCACAAGTAGTGTATTTGTTTATTTTTCTGAAGCAGAGAAAATACTATAAAATTGTAAATATTTTCTTAGATTTTCTTTAAATATCAGTATTTGAACATCGTTATATCATAATCAGTTGGTCAGAATCGACGATAACTAATCAATAAAATAATTTTTTGTTACAATTCTGTCTTATTACGAGTTGAAGTGTCCTTCACGATTTGGTAAGCAATAAAGAAACTTGTTAGTTTCAGGCGAAATACTTTTTAATTAGAGCTTGCTGTATTTTGGTCATAATAATCCTTTGCGAAAATGATGGGAAAGCACTAAATGTTTCACCCCATGATTGTATCTTCGTTTATTTAAAGTTAAACAGCAGATGTGTTTAAAGAAAAGTTTTGCTTTGGAAGGGATTTGTCTAACCTATCATAATCAATAATGTGTTACTCGTTTGATACATATGAATCTTTTTGTGATTTGTTTGTCCGTACGCTAACACATTACCGACTTCTAGATACAGCAAAAAAGTCAGGTCATCAACTTTAACTATTTGTTTTTTAAATCTCGGTTCGTCAAACAGAAGCTAATGATTAATAAAAAAGAAAGCAGAGATAGATCCATTAAAAAAGTCGAGCTGTTGCACACGAAAAAAAAAAGTATTGAAATTAAAACGAGTGCAGAAAATGATAAAACGCAGTAACCGAATAACAATTATAAAAATAAAATTGTTCGCAGCTAAATGTATTATGATAAAGATACATATAACTGATTAAATACCTTGCCTTTATAAGACAAAACGAAAATCCTCCTTTTAAACCCATCCCGGAAAACAAAAAATAGAAAGCAATAGAAAAAACATCAAATACAAACGAAAAAAATCCACGAAACGAAACATGGAAAGACAACGTGCTATAACAAAACTAAAAAAAAAAAGGAAATGTATGATGAAAACAAAGAACAGCAATACTAAAGGAAACCAATACACATATTTATTGAATGAGGGTCTTACGATATGAAGACAAGAACACGTGCTTCACTTCACAGTTTTGAAATTAGCAAATAACAGTTCATAAGATAAACACAATTTCGTAATGAAATTAAAACAAGAACAAAACGATCTGGACAGTAGCACTGGTGGTAAGCGGATGGTCGTAACTTAAAGTTACGACCATCCGAAGATGGGAGACAACTCTAGTAATAAATTTTTCTTTTCCGATTTTCGTGCAGTAAAAAAAATGTTTCAGTCAAACCGCTTGTCTCATACATACTAATCGTCAGTGCGTTGATATTGAAACAAAATTTGATTCATAAAAACATTCCAATTTTCGTAAAATGATCATTCAATAATTCGAGCATAATGGTCGTAACTTAAAAAAACAAAAATGTTCAGGATGGTCGTAACTTAAACTTGTGATGGTCGTAACTCTTTATTAAATAGGACCGAATAAGACAAGTCAAGAGTTTTAAATGTGTCTTTTGTTATATGAATATATTATATGATATATTTGTGAAGTTGATTTCACTAAATGATAAAAACTAAAAGGGTTGAAGAGAGGGATACCTGTAAAGTGCGAAAGGAAAGAAAATTGGAATGAATCGAAAAAAAACCGATACAAAATGAAATAACCAGTCACTGTTACTTAAAATATAATGTATAAAATCGACCAAGAGGCATCTAATTATAAGCGGTTCAGTTTAATAACAATATAAATTTCTCAAAAGTGAAGAATTCATTTTAAAACACAGCTCTGGTTATGATCATTCTTAGTTACGAATTAAGAAAAGGCGCTTTTAACAAATTTGACATCACATGAAATGACAGTATCCTGATTTGTTTTCTTTATATTTTGCATGTATTGAAAAGATAAACTTTTTTAAAAACTAGTATGTACTTACTAGGTGGAATTCAAAAGAAAATTCTACAATTTAAAATTGATACTTTAAGTCGAGATAGCATAAGTAAGGGATCAAAATAATGGTATGGGGGTCGTTATCGAGACAAGACCATATCCGCGAATTCGCAGGTCCGTAATAGATTTAGAGAAGATGTATCTTATTCTTAATAGTCTGGATTTTGAGAAGTCGTATTGTCATTTGGTATATAGTCAAGCTGATTATAAGGTGCAATTTCGAAGTTCAGGTATAATTATTACCCGTGGTTTTAGAAAGTTCTGTATACGCCTATTGGTACCATGCTATCCGCTATACATCTTTGTGTTTCTTATGGAAAATACCATGAACCCTGGACCACAGGTTTTTTTATTCCAAATTCACAAAGGGAATGATGCATCCGATCTTAATAACCATTGAGGAATTACAATTACTGATTCATTGGGGAAGCTTTTTTAATAAGATACACATCTTTGTAAATTCTTAGATAAATATCATAGCAATGGTGATAGCCAAATTAGGTTTACCGAAAAAAACACGACCATCTGACCATATGTTCATTCTAAAAACTATTATTAATAAATATTGTAATACAAAAGAAGGTAGAGTGTTTGCCTGCTTTGTTGATTTCCAGAAGGCTTTTGATACTGTCATTCTCCCAGGGATAAAACTTTAACTATTGAATATAGTTAAAGAGTATGGTAAGAGATCTCTTTAGAACTAAAGTTGGAGTAAAACAAGGAGACAATTTGACTCCAAATTTGTTTAAAACTTGTATAAATGAACTTCCTGATTGTATTAAAAGTCCCTTGATCAAGCTGTTGTTTATTCACGACCAGTTTATTCTTTACTATATACATGCTGATGATATTGCCATTTTTTCAACTTCAGCAAAGGACTTCAAAGTAAACTTGATGGATTAAGATCGGTGTTTGAAAATGAATCCCATTAAAACCAAGGTGCTTGTATTTAACAAGACAGGCAGACATATCAAACATGATTTTTATTTTAATAACAGACTTATTGATTGTGCTCAACATTGTAAATATTAAGGAATAACTTTAAGTGCATCTGGATTTTTTCCTTCGTTCAGAGAGAATTTTAGGATAAGGCGTTAAAAGCCTACTACAAGCTACGCAGGGACATCTGTCACTGAATCCAAGTTTAAAAAACAGTCTTCATGATTTTGAGCATACAATAAAACCTATTCTCTTATATAGTACTAAAATTTGGGGATATTTCAACCCTTTCAAAAAAAAAAAAAAAATCTGACTACAAATGTAGATCAGGCTTATCCTAAGATTCCTTCAGAAAGACTACGCATGAAATTTTGTAAACATTTACTTTGTGTACCCAAAAGAGCAACACATTTTGCCAATCTTTCTTAACTCGGTAGATTCACTCTGTATTTTGACATTGCAAAGTCTATGATCAGATACTAGCACAGGCTTGACAATTTGGGATCATCTTTCCACTACTAGAGGAGTCATATTTAGAGTCAAAATTACTACACGAGTAAAAGAAATCCTTCACAGTATGAATCCTTAATCTTCTTTCTGAAGAATATCAAAGGGGTTAGCAATTTACATTGTACTATATGCTGATGATAATGTATTTTTTTGAATTTCAGCAAACAGTATTCATACATAGCTTGCAGTCAGGATAATATTTAAAAGATAGAACTTTATGCTTCAACTCAGCGTGCTGGTCTTTTAAATCTGAGTACATTCATACAATGTAAACATATAACATAAACATTATTTTCAACCTGCATATGTATGTGATAGTTGCCGCAGTACATTTAGTTCTACCTTGTAATATTATCCTAGCTACAAGGCTGGCTATAAACTATTAATATTTGATCTCATTCTTAAATTTAAAGCGTGTAGCATTGTAAAATATTTACCTGCATATGTATATAACATTTGCCGCAGTACCTTTAGTTCTACTTTGTAATATTATCCTGGCTACAAGCCTGTCTATAAACTAATATTAATTTGATCTTACTCTTAAATTCAACGCGTGTAGCATTGTAAAATATATACCAACCTTATTCATACTTTCTAGGTTAACACAATGTTCATTGCGACACCATGGATTACGTTTTTTTTTTTATTCTAAACCAATAATTAGAACAAATATCAATGATATACCGCAAGATCGTCATGCAATCCATAAAAAATAAAGACAACACGTTAAAAACACCAGGCATTTGTGGATTTTCATTAATCATGATTCACCAAAAGCCGAATATTTGAAAGCCAATGGTTTATAAAAACTGCAATAGCTGATTAAAAATTAAAGGAGATTGTTCAAAATTGTACGTTCAATAATTTCATCTGCCGACATGATTGCCAGTAATAAAAAGTCGTAAATAAAAAAAAAATCTGAAAGCAAATATTCAACAATTTTATACCTTAACGTATAATAAAAAATATATTAATACTCAACCCTAACATACTATTTGGCTTAATGCGAGTTGATTAGTTTTCAATGTTTCTCTTAAATGATGGTTGTCTGGAACATATCAAAAATGCATGTTTGATAATTCTTTAACTTAATTTCTGCATACCATTATCAGAGTAACAAATGAAATAATATGTTTTGTAGTAAACTTTATATAACAACTGAGTTTATTAACATGGTTATGCATGTGCACAGTACTTTTAAAATAATTTGATAAAAGTTCATCTAAATACTTGAGTTACGGTCATCTTTCAAAGTTACGACCATCTTTTGTCGGTTACGACCATCATCCAAAATACTATAGTTGACATTACGACCATCACAAGTTAAAGTTACGACCATCATGCTCGAATTTTTGAATGAGTATTTTACGAAAATTGGAATGATTTTATGCGTCAAATTTGGTTTTAAAAACAACGCACCCATGATATGGGTATATGACACAAGCGGTTTGACTCAAATGAACCTTTTACTGCACGAAAATCGGAAAAGAAAAACGTATCCCTAGAGTTGTCTCCCATATTCAGATGGTCGTAACTTTTAGTTACGACCATCCGCTTACCACCAGTGAGTAGACATTCTAGCAATGTATTTCAATGTGACAAACTCTTAGATTTTCTATGTTATGTTTCTTTGGGCCTTCGTGTCTTTATATCTTAAGTTTATATAAGCCTTGCACGAGTTAGTTATGTTTGCTATACCACTAGCTCTTTTGCCACGACTTTATGAGTATTAAACTGATTTAGACACCACCAGAATACCATTTCATACTATTATCGGGGATGACATGCAATACTGTGTGTCTAAAAGATACAAAATTGTTAAACGGCAACATGCAGCATGTGGCATCGATTTAGAATAACAACATAAACTGTAAAGAAATATGCATATATAACTATGATACATACTTCAACGACAGGATTTAATTCATATAGGCTAAGAGTTAAGAGTTAAGAAGAAAAAGACGGACACATTGTTAATTCATTATACCCATTAATTTGAATGAACTTCAATAATCTCTACATAATGCTTTATCTAATTTTTTTAATAGTTATTCGTTGATCTACATGTTTTGCTCATTGTGTTTTTGTCATTTGTTATAGACTGTCTTCTGAAAGTCGTCTATATGGAATTACTAAATGCTCGATATTTAATGTGATTGTCCTTTTTTGAGACTAAATGAAACACGATCATGACGCAAATATTGATCTTTAACACGACAACAGATATGGTCACATAAATTAACAACGAATTCCATGGCAAACATTTTCATAGCCTAGGCACAACAAACTCAAGGGGAGTATCTTTCTTTATTAATAAATCACTTGATAGAGAAGGGAGAATTATTATAATCAATATAGAAATGCAAGATAAGATTTTCACCTTAGAAACCTTGTATGCACCTAATGAAGTTTATTCAAAAAAACCAATTTTATAAAAAAGTAGGTAAATTAATTGAAGAACACACTCTTGGTGCTCTAATAGTAGGGTGAAATATGAACGATCTACTCTCAACTTTAGATACAAAGAATAATGAACTACATAAAAAGTTAAAAAAGCCAGTCAAAGGTTAAAAACAATTAATTAAAACAAAGAAATTGATAGACATTTGAAGACAATTAAATAAAGATAAAAATAATACGAATGGAAAAGGAAAAATTCTACAAATGGAGCTAGTAGAATAGACTAATTTATAATATGCACACAAGCACGCATAAACATTGTATCTGCTGATATCAGGCCTGCACAAATTTCATTTACAGACCACCTGGCTATTTTGCTTAAATTAGACATTTATGCAAACAATCGGGGTAATGGATATTTTAAAATGAATAATAGTATATTGACTGATACTCAGTATAATAAACTAATAAATAAGTTAATTGAAAAGAATGAGCAAAATTTTAATCTTACAAATGTCCTAAATCAGCGGGACCTGCTAATAACTGACATAAGAGAGTTTACCTATAGTTGTTAATGTCTGTGTCATTTTTGTCTTTTGTGGATAGTTGTCTCAATGGCAATCATACCACAACTTCTTTTTATATATCTACTATCCAATACTGTAAATCTAAAGCCAAAGAAAGAAAAAATTATATTTTAGTAATGGAAAAGAAACTAAATCTTTTAAATGAAAGATCAGACAAATTACATGATATGAAAAATAATGAACTTTTTAATCAAATAAAAGATTTAGAAAAAGATTTAAAAGAGATATACTCTTTTAAAGCCAAGGAGCCCAAGTTAGATCAAGAATTAAATGGTTAAAGGAAGGGGAAAAATACTAAGTACTTTTTATCCCTAGAAAATAATAGAAAGGCTCAAAAATATATTAATAAATTAATGACAAAAACCGGTGAGGTTACTATTGATCAAAATGAAATTTTAGATGTAAGTAAAGAGTATTATTAATCTCTGTACAAAAGCACATGTCTTGAAACTGAAATTTTAAAGACATACATAGAAAATACTCTCATTGATCATTCTTTAAATCCTTGTGAAAGCAAACAAGTGGATGGTAAATTAACCTTAGAAGAGTTAACATCTTCTATTTATAATATGAAACTAAATAAAACTCAAGGCAAAGATGGCTTAACTGTTGAGTTTTATCGACAATTTTGGCCAAATTGAAAGCATATTGTATTGAACGTTTCTAACACATGTTATGATAATGAAACTTTATCTGACACCCGCAAGATTGGGATAATATTATTGATTTTCAAAACAAATGACCCTTTGTCCTTAGATAATTACCGTCCAATTACTTTGTTGAATATTGATGTAAAACTTATAACATATACCTTAGCACAAAGACTTAAAAATTTTTTACCCCTTATTATAAATAGAGATCAAAATGGTTACGTTAAAAATCGATATATAGGATACAACGTACGCCAAATTCAAGATATTATAGATTATGCTGAACACTTTAATATTGATGGAGCTATACTATTTATTGACTTTCCTTAAGCGTTCAATTCACTCGAATGAGAATCATGCTGAAATCATTAAAAAAATCGGAATTAATAAGTCTTTTCAAAAGTGTGTCAAAACACTTTATTGTGATATAAACGGATGTATTTTAAATAACGGGTGGATTTCTGAAACCTTCGGGATTCAACGGGGAATTAGACAAGGATGACCTGTAAGCGCGGTATTGTTTGTTTTATCTGTTGAAATGCTGCCTTGTAGAATAAGAAACAATAATGATCTGAAAGGGATGCTAATAAAAATTAATAAAAAAAAACTCATAGCCTAAAAATCTCAAAGCTAGCAGATGATACAACTCTCTTTTTAAGATCTAAAAATGAAATAAAACATGCACTTAATTCAATAGAAACTTTTTGATCTTTTTCGGGACATAAACTCAATTGAAACAAAACAGAAGGTATCTGGCTAGGTTAACTAAAACACTGCAAAGACAAATTTGAAAGTATCAATTGGAAAGATAAAGTGAAAAGTCTTGGCATTTATTTTGGCCTTAACAAAAAGAATGTGAAACACTAAATATATATAAAAAGTTTGATAAATCAGAAAGGATACTAAATCATTAGAAGAAAAGAAAATTGAGTATGATAGGAAAAATAACTATAATTAAAACACTAGTTGTTCCCAATATAACATGTGTTGCTTCATTGATAAATCTAAGCAGTGAAATAATAAGTCAATTTAAAAAAATCTTATTTATTTTTTTATCGGAGGGTGGTAGCGAGAAATTTAAACGCTCAGTGTTAAGAAAAGATTTTATTGAAGGGGGATTAAAAATGACAGATATTGGTGCATACATTGAGGCTATTAAAATAAATTGGGTTAAAAGATTAACTGATGAAACTTGCGCTAACTGGAAAATCATACCTTCTTTTTATTTTAGAGAGTTTGGGGAAAATAATTTAATATTTAAAATGAATCTTAATTCTCATAAGTCACTAGAAAACCTGTTTAGTGTATTTGAATGATAAGATACTATCTAAAAAACAATCATAATTCAATTATACTGACCTCTTGATCCGATCAGAAACCATGCACTTTCGGCCAAGTTCGGATGGAACTAGAGTTCTGACTAGAGTTCCATATGAACGGTAAATAATTTTGAAGAGTAAGGTCTCTAGATTACCGGAAGTACAAGGCCCCTACTCTGAATATGTTTACATTCAAATTTGATTGGATTGGCGTCATAACATCCGGGATATCGAGTCGATCTCTAGGAACCCTGCCACAACCCAGGGTTCCTCGAGTGTTAATGGCGGGAAAGCTATATCCAATCATAACAGGTGTTATATATGACCATGTCAATTCCATCTACTCTAGATATCCATCCGAACTTGGCCTTCAGTTTCGCTTAATCCGAAACTAAAATCTAAACAAAAGACGGCCAGAGTTATGTTTTCTTTTTCATTGTATAGTAAAGTAATGTTTACATGCTGTAGAGAGTTACTACTCTGTAAATTATATCTTACACGTAATACTATATAGAATTATAAAAAGTTTGCCAATGAAATCCCCTGGTTTTATTGGTAATTAACATTAAGGGAAGAACCTTAGTGCCATTGCTGTAACATTAAGGGGCTTGTTTAACAACGAGTATAGTAAAAATAAAGTGTCTGAAGTTAGAAAAAAAAGATATATTCACAGTACACCAACCTAGCTTGATATCGGAAAGTTTTTATTTTACTGTAGAACGATTAACCGAATTTTGCCTATCCTGCCGGTAGCACCAGCTCTTCAATGTTAATGATCGGTTGTAAGATTACAATTTTACTCTGGAATACTTGTTTTGTTTAACTTATTTGGCATCAACCTATGCAAACATAATAAATACAAAAATTATATACCAAACGTGTAAGGGAACTCTTAAGAACTGAGAGGTAATCTAAACCAAATAACTGTAAATGTTCAAAATATAACAATCTCAAAAACTAACTGCAATTTATATAAAGATTAAGCAAATACTACAATAAAATAATGAAAGTACTAAGGTTTGAATTATGGTTTACATCTGGTATCATTGGTAGGAAGATTTTATGGACATTACGTCCTCCCCTAAAGTACATATTTCATTCGTATGTTATACATATGTCTAATTTATTTGAAAGATGACTTATAAAAGCGTTCGGCGTCGTTTTGATTTTGTTTTAACTCACTGATTCAAAAATATTTCCAAGGCATACGACGATACAGTATTGTTCACACAAAATTGTCGATGGAGTATACCATCAAAATAGAAAAAGCGACGAATTTAAGTGATTTGTAAAAAAAGGACAGCAATGTTAAGTTACTTATTGAAAGCGACACCTGTCACTACAACGTTTTGATTAGATGAGTATAATTATGATCAATGCCTATGATTTAAGAATTTAAAGAACAAATATTTATATAAATCAGATCGCTGGATTTCCCGTTTGAATGGTTTCACACAAGTATTTTTCGGGCCCTTTATAGCTTGCTGTTTGGTGTGAGCCTATGCTCCGTGTTGAAGGCCATACCTTCCCTTTAGAGGCTTGTATTTATAGATTGTTACTTGGCATTCATACCACATCTTCCTATATCTATATATTGCAAATATGTTCACAGATTTGCTTAGAGTTGAATAAAACATGTTAACTATATAATTGTACTAATTCTCCATTCTCAAAACTTTATTTTTATTTTTATCATAAAATCGTTCTCAACACACTTAAAATTTATATAATTATTGAAAAAAGAAAATTTTATACTTGGTTCTCATTTTTGTTAATTTAAAAAGAAAATAAAGCATTTAACACCAAATTATCAGAATAAAAAAAAATATGTTATTTATCATATGTAACCAATCTGGAAAAAGCATCTGATGTATATTAAATATTGTTTCAAGCGCCATCTTTTGTGTATATTTGTGATGTATAAATGTGAAGTTAGTATGGGTATGCATTTTTATTTTAAGTATTGTACTGCTTTGCTTTTCTATTGTCTGATTGAACATATTACTTAATGAGTATTGATAATAATATTACAGTTTTATCTATGAATGTAAGGGGCATATTTTCAAGCAAGACAAAAAGGTTAGATATTTTTGATTGGGTAAGAGGTAAACATGCATCTATTATTTGTTTTCAAGAGACTCACAGTAATGAGGATATGGAGAAATTTTGACAAAATGAATGGGGTAATACATGCATTTTCAGTCACTGCAACAATAAAAGTGCTGGTGTTAGTGTGATGTTTAACAAGGGTCTAGATTTTAAGATTCATGGTTCTAAGATAGACCAGAAAGGTCGTTTTATTGTTTTAGACTTATCATTATATGAACAAAGGCTAACCTTTGTCACTGTTTATGGATTTAATACTGATGAACCATCATTGTTTAGTGATATTTTACACAACATCTCTTGCTATACTAATACTAGCATCTTAATGTGTGGTGACTGGAATGTTGTACAAGATTTTCATATGGACACTTATAATATTATGCACAATAGAAATTTGAACTCTCGTAATAAGATTGAAGAAATTTCACAAACTTTTAGATCCATGGAGAACCTGTCATCCAGATGACAAAAAATTTACTTGGCGTCAAACCTCCCCTATCAAGCAGAGTCGATTAGATTATTTTTTAGTGAGTGAAGACTTATTTTCACTTATGAAAAATGCAAAAATTATACCTGGTTACAAAACCGATCACTCAGCCATTGTTTTCACATTTCCTGCCAGTCTTGATAAAAGGGGTAAGGGATATTGGACGTTTAATTCACAGTTGTTGAGGGATACTGTATATGTTGAAAAGGTAAAGATGTGTATTAAGGATACTGTTTCTGAGTTCTATCTTTCAGACAGTAGAGATGACCTATTTCATGTACAATTTTCTTGTGACGATCAATTTTTTCTTGAAGTACTGAAAAAGAAAATTCGGTCCTTTTCCATTACACACAGAATATCTAAATCAAAAGAAGAAAAAAGAGCTACTCTGAAACTTGAAGAAGATATACAAAATTTAGATATTATAATGAATACAGCCCCTACTAAATATGTACAGACTAATTTTAATGATAAAAAAGTGGAGTTAGAATCCATGAAAGAACAGAAGATAGAGGGAGTGTTACGGTCCCGGGCAAACTGGCATGAAAATGGTGAAAAATGTTCCCAATACTTTTTAAAATTAGAAAAGAGAAATTTTATGAAGAAGACAATGGTTGAAATGATTGGTGCTCAGGGTAATCATATATCTGACCAATCCACGATTCTCTCAGAACAACATAATTTTTATAAAAAAAAAAAGTATTCAAAGAGAAAAATTGATTGTTCAAGTGAAAGTTTTTTTTTCTCATGATGTTGCACTCACACAGGAACAACATGACCTATGTGAGGGTAACTTGACATATGAGGAATGTGCTATAGCATTGAGTAAGATGAAAAATGGGAACGTACCAGGAAGCGATAGATTTACTGTCGATTTTCACAAATTCTTTTGGAGAGATCTTGGACCCTTTGTTTATCGATCATTATTCTATGGATATGAATCTGGACTTTTTTCAGATTTTCAATATCAAAGTGTCATAACTTGTATACCAAAAGAAGGAAAAGATAGGCGATATATTGGTAATTGACGACCTATCAGCCTATTACATACATACATTAAAATAGCTTTTGCAGCTATAGCAAACAGAGTTAAGTCTGTATTACCAGTTATTATTAGTTACACTCAAAAGGGAATTATCAAGGGGAGATTCATTGGCCAGAATACTAGATTATTGTATGATTTGATGTATTATCTTGAATTTCACAACATGAGCTCCTTACTTTTATTAGTTGATTTTGAAAAGGCATTTGACTCTGTTGACTGGGTATTTTTACAAAAAGCATTAAAAAGTTTTAATTTTGGTCCTTCGATGTGCAGATGGTTCGAGACTCTCTACAAAAGTGCTAAAAGTTGTGTAATCAACCATGGCAATTTGTCAAATTTTTTTCAATCTTGAGAGAGGTTGCAGACAAGGTGACACGCTCTCCCCTTATTTGTTTGTTATTGGTGTATAGTTATTATCGTTGAAACTTAAGTCAAAATCCAAAATTCACGGTATCCTCATTAATGAAAAACAAACACTTTTAAGTCAGTATGCAGATGATACTTTTCTAACTTTAGATGGTAGTGAGACATCACTACAAGAAAGCCTCAATTGTTTTGATTCTTTTTATATGTTATCTGGATTGAAAATGAACAAATCAAAGACAAGAGCTGTTTGGATTGGTGACAAACAATATCCTGATCAAATATTGTGTCCTAATTACAATCTTATGTGGTCACACACAAACCAAACTTTAGACTTTTAGAAATAGATTTTACGCTTGATTTAAAAAATATTCTTGATATTAATTTTAAAAAAAAGATCAAAGAGGTTTCAGCTATACCAAAAAGCTGGCAACATAGAAAATTAACATTACTAGGTAAAATTACTGTAATAAAGAATCTGGCATTGCCGAGACTGATTCATTTGTTGACTGCCCTGCCAAATTTACCTCACTCACAATTAAATGAGCTGAGTGCTATGTTTTTGAATTTCATTTGAAACGGTAAGACTGATAGAGTAAAGCGTAATACTCTTATTGCAGATTTTTTGCTTAAATTATCTTGGGTAAAGAGATTTTTATCAAATTCAGATGGTACTTGGCAGAATTTATTACTAGCAGAACTAAAACAGTTAGGTGGTGAAAGAGTCTTTACATTACAAAAGGATAAGATTAAAGAAATTTCTAATCACTTCTAAGTTATGTGTTCCAGAAATTTTATCATTGTATATTTTAAACTTTATACCAATATCTGAATACCCTGTTTATGTGAAATGGAAGTTATATGGTAAACAGTTTATAAGGGACATTGCAGATACTCAAAGTGAATCACTACTAACATTCCAACAAGTAAGACAAAAACTTAATTTGAAAATTTTTTGAAACACTATAGTTTATTATCTAACATTCCAAAATATATCAAAAAATACATCAAAGATTTTTGTGATTTGAACTTAGAAAATTGTGTTCCTTTTGATGCATTTTCTAAAAGGATCTTGGAAAATAAGAGGTTAAAATTTGTATACAGAGATCTTGTAGATAAAGTATGCATACTCCCATATGAGAAATTTTTAAAATGGGAGGATGTAACAAATTTTAAAATCTCAGAATGGTCTAAGTATTTTTCTCTTTTGAAAAGATGTTGTAGGGATACATATTTAAAGAATTTTCAATATAAAATATTACATAGAATAATACCTACTAATACACTTTTATATAAAATTAAGCAAAAGGAAACAAGTCTATGTACCTTCTGTAATGAGGAAGAGGAAACAATAGAACATTTATTTTATGATTGTTATGTTACATACAGTTTTTGGTTGTCATTTTTACAGAAAATTAAATTATTTGACTCCTAGTTTTATAGGACTTAAATTCAGAATAAAACAATACCAATCTAATGAATTTTATATTGCAAACAAAAACAATAGAGCAGCATCTTATGAAAGATTCTGGTCCCCAGTGCATACAATTTTGTTCATGATTTATTATCACTTATACTTTAAATTTTAGTGAGCAGTGGTATTTTGAATCTTGAATTTATATATAGACATGCAAGCATATTAAAGGTAAGATTGCAGTGAGTGTGTAAGTAGTGAGAGAAAGTGTGAGTGTGAGCAGCTATAGTCTCTTTTTTTCTATAATAACTATATTCTTGTATTATGAAAATAAATTAACAAAAAAAAACAAATGGATAGTCTTGTATATAACTTTCAATATTTACCCCAAAAACCATAGTCAGGTGGTGATTGTAGGGGTATCGTAAAATCCTGACTATAAAAAAAACAAATAAAAGATAAAAATAAAAAATATCTATATATTGCTTAACCATGTTACCTATTTCGGATTTCATAATTAAAGACTTATTTGAGGTCGCTTTTCGCTTATTCAGTGTGCCTTTTATATCTATTTCGAAAGAATATAATCAGGACTATTTCAGACAATAAAAAAGATAAATGTATTATTATTATTTAGTTAATTATTAATTATTAACTATTTCAGTTATACTTAAACGAGCAACGTTGTATGATCCATTATACCAAACTCTGTGTCATAATCCTTTTACTGTTCCTTGACCATTAAGACACATTTTTAGCTCACCGGGCCCGAAGGGCCAAATGAACTTTTCCCATCACTTGGTGTCCAGCGTCCGTGTTCGTCGTCGTCGTCCGTCGTCGTCCTGCGTTAACTTTTACAAAAATCTTCTCCTCTGAAACTACTGGGCCAAATTAAACCAAACTTGGCCACAATCATCATTGGGGTATCTTGTTTAAAAAATGTGTCCGGTGACCCGTTGTTGGGTTGCTGCCCCTGAATTGGTAATTTTAAGGAAATTTTGCTGTTTTTAGCTCACCTGGCCTAAAAGGCCGAGTGAGCTTTTCTCATCACTTGGCGTCCGGCGTCCGTCGTCGTCCGTCGTCCGTCGTCGTCGTTAACTTTCACAAAAATCTTCTCCTCTGAAACTACTGGGCCAAATTAAACCAAACTTGGCTACAATCATCATTGGGGTATCTAGTTTAAAAAAATGTGTCCGGTGACCCGGCCAACCATCCAAGATGGGTGCCATGGCTAAAAATAGAACATAGGGGTAAAATGCAGTTTTTGGCTTATAACTCAAAAACCAAAGCATTTAGAGCAAATCTGACATGGGGTAGAATACTTAAACAGGTGAAGATCTATCTGCCCTGAAATTTTCAGATGAATCGGACAACCCGTTGTTGGGTTGCTGGCCCTGAAGTAGTAATTTTAAGGAAATTGTGCTCTTTTTGGTTATTATCTTGAATATTATTATAGATACAGATAAACTATAAACAGCAATAATGTTCAGCAAAGTAAGATTTACAAGTAAGTCAACATGACTGAAATGGTCAGTTGACCCCTTTAGGAGTTATTGCCCTTTATAGTCAATTTTTAACCATTTTTCGTAAATCTTAGTAATCTTTTACAAAAATCTTCTCCTCTGAAACTACTTGGCCAAATTAATCCAAACTTGGCCACAATCATCTTTTTGGTTAGTAGTTTGAAAAATGTGTCCGGTGACCCGGCCATCTAACCAAGATGGCCGCCATGGCTAAAAATAGAACATGGGGTAAAATGCAGTTTTTGGCTTATAACTCAAAACCCAAAGCATTTAGAGCAAATCTGACATGGGGTAAAATTATTTAACGGTCAACATTTATCTGCTCTGAAATTTTTAGATGAATCGGACAACCCGTTGTTGGGTTGCTGACCCTGAATTGTTAGTTTTAAGGAAATTTTGCTGTTTTTGGTAATTATCTTGAATATTATTATTGATAGAGATAAACTGTCAACAACAATAATGTTCAGCAAAGTAAGATTTACAAATAAGTCAACATGACCGAAATGGTCAATTGACCCCCTTAGGAGTTATTGTTCTTCATAGTCAATTTTTAACAATTTTTATAAAATTTGTAAATTTTTACTAACATTTTCCACTGAAACTAATGGGCCAAGTTCATTATAGATAGAGATAATTTTAAGCAGCAAGAATGTTCAGTAAAGTAAGATGTACAAACACATCACCATCATCATGATCACCAAAACACAATTTTGTCATGAATCCATCTGCTTCCTTTAATATTCACATAAACCAAGGTGAGCGACACAGGCTCTTTAGAGCCTTTAGTTTTACAATATCCGCAATAGGTGCAGTGGAAGGATAATGATGCCCTAGTCGACATGTGTCATTTTTAAAGTAAGTTAATTGTAACATCGGGACGAGTACTTATTTTCCGACAAACTAATAAATACACTAATTAGAATAAAAATGTTGTCTCTACCATGAACGAGTAGGAAGGAAAGCCATGATTTTACTTTAGTGACGAGAAATAGGACAGAATGATTGAGAATTATTTAGCAATTCATTAGGAACACAGTTAGTGTGAATGATAGCTCAGTGCTATAAGTGAACTCATCATTAAATTTCTCTTCAATACGCAAGTTATATGCTGAGATAACATATCATTCATTTTGTGATACAAACGGTCAGTTGTCACATTTCTGTCACAGGAATACATTAAGTGAAAGTATGATCGCAACAAAATTATTTATATTTTTTCCGGATTTTTTTACAAATGTTTACCCAACAATTACCAACATGTAGTGTGCATATGATGTTTGTGATAAGTGATTACGTGCCATCATTTACAGAAAATAAATGCACAAACAAATGTTATGCTACTAAAGATTGGATGACGTATGCGGCTTCTCTTTTTATTATCGTATGCCTATCATTGACTATATCAACACGAGTCTGGTTTGCAATTGTTTTTTTTTTTACAAAAACAAATAAAACTAATATAAAACCTTTTCATCTTAAACAAAATTGAAAACATAAACACATTGTGATTTCTTGTCGTTTAAAGAAATGATTCCACTCTGTTGCACATGTTCCAATCATGTTTGGTTCATGAGAGCGGTGAAAAATAACAGAGGAACATTCAAATTAAGAGATCGAAAATGAACTGAGAACGACATGTCTAAAAAAAGAAAAAGACAAACACACAAATACAAGACACAACATCTAAAACAAAAGACTAAGCAACACGAACCCCACCAAAACTTTCCATAGGAAATCCTTAATAATATACTCAAGACAGCAGTAGTTATTTAGCAATATTTTTTATGCTGTAAAATAATTAAAATTCCCATTTCCGAAGAAAATCCAATACGGAAAGTTCGTTACAGCCCTTGGATGGTGTAAACTTCCCCAAAAAACGTGTATGGTGTAATGGTGTATGGTGTATGGTGCAATGGTGTAAGGTGTATGGTGCTATGGTGTATGGTGTAAGGGGAATGGTGTATATAAAATAACGAGTGGTGCCTGTCCGGTACACGAAAAGATCGGTCAGAAAGCAAGTTTTTAATTTTAGTTAGTTTGGAAAGCTTAATTCGAGGGTTGAAAATTGTAAGCGCCAAAAAAGGAGGTTTGAGTGGTCCACTGGCAATATTTTTATTTCAAAAACGGTACATTTGATAGGTTTATATGTTCTTTTATCTAATGGATGTCGTAGGAGGTCCAACAGAGTTGTGATCAAGGATTACTTGGCATGACCAAAAATATGTTGGTCCGAGAAACGTTAACACTCAAACCTGACCAACCTTGAATTTCTGCGGACAATGTCCTTACTGAGTGAAAGATACATACAAACGAAAACGAATGTTGAACGTATAAGGATTATTACTTAAACAAATTGAGATTTTTTTTCACAAATTTGAGGAAAAAATTCAAGTTTCATTTTAAAATAATACATCATATGGTACTTTAAAGGAACAAAAATGCGTTTTCAATCTCGACATTTTAAGGGAGGAAAAAAAAAAAAAAAGAAATTGCAAAAATTTACTGGAATATTTTTAGGTTCGTTCGTTTTTGTTTTTAGTGAAGATGAGATGTGAAAGCTATAATTTTTGTGGATAATTCAATTAATTGAATAAAAAAGGATATGTATGAATGTATTGTTGATTGGTGCAGAAAAATAATAATCATTTATATTACGTTGGCCATAAGCATGAATAGTTATTGCACGACGAGATCGTAAACTCGCAAAACCGAGTATACTCGATTTTTAGAGTTCGCCCTGACCGGTTAACTGTACACCAATATCGCTTTCATGATTATATATGAATAATTTATATGATCTTAGTACTGTTCGTTTTCTGCATTGTTTGTCGACTTTATCTGAAAACCAAGTTTTTTTAAATTTACGCTACATTTTAAAACCGATCAGAACTTAATAATAAAAGCAGTGAAACCTATATCGTTATTTATTAACGGAGGCCAATTCGGCCACGCTTGTACGCTCAGACACAGCCTCTACAGGAAGGCAGATCACGGCTTAATTTATACAAGCAAAGTTTTATGCGTACTTTATTTAGAAATTCATGTATTTGATCTGTATTGTTTACATGACCATGATCACGGAAGTCTTAATTTTATACATTAATTTGCAATATTGTGATCAAAATTTGTTTTTTAAAACAAATAAATAATTTTGTAGTCGTTGAAATTTAATTGCATTATGGGTAATTTCGGATCGTGTAGTTAGAATTGGGAATGGTGTATGGTGTAATGTGTAAGGTGTATGGTGCAAAGGTGTAACGTGTATGGTGTAATGGTACAAGGTGTATGGTGTAATGGTACAAGGTGTATGGTGTAATAGTGTATGGTGTATGGTGTATGGTGTAATGGTGTGTGGTGTTAGTGGGAAGTTTACACCATCCAAGGACTATATCAAATGGCAATGTCAAAAGCTCATATCCATCAATCGAATGGACAATCATATCCCTGTCATGGTACATATGAGTTTATGGATTTGTTACAGGTTTTTAGATATTGCAATTGCATAGTTTTTGTAAACTTTTGCTAATGTTGTAAAGTATTCAATATGCAATGCAAAAAAATAATATAGCTACACTATGTATACACAATCTTATGACCCATTCGTTAAATCAAACCTTTCAAACATTACGAGTATACGTTTGTGAGTTGCTAAAAATAATAATAAACAGACATCTTGTTTCGTGTAGCCACTCAGTTGCTATACAGATTACACTTTCTCCTGAACTCCGGTTAATTAACACATGTAACATATTCAAGACAGATAAAGTCACGTCTTACCAGTATTTAATGACTGTCAAATTTCCGTCTCATTACTTTTGTTTGTCTTGAATTGTTTTGTTTGTAATATCACCGATGCAAATCAACCAATAATGTATTTGCCTTTTCGTCTGAAGCGGAGATAATACTATAAAATGGTAAATATGTTCGTATATTTTCCTTAGATTTCATTATATCATAATCAGCTGGTCAGAAACGACAACAATTAGTCAATAAAATTACGTTTCGTTAAAAATCTGTCTGATGAACAGATCAATGTCCTTCACGTGTTGGTAAGCAATAACAAATCTTCAATTAGTTTCAAGCAAAATACTTTTTGATTAGAGCTGGATGCATCTTCATAATTGTTAACCTCTGAGGAAACGATGGTGAACAACAAGATGTTAAATCCCACGCTTTTATCTTCGTACTATAAAACTTAATCAACAGATGTGTTTGATTAAGCAATTTGCAGAAGAAAGTTGAGCAAAAAAATCATGTCATAGTAACATTAACTAATTTAAAAATTTACCATTTTTTATAAAATTCGGATTGGTACTATTCAAACTAACCATTAATAAAAACACAGAGTCAGATCTGTGACGAAAAAAAAAACCACCAATGTAGTGAATGTAACACGACAAATTAAACATCTCTACATATGTTCGAATGCATACAAGATTAACCCATTGAATTGGGTTTGTTTTCGTCAATTGTAACAGTGTTGTTTAGAGTGAGGTGCATTGTTATTTTCTTTTTCTTTTTTATTGAATTCAATTTGATGTTTTCGTTATTTACTTAACCATTTGTTAACTGAATAATAGCCATATGGTTTGCTTGAATAAAGTTCATCTGACTGCTATTGTTTAAAACCTTAATAAAAAAAAAAGTTGACGTGCAACCGTATATAATTAAGTGATTTTATAAAAACTAACCACTCATTGACAACCGTTTATGTTATAAGAGTTCCCATATTAACCGTTTGGAAAAATTAAAACAAGACCGCATATTCATCATTTAATTCGGGTTTTTTTTCAAGCAGAGAATCAGTCCAAAGAGAAATATAAAGAAATGCCATCTGTTTTTTTTTTTTTTTTTTTTTTTTTTTTTTTTTTTTTGGAAGGCGGGGGGGGGGGGGGTAATAATCGTGTAGATACGATAAAGTTGATACTAAATAAAGCAATGTAGTATGTTTTACGACTTTTCACAGCTGTCAATGTTCATTTTACAATTATATATAACTGTTTATACGTTAAAACAGTTGATGTTATCATAGAATACAGCCGAAAATAAAAGTTCGGGTAACAGCAATTAAACATGTTAAAACTCCTTTTTTCGATATATTTCAATATCAACCATTACCTGTTTAAAACAATATTCAGAAATAAATGTCACACGTATGGTGTTTTAAAAACTCACACAAACGGTGTATTATAAAACCTCTCTTGTTATACACTGTATATTTTCGTATAACCTTAATTAGTTAAATCATAGTATTTGATCTCAGTAAGTTGAAAATGTAAGATTTAATTAATTCGCAAAGCAATGTGTTGTTATTGATCATGACATACTCCAGATTACTTCAATCCTTTGGTCCTCTGTTGTTTGATGGTACTGTTGATTGATTTGTAATTCGTGTTGCCATGTAAATCATGTAATTGTTGGCTTGTTTTCAATTTATCCATTTTAATATCTCTTTGGTTTCTCTCGACTAAGACCAATAGCGATTATCGAACTTTATATACGGGTTTTTCGTGGGGGTTTGTAAGATCAGTCGTTTGGTATCTTTTCAAAGTTTGTTAATGAATTTGCTTTATTGAAACAAATGGGCTTATGCAATATAAATTGCTTTACTGTAACAAATACTTTAGGCTGGTGCAATATATATGAGCTATATGAGTGTACATAATGGTAATTTACAGCAAAGCAGATGTAATTGAAACCAACAATGGAGTATATATTGGTATAACAATTAGTTATAAATAAATAATTATCCAATAACGAAAAAAGGCTCATATTTTGTATGTGTGATGCTTAAATTGAAATTGATTTAAAAACGATACTATTTACTAAAAGCTTGAAATGAGAAACCAGGGACCTCATTATTTTTTATTCTTCTTTAGAGTGGATTTTATGAATTGCTTTTTTTTAAATTCAGGTGTTCTTTTAAATTATTGATGCATTTTAAGTTAACAATGCAGTCTTTTAGTTTTGTTTCATTAAACAATATCATTTATCAGAATTCCAATCGCAAGTTTTTAAACTCTTAGTGATAAAACGCATTAAATACATTGCACATGTTATCAATAGTTAAAATGAACTTATTTTAAAACGTAAATATGTTTAATAAATAGAGAAATGAGACAGCGATATAAACAAACCATTTATTAATCTATTTTTTAAGTTCAATTATGGAGTTTGAATAAATCCGATAATCTACACGTTACTTTATAGATTATGTTTCTTTCAAAATTATAGAATAAATGATTGTTTTTGTTATCGATGCTATAATTCGAGTGACTACCTAATTTGTGCGACATGGGGCATAGTGGGCAGAAACTTCATTTGTGCAAACATTGAGGTAAACATTAGTTAAAGACCACTTAAAATCAATTAATTTGTTATGGTAAAAAACTTAAACACAATTAGCAGGAGGTCCAACGGTTTTTCACGTTAGCATTTTATTAAAGTTTCACTAACACCTTTGAGCACGTTCCTATTCATGCCGAGAGCTGATAAAGGTTATTACATTTTAACGTAGCTCTTTATTTACAATTACTGAAATAATTAACAACTTCATTTGATTGTTTTTGAAAATTAGATGCTGAAAGGGTTAAAATGATTTAATGGACTCTTAATCCAAACAAAACTATAATTGCATGAAGATATATATACATGTGCAAAAGAGTATATTTAATTTACATGCGAACAATGTATACAATTATACTGACACATTGGAAGACAGATATTAATGATCTTAATTGAATAGAATGTAGTTTATTAAGGAAACTAATAGATCAATCGTACACGGGATGATGTTTTTTTTTTTAAACAAAACATTGATTTTGATCAAATAGGAATTTGAACTAAGTAATAATTATTTGAGTTGTTCAATTGACCCCTAAATATGTTCGCCATTTGAATGGAATGTGTTTAAACACAGACATATGAATGACAGAATATAACGTACATCTTGACCATTGCTGCCTGTTTTCAAAAAGTCTTGTCTCGGATCTAAAGAATATCAGTCCGTATTGTTGTTATGATATTACATTGAAACCTCATAACGTGATAGATTGACAACAAGTAAAAGAAAAGGAGGAGGATAAGTCTTTCAATCGTGTTAGTGATAACGTTTTAGCAACGGTTGACAATGTTTTATCGGGTTACCAGTCTGCTCTATCACTCTCTCAGCTATGTGTTATTTATATAATGATGCATACAACAACGATATGATTTAATTCATAAGACTAAGAGCAAAAAGAAGAAAAAAAAGACACGTTATTGATTCGTTATACCAATTAATTGAAATAACCTCAATAACCTATTCACAATGCTTCATCTGATTTCATCTTATATTTATTAATTATTCAACATCGTTTCTGTTTTGCTGATGGTCTTTCTGTCGTTTGGTGTAGATCTTTTTCTGAAAGTCGTCTGTACGGAATTACTTGATTGATCTTATGAATAGGACATTACAGAGTTTCTCATCCATATATTTCTTTACTAAGCGTAGAGCAGTAGAATGATTACAGAAAATACAATGTTGCTAACAGGAAATTAAAGCGTGATAGTTAATGTGATTGTCTTTATTTGAGACTTTATGAAAAACGATGTTGACGTAACTATTGGTCTTCGACACGTAAACAGATACCTTCACAGTACATCAAGCTTTCCTTCGGACAGTTTTTTAACTGTATAATGATAAACCGAATTTTGCTCATCCTGCCGGTAACACCAGATCATCAATGTTAATACTCGGTTGCAATATTACACGTTTTGCTTTTGAATGCCTGTTTTGTTTAACCTTGTATTCCATAGACAACGAATTAAATCACAATTTATATACAAAACTTGTTAGGAAAATCTTCCAAAATGACTTATACAAACACATGCAAACAATTGCCCTACTTTAACATAAAGTTACATATCCGTTTCATATCACAAATTCATTCTATGACTTTTAGCAGGATCATGTAATGTTGCAGAATTCTCGATAATAATTTACATGTAATAGAATTAATCATTATCAATTAAATTATTAAGAATAAGAGATAAAAGAATAAGAAAATAATGTGAAATTGTATCCTTTGTTAAACCATAGTATCGTATTGTTTTTGTTTTTATCAATTACTAGAAAGGTATGTGGGCGATCTTTATATTAAGATGAAAAAAAAAATAGTTGTTAATATTGTATACACATGTTTATGTCTTATGGCATTTAAATTCTGATTGAATATAGAGAGTTGATGTTTTTTTTTGGACTGTTTAGTTTTATCTAGTGTTTTGTCGAAGTAATTTGTCTTTTTGCTCATTTTTTACCTTGTGCTGTCAGATTCTATTCGAATGTTATGAGCTTTCAGCATCGTTTGTATCTTTCATCACAATGTATGTATATAAAACTGAGCTCAACATCAATAGCAAATCATTTTATGATGTTATCCACAGGGCTTTTCAGAAAAGTTACAATTGTGTATTATGCTATACACTTAATTAGGTAATGTATCCCCTCGACCAGACACATGACGGATCAATCACAGTATTCCCCTAAACAGAATCTACTTTCGATTCGATTAACAGTTTAAAGGATTTAGGTCAATACTCATTCGTAGCAATACACTATTTACAGCTATACATTGGCAGTCTCGATTATTATAAATTATACAAATATTATTAAAACATCAATTAACATGTTATTTGCATTAAAAAAAAAACAACAGCAGATCCAAGTAATAGCAGTACTCAAACATATACTATTTTGAAAAAGAAATAAAAAAGAAGATGTTGTATAATTGCCAATGAGACAATTTTTCACAACAGACCAAATGACACATAAATTCCGACTATAGGTCACCGTACGGCCTTCAACAATGCACAAAGCCCATACCTGCTATAAAACGCCCCTCAATAAATGTAAATCAAATCAAACTAGAAAAGTAACGGCCTAATTAATGTACAACAATTAACGAAAAGAATTATGTAACAAAGCAACACATGACATCCGATGAATGTATGTTTTATAAAGAAAAGTATTCACGCCATATGATATCAATACATATCAATTGTATTCATAAAAGCTCTTAATAGAGTAGAAAGAAGATTGACACCTTATGTATTAGTTATGCCAATCGAATTGAATGAACCCCAATAACCTGTTCTCAATTCTCGCCTTCGAGACGAATTTTGAACTGATGACAAAAACATATTTTTCGAATTGTATATTTTATGTATTAGACATCGTATGTAGATAATCGTGCCCCACTTTAGTGTTGATAGGGTATTCAGGATCAATCTACTATATATTACATTGTGTGTACCTAATTGTATGTAGGTTAGATATCTCTTTCCGATGACGGTCGTTAATTTGTCACCCCGTTTCCAACTAATCTTTGGAGACAGGTTATTAAAATGAATTCTTCAATATCTAAGTGTTTACATACGAATCAGATATTAAATACAATATATGAATTTGAAAAGTTAAATAAAAGTACCAGTTGTACTATACATATGGTACATGTGTTCAAAATGATAAACAAATTTAGAGAAAACACATCCTGATCACAAACTAAAACTGAGGGAACACATCAACTATAACATGTATAAAAGGAAAACAAAGGAACAACAGGAACACTGCAGTACAACTAAAACAAACGCCGTAAATACATAACACAATAATTTTTTTTTGACAACTGCTAAATTCCGGACTTATACAAGACATTTAAAGAAAAAGGAGGATTGACCCTCGTTTAATCAAGCAAACCTTAGATAATGGGACTTGATTTTATATTTTATCCAAATATCTTAACATTTTCAATCTCAATAATCCACCTTGCCGGAACTTACATATGTCTTACGTTCCTTATTTGGTGATATCTGTAGCTACAAAATACAATACAAAAAGTTGACACCTTTCCTATCAGCCTGCCGGATTGCCGAATATTTTCCTCATCAATGTAAGTTTGGTTCTATTCAGAATATGCATCAACAATTACTCACATAATCAAACAATCTGAACAGATATTATATGTTTTCAAACCAGTTTGTTTTATAGGTAAGCAGTCTTCATATATATGGTTGAATCACAATTGAGAATCTGAAGTATATATCAGACAATTTGCAGTTGTCATTTTTCTGAATGATCAATCTTATGATATTTTCATTTAAAATAAAATGTGTAATACCTCTGATGAATATCATTCAATTACTTTGCATTCACATGCTTCTGAATGTCTGCCTCCCTCAAAAGTATAAATATAAACATCAAATTATGATTTTTTTTTTGTGTCTAATTCTATTAATGCAGTGAAATATATATAAAAAGAACTGAACAAACAAGCATTCTTGATTTTATACTTGTCTTCTCTCAACGAATGGTATTCATCCTATTGTATAATGACCTGGAAAGAAAACAATTTACATTGATAACCATGGGTTTGTTTTATTAAACAATTGTAGTTAAAAATACTTGTTTATAAAAATACAGTTCAGCCACTTAGAAAAAGAGTCGAACTTAAAACCATAAACATGGTAGCTGCAAAATGCGTAACACTTGTTTAAGTGGGGTTTGTGTTGCTTGGTCTTTTGTTTTTGATGTTATTAATTTTTATTTATTATTTGTCTGTTTGTCTTTTTTTTATATTTTAGCCATGGAGTTGTCAGTTTATTTGCGATCTGTGAATTTGACTGTTCCTCTGATATCTTTCGGACTTTTTCTTAATTGAAGCATTTACTAATGAGGAAAACCAATAATTCAATAATAAAAATGTTCGAAACAACAGCGCAAAGCCGTAGCAAAATATAGATACATTTCTTGTTCTTACCATTTTCACAATTCTTTCCGGAGGTTCCGGGGAGACAATTACACATGTAGTCATTTTGCAATGGAGTACATGATGCACGTATGCATGGATAACTATCACAATTGTTGGTTACTATTAAAAAGAAAAATCGAGTGGACAATTTGTAAAGAAAAAAGAAAGAATGCAATGATGTAGAAACTATAAAAAAGTATAGTCGTCAGCGTTTGTAAATGCTTTCATATACGAGATCACTGGGTGGTGATATAGTAATAGTAATATTCGATTGAAGAAAGTGGCTTAATGAAAAAGCTTACCAAAAACATTGACAATAATTATCTATGAGGGTGCAATAAGTTATTTTAAATTAATAACAAAATTAACGCGACACTACACACAATTTATGTACACTCAAGTATCCATTTCATTGTGCCTATTCGGTTATCAGTTACTTGAACAAAATAAAAAGAATTGGAGAATGTCACTCATGTCACTTTCGTGCTTGAAATACGGTCATTTAAAAAAAAAATGCATTAAGTTTGGGACTTATGTACATCTGTCATAATTATAGTCTTTATCATACACATTTTCATTATTACAGGTTGACAGTTCATTCTTGTCGTTAAAAGTAACATGTGTATCAACATTTACGTTCAGTAATAGATCTACAACCTATCACCAAAGACCGTTTCCCTTGCATACTATGCAAACACATGTGTTTTATCTGAATATTCTTACTTATTGTATTAATAGGTACTCACTGTATGTCTCCAGATAAAAAGTTATTAGCTTTAATTTAACTTACATTTTTCACAATTTATTCCCGTTGATTTAGACGTGCATGTACATGTATATCCCTGCTGATTAGTCGTGCAAGTACTTCCATGCATACAGGGGAAACTAGTGCATGCGTTGACTACTAATTAAAATAAATATCAACGAGACAAAATTTAAAATGAAAGAAAAAGTCATGAGAAGGCATCCCTTTTTGGATATTTTAATTTATGAATTAAAAGGTATCGATAAAGTTATAAAATAAAATGTGTTCCAATTTTACCAATTAACGAGTCTATTTATTTAGTTTATAGATAAGTTTCTAATTTATTAATTTAACACAAACTATAATTAATTTTCTTAATTCATGTGTTCCATGCCACAATCCACGCTGCTTTTCCTTCGTCTTGTGGAATGTTGGTATATAAAGAAGACACATCCATGGATGCAAGTATATTATGACTTGGTAAATCAGTAAAGCAAATTGAAAGCCCAAATCCTTTAATATATTACATAAGGAAAGACAAGTACTTTTACTCTTAAATTTGTTTGCGCATCATAACGTAAAAATTGATCATATTGATTGTGACCTTATCTGACATTGCGTATTACTGAAAAAGATCTAGCGCATAATTTAACTCGTCAAAGATACAAGGCTTCACATTTTGCACACCAGATACGCGTCCCGAAGGACACTTTAATCTAACAAATTAAAAGTCGAATACAAGTAGAGTAAAAAAAAATATAATATTCAAAAATGGATTTATTATCTATAGTAAATACTTCAAAATTCTATTTTTTTATAAACACAGGCAAATTATTCTACCTTGACTACAACATTTGTTCCAATATCCAGTATTACATTCACAGTATTCAACTACGAATGAATGTCCCCATAAGTAGTTATAGTAAGAACCGTACTTTCCATGTACTTCACATGATGTTTTGTCTCTGCACTCGTCTACAAATTATGTTTGACATGTCAGTTACATTAAAGAGGTCCGTCTTTAGAAAGGGGCATTTCCCTAAACATCATTGCTATACAAGTGAATATAGGTAATGTATATTTGACAACTACATGTATTTAAACTGTCTGCATAACATGATGTGAATATTTAAAGACAAGTATTTGATTGATTTATAACCCGAAAAATTCTGTGTTTTAACTGATGAAGTTTCTGAATAATTCATACATTTCGCAAATATAAATATTTTTATGTGTGAATAAATATATATAATATAAACAACATAATTGTTTTCTTGTTTTGAGTTCTGCAAATTTTTGAGAAGCACCATTGAGAATGTAGTACACAACGAATAGCTAGCATTCAATAAGGGCAACTTACATTTGAAGTAAAGACATCGGTAATTTGATTTTGCTTTAGCATAATAATAGTACTTTCTACAATTCTGTAATTCAAAATGCGTTACACGATGACATATCAGCTACATCGTTACCAATTACTTTTATATTGACCAATTTTTTGGATTTTTGGTTGCTAACCTAATTTTGTCAATATCATCGAACCATAAACAACTGTATATATTGAAGAGCCGTAATGTAGTGGCTAGTTTTAATGCAAAGGGTCCTGGTGAGATTCCCGTTTTGGGTTGAAAATTTCAGGATATGAAATTTAGGCTTTCCCTTGACATGATTTGCGAGTATGGTCTTGAGGAAACGGTGATAGTCTGTCTGAAGGGGGCGTTTTAAGAGGGAGTCATATCTCTTGCACGTTAAAGACACCCTTGTAGATTTAGAAAAAGAGTAGACTCATTCCTCTACAAGTCAGCACTCATACCTGCAAAGTGGAAAGGGATTATTATAACTTATAAAACTTGTTTCCCAATCCACTATACATAAATATGTTGAAACTGTAAACAACTGTCATATATGTAACAGGTTGAACTACGTATAAGATCAGCATTAACACACCATTTTCTTCGTAATTGTATTTTTCATGTCGGGAATCCGAAAGTTATTTTCAATGTTTTTATTTAGTCTCAAGTTTTACAATGTAAATAATCATGGCCTCTTATTTGTAGTTTACTTTAATTTGGTGTTCAGTATTTTCATTAATTCTATGTATATACTTACAAACAATTGTATCTGAAAGAACAGCAGTGTTGAATGTTGAATTGATATAGCATTATTTTAACATCAAATATTGACTTCAACATTTTCAGGCTTAAAATTGATAAGATCGGACATCTAGATTTTTTTTTCATTTCAAATATTTGTTTAATACTTAAATCAAAAAGCTTTGTGATGGACATTTCTGATCAGGTTGTTTTTCAAGTTTTTTGGTTGGGTTTGTGTTGTTAGTAAAAGGTTTATATTTTGTTTCAGTATTATTGTTTGTGTGTTTGTCTTGTTCGTCTGTTCTTCTTATGCATGGCGTTGTCAGTTCATTCTCGACTTCTTTCTGGTATATGTCGTCTCTTTTTAATGTAAAAATACGAAGATATGTTAGAATTTTCAATGAATCAATCAATTTACGTGGAACTTAATAACTATTGGTTAGTGTACAGCATTTAACAAGGTACGCATGTCATACTGCATAGTTGACTTTCAAATTCCCGAAATGACAAATAATTTAGAATATTCCATACGAGAAATCTAACGGCCTAAGTTATGTTTAAAAGCGATGATGAAAAAAATATGATATACAGTAATACAAACAACCACTGAAATACAGGCTCTTGGTATGCAACATGCACATACAGAATTTACGGAGTTCACCGTGCTTACTGGCGTCAAATCGTTCACCGAACCTCGAAAATTGGTGGTCATGTAACAATACAACATAAAATCAAATTATAAAAAAATGGATAAGATAAAACAAGAAGATGTGGTATGATTGCCAATGAGACAACTATCCACAAAAGACCAAAATGAAACAGACATTAACACATATAGGTCACCGTACGGCCTTCAACAATGAGTAAAGCCCATACACCATAGTCAGCTATGAAAGGTCCCGACAAGACAATGTAAATCAATTCAAACGAGAAAACTAACGGCCTTATTTATGTGAAAAAAAATGAACGAAAAACAAATAGGTAACACATAAACAAAAGACAGCCACTGAATTACAGGCTCTTGACTTGGGACAGGCACATACATAAATAATGTGGCGGGGTTAAACATGTTAGCGGGATCCCAACCCTCCCCCTAACCTGGGACAGTGGTTTAGCAGTACAACATAAGAACGAACTATAAAAATCAGTTGAAAAAGGCTTAAATCATCAGATGGACAAAAATACAAGTGAACGTGGCCGGGTACTTATACATCCCGACACAAAAAGTCACAATGAACAAATCTGAGAGTACTCGCAGTTATCTTACAGCTAGTTCAAAGCCACTAACAACTAATAAAAATAATAAATCATGCATCTAAGAATAAACTATCAATCCGTACACATCCAACATCCAATGAATTTAATGTAAAGACGTCATAAACAGCCACAGAAAAACAAGACCTTGTGCAATGCCAAGTTACAGGTATCGACAGATTGTAGATCCATGAATATGTGTATGTAAAGAAGGGCTTTTCTAATCAGTTCTTACGAATCCCACTAAAAAAAAATAATGTAAAACACAAATAAGACAAATAAAAGATAAGTATAATGTTTATATCACTTATATTCGATACGTAGCTGGTACACGAAAATTACAGCACAGTTGAGTTTGACTTCGTTAATTAAGCTAAATATTCATAGTTAACACTCCTTTTGAACATAAATATTCAAACACTCATATATTGAGGATGTTTAACATGTACATGGAAAATAGCACAAATTGTTTTTAAAATAAGTGAATATTTCTTGTGTTAAAAAATAAGAAAGTTGAATAAATTAAGCAAGATCACTTACTATTAACAGTCAATTTGATTACTGATATTCCAACTCCGAAACAAGCAAACACAAAAAATACAGTACCTAAATAAAAAAAGAAGATATATAGAAATTATAATTTGTGTTTTGAAAAAACCAAATCATTTAATGGATCAATTCTATCTTTCTTAAAATTTATACTTCTCTAATAAGCTGGAACGCTGCTATACTCATTGAATAAAACCGATAGGTAAAACCATATATATTACAAAGGCAGTTGTTACAGCAAAGAGACCAAACATCAACCTTATACCCAGAACTAATTAAATAAGTAACACAAACAAGATTGTGCAGTGGCAGTCCAAATTTCCCCGATCATCATCCCAGATGGCCTGTATTGTGACCAGACCAACCTATTGTATTTATTGTGAACTTGTTCTCGTCCTGAATATGCATGAAATATTTGCCACTGGATGTTAAGCAACCAACAATCAATCAATCAAACAAGATTGGAACAACTGATATGACATTTTAACACGCTGTGAGCAGGATTATTGGTCATGGGTGCTTTTATAAATAAACATATAATATGTACGATCCATATTGAAAGATCTGTTGCTAAATACAATATTATATACACTTAATTGCTACTTATTATGCATTATATCTCGTATCACGCCTTTGTATTGTGTAAAGTTATCTCGAAAACAATATCTTCAATCAAAAGTTGATATTTGTTGAAATTAACTATTTGATACTTTTAGATAAACACTTACATAGTGGAGCCTTCATTTTGAAAACCTTCCTTACAAGGTCAGTTGGACCAGAAGTGGTAAGATAACAACAGTTCAACAACGAGGTCTCACGTTTGAACTTGATATAAGGTCATAATTTTGATAAATTTCTAACTATATCAATTTCTTTTTAAAAATATCTTTTTAGAAATTATCTATACCATAAAATAGCAAAAGTTATTTTTTTTCAAATTAGCTATAAGATTTAAGAAAATAATTGTATCAAATACTTGGAAGTTTTTTTTTGCATAGATTAAAATGTAACAAACGAAACATAATACATGAACAACTGATGTTTACAGCCGAGTAGCATTTTGACAAATTATGCACCACCGCATGAAGACATTTGTATTAACAACAATGTTAACAGAGCGCTGTTTTTACCACAGACAGATTTTCAAATATATTATAAAATATTGGTTTTATATTAAAAAGAAATTACAAATAACTGTCTTTTCCTGGTAAATAATAATGCATAGGCCCGTAGATCAAACAAAAATGAATTGATAAAGGAGCTTGTCTGAGAAAAATTGAAATAATAAAGAGATAGATAAAAAAAGAGTATCCAACCAAACATTTTGGGTGATTTTCTATGCTCAGAAAAGGTAATATAATATTATGAAACTATATCACCCCTTACCTTCGACTGTTTATATTCTTTTATTGTATTCATTTTACTGAGAAAAAAAACTTCTTTTGGATGTCGTAAATTTTCTAGATTTCTGCTCTGCATGTTTTACTTTTGAACGAAAAAAAGTCACGTGTTTCCAAAATTGACGTTAGAAATTTTAAAATAAGTCAACGAATAATTCATTACATATTAGTCTTTTCTCATTAATCTCAAAACATATAAACATACAGTCGATTAAATATTGTAATTGTTTATTAAAACCTCCTATGCGTAAAATGTGAATATTAAGGTAATGTCGAAAATAACACAAACCTCCATTCATTATTGTTATTTACATTGCACCATCCGTAATAAATAGCTTTGTTATCATTTGTGTATGTTATAACTTGTAGTTTACGGCTTAAAGTTGCCACAATTTCTTAACTAATGTGTATTCTAAGTTTAACCTTGTTTCGTTTGGATGTCTATACATTTATTTCAAATTATTATTAACATTCAGTGCAGTTCTTGATTTTATTTTATAAATTGTCTTTTATATGTATATGAAGATACTATGTATTTTGCAGCTGGAGTGGTTTATCTTTTCTCGCAATTATGCTATACAACACCATTTCAAAAGCATCAGTAAGGCTAATAAGGCTAATAGACATGATAGATATCCATTTGGTAATGTTTGTGTTCAAATTGATTTGATAATCATAATAAACACTAATAAAATAACTTTCGAAAATTACAAAATTAAGTAACAACACCTGAAAAAATTCGTAACAAACACATTCATATTTGGTTTTTTTTTCTAATTTCTTACATGTTGTCATTTCCTGTCAAGATTACAAAAAACAAAAACTAAACAATGAAAAGTAGACTTATAAGTTCAAAAACAAATAAACAAGGTCTTATGGTACAATCTTATATAAATAACAGATTAGAAAACATTTTAAGATATTATTATTTTATCTGTAAGTGAGCTTTTTTTATTTTTTAAATATATAAAAGAATAGATTTTGATCAATTGTTTCTTTTTTTTTTTTTTTTTTCTCTTTTAATACTTGTTGATAAAGGCTAATGATATCATGTTGACAATGGTTCCTTATACTTTTCTTTCTAAAACATGTTTTTATAACAAAGATAACTAAATTGTATACGACTGCCTTGGTTGTATGTCTACTCTAAAATTATTTTGTAATGTTGTGTTTTCTTTAAATTTCACCTCAGATTAAAAATGTGTTTTACAAAGTCAACAGGATATTGTCTACAATTGAAAAACATTAATTGTATTTACTGCAACTTTTATAAAACTGTATATTGTATATGTGATGAGGTTCAATATCTTATTATGACCATATACGTACTTCTATACTTAAAAGACACAAATACCTTTTTAAAGAAACTTAACATACTATGATGGCAATTTTTCATTTAAATGTAGACTAATTTGACTAACGTTGTTATGTAATCGGTTGCTTTGTCGTCTTGAAGGAAATTAAATTTTTAAACGTCTGACTATTAAGTGCTTTGAATGTGTCACTATTTGTTTCAATTACCGAACATTGTTTGCGCATAGGCAGCTGACAACACAAGTCGAATCGTTTCGTCAGCATTGTTAAATTGAATAATATCTGTCTGGAAATGACTTTAATTGATTTTTGAAAGATTAAAATGTCATTTAAAATTGATTAAGTACTGGCAAATTACATGCGGTCAAATATCATATCTTGTGTCTAAATCAAATAATGAATAAAAACCACTTTTAAAGTATAGTATAATATGTATTGTATTTCTTTGGTGATATAAAAAGGAAGATGTAGTAATGAGACAACTCAACACCATGAGACCAAATGACACAGAAATTAATAATTATAGGTCACGGTACGGCCTTCAACAATGAGTAATGTTAATACCGCATAGTCAGTTATTAAAGGCCCCGCCATGACAGATGTAAAACAGATTAAAATAGAAAACTAACGGCCTAAATTATGTACAAAAGTGAAGCAAAAACAAATATTGTACACACCAACAAACAACAACCAATGAATTACAGGCTCCTAGAGTAAATTTTCAGAAAGACAGTTTTTTTAACATCATAATACTAAGATCAAAGCAATTTCAACAGATATGACAACTTAGAAAGGTCAAGAAAAAAGCGAAGGAATTTCAAAGGTTAACTTGCAAAAGACCTTGGTTACTATCATATCGTGCACGTCTTGTTCACTAACTACAATCGATGACAGGAAATCAGCACACCGATAGTTAACGACTGGTAAATCCTTATCTGGATTCTCCAAATTAGCTATAGAAGAGAAATATTTAGAGATATTATATTTTCAGAGCTCTCATATGCCAAATTATAATTTTGATTCGGATCCTTCAAAGGTGGTACGTCATGAACAGGCCTGTCGCTTTTAATGTGCATATTAATAATCTTCCAATACTGTTTCGGATTCGCTTGTTTGATTTCATCTAAATTTTCATTTAAACTGGCGTAAACGTGTTTTTTAGCCTGCTTTTTCATGTTATTTACTTTGTTTCGCTGTTGTTTAAACTTAAGTTCAGCGAAAGATGATTTCAAAAGTAGAAATAATTTACTAAATTTGCTCATTACTAAATCAACTCACTTTGATTGATGTTCAATATCTTCAAATACACACTTCCAGAAGTTGTTGATGACGGAAATCAGCATACAGAAATCTCATATAATTAATGTTCAATTTAATTCATTAATAATTTGACAAGAAATACTTCATAATATAGATATTCTCTCGTTTTTCGCTGCTCTGAAAATTTTCAAACCTCCATACTCAAGGGCACATAACTCATGTCAACGAACAAATGTAAACGAACAGCATGAATAAGTGATGAAAACGCTGACTATAAGGAACTGTTTTATTATTTGCATATTCAAAAATGAATAAAAAAGGAGATTAACTATGACATTTTCGGGAATTATTGCTTACCGATATATCGGATATAAGAATGTGAGTTATTTTTGCGTTACTTCAATAACTTTATATTTACCATATGCAATTCATCTGTCAAACCTTATCACTAGTTCATATAACTGTATAAAGCGTCAGGTGTAAGAAAACCACATTCTGGATAACAGAAACTATTTAACTTTGATATTTTAAATTGTCAGTAAACAAAAATAAAGGTCCATATCGAATAATTTAATCAAAAGCAGAAACACATCAAACGAATGAAAAATGAAATGTCATATTCCTATCATGGTACAGGCGTGTATAAAAGTGTGGTGTATTATGGTTTTATTGCTAGCTACAAATCTTACTTTTATGACAATCATAGAAATTGCATTATATTGGCAACAATGTGAGGTTTGACAAAACCGACAACATAGGCAAAATAACAATTATAAGGACACAACAGTCAATATGTTGTTGTAATCTTACTCACCATAAACACAAATAACTGTTATTAGCAAAGAAAACCAAAACAGCAAGTAAACACCCTATGAACACATAACATCAATACAAATGAAATGAAGTCAAAAGCACAATAACACACCAGTAGGATGTGAATTACCGAGCAATACCTAAAGTCAATTACCTAAAATAGGCTATATAATAAATGTTAAAAAATATACAAAACCAAATAAAAAGAACACGCGTTATGCTGATAAACAACATCAGTACTTTAAATCTGTATTATCAAAACAATGAAGAGAATGACATAGCATAGAGGCACATGTTTTTCATGAAAATTGTATATACATTAACATGAACATGTTTCAAGTTAATAAACACCAGCATATCAAGTTTAAGGACATACGAACGGTGAAGGTTAAAATAGATACAAATTTTATTAAAACATGTGACTCTATCCTAAGTCATCGTTTGTATTTATATCCAATAAGGAAATGACATGTATCTTCAGTCAAATATTATCAGAATATAATTGTTTAATACTTCCATCGTTTTGTAAACTTGGCATTTTAATCATACGATCAGATTAATTGAAAGAAACTGTTATACTAACGGATTTTTAGGGTAATAACAGGAGAACATTCACTTCATTGTTTTCATTAATGTGGATTTTAAGGAAGTGTTATACAAGAAAAAAAAATCATCATTAGAGGGTGATGAATGTAAAATAATATAATAATTTTGCTACATTATAATGTGTCAGTGAATGTGAACTTGCCGTTGTTGTTTCTGTTTCATATCAATTTTTTTCTATGTTGGTCTTTGGAAATAAGTAGTGGGTGGCATTATTTTGTCAGTATCTGTATCATTTTATCTTATATCGTCTAGACATTGGAAGATTTAAGGCTTGAGATATAATAAGAATACACCGTTGTCTCTTTAATTACCTCTAGCTTTGTCTGGATAAGTGATATTTAGTTTTGTCTTCTCAAATTTTATAATAAGAGGTCTTTAAGTAAATAATGTTTTAGCGAAGATGCTATTTTGAAAAGTAGGTAGACAAAGATTGTTGCCTTTCTTGTTATCATTTGCACTTATAATATTTCCATTTGGGTCCCATTATAGCTTTGGAACAGTAAAATGATTTTTAATTTTGGGAGTTAAATCTAAAAGGGACATTACAACTCATTTCTTTTTAAAGTTAACAACAATTCAAGCGTACAGAACAAAAAGTGCATAAGGAAATGTTCAAAATTTGATTCCTTTATATTCATGGTTATCATATGCTATTGATGTTTTGTTGATATTTTGAAAAAAAAATGTGGGTAAGGTTTTGCCATTTTGGAAATTAAGCTTTACTCTACATTTTGCTCTTCAACTTCGCACTTTGGTTTTATAAATATTTTGATATAAGCGTCACTGGTGAGTCTTATGTAAACAGAACTCGCGTATGGCGTACTAATTATGATCCTGGTACTTTTAACTATTTACACGACTGGGTCGATGTCACTGCTGGTAGACGTTTCGTCTCCGAGGGTATTACCAGCCCAGTAGTCAACACTTTGGTGTTGATATGAATATCAATAAGGTGGTCATTTTTATAAATTTCTTGTTTACAAAACTTTGAATTTTTCGGAAAATAAGGATTTTCTTATCCCAGGCATAGATTACCTTAGCCTTATTTGGCACAACTTTTATGAATTTTGGATCCCCAATGCTCTTCAATTTTGGACTTTTTTGGCCTTTTTAATATTTTGATATGAGCGTCACTTATGAGTCTTATGTAGACACAACGCACGTCTGGCGTACTAAATTACAATCCTAGTACTTTTGATAACTATTGTAAGGATACGATACTCTACGATTGAAACAAATCGTTAAATCATTTTTGGATATTGAAGTATAACTATACCGTACATTAATGCATGAAATACGGTATGAGATGTGTGTAAACTAGATACAATGAACAGTGTGCTTTTTTTCTCAATATGACACTTTATAATTGTGTATTCACTCTCTATTTTTGGTCCTTCCTAATAATTAAAAACACAAGTACAGATACAAATCATGCACAAATAAAATCAATAGTCTACACAAATATTTACAAAGGTCAGTCGCTATAAATTATGAAATCACTCGCGGCACGAAATAAGTTCTGAACGGTCTCTGATGAGGTCGTCTGCTTTACATTAATTTATCATGAATTTATTATAATTGTCCTAATTCTTTTATCTATTGTAATTACTGCGTTTTAAATCTGACAATTCATTCAATCTCGGCTCGGGTCATTTAAATTCTTTTCGTTTTTATCTCAGTAGAAAAATGTATAACACACTATCATTCCGCTTGAACGATCAACAAAGGTGTTAATTAGCAGTCACCATAAACGTGTCATTTTAACTGTTATACAAACAATTATGTTTACTCAGCTTTAATCTCTTTTGAAAATGATTAGTTGACATAAGAAATACATGCGACTTAAATTGTTATCATTAGGTCTGTATCTTTCGAAAATTCTTACTTTCGAAGTTCTAGACATCGGGGTCAATTTAAATTGATTTTACTTCGACGGGACTATAAAATTTACTCGACTTAACCGAGTATTCGAATCAAACGAGTTCGACTCATCAGAGGTAATTATGCATTGATCAAACATGAATGTTACCGGGACCGAGAAATTACTTCGACTCATCAGAGTTTTCGACACAACCGAGTTCGACACAACGAGGTCCGACTGTATTATATATAATAAGTCAGGAATCACACAGTTCTAACGCATATTGACTTCTGAAAACGCTGAAGTTTCTAATAATCAAGGTTAAGCCACATGAAATTGAAAACACTATGGGAAAACAAATAAAAACTCAATAATGTTTTTGTTCACCTCGAGGTTGACTATGAAATAGACCGGCAGACAAAATAACAAGGTAAAATAATTTTCATATATTCTACATCATGTACATTGGCGTATTCTTCTGTCATTCATAATGCAATGAAGAATAGAAATTATTCGGCTAAAAGTTCAGTAGACTGATTTGATTTGTCGCTTGTTGATGTATTTGTGGATGCATCTCATCTGGAAGATAATTACATTTAGATCCGTAACAATGATATTAAATAGTCTAGTTAACTTGAAAAGCGGACTTGGTCCTAGGACTGTTTTTATGTCTGCCAAAAAGTTAACTTGGAAACAGGTCCGCTATTGATATAAGTTAACCTCGAAACCAGTCCTGCCGTAAACTTAACATAATTAAGTTAACTTCGAAACCATACCTGCTTTGACAAATCCGATTGAAACTAGACCTCTTCCCAAGTTAGCTCTTGACTGATCTGCTCAACACTAAGTAATCTTGTTACCAGAATCGCTCTTCGTCGATTTTTAAATATCTTTGTTTCGTAGTATAAACATCGAAAATAAAGTAAAATTAATACCTGAGTTATATAAACAGGTTTAAATACAAATATTTGAAAATAAAGTACGCATAAAACGTTGCTTGTTACACCAAATTATCTTTGATCTGCAACATAACATCATTATTGCATCCAAAGCACCTTATTAATTAAGCGACATATACAAATAAGATATGAATCAAAAACAGTAAATGCATTGTTAAAGACACAGACTCAAATTGATGTAGCAGAACTTAATTATTGTTCAGTTCTTGATCACCCTATTTTGTCTCTCAGCAGAACTAAATTGGATATAACGATGAAAGAAAAAAACCTGAATGGTTGTTTTTGAACGTTCCTCCCTGATGAGATTGATAAGTTATGGGTTGTGCCCTAAAATCACTCATTTGTTAATAAGTTTACTACAAAGCTAAGCAACAGATTATTTATAAAGCTACCCTCCCGGTGTCCTTAACGTACTTTTGTGTGGAAAATTGAGAACGAAAAAATGTTTATACTTCATTTTGTCGTAGCGCAACTCATTTGTTAAATGACGACTGAGCCCAATGCAATCATTACTCATTTGTATATTAAATAAGACCCTTATAGTTATCTAAGAACAAACATTCGTCTGGTTTTTACTTTAAATATCTTGACGTTGAAAGTATAAAAGTTAATCACGAAGATACTACTTTATACGTACAATGAACAGCATACGTTTTGGAATATTATTAAAAAAAAATATGTTATATAAAAAATAGTATTTGTTGTTGAGTCAAATCATAGTTGTTCAATTTTAACAGCAACAAAGGTTATATTTTTACTATTACAGATGCACATTTCGAGAAATCGATTCCGATAAAAGAGGGACGAAAGATACCAAAGGGACAGTCAAACTCATAAATCTAAAACAAACTGACAACGCCATGGCTAAAAATGAAAAAAAGATAAACAAAAACACCATACATGACACAACATAGAAAACTAAAGAATACACAACACGAACCCCCCAAAAACCTACGGGTGTTCTCAGGTGCTACGGAAGGGTAAGCAGATCCTGCTCCACATGTGGCATCCGTCGTGTTGCTTATGTGATAACAAATCCGGTAAATAGTCTGATAAGTGATACCCGGCCTAACATTTATTTGTTCAAAATCATTTCAACTTCTTACACATTGTTAAAAACAGCAACTTAAGATTAATTGAAATCTGTATTTTTATATTATTACTGTAATATCATATGCAGTGTTGAAGAATTGTTAAGCAAATACATATGTTTAGAAAAAAGTAAAATCACAAAAATACTGAACTTAGAAGAAAATCAATTCGGAAAGTCCATAATCATATGGACATATTAGGGAAAGAATTCATAACGCTTTAGATGAAGAAGGATAAATAGTTACCAGAAGAAACTAATAGTAGTAAATATGCTAACTGTTTAATCGATTGAATTATTTGTGTAGATACGTCTGAATTCGTCTTTTTATCTGAGAGTATTAAACAAAATGACTTGGTTTGAAGTACAACACCTACTGTGGGTACAGCAAACAGTTGAACATTTACTTTTCCTTCACACATATTGTAATGCGTTAAATATTTATACTCAGTTAGCGACGATGTGATCGATGTGTATTCTTAAGATATTTACTAATATCTATCCTTTATTGAAATCTTCAAAGAATTATATTCTTACTTCCTGACTTTTCACATTGATCAACACTATGATGTGACTTCCTTTTGTCAATAATCTCATTATCCCCGGGTTTATCTAGTTCGTTTATTTGATCCAATTAGAAAATGTTCTACCGTTTAATAGAAATCTGCAAAACGTTGAAAAGTAAGATTAATTATATTCTGATAAAATTTTCTCGAAAAAGTTATTGCAGCTTATATTTTTTTAATTAACAGGATGTAAATGATATAAAGTCACAGATTTTGTTTACTTTCAATGCACCAATGTCTTCAGATTACTGTTTATTCATTACATCAAACAATTTCCAATTAAAAGGCGAAAAAAGTTATGTGTTTAGCAACTCTAACTGCAAGAAGTGTTTCTTGGTCTTACTTCCTAGTTCTATATCGATTATCAGTTACGAAATTCATTATACTGCTTGTATTGATATTTGTTCGTGAAATATGTTCGACAACATGTTTTCTAATTTCACTTCGTTTGTAAGGATAATTTTCATTGGACGTTGACAAATATTTTGAAGGGGTCGATTTCGATGTATATCGGATACCAAACAGTAACTAGTGATAAACCATTCAAACGGGGAAAACCAACGGTCTTATCTATATCTTCATTATTCATTCCATTTTCAGTTATACTAATTTCTCCAACCCATCAGTATTTTAACATGAAGAAGTATAAGAACACGATAGTTGTTCAAGAGCTCCCAGTACATTGAAGTTTTTTTTTTAAATTTCATATATAAATGGCAATTTTTGTTCTTTTCCAGCACTTGCTAATTGAAGCTTTCAAATGTATTTCCTTAGTTTAATGAATGGTGGTGTATAACTTGTTTTAGGTTTTCCTGATCTGCCTGCATAATTCTCATAGCCAAATATTAACGACATACATTCTTGATCACTGTTTCTATTACTGCTAATGTATGTTAAAACGCACAAATGACTAATACTATATGTAAACTCATCATAGATACCAGGACTAAATTTTGTATATACGCCAGACGCGCGTTTCGTCTACAAAAGACTCATCAGTGACACTGGAGTCAAAAAAACGTTAAAAAGGACAAATAAAGTACGAAGTTGAAAAGCAATGAGGACCAAAATTCCTAAAAGTTTTGCGAAATCCAGCTACGGTAATATATGCCTGAGGTAGAAAAGCCTTAGAATTTCAAAAATTTTAAATTTTGTAAAAAGTTAATTTATAGATATAACCATATTAATGTGCAAGAGTTATCTCCCTATCCTCATTTCTTCCTCCTTAAGCTTAGTGGAAAAAAAAACTCGACTCAATAACACGTTTCTCTTCATTTTATTTTGGCAAAAATTCGTAAAGCTCACGTTTCAGTTCTCTGTATAATGTTTTGTTATTTGTTACCTTTTTAAATGTGTTCTGTTGTCCTTTTTTGATACATTAAAATACACCACTATTAAAAATAATTTGTTCTATATCTACGAGAAAATATATATCAGTAAGTATTGTTATCTATACGATAACATTAATTCTTAACGAAGGAAAAAAGTATCTTTAACATCTAATAATCCTAAAAGTCTAGCCGATCTGTGCTATGACACAACATAACCTAACACTTTTACGCTAACCACAATAGTATATTCATCAAAATCCATACATAAAAAAGATAGAAAGCGAAAACAAGGAAGGCAAGATTACATATACATATACATTACAATGTAGCTGTATTGCAATTTCACTAGAACTTTAACACTATTCTTATGCTTAGCTATAGAATAAAATTAGACATACACATGAACATAGTTGAAAAATACTCTTAAACAATTAGATTGGTATAAAAGGCATTCAGATGAAGTTAAAATAAATACTGTATTCAAAAGAGTTACTGGTAAAGAAATAAAGTAACTCAAAGTAGTTTACATCTAATATTATTTATACTACCAACAATTTTAAACTCACAAGAGATCTGCGTTACATTGTTAAATTCCACTTGATAGAATTTTGTATTTCATTTTGGTCATTCAGAGACAGTCTTATTCAAATATGTATTGTTGTCCGTAAAGTGTTTTTCTTACACATACAGTGTTTCAGCGCCACTGTAATATAACATAATTATTAAATGTCTTTGCTAATAGCATATTAGTGTTTATTCCCGCGATATGTAAATGATATCAAGTCATACAGTTCTTCACATTCATTTTATTTTTTTTTTCTTTCGATGATTAAGGTTCGATAAGATATATTCAATTTGGTATTTGTTATCAATATGCTTGCAAAGAAGCTGTTTCCACCGGAGTTTTAAATGCAATTGATGTAAGTTAAGTTATTAGTATGCAACCTTCATAAATAAAAAAAAAACAGGTTCTGATAAGTAAAATGTGGAACAATTCAAATGAGAAAAACTCACGATCTAATTTATTACAAAATAATTTACGTAAAAAGAAATTTCAATTTACTTGTTTCAAAATCGTAAGTATGTTGTATGCATAGTCAGCGCTTTTGTTATGACATCAACAGTCATTAATGTTGTCATGATATAATCAGCTAAATACTTTTCAAACTACTAAGAATGAGTCCCATAAATATATTTTGAAAGTAGTTACTGGCAAAACATACGGAATTTCATTCCTCACTGCTCTGCATAATCACAAGATATATTGCCTTTTAACTTTTATTTAGCAATACTGATTAGTCTGATATATACGCCGGGTTATTACAATCAATATCTTCAGAGTCAAAAAAGTAAACGCCTTTTTTTAATTTATGCACTCATTTAATGATAAATATCACCATAATATTGAGAATAAAATAAAAATGGAATGTGTCAAAGAGACAACAACCTGACCAAAGAGTAAAAATCCATAACCAAAAGTCAACAATGGGATTTCAATACAGCAAAAATCCTACATTCGGAGGCGGACTTTATCGGACCATTAAACAAAAATGTGTACTTGTTCAGTGAAACTGTACGTCGTACTAAACTCCTAAACATATAAATGCCTTTTCAGTTAAAATCATTGTTTTCTTAGTGATAAGAAAAGACAATTACAAACAAAAACTGACACTGTCAATGTTTACATGCACAAAAAAAATCAAAAGTAAATATACCTCATCCGTTTATAATATCTGGTAAAGTGTCTTTCAATTTCTATAGAAGCCATACTTTTTGTATGTTAAATAATGCAGTAGCTGTAATGACTTTCAAAGCAAATACATCTCCTTATACGGAAAAATAATATGAACGGGTAATTTTCGCAGAGAAAAACAATGCATTTAAACAATATTTACATCGAAACTAGAGTAAATCACTTATGCAACAAATATAAAAAATAAACAGGAAAATAGCAAAATAACAAATGTTTACTTTCTTTTGAAATTGAACCTTATAATAAAATATTGTATACTGAGTGTCATGAAGCAGTCATTATGTTTGTGGATAGTCATCAACATGTGCGTGTTATGGTCATTCGTTCAAATTGCACAGGATTAATTTTGCAAAAAAGTAAAGTCAAAGGCTTTACTGGTCAAAAATGTTTCACCGTGCCATTATCAAAATGTTTTGCTCTGAATGATTTACGCCAAGCTGCATTATTGAACACTGTGATATATATTACCAAATTGCTGGTCTCTAGAAAATATTTTTCATTAAAGTAATAGGAATAAAAAGATTATAAATTTACCTATCTGCACAATTGCATCAACATTCTTTTTCGAAGTAAAAATGAAAGTAAATTGACGATGAAATGAAAAGAGGAAGGAGTTGAATGTTACATTAACAAAAATTCTTCCTGAGACTCAGCTATATTGGTATATATTGAAGCGGGTTCTAACGATATGGAATCTGTACATTATACAAAATGAACAATAACAGTGTAAATTGATATAAAAGAAAACAAAGCTAAAGGAAAGGGATATTTTCTTCTTCATTACTAGCCTACAGTATTCATTTAACTTTCTGTTGTTTTTTGTCCAATCAAAAATTAGACATAAAATTAGAAACTAGCATGACTAAAAAACATAAAGCAACTGATCTTATATTCATTTTAAATGATATAAAATGCTGAGGAAAAGTATTCACTTTTTTTCTATGGACACATATTACTATAGATAAGACTGTCGGATTTTATTTTTTTTAATTATCATGCTTACAAGCTTTGACATTACGAGGATTTCAAAATGTTTTTCTTACTGAGATTTATTTTTGAGAAAAAAAAAAGATGGAATAACTGTGAATGTCTTTTTGAAAGATTTCATATGGCAGGACAACTGATTCTTTTTTAATTTAAAACGCATGACAATTATTAAGAGCTGTTTTAATTTTTTTAAGTATCGACAAAATGCATTATAATATTTCGTGTGGGTTTAAGCGACAGATAATTCCTTTTACACATATAAATAAGAATGAACGACCTTCTAAATCACCTAATGTTGTGAGTGAAAAGTCCAAAAGAGTTTTTCACGTAACGTTTAGTGCTAACAATTGTGTAATCTATTGTCAAACATCTACATAGTTGTTGTGATGCTTGATTATTCACTCAGCTTTACGAGTGACGTTGAGAATATGTATTTTCTTCGATGCAAAACATGTTTGTGTTCACCTAACTTTAAGTTGTCGAGCATGCTTTAACTTGTTGATGTCTACACACGATTATAACTATAGGCCATGTCATTCACTTATAAATTTGTACATCTACTAGAATTGCAACTCTGGAAATAAGACTAAATACCTCACGTTTGGTCAGTTGATCCAAAAAAGAAGGAATAACAATAGTTATAACACTTGATTATTTTTCCTTATCTCCATTACATTATAGGTGAAATGGAGTATATAATCAAATATTAAGTCTAAAACATACTTTGGTTGGGAAATCAGAAATATCATCAATGATGACATAAAATGCAGGAATCAAGTTTAGAAATGAATTCCTGTATTGTGTGCGAGATAAAACATGTAAAAAAATGTGGCATGTTCATTTAAAGAAAATAATATTGCTATGAATAGGCTCCTTCTGTATTGTCCCTGTTACTGATTTTCTATCAATGTGACCTACTGAGTCATACTTATTACCGGGCTTGTACTCACATTAACAGCACGACGGTTGCCAGTGCAGAGCAGGATATGCTCACCCTTCCAACGCATTTGCCTTCCAACAAGTCTCCAGATTTCTATGTTGTGTTTTATGAACCATTGTTTGTTTGTTGCTCTTTTTTAGCCATTGCATTGTTAATCCATTTTCAACCTACGCGTTTAAATGTCTCTTTGGTATATTGTATCTGTCTCAAATACAGAAACTGTCAGTAACTAATTATGCTAATATTTTAGTTCAACACTACACACATCGGTGACTTAGATCATATTGTTTAGGTGTAAAACCACTAAATAGGTGTACGTCACATCCCGTTGCATAAGAAAATAGGTAAAAAAAAATTCCCCTGAACTTGACAGTTGTAGGTTCATAATCAATTGCAGGAAAACATTTCATTATCATAAACATATATCTTCTGATTATTTTTTACTTGGGGTTTCTATATAATGTTTAAGTAACTTTAAGTTACATGGTTAATAAAGCTGGTAATCTACGTAAGTTAAAAGAAGTGGAAATTTGACTGGTTAACTTCCATTGATGGTTATTTTCTTTTATGCAACGAAACTAAATGTGCATTTGTTTCTATAGTACTGGACAGGATAAAACTTCATTCATGCAAAGTATTTCCTTATTTGAAACAGAGATAACCTCTGCAAAGTTTTATGAAAAGTGCAAATTTAATAAAGACTAATAGAGAACACCGGTGGTATTACACCTTACAAGAAAATTAAACAATACTGTCTACGAATCTGCTAAAGCTAAACACAGAAAATAGCATAATAAAATTAACGGTGTCAATTGTCTTGCACCAGATGCGCATTTCGACAATACATGTCTCTTCAGCGATGCTCGTGGTCAAACTATTTGAAATCCAAAGCTATATAAATGATGAAGAGCTATAATCCAAAAGGTCCAAAAAGTATAGCCAAATCCGTGAAAGGAATCAGAGCTTTGCACGAGGATGATACATTCCTTAATTTATAATATTTTCTATCATTTTGTAACATCAAATTTTAATAACACAAAAAATCCGTATTTTTATGCCAGTACCAAAGTACTGGCTACTGGGCTGGTGATACCCTCGGGGACTAATAGTCCACCAGCAGAGGCATCGGCCCAGTGGTAGTAATAAAAACTACATCCTGTACATAAATGCAATTGTATTCCTTTATTGAGTTTATTTTAGAGTTATGAATGTGTATCGATGCTAATGTCAGACGAACCAACCTTTCCGGTGTTTTTTTGCAACATTTTTTTTTTGCGTATGCATATGTTATATGTTAACGGTTAGTTTAGATAAGGAATATCAACTGAGCTACCATAAGATTAACGAATAAGTCAGTATCTAAAACCAAATGAGCCGTATAAGGTTCTGATGTATCTAGAATTTATTTAAAAGTCAATCAGTTATCACTCTATGTCAATATTGTTGACAGCTACTTTATGTGGTGCAGCCTGCTTTTTTGTTACAAATAAGATTAGCTGACTGAAAACCAACTACTGTGTCATCTCACAGTTATTTAATATCATTTTAATATATATATGTAATTATGTTATTATCTTCCAGACAGACAATCTCCGTACAGCAGTCGTTTCCTTTCCGTATACTTAGTACACTACAATACAATGATATATTTAGTGTAGTGATACGAAGTAAGTACGGAACGGATGTGAGATCTGCTCCGGAGATCGCCAGACAGGATGCATTCACAAATAAATCAACATGCGTCAAATCAGTCTACTGAACTTTTTGCCGAATAATTAATATTCCTACTTGCATTTTGTCTGACAGAAGAATGCAGCGATTTGAATATGTAGTATAGCCTTTTTACAATGAAGGTCGGAAGGAGAATGAAAGAGATTTTATTTCTATATCCAAGTAATCCTTTAGCAGTATCATTGAGGTGAAAGTGCCTATATCAGGCATTGTGTTTGCAGTTCTATGTGATGGTTCATGTTAGATCGTCTACATTTAGAATTAATAGTGAACACCTGGAATTTAAAAGTGATATTTAATTCATTGTATGTTATGGTATTATTTTAATTAAGTTTTTTTTTAAACCGAGAGAAGTGAGTTTCTATAAAGTGGAGTATCAACATTTATTTTGAAAATGAACTTTATTTTTGAATTATTTCGTTCAAAGAAGATCGTAATTTGATATTGAACTTTTATAAGCCACACCTTTAATGACTCTTATATTTGGAAAACTAAAATTATTGCACTTCCCCAAAAAACCTAGATTATTTAACCAAACGATTATGTTGACCTGATCATTCGTGTTCTAACGGACATACACGGTCACGAAGTGCAGTTTTGTATCTACGTTTTAAAATATGAATTTGAAAGTGTTGACGATGTAAACTTTCATAAAACCTATGACTATGACCACAAGATACGGGAGACTATGATATATTGTAACAGAATACAGACGGCTTATTAGTCTCAGCATTTTGTTTTCATTTTAACTGACAGACGTGTTGCTAATAACTATAAAGAATCTAATAAACCGCACACTGGCATCACAGTAAATAATATAATTATGAAAAGCTGGAGATAATACCATTTATAAATATATTCACTGAAATAATCTTCAATGAAAGATATCCTAGACTCTGAATTATCATCCTTGTTTAATAATATATGACGGTTCACTCCTTATCACTAGAAGTTTGACACAACAAAAACGAAAATTGAAAAAAATAGAACAGTCTGTCGCTTTCTCATAGGAATTCTTTGATGATGATGAAAACGAATGTTTGGTTCCTAATGTCTGTTTTCTTGGAAAATATAAAAGATAGATATACACTTTAAACATTAAAAATGACCTCCGAGACGAATTAAAATAAGTGATTGCATATGACTTGATATGGAGACATCATGTTTTCAACAGCCAACAAAAATTAAACAAACATAACTATAACATTTGCTTTGTATCAATTTTAATATTGGTGTTATGTAAACACACAGGTATGCATGTTCATACACCAATTATATGATATCATTACAAAAAAAAAGCGCAGCGTTAAGCGAATCTTTATAACCACAAAAGACTATAAGCTTGGTAAATTATTTATTGACTTTTTACAAACTCATTTGTTTATCCATTTGTATACATTACAATGCAATACTCTGATAATATACTGCAAAGACATCATTTGTTTTTAAGCAAGTAGAAAAAAAAAACATCAACTTTCCTGAATATATAGCCTATGCTATTGGTATCTAACGATGAAAACATATATCACTGACATTTTCCGAGCCTTAAATCACTTCAAGTCTAGCCAAATTGTGATATAATTCAAAACAAAATAACATCATTATTGCGCCCTAGCACCATATTGATATAGCGACGCACACAATAAAGATATGAAACCAAAAAAAAAAAATAGTCATTTTTACAGACCCATAATCATTGCAATGTAGCAGAATGTGCTTATTGTTCAGTTCTTGATCACCCTTTTAATTTGTCTCAGCAGAATTAAATCGGATATAAAAATGAAAGAAAAACACTGAATATTTGGTTTTTTTTTAACATTTCTCCCTTATGTGATTTATGGGATATGAACTGTGCGCAATCGAATCATTCATCTGTTTAGATGAAAAAAGAATAGTTAGTTACTAGAAGAATATTCAAAATTACGTTGTTTGAAGTACAACACTTACTTTTGGTACAGACAAACCTGTCCGACCTTTACTTACTGTCAAACGTAACCAAGTGGAAGGTTGCCTTCAGACATATTGTAAAGAGCTAAATGTAGGCTCAATTAGCGATGGTGTCATCGATGTGTATTCTTGAGATGTTTGCTTATATCTTTATATTTCTTTATTCAAATCTTTGATGAATTATAATCATACATCCTGAACATTCACATTTATCAAAACTATGAAGTGACTTTCTTTTGTCATTAATTTCATTACCCCCTAGATAATCTATTTTGTATATTTTATCTGATTAAAAGACATATAATAAATAAAAATGCTTTACTGGCAAAATGTTGAAAAGTCGATTTGATCAATTATAGTCTGTTAGACTTTGCCTTTGGATACCTTGCAAACAAAGCATAGAACACTTTCTTAAGTAGACAATACAATATGCCAAACGCACATAGATTCATCATAACATAACTTACCTCACAGATTTTTGTGAAGGCTTAACATATACTAGTCGAATCGATGTCAAAATGGCTAATCATAAATATGGTAGATACCTGCAGTACAAATATTAAATGTATCACTAACCTATTCTGCATATCAAAATGGGATAGTTGATATATTTATCAATTAATGAATATAATATCTGAAATTATCATAAATTATTCATTCTATAAGATTCAATACTTTCATTCTATTTACTAAAATGCTAGAAAAAGTAACCAGTTTCCTTGTTTAAAATTGTTAACTAAATATTTTAAAGCTTTTATATAGTTACTTAATTATATTACATCCATTAATATAATGTATTTTTATTACAGGGTGTTATTTTGAATTACGGTATATTAACTTCAAAATAAAAAGTCCGTTAACCTTAGATTGTTTCTTGTGTATTTACTGCCCCGAAACAAGACTACATGTTTGGCACCCACGTAGGGACGCAAATAATAACTTTGAAAAAAAACGAATCAGAAATTTCATCTTAAATTTAACTGGCAGAAACTAGATAAAAAGGTAATCAAAGATTGCATTTGCAAAACAGGGACATCGATAAAAAAAAAACTGACAACACCATGTCTAAAAAAGAAAAAGACAAAAAATAGTACAAAAGACACAAAATAGAAACCTAACGACTGAACAACTTGAACCCCACCATAAACTGGCGGGTGATCCCGGGTGCTTCAGATGTTGGCTAACCAGGTCCTACTCCACATGCGGCAGACGTCTTGTTGCATATGTTTATTAAAACCCGATAAATAGTCGTATTCGTAAGGTCACATTCGTTAAAAGGGAACGGGAGTGTAGTTATTACATTATGAACATATCCGATATAATTTGTGAAACAGATATTAAAAAAGGGTCAAGCAACTCGTAATGGTGTCCGTTAAAATTACGAAAAGATGATTTTAACTTCATCGTTTAGAACTCTTGGTTTGATAGTCTCATTGATAGCAGCAACATCCTATCAAGGAAATCATGATTGCAAATTCAAACCTCTCAATCGTGTCAATAATATATGTATAAAATAATTTGTGAATTTACAATTACTGTATTAATATCAGCAAAATGCAAATGGTCTAAAGTCACATATTTCTGCAATGTCAATGTAATTATCTCTTTCAATTTCACATTACTATATAGATAAGTGATTTCATTACATCAATCCATTTTCAATTAAAATGCCGTTCTAAATAGTTGTTAGAAAGAGCACATAGCAATCATAAGTATAACCATAAGCATAGGCGTTGTGTAGTTTTACTTCCTGGATATACGGCAATTCAAAGTCAATTTATCATACATCTCGTCTTGACATTTGTTCTTTGAAATAGGTTCGCTGACAATATAACAATGATATAGAAAGTAGTCGTTTCAATTCCACAAATTAATATTGATAGACTGACATTGATGTTAAAACAAAAAATAAATGTGTGTCCTAATGATCTTATATAATAATTAAGATTAATTTATGTCAATAACTAACGAATAAATTTATTTTTATCTAATTTCCTTAGACGTATGTACGAGTTATTTACATTTTGTCTGGTTTCTGTCATTCTTATTGGCTAATCTATGGTCACATCAATGAAAAGTACATTACTGCAGCTACAAATTTATATATATATTTATATTGTAATGTCTTGCTATCCTTAAAGTTAATCTCTTCTATAGAGTCTCAAATTAATGATCAGTCCGATTTAATTTTCGCATATGTATTTTCTGAAATAGTTATAAAAGAAAAATGAAATACGCCACACCATGTCAATAAAGTGTAGATTTAAATCCCTATTGTAATGTTTACAAATCCAAATTGGTACGCAATCAATGCCATGAGAAAAAATCAAAAACGATATCAATAAGACATTTTAAACCGAGACAACTAGTCGTTTACATTTTATATTCAGCAATTCATCGAGTAATTATAACATGTTCCAGTATCCATTATAAAATATATGTATTGTATAGCAATATAATATTTCCAACAGAACGTAACCAAAAGTTAGCGTGCAATAAATTCTAATATTGCACTAGTGCAATAAATCTTCAAAATTCATGACGTCATCAACGTTTAAATCTTAGTTTAAATCAATTTTTACTTTCAAATATTATATTGCTATACAATAAAAGGGTTATTGCATGAATATTGGGGAATATTGTCCCTCGTAGAATATATATTGCACTCGCAAGCTCGTGCAATATAAAATTCTACTCGGGACAATATTCCCCAATATTCATGCAATAACCCTATAATACCAGTCATCCTCGTGTGCAATACTAGTGAGTTCTTTATTTTGACTTTTCATTTTACAGTAGATTGTGTCGACTTCTAAACTTACTACAGGTTTCTGTATTAAATCGTTTGTAATATATATTTTGGTGGTCATTAGAACTTAAGATACCAATATAGTCGTCTGTTCTGTAACTAACCTAAATAATTTAATTGTCAATTGGAAATGCTAGTAATGATGAATACCAGGGAAGCTATCATATCTTATCGCACCGCGGATAGATGATCAAGATTTGATTGGTTTAACGCCGTCACGTGGTCACCCCCTATGAAATCGTGGATTTCATAGGAGATTCATGACTCGTTATGGAGGTACTGCGATAGCATCATCTATCGATTTTTTGTGAGAGAGCAATCAAAATTAACATCTGCTGGTAAATAGACGGTCTTTCAGATGAATGTCAAAGTTAAATGTCAAGTCGTTAGCTATAACATAGCATAGTGCAACTACATACTTGGCATATATACAGTTTTATTTAGATGATAACATTATGGTATCAGAAAAAAAAACCAGCTGATGTGAACCTGAATGAATGCAGATTTATTTGTTATCTGGTGGTGTAGAACATCCCAATATAATCTAATTTTGGATGTAAGGCGTCTTCTCATTGGCTGACGTTTTTTGTTATGAGCCCATAGACATTATTTAGTCATGTGACCGTGACGTCATCAACGTTTTTCATGGTTTTCTACGGTTTAAAATGGAATTTAGAATTAAATTATAAGAAATGACTGTAATATTTTTTCTGTCTATTCGAAATAACATAAAAAATGTGGTGCACACTGTTAAATAACCCGCTACGCGTGTTATTCAGTGTGCACCAATTTTTTTATTTTATTTCTTCATACACAGAAAAAATATTACAGTCATCCCTGAAATATATATAAACTTTTAAGTACATTTATTAATATTGTTGTACGTTATCGTGTGTTATTCCTCTAAAAAAGGGATTATCAGGCTATTGTATTACATGTATAGTTACAGTAAAATAATGTTAAAGGTTTCAACTGGTATTTATTGACATTGTCATATTACAACGAATACAATGACATATTACTAGTAGAACGTTATCATTCTTATACAAATTGCACACTTTTAAATACTTAAATGAAATTGGTACGTTAGAATTTAGAAATCGTTTTCCTTCACTTCGATTGACGACTTTGCCAAAACTTTTTTGGAACTTATGCATATACATATCAAATGCATGAGTTCCTTGAGGAAAAACAAAATATTGAAAACAATATGATATAAAACCCTACATAACTGTTGTTTTTATTTTAATATATGACCAAAAAAAAGTAGCTTAGAAATATGAATACAAGAGGGGAAAAAGATACCAGAGAGATATTCTCACTCGTAGATAAAAATAAAATGACATGACAACGCCATGGACAAAAGAGGAAATAACAATCAGACAAACAACATTTCACATAACAAAATAAACAAAACTAAAAACAAAGCAACACGAACTCTATAAAAAAACACTAGGAGTGATATCAGTTGTTCTGGAAAGATAAGCCGATCTTCCTCCAGATATAGCATCTGTTTCGTTACTCATGTTAATACAAACCAAGGATATAGTCTTTTTTCGCTAGGTCCTATTCATGGAAAGTGAATAGGATTATAGTTACGACAATAGTCACATGACAGAAAGCATCGGTGAAACCAATATTTCGTAACGGTTAACCAACTTCTGATGGCGTCATTAATATTTACGAAGGGAGGATTCATACCTCACTATTTGTAACTCTTGGTTTCAAAGCTTTATTGTAAGCAGCAACCCTCTATTAAGAAAATCATGATTAAAGAAACAAATCTGGGCATATCGTTTTAATTGGAAGATATATACTCCGTATGCAGGCGCTGATAGAATGTTGCTTCATAGAAATAAAAAGTTCAAAGTTTGGATACTGAAAGTATCTTTTTTTGTCATAAAGTTTTGTTTTTAACCAATCCTCATTGTCAATTTCTAGATTTAAGTCAAGATATGAGAGATACTAAATTTTATCTACTGTATTCTTTATCTGTACTAAAAATATAAATGTATAATACAATAAAACTCTGCAAAATGTCATGAATGATCTTGATATGTTAACATTATGGCAAAACTAAACCACAAACCAATGAAAACTCTCTGTGATGTTTTGCCAAAGTGACGTTTTATTGATTCCAGTTAGTTAATATGCTGTTATATTCCTTAGTAACGACATATATTTCCACAGAATATTATCCAAGACTACGTTTTGGGTATCAACTCATTCCGTTAACTTGCGATAACTGTACATTATATGTAAAGATCAGTTAAACTCGTTTATGATTCCCAGGAATAAGATTTTGCCATTATCCCACATTGTGTACGTGTTGGTTTTGTTTGTCTTGTTTAACAATGCAGATATGATGTCGGTGTGAACAGCATAACATTTATGTTATTATCTGTATCAAGTTACGTTGTAATCAAAGAAGCCATTCTGTATAACGTTTGACAGAATATAAAAGACAAAACCAATCCAATGGCATTAGCTATCAAGTATAACAACTGTCAAAGAGATATGTTTTATCAAGAATACAAAAAAGAAGATTTGGTATGATTGTCAATGAGACAACTGTCCACAAGAGACCAAAATAAAAAAAATAATATTTACCGGCTTTGTAATAACATGAGCAACGAGACGGGTTCAACATGTGGAGCAGGATCTGTCTTCCCACCCGGAACAACTGATATCTCCCCTAGTTTTTGATATATTTGAACAAGAACAACAGTTGTATAGGGTTTTTATATAATATTGTTTTTAATATTTGTTTTAGACTCAAGGATCATGTGCATTGATTTGTATGTGCAAATGTGTTACGATTGAAGTTTAGCCAAAGTCGTCAATCGAAGTGAAGGAAAACAATTTCTAAATTCTAACGGTCCAATTTTATTTGAATATTCAAAGTTGCGCAATTTATATAAGAATGATAATGTACTACTAGTTTTATGTCATTGTATTAAAATAATAAGACAATGTCAACCAATACCAGTTGAAAAAGAGGGACGAAAGATACCAAAGGGACAGTCAAACTCATAAATCTAAAACAAACTGACAACGCCATGGCTAAAAATGAAAAAGACAAACAAACAACAGCACACACGACACAACATAGAAAACTAAAGAATACGGACCCCACCAAAAAACAAGGGGTGATCTCAGGTGCTCCGGAAGGGTAAGCAGATCCTGCCCCACATGCGGCACCCGTCGTGTTGCTTATGAAACCTTTATAATCAGGGTAACACTATTTTACCGTAAGTAATACACTACCCTTTAAATCCCTTTTTTGAGGAATACACACGATATATACAACTATATTGATGAATATACATAAGAGATACTATATTTTTGAGTGTTATACACCCCCAGCAAACAAAAAAGTCTGTATTGATTCAGGTTTGAATCAGCTGTTGTTTATTTCTGATACCATAATGTTATCATCCAAATAAAAATGTACAGATACAATGTATGTTGTTGCGCTGTGCTATAACCGATGTGCTATAGCTTACGGTTTGACATATAACTTTGACATTCATCTGAAAGATCGTCTATTTATCAGCAGAAGTTAAATTTGATTTCTCTCTCACAAACATTCGATAGATGATGCGATCGGAGATATTCAATAAGAAGCAACATAAGACATCCTCCCTGGTATTCATCACTACTAGCCTTCTGAATTGACACTCAAATTATTTAGGTAAAATTTTAAAATTTAGAATATTAAACAAACGGTTAAATTATAGAACAGACGATTTTTTTGGTATCCATAGATCTAAAGACCGCGAAAACATTTATTACAAACGATTTAATAAAGAAACCTCTAGTAAGTTTTGACACAATCTTATCGCCATCCCGAGTTGATTGACCGACACGGAATGCCCGTTTTAGAGATGATATCTGATATGTTCGTAATGCCAGTTCTACAATTCTGTTCCTTTTTACCGAATTTGACCAAGTCGGAGCAACTCATGTCACCCGACGTTTCTAGTGGGATTTATGTTTTATTTTTGTGTACTATTGTTTGTCTGTTTGTCTGTTTTTCTTTTTCGTTTTAGCGAGGACATTGTCAATTTAGTTTTTTTACACTTTCATTTAAAAGACTTAGCTAGCTATACAACCTGGTTTAACCCAACATGTTCTACGTAAGGATCGTGTATGTTAATTTGATTAACACTACGCTAGATATTGTGTTTTATAATTAAGAAGACATGAAAAGGAGATGAAAAATCGAAAAAGTCGAATTTTGAGAGCAAAATTATTATTTAAGAAAGGAAAAAAAAGCAATCGTTTAAATACTTTTACAATTGCAGATATCATGTTAGCATGCTTATAACGAATAATATCATGTATTTGTATTTTAATTTCGCCAAAATGTGGTTGTGTTAATACGCAAAACAAGTTATCATAACTGAAATTAATAAAAGTTTTACTTTTCCGTGACTATGGAAATCAATCAAAAAGTTTCATTACTCACAAGAGAATTACTGTGCATATTACATATATTACATAATTAAAAGAAAAACGCTCTTTAAAGTGCATTACTATAGATAATAGAAAGAAAACTATCAATATTTATAATTAATCAGGTGCCACAAACCAACAATATATACAAGTCTATGCCTGCAAGGTTGTTTTTGATTGATGGAATAGCAATGTCAGGACGTTGTGCATATCAATGATTATCTTTATTTGTTATTTAGAAAGTTATTAAAAGTTTTTACTTTACAGATTAAAATATTGAATAAAACAATACTTTTGAAATATCTCACTATTAGGTCGTTTGTAGACAAAACGCGTTCGGCGCAGACCATTTTAAGTGTGTTTTTCTTAAATGATGTTATATTAGTTTCAATTTGTATAAACGACTTTGTACATGTTTTGTAAAACGTTCAATATACATAATACACATGCTTTGTATAAATAAAATTGGCTCCAAAATTATCAGTTTTTAACAAAAACAGCACAACAAGCTTTCTCACCATAACAAATGGTATATGTAGATCTCATTTTTCTAATGCAATTTTTCTCAAATGTAATACACGCAAAAAGAGGGTAAAAACTGTCATGGTATATTCAGTTTTAGCTTTACTGACCTTATTTTAAATCCAGTCATTGTGATAAGTTGTTTCTTTTTATTGTTGTGCATATCAAGTCAGGAAACAAAATTAAAACGCGTAATAGTCAAAATTGAAATTACAGGCCATCACAATCTATCATCAGTACACTGACTTTTTTTATTCTAATCAAAATATCATTCATCTCGACATCTTGGCGTCCATGAAACTCAAGCCCTTGGAAACAGGTATCAATTGTCAAACAAGGAGTTAGGAAAAGTATGTACATGTACGCAGACGGGTGTGAATGCAGGGAAAACATTCTAAACAATTTATTTTGGAAGTAAAACATTGTTTTTGACGTGTACGTGTCCAGCCCAGTAATCTGATCTTATTTATTAACATAACGACAATGGAAACATGTGGAGATATAGAATTAAGCACGCAAGCTATAACATACTGACCCAAATTTATCCGACTGGTTAGTCTGTAGGTTGGTTCCTATTTATTATAATTTTGTAAATGACAGAAACCTGTGGCAATCAATTTGAAAATTTGACCACTATGCCTTTTATGCACTTCAGTGTAATATATTATATAAAAAAACGTGCAATAACATTTACATTAACAAATGTCAATGCATCCCAGAAGAAATAATAAAATTAATAATATCATTTGTTTGGATTTCAATTTTACAAAAACGTGGTCGTTTTGATTAAGTGCAAAATGTTGTTATAATTGAAATTAATTGCATTTCAAAAACTTTAGAAATCAATCAGGATATGTTACTCCTCAAAAGGGAATGACTATTCACATTACATAATCAAGAGAAATTATTTACACAAGTTCATGCTATGCATATTGGAAAGTAACCATCAACGACAACATGTATAATTATGTGTGATAATTGTTAGTTTTTAGTGTTGATCTCTTTTTATTGTCGTTTAAATGTCAAACAAGAAAATAAAACCGCAAACATAATGTTTATAGTTAAATTTCTCCTTTAAATTTATGAACGGTTTTGGTTAAAATTGAAAAAAAAAGGTTAATCGTAAAAGTTTGAGCATGTTTGCTCAGGCATATTGTCTTTGTCTTTAATAGTCATAAGAATATTACACAAATGTATGCTACTAATTTGTTCTTTTATAACCGATAATTTTTAGAAATGAAGGCTGATTCATCGGGTGAATGTATTTTATCAATTATTATGATACTATTGTGTATAACTTCAGTTTTGATTGACCAATGATTTTCATTAGAGGAGATGTGTTTACACTTGAACAGACAACAACTGTGCGTTGAGATTTATTGTACATATAACACATTAAAATAAATAAATTTGGTGTACTTACTGTCTTCTGATTGGTTAAAATTATTAGTTTTATTTTCGATGTTGTCAATTTTTATGGCGACACGCCCACTCCGCTGACCTTGTGTATTCATACGTCAACATGTGTGAACGTTGTTATTGTTAATATAAATAATATAAAAAGGTCTTTGAGCTTTATTTTTGATCGAAATTTATTTATAATGAATGGCATTAATGTATACTGAATTTATTGAACCATAAAGTTAATTTTTTAACTCTTCACATTTTAAATAATCTGCTTATTCAATGTGAAGAGTCTAAAATTAATTTTATGGTTCATTAAATTAAAAATAAATAATAGCCATTCATTAAATTTGCCATTGATAGTTATGTGGATATTTTCAACATACAAATGATATAAGTTTACAGATATGGCAATGTAGAAACAAATATTATTTGCAAACTACACATGATATTAGTTTACAGATATTCGAAAATTGATATATGAAACGAAAACAAACAGTTGATGGGATTTATTTATATATGCAACAGTATTTGACCGCTGTTCGAAAGTCACATTTGAGTCAGAATATGTGTACACGCGTTTCTAATATACCAGCCATATAATTGCTTATGTCAGACGGTCGTGTAATTCGTTATTATGCTTTTGAATGACAAAAAGAATCAGTTAATCATTCTAATGTAACAACGTTCGTAACGTTCATTTTGATTGGATAACGTCACTTTCTTACATGGCATCAATTGACAATTGATGCTATTGGACGTACGCGCAAGCGCAGACGGCATATGACAGATTTTAAATACATGTTTTAACGTTGCTTCTGTCAGTTTCATTACAATGGAGATAACGCGTCGCCAGTAAACTTAATTTGCGACCATCAAATCCCCAATTGATGCCGTCGGAGCTTAAAATACAATACAGTTATCTCCTAATTCTTATGATGATGGATAGTATTTGTTTGTATTAACAACAAATGTCTGTTATGAAGCATTCCCTTTATTTGTATGTTATACTTACCAAACATGAAGTGTTATTTCAAAACGTATATTCCAATTTATTGGTCAAAATTAAACCAAAAAGGCCGTTGCAATAAAACCAGGGGGAAAACAATGGCACTCAAAATACATAACACAGATTACAAAACCACAAAACACAGCATTCAAATCACAAAACACAGTATGTAAAACTAAATACCAAGAAACACGAATCCCACTAAAAACTCGATTTGATCTCAAGTGCACAGGAAGGACAAACAGAGTATACGCCCAATTAGGCACCCATTATGTTACTCATGCCACTAAAACAGTGAACAGTCTTAATCGGGAAATCACATTCGATGCACAGAGTTTTGTGTGAAGGTATTTCATGATTTGAGGAACAAAATATGATGAAAAAAATTGGGGGTCACCGGCTTAGTTTTGTCGCTATAGCAACCTAAGTTTCGTGTTTTCCCGAATATTAACATAATGTGTGCTTGTTATATAAACTCTCCAAAAAATACTTTATATCAAACCTACAAGCATAATTCTTGTTTCACGTTAAACAGTAGATTTGTATCTATCAAATACAGGTTCAAGAGTTTTAGACTCGTATTGTTTTGATCTTTAAAAATATGATTTATTTCATTCCCGCCAAAAATAAAACGTAAAAATGAAAAACGTTTCCAGTATTAAAAAATATCTACCAGTGATTTCTTCATAATAATTTCAAGAAGGAAAGTGCCATGTATACTCTTCAAAATAAAGCAATAAAAAGCGTATGTCACCGACCTTTCAAAAAAGTTATAAGTAATTTTCATGTTTTTTTCTCGTTCATTTTGGAGAAAAGAGTTGTCTTTCTTCAGACCATTGCATCTGACGTCATAGTACAAACTTTCCTTGCTGGCGCACTATTTGAAAAAAAATCGCAAATATGGACGTTTGAAACCCACATTTAAATTTCCAAGAATGACAACTATATTCACCTACTTTATTATCCGGTAATACAATAGATTAAATGCATGTGTCAGTATCAGATCTTACGATGTTGCCGCACAATATTAACCTTCAGAAACACCATCCGTCGGAATGGAAAATTGTTTAAAATAACCTTTCACGCCGCTTTTGTTAGGAAAGTCTGTCTGTGTCCTCTGTCCCACATAAGCAAAATGATTGAAAATAAAAAAAGAAATGAAAGATGACACTGGTTAACTTACAGAGTATTTGTCTATACCAGACTAGATTTGCTTGTTTCTTTTTCGCGTCAATTTCAGAAGATTGCCGTAACGAACTCATTCGGTACTGTTGAAAGACGGACATACAAAAGCATGGGCGGAGTTCTTTATACCATTATTTTTGCCGACCTAGGACGAACGTTTACAAATTATTGCATCGAGTTTGTCAATTCATTATTTTAGAATATTTAAGATATTAGGAAATTAAAATTATAGGTATAATATATGAATGAAAGTTTTGATTCTAAAACGTTATACATCTATCTTAAAATACAATCCTTTTATTACTACCTCATGTGTTTTCAATAAACGAGACAGTAAATATAAAATACAAAAAGTTTTTGATTCAAAAATTAATTTAGAAATAATTTAACGTTGAAAACTACAAAGTAAGATTTCTCCAACAGGATAAAATATAATAAATCTAAATTGCTCATTTTGGAAATTAAAACAAAGAAAAGGTTGTTGCCGGCATTGAAAATCGAAACTTGTTTTCAATCTTCACGGTCACAGTTGTAGCTAAATGAAAGGGAGCGATTTTATTTCAGATATTATTCTTGGAGCAATTGATTTTGTCATAAGTTAAACTTACAACAATTTAGTTTTAAACACCGAAAATTTTGATTTTAATTCACATTCACATTCGCTGAGTATTAGTTTTATTAATACTTTTTGCCTTACAGCTAATTTCCTAATGCATGTAGGGTGAAACTTTGGTTGGCTTCCTTAATCAATGTTTACTCAAGTTCTGTTATTAAGATTGACATCTTTATATAGGTTTGTAAACCTGTATACATGCTATTTAATTGAATTGGACGTTATCAAAATATAATTATACAAAATATACAAACAAAGCAAGCAGGCAAACCAAAGTGCTGATCTACATACATTAGAAAATAAGCTGTAAGCTTCAGTGAAATTAGACAATATGTTTATCATTTCTCCTTAAGACAATTTGAAATGAAACAAATGACAAACAAAAATGACCCTTTGTTATCATTTTATTTTTACTATAAGATTTTGTCAAATAAGCAGTATAAATAAATTTTAACTTCATTGCAAGATCGGACATTATTTTACGAGAATCATCCAGACATCAGTTACATGCACATTTTGTAACAGTGTGTCAAAACTTTTAGGAATATTTGATTATGGGCCTAACCTTGTGAATACTCTTTTTTTTTTTTAATTTTTGAAAAATTGACACTAAAATTAGAAGGATCATTGCATAAGGAACATGTTTACTAAGTAGATAGGACTTCAACTTCGTCAAAAACTACCTTGACCAAAAACTGTAACCAAAAACTTTAACCTGAAGTGGGACAGACGGACGGACGAACGAACGGACGCACAGACCAGAAAACATAATGCCCATAAATCGGGCAAAAAAAAACAACTTTCACCTTACCTGTACACAATCGGCGCAAACGAAAGACAAAATCTACGCAAGTAAAGAAGAAAAAAAATGAAATGCAGATCGACGCAAATATAAGACAAAATCTACGCATGTGAAAGAATAAAAAAAAGGAAATGCAGAACGGCGCAAATGCGATCAAAATTTATATTTTATTATTTTTATTAGAACGAAGGTTAAATATAGTGTAGTATCTTATGTGTCCATTTGTGTTAAATCTCCACAGGATATTAAAGTAGCGCGACGCATAATAGTTCCTCTTTTCTTGGGAGACGTATCGTACCTACGTAGCGTACACCATGTTGGAATCCGTGGAAAACGCGAAATAGGACGTTATAATTTGACGTTTTTTCATTGCTAGAAACAACGTCATAGAGCTTTTATGTCACTACCAAGTTGCGTTAGCTGATGCGCATAAACAATAGGCTGTTTGGTCTTTAATCGGGAAATCACATTCGATGCACAGAGAACGGGATCAAAGTATAACACAATGTCCTCATCTGTGAAGAAATATTCTCATTCACGAACAACCGTTTCGTAATGGCCTCTGTAGAATGCCGAAGGGAGTATTTTACCTTCATTTTTTTAACGCACAAGACGATACATTAAAAATAAAGTTTTGCTAAATTTTATCTAAAATTCTGGTTATTTATTAATGAGTGTATGCATAATACATGTAATATATATGTCAAATTCTAAAAGACAGCATTTCTTATTTCCCGCCATACATAAAAAAAAGTATTCATAATCTTATCATATTCTCTATTGAAAGTTATATTTATGATTTCTTTTACATTATATTCGTTCAGCTGTTTATAGTATGTCACGTTCTGATACTGCCGGTGTACGGAAATTGAATTGCCTAAGAATCATGAGGGATTCATCAGGGAGTCATAATAATACATTGCTGACAAAAACAAACCAAGTATTTTCTTATATCGAAGTGTTCTTTCACTTGTTGACATTGTCCTTGTATATGACAGTTAATATGGCCAAGACTTTCCAGTTATTATTTCAAAGCGTAGATACATTACTGTACTGAATGACCTATTTCGTTAGAACTGAAAAACATTTTCTTCGGAAAAGAAGAACGTTGGGTTCAATATTCTAGTTTCTAGTTTTTTTTTTTTTTTTTAAATTTCCAAACAATAAAAATGCATGTTGCCTAGAAATAACGCTTAACACGGATCATTGCTTTTGAAACAAACCCAGAAAATACTTAATACTTCAAATATTACCTTATGTCATGAAGAACTAACCACTTTAGATATACAACTCTGGCATTGAAATAAATCATGATATGATTGAGAATATTGAATAATAATACATGTATACTGAGTACAATGTGTCAACTTCTACCTTCAAATTCATAGGTATATTGAATACTGTAACTCACAAATAGATTATCAAACATGTTAAGCAACATATAACAGAACACAATGAAACCCCCTGAGGGTGACTTAGAAATAGAAACATGGTTTCTTTTGTTCTTCTTTCTACCTGAAGTAAAATGGTAGGAAAGCCAGTTTGTATACTTCCTGCCGTGCCGCATTCCTTTGTCAAAGCGTAATGCAACTAAGAACTAAATAGTTCAGGCTTAACTTTAGTAGACTTATTTGTCGCATGTTGAATGAATGAATACTTTATTTGCAAGAAGCATATACATGCTATGGCAAACGAAAATATATACAATATATAACAAACAAAAGACAGCAGAGAACAGTAGTTACAGAATATACAATAATATTATGACAATATATGTTATTTAATTTTCCAAGCTGCATTTAAATAGCTACATAGTTTTACTGTCAGAGATTTAGAATGAGCTTGTAATAAATAATCTAACTTGTGCCGATTTGGCCAAGAACAGTAGAATAAAGGTAAAAATTCAATACGCACAGATCTATACGCTTGACATGATAAAACAAAATGATACTCGTTTACATGTTAATTAAATTGCGGAAGTATCAATCTGTCTAGGAAAAAAAAAACCTTCAACTATGCCCTTCAACTATGCCCTTCAACTATGATCAGTGATTCCGATTTTGAGTCATTCATGCGACTTTGCTATATCCATGTAACAAAATCTGCATCCGAATACAATCGTCAATCGAACAATATAGTATAACGCTAGCACATGTAATATCGACAGCAAGCGATCTAAACTCTTTTGCTCTTGAACTGTTTATGATCATTTTCATTTAGATGTAAATCTTGCATATTGCTCACAACTTTATCATTATGTTCTGTTTTTAATATTTTGATTGATTGTTCATGATTATATAATTCATGTAATCTCTGTAAAGAGGAAATAAAGATATGAATGAATCATCTGAAAAATAATTATTTTAGATACCTTACAATGATCTTAACTAAGTGGGAAGATGACACAGTTAATGTATATCGTTCCGCTAACTTAATTAGTTATATAACAGTAGGCTGCGCCAGATAAATTAGGTGTAAACAGTGATGACAACGATGTATAGCTGATAGATTCAGTAGACTTGATCAATGAATTATGAATTAATAAGATCTACTTTAAACTTTTATAACTTTTTGAATATTTGCTTGACATATAAATGCATTTCACTGAACATAAGGGGAGACTTGTATAACTCTGATCAATGAATCACACAAATTATGCATGGTACATCTGAACACCGTCAATAATGAATGATTCTTTAATTAATCTTATTCTAATGTAGTATATATGGCCAATCTATAAAAATTATGAACCATCTTTAACTGAATTAAAAAACATAAAACAAAGCTGCCAAATATAATTTAATTTTACAAACAAGAGACAATGGCGTACATGCATGTATGCGTTAACGGTTATCATTTGCCTAATTATTATTTGTTTTAAAACAGAAGGCTGCGCCAAATATAGTATGTGTAAACAATGATGACTTCGAGATATCTCTGATTGAAAATAACCAGTTGACTTTCTAAATGACTTATAAAATACTAAGATCTGAATTTAACTTTTATGACTTTTGGATAATTGCGTGAAACACAAATACATTTTAATAGTAACAAGTAGAACGTAATACTAACAAAAACTGAAAACAGTTCCTGTTTTAGTTATTGTGTGTTTATGTTAACACATAATTTGGCATTTTATATAAATCTCTGAACTTCTGCTTGGAGTGTAATTTTTCTTCCAGCAGATACTAAACATTAAATTTACAATTTGCGACCTTCACATGATATTGGTTTTTTTTTTTAGAAATTTGTAATTTATATGAAAATTGATATTTTCAACATATAACTGATATATGAGACGACAACAAACTGTTGAACGGATATATAAAGGCAACAGTAGTATACCGCTGCTCGAAAGTCATATTTGAATCAGAATATGTGTACAAGGGTTTCTAATATACCAGCAATACAATTGCGTACGTCAGACGGTCGTTTCATTCGTCATTATACTTTTCAATGGCAAAATGAATCATTCAATTATTTTTATAATAGACATTATTTGTTTGAATTAACAATAAAAGTCTGCCATGAAACGTTCCCTTTATCAGTCAGTAATAATTACCTAGCATGAATTAATATTATGAAATGTAAATTCCAACGAATTGGTCAAAATTAAACTTAAAAGGCCGTTGCAATAAAACCAAGAAAAAACAATAGCACACAATTACAAAACACATACACAGCATATATAAAACTAAAGTCTTAGTAACACAAATCCCACCAAAAACTCGATTTGATCTCAAGTGTTCTGGAAGGACAAACAGATCCTACGCCCAATGAGGCACCCAATATGTTACTCATGTCAGTACAAACACAGTGAAAAGTCTTATTCAGGAAATCACATTTGATGAACATAAAACGGAACCAAAGTAAAATCAATGTCAGAATATAGCCCCGAATTCTTATTCACGAACAACCGTTTCGTGATGGCGTCTGTAGAATTCCGAAGGTAGTATTTCAACTTCAGCTCTAGAACTTATTGCTTGATAGTTAATTGCGTATCAAACTCAACCATTGTGATGTATTATTAAATTGCTGTATCTTAAATGAGAAGAAAGTGGTCAAAAGAAAAGGAACATGTTTGGCCTAAGAAATTGTAAGTTCGAAATCTTTAGTACGTCGTTAAAAAACAGGGACAAAAGATACCAGAGGGACAGTCAAAAAAATCGAAAATAAACTGACAACGCCATGTATAAAAATTAAAAAAAAGACAAACAGAAAAACGATAGTACACATGCCATAACATAGCAAACTAAAGAATAAACAACACGAACCCCACCAACAACTAGGTGTGATCTCAGGTGCTCCGGAAGGGTAAGCAGATCCTAATCCACATGTGGCACCCGTCGTGTTGCTTATGTGATAACAAACCCGGTAAATAGTCTTATTCGGTAGGTCACATTCATGAAAGGGTAGGGGTTTGTAGTTACGAAGTAAGGAACATATCCGATATCATTTGTGAAACGGTTATTCCATAACGGTTAACCAACTCGTGACAGCGTCCGTAAAATTTACAAAGTGAGGATTTCAACTTCGCCATTTGGAACTCTTGGTTTAATAACTTCATTGTGAGCAGCAATCCTCTATCAAGGAAATCATGATAGGAAAAGCAAGCACGGGACTATCGTATCAATTTGGAGATATATACACCGTATGCAGGTGGTGCTGGAATGTTGCTACTTAGAAATGGAAAGTTCACAATTGGAAGCTGAAAGCATCTCTTTTGTCGTAAAGTTTGTTTTTAACCGACCCTCATTGTCTATGTCTAGATGAAAGTCAAGATATAAGGCTGACTTAATAACCATATCTGTTGTATCCTTTTCAGGTCAACTTATAGTAAGTTGATTAATGAAAATCCAGTGCTTATATTTCTTATCATTAGGAAAATGTTTTATTAAAAATTTAAATAAGTGTTCTATACAATTGATTATTATTTTTACGCATAAGACAATACATTTAAAATAAAGTTATTGCTAAATTTAAAGTTCTGGTTATTTACCTTTTTATTTATATTGTAGTCCTGTAATGTTGTGTTGTCATTGTAATGTTATATTTCACATGGCCATAAAAAAGGGAGGTTTGGCATGCCACAAAAGCAGGTTCAACCCACCGTTTTGTCCTATAAAAATGTCCTGTACCAAGTCAGCAATATGGCCTTGTTATATTATAGTTCCTTTCTTTGTGTGTTACATTTTTAAGTTGTCTTTCCATTGTGTCGTTTGTTTTCTCTTAGTTTTGAGTGTGAATTCACATTATTATAAGACGTGTCACGGTACTTATCTATCCCAAATTCATGTATTTGGTTTTGATGTTATATTTGTTATTCTCATAGGATTTTGTTTTATGCTTAGTTCGTTTCTGTGTGTGTGTATGTGTATGTGTGTTACATTTTAATGTTGTGTCGTTGTTATCCTCTTATATTTAATGCGTTTCCCTCAGTTTTAGATAAGACAGGACTTTTTGATTCCCCCCATACATAAAAAAAGTATTCATAATGTTATCATATTCTCTATTGAAAGTTATATTTGCCATGCCTTTACATTATATTCGTCCAGCTGTTTATAGTATGTCACTTTCTTATACTGCTGGTGTACGGAAATTGAATTTCCTGAGAATCATCAGGGAGTCAAAATAAAGAATTGCTTACAAAAACAAGTCGACTTGTTTCCTGTCATTGTAGTGCCCTTCAACTTGTTGACATGGCCAAGGCTTGCAAATTATTATGTTAAAGCGTAGATATCAAACTGAACTAAGTGACCTATTTCGATAAGATTAAAACACATTTTATAAGGAAAACAAGATTGTTTTGTATTATTTTCTATTTCTTTCGGGTTTTTTGTTATTGTTCAAATACTAAAAATGTATGTTGCCTAGTTGTAACGCTTAATTCTGAACATTGCTTTTGAATAAAAACAGAATATACGTAAAATTTCAAATATTATCTTTAAGTAATAAAGAACTTGCCACTTTAGGTGGGCATACACTAGTCTGTGATAAACATCAATCATAAATTGCCTGAGAATATTGAATGATAATATACTGAGTACAATGTACCAACTTCTACCTTCAAATTCATAGTTTTATTGAATACTATAACTGACAAATATATTATCAAACATGTTAAATAACATATAACAGTACAGCCTACCATGGAGAAAATGGACAAAATAAAACACCCTGAGGGTGACTTAGAAAGAGAAACATGTTTTTTCGTTTGTTCTTCTTTCGACCTGCAGTAAAATTTCAGGAAAGCCAGTTTGTATACTGCCTGCCGTGCCGCATTCTTCTGTCAAAGCGTAATGTAATGTAATGCAATTAAGAATTTAAATTGTTCAGGCTAAAGTTTAGTAGACTTTTTTGTCGCATGTTGATTTTATTGTGGGTGCATCTTATCTGAAAAAAAAATGTATGTAGATACGTTACAATATCTTAACTAACTGGAAAAATGACACAGTTATTGGATATCATTCAGTTAAGTTAGTTAGTTATTAAACAGTAGGCTGCGATCGATAAAGTTTGTATAAACAATGACGACATTGAGTAATCAGTCGACTTTCTAAATGACTTATTAATTAATAAGCTATACATTCAACTTGTATTACTTTTGGATATTTGTTCTAACTGTAAATGCATTTCAATAATTAGAAGGGGAAAGTTATGTAAAATCTGATAAACAAAGACATTGGAGGATATATCTGAACACCATCAACAATAAATGATCCGTTCATTAAGCTTATCCTTAGGCAGAATATTTGTCGAAGCGATGTAAATTCTTAACCATTCTTCAAATAATTACAAAAACATAAAGCAAGTTGCCATCCATCTTGAATACATCATGAAAGGCCTACATGTCTGACTCATAAATCTATTTCATACTAGAAAACTTTCAAAAAATAAAGACCATTGCGTAGTACATGTTTGTACACGATAACGGTTATCAATTACCTAATTTTATTTGTTATATAACAGCAGGCTGCCCCAGAAAAAGTATGTGTAAACATAGATGACATCGAGGTTTAATTGATAGATCATGTAGACTTTCTAAATGAATTTTGAATTAATATGATCTTCATTATGTATGTGTTTGCTAATTCTACTTTAGTTATTTCTGATTGAGAAAAAAAAAATAGACCTGCTAAATGAGTAATGAGTTAAAGATATCTTCATTAATGTTTCATTACTTTTGGATATGTGTTTGCAACGCAAATGCATTTTAATAATAACAAGGAAAAGAGTATCAAATAACCACAAATATTGTGCGTGTTGTGCATGGTGCATCTGAACACAATCAATAGTACATGATTCATTCATTAACCTTATTATTAGGCAGAATATTTGAACAGGCTATATACGTTCTTAACCATATTTCAATGAATTAAAAACATAAAGAAAGTTGCATTATATAGGGACTAACACCATTAACGTTTGGCATGTCTGACTAATAACATATACCATGTAAGAAAACGTAAAATATATATGACAACGGCGTACATGTAGGGATGTTTTTCTCATATTAAATAAAATTCTAGCCAAACACCTTCTTTACGTATTTGGTCTCAAAAGAGCAGCTGTTCTCCATTTTTTTTCAAAAGACTTCCAAACAACACCAAACACATATAGAAATTAACACTTCTTTCTTTGTGACTGAGAAACTGATTTTCTAGCCATATTGAATTAAAACAAATAATTCAGTTATTTCATTTGTGTTATCGTATAAAAGAATTTAGCATCAAATAAAATACATATCGAAACCCTGATAATGCACGGGCTTGTTATCAACAACAAAATCAAGAAAACTCTATCCTTTTCTTCTCTTTTAAGGCTTTGTGTCTGAACGATAAGTAGTATATTTCCTTACTTTGCACTTTATAATTATCGAACTAAATTTCAAATAATTTATTTCAACGATACGATCTTCTATGATATGAAATTATCTTTTTTTCAAAATGAGTTATAGATAAGATATTTGTTTTGCTATATGATAAAATGCTACTGTATATGTTAAATCATAGTAATAACGGATTAATAGTGTTTTAGTGAATGGTGATCACATGCATTCTCTTGTGTTGTGGTTATTTACTTCTCTCATTTTTTTAGTGTGTATTATTTTTTTTAAATTGTTCAGAGGAATAATTGCTTATTGCATTATTGATTTAACTGTAACTATTAAGAAAGTAAACAAAATTAATGTCAGTCAGATATAACTCGATGTCATTATTGTTAAAATATACTTTATCTGGGGAAGCCTGCTGTTTTGTTACAAATAAAATTAGCTGAATGATAACCAATTACTGTTTCATTGTCGGTTACGGAATATCATTGATGCGGATCTAAATGCAATTATCGTCCAGATGAGATGCATTCACAAATAATTCAACAAGCGACAAATCAATCTATTGAATTTTTAGCCGAACAATTTATATCTAAGGAATGACTGTAATATTTTTTTCTGTTGATGAAGAAATAACATAAAAAATTTGGTGCACACTGAATAACGCGCGTAGCGGGTTATTTAATAGTGTGCACCACATTTTTTACTTTATTTCGAATAGACAGAATAAATATTACAGTCATTTCTTATAATTTAATTCTCAATTCCATTTTAAACCGTAGAAAACCATGAAAAAACGTTGATGACGTCACGGTCACATGACTAAATTATGTGTATGGGCTCATAACAAAATAACGTCAGCCAATCAGAAGACGCGTTACATCCAAAATTAAATTATTTCTTTTTATAGTCGATTTGATGATGTATGCATTTAACATATTTTGGTCTGATTTTACTTGTAGTTTCGTTTTGTACGAACTTGTGTATATTTGTTTTAACAAGTGAAGCACGAAGAGTAATTGTAGTGTTAGATAATGCACTATAAAATGCCTTGTAATAATAATAATAATAATAATAATAATAATAATAATAATAATAATAATAATAATATTTACATCTACGCCTGCAAAAGTATTTACATAATGACATTTAATTTTAGACCACACAATTGAGTATTGAACAAAACTGTCACAATTAATCTCCAAACCAAATAATCGAAATGCCTAATGTAAATGCTACGTTTACGGATGTTTCTAATATATTAACAGTTTTTCAACAAATACTTAGTTATTTCCTTAGTCTAATGACAATTTTATCAATTCTATTTGTGTAGAATTTACAAATTCATCAGCAATAGGAAACTTTGAGCTCCCAGTGGCATACACAGGATATTATTTCATTGCAACAATAGTTAAGAAACCAATTGCTTTAATTTAAATGTCCTTGGTATATTTATTTTTGTTGGTTAAATTATAGTGAATCCAATGTCAATATATTCATCATTTTAATTACTATTTTTATCATCCTTAACTCCCGTAATTTTGTAAAATAACTTTGAAACCAGTACATAGTAATACAACTTAAAAAAAGGTCACGGTTGCTTTCCTGTGTGTTTAGTTAATCATTTCCGGTTAAGTTGGTTGCGTCGACATAATGATGACTAAGCCCTACAGAAAATCATTATTAAATCTTACAATAAATATCTGAAGAACAAAAGTTAAAGACAAAGCTTGTATAATATGTTAATTTAAGTTTTACCTTGAAATGAAGTAAGGCGTGATAAAACATACAAACCTCGCAGTATATACATGGATATATATAACAAATCAGTCTCAAAAGCAATGTGATCAAGACACATATGTTGTCAAAATGCGCATCTAGTGTAGTAAAATTGGTACCGTTTATGTAATTTCAATTAAATAAGATACAAAAATAACTATATTTATTCTTTTTTACCCCCGGATAATTACAGTGTGCGACTTTATTCAAGGTATACATTTGTATTTCCCATATCTTGACTTGCATCTATAAATGTGTTGAAAAAAAAAGTTATTACAAAAGGGAGGATCCTACATGTAGGTTCCCTTTAATAACCATTCCATTGTTATGTCGCAACCTCCCAACAGCGCCTGTAGAAAAAAACACCAGAAAGACTGGTTCGTCTGACAGTAGCATCGATACACATTCATAACTCTAAAATAAACCTCAGTAAATTGCATATATGTACAGGATTTAGAGTATGCTATTTTCTGGGTTTAGTTTAAGCAGATTCGTAGACAGTATTGTTTAATTTTCTTGTAAAGGTGTAATACCATCTGTTCTACCTATTAGTCTTTATTAAATTTGCCCTTTTCATAAAAGCTTTGCAGAAGTAATCTCTGTTTTAAATAAGGAAATACTTTGCATGAATAAAGTTTTATCCTGTCCAGTATTATAGAAACAAATTATTAAAACAAAAAAAAAAGTTACTAAAGCATTATATAGAAACCCCAAGGAAAAAATATAATCGGGCTTTAAAACCACAACATATATGTTGATGAATACGAAATGTTTTACTGCAATGGATTATTTACCTACAACTGTCAAGTTCAGGGGAAGTTTGTTCGACCTATTTTCTTATGCAACCGGATGTGACGTACAATTATTTAGTGGTATTACATCTAAACGATATGATACTATCATTTTTATGATCAAAGACAACAATGTGTGGCTTGTTGAACTAAAGTATTAGCATGGTTAGTTATTGACAGTTTCTGAATTTGTGACAGATAAAATATACCAAAGAGACATTTAAACGCGCAATTGCTAAAAAAGACCAACAAATTAACAATGGTTCATAAAACACAACATAGAAATCTGAAAACGAATTAGCACGAACACAAACAAACACTGGTGGGAACGCAGATGCCTTGGAAGGGTGAGCAGATCCTGCTCTGCATCTGACAACCGTCGTGCTGCTAACGTTAGTACACGCCCGGTAATATGTCTGATTCGGTAGGTCACATTGATTGAAAATCCGTAACAGGGACAATACAGAAAGAGCCTATTCATCACACTATTATTTTCTTTAAATGAATATACCACATGTTCTTACATGTAATATCTCAACAACAATACAGGAATGCATATGTGAACTTGATTCCTGCATTTTATGTCAACATTGATGATATTTCTGATTTCCCAACCAAGAACATTTTAGACTTTATGTATGAATATATATTTCATTTCACCTATAACATCTTTAATATAAAGTAGATTAGGAAAATTAATCAAGTAGTTTAAATATTCTTACTCATTCTTTTTCTGATCAACTGACCACATGTAAGGTATTCTAATATTATTTCTATAATGGCCATTTTTGTAGATGAACATAGACATAAGTAAAGAACATGGTGTATAGTTATAAGCTTGTGTAGACATCAAAAAGTTAAAGCATGCTCGATAACAAATAGTTTTGCATCGAATCGAAGTAGAGACCAGACATGATCTCAAATTCACTCAAAAACCTGGGCAAATAACTATTCATCACAACAACTGTTGACGACGTAGATGTTTTCAAATGGAAATAGATTACAAAGTGATAAAAAAAAAGTTAAAGAGTTTTTTCTAACAAAGTAGGCAATTTTAGGCGGTCATGATCCTTTTTAATATGCGTCAAAACAATTATCTATCGTTTTAACCCACACGAAATATTATAATGCATTTTTTCGTAACTTAAAAAAGTTAAAACAGCACTTAATAGTTTTCATGCGTTTCAAATTAAAGAAATTTTAGTTTTCTAGACGTATTAAATTTTATAAAAAGACATTTACAGTTATTCCATCTCTTTTGTCTCATAAGAAATCAAATTAAAAAATGAAATCTTCGTAATGTCAAGGCTTGTAAGCATGATACTAAAAATTAAAAAAAAAGTTCAGACAGTTTTATCTCCAGTTATATGACTTCGTGTCCATAGAAAAAAAAATAAGTATATAGTTTTCCTCAGCATTTTATATCAAATTAAGATTATCTCCTTTTCAAAAGTTTTATGTTTTTTCAATCATGATAGTTTCACGTGTAATTTTCAATTTGGAAAAAAACACAAAAGTTAAATGAATACATTGGACTAGTAATGTAGTTTTCAACATTATTTTTATTTAGCTTTTGTTTTCGTTGATATAAATTAACACTGTTATTGTTCATTGTGTACAATGTGCAGTTGCCAGATCTTTAGAACACTGATTCAATATAAAAAAAATATATAGCTGAGTCTCAGGGCGAACTCCAGCTCGAAACATGATATGGACGTGGATATATTGTTTGTCAATTGTTGAGAATGACTAGTTGATGACATCTTATTATGTTTTAAACTTTAGAAAAATATCTGGTAGTGAACTGGATTTTTGTTAACAATTCCTTCATTCCTCTTTGTATTTCATTATCAATTTACTTTTGTTTGTACTCCAATAAGAAAGTGTATGCTATTGTTTACAGCTATTGGTAAATAAAATCATCATAGATACCAGGACTAAATTTTGTATATACGCCAGACGAGCGTTTCGTCTTCAAAAGACTCATCAGTGACGCTCGAATCCAAAAAAGTTAGAAAGGCCAAATAAAGTACGAAGTTGAAGAGCAATGAGGACCAAAATTCCTAAAAGTTTTGCCAAATCCAGCTAAGGTAATCTATGCCTGAGGTAGAAAAGCCTTAGCAAAAACGTAACATTTTTACTCCTATTACTTAAAGGAAAAATATTTGATAGAAATAAAAAAAATATATAACGCCTTGAAGCTTAAATCGTTCAATGCAAACCATTTCAATAATGACACAAGGACAACAATTTTTCAGGTAAAGTCCTTAATTTTACCGTTTTGCAAATTATTGGCTCTGCAATTCGTTTGAATGACCATAACACGTACATGTTGACTCTTATCCACATACACTAAACACTGATTCATGGCACTCAATTAACACTATTTTCTTGTAATATTCAATTTCAAAGGGACTTAAATATTTGTTATTTTGCAATCTTCCTGTTAATTTTTAATATGTATTGCAAAAGTTATTTACTCTAGTTTCGATGTTAACATTATTTAGATACATTGTTTGTCTCTGCGGAATTACCCGTTCATATTTGTTTTTCATATCGCATACAACAACAAAGAAAATGTATTTGCTGTTAAAGCGCCTGCGTTATATGACATCAAAGACCAATTTTACGAATAAGTATGGCTTTGTTGGAAATTGAGAGACACTTTTCTTGATATCTTAAAATGATGAGGTCCATTTTTCTTGATTTTGTTGTTTATGTAAAAAATGTTTTCAAAGTGACAGTGTCAGTTTCTGTCTGTTTTATTTGTGTTGAGTGTCTTGTTTGTATCTTTCATTGCTTTTGTAATTGACTATTCCTAACACTAAGAAAATAATGATGTTAACTGAAAAGGCATTTATATGATTAGGAGTTTTGAATGACGTCATTTTCACTGGTAACCTTTTTTGTTTAGGGACCAGCTGGAGTTCGCCTCCCGGTTCATCCATTTCATTTGTACTTCAATGGTAACTGTTTCTAACAAGCATAGTACATTTAAGACAAATACTAAATTGAATATATAGAGCCGAACCTTATTTATCGAACATATTCAAGACGAGCTGTATTATAAATGCACTTTTATGTGTCTTAGAACTAGGAAGTAAAACTATGTAACACCTTTTTTAAGTTAGGATTACTATAAACTTGTTAACATACGTATCTTATAAAGCATTATACAGGAAAACTGTTTGACGTAGTGAAATCCCCTTTCAAAGAAGTAATGTGAAATTGAAGAAAAAGATAAGTACAATGAATGTAAAGAACTGTATGACTTGATATTATTCGCATATCGCTGAAATAAATACTAATATTCGATTAGTGTAACAAAGACTGAAAGACTGCATCTGTGGAAGAAAATCACTTTACGGACACAAATAAATATTAAAATGAGATTGTTTCTGTATGATCAAAATTGTAATATCCAATAAAAAACTTACTTGATATCAGTACAAAAATATATTTACAACTAGTACAATGTGGCTCAGATATCTTTCGCGTTTACAAATGTTGTTAGTATGAACAATATAAGAAGTTACCTACGTTAAGCTCTTTTATTCCTTTATTAGTAATTTATATAGTATTAATTTATTTTAGTCTTACATATCATCTATCGAAAGTTATATTTGCCATGACTTTTGAATTATATTTGTGCCAGCTGTTTATAGTATGTCACTTTCTGATGCTGTCGGTGAGTGGAAATTGAATTGCCTAAGAATCATCAAGGAGTCAAAATGAAACATTGCTGACAAAAAACAAGCTTATTCTTTTCTTATATAGTAGTGTCCTTTGACTTGTTGACATTGTCCTAGTGTTTATGACAATTGATATAGCCATGGCATTCAAATTATTATGTTAGAGCGTAGATAAAGTACTGTACTAAGTGACCTATTTAGTTAAAAAGTTAACACATGTTATACGAAAAAAAGGTCGTTTGGTGTATTTTTCTACTTTCTTTCGGTTTTTAAAGAGTTCAAAATATCAAAATATCAATTGCCTTGTGAGGATTATAACGCTAAATTATGATCTTTGCTTTTGAAAAAAAAAATAGAAAAAAATTACGAAATGTATGAAAATATTGATCATTTTAAATAGTATCTTAAGTGATAAAAAAACTACGCGCAATTATGTAAGGATAAATTTCTCTGAGTTTGAAATAAATCAAGAATTGATTGGTGATATTGGGTAATAAGAGATGTGGTGCAATATGTTCATGTCACCGTTCACCTTCAAATTCAGATGTTATTTAAAACTGTAACTGACAAATAGATTATCAAACATGGTAAGCATCATTAAACAGAAAAAAAAAATACCATTGACAACATGAAACACTATCAGGATGAGTCGACTTAGAAAAAGAAACATGGTTTCTTTTGTTCTTCTTTTGACCTGAAGTAAAATACTAGGAAATCAAGTCTGTATACTTCCTGCCGTACCACATTCTTTTGTCAAAGCGTAATGCAATTAAGAAAATAAATTGTTCAGGCTAAAGTTTAGTAGACTTATTTGTCGCATGTTGATTTAATTAAGGGTGTATCTCATCTAAAAAATAATTCAATTTAGAAACGTTACAATTATCTTAACTAACTGGGAAAATGACACAGTTATTGGATTTCAATCCGATAATTTTATTTGTTATAAAATATTCCGCTGCGCCAAATAAATTATGTGTAAACAGTGATGACATGGAGTTATGTCTTACTGATCCTGTAAACTTTCTGAATGGACTAATGCATTAATAAGATCTGCATTCAACTTTTTACTTGTCACACAGATGCATTTCATTAATTATAAGGATAGAGTTGTATAACTCTGATCAAATAACCGCCAATATTGGGCATGGTGCATCTGAACACAATCAACAATAAATGATTCATTAACTAAGCTTATCCTTAAGCAGTACATGTGGCAAAGCTTTATAAATTCTTAACCATTTTTCAATTAATTATAAACATAGACAAAAGTGTCATTTAGTATAGACAACACCATGAAATGCCTGCATGTCAGACTTATACATCTAAAAAGTATATCATGCAATAAAACTTTGAAAAATAACGACAATTGCGAAGAAATATGTATGCCATTGGTTATCATTTACCTAATTTTATTTATTAAACAACAACAGGCTTCATTAGATAAACTATATGTAAACAATGATGATATCGAGTTATTTCTGATTGAAAAATTGCAGTAGACTTTCAAAATGACAAATAAGTTAAAAATATCTTCATCATATTTTATTACTTTTGGATATTTGTTCGCAACGCAAATGTATTTCAATAATCAAAAATGATAAAATAAACACAAACCTTGTGCATGGTACATCTGAACACCATCAACAATAAATGATTCATCATTAGCTTATCCTTAGGCAGTACATTTGACAAAGCTATTTGAATTCTTTACAATTTTTCAATTATTATATAATTAATATAATGGAGAAAGTTGCCATACATCTAGACAAAGGCCTGTATGTCTGATTCATTAATCTATTTCATAAAGAAAATATCTAAAAATGAGCAAAATATGTAAGTGTATTTCATGTTTTTCTGTGTTTATAATTTTCATGCTGTTATCTAATAAGTATTTAAATTACTTGGAGATCTACAATGTAGGTGATCCATGCTCTCATAAATATTATTAAATTGGTTTTTAATCAATCATCTTTTTTCTACCTCCATGTATATTGGTTTTGTTTATTAATTTAGCTAATCTGACCAAAATGTGCAAAGAAGCAATTCCTATCACTTGAACGTCCGTAGTAAATCGTTGGTTAAACAATAATCGTATCTGAAACCGCTGGTCCAATTAAACCACACGGTGCCGTAATCTCTAATGCAGTGTATAATTCACACAATAAAACTGGCTGAATACACTAAGAAATACCTGCAAATTAAAAGATGAGACATAGAAGCATCAATTGATATGAGTTATTGCCGATAGATGTTGATTTTTAGCATGTTGTTTTGCGTTTAAGTTTATAAATAGAGAGAAATACATGAAAAAGATGGCAAACAAGACAAGGTCGGCCCATATTAAAGATTCAGTTCTACAGGACTCACTACCATAAAATTAAATTTCTTATTCTTTTTTCGGGTTTATCAAACACTTTAGAAAATAAAGATTTAAAATAGAAAAACATTGCAGCAATACAAGATCAACAAAAAGGGGATTTTAGTATTGAATTTTATCTTTCTCTACAATGTTAGAGGGAGGTCATTGCTGAGATTGCAAATAGTTTGTAACCCGGTATTATTTTTCTCCCAAATTGAGTTGTGTCTAATGTAATACTGTTGGCTTTATTTAGACATTGGGGGTGACATATTATTCTTTGGCCCATAGTCGTATATTTTGTATAAACGTTTGGGTTCCAAAAGTAAAATAACAAAACAATACCCGATCAAGTGGCAAAATTAAAAAATCAAAGGCATCAAACGAATCGATAATAACTGACATGTTCTTGACTTGGTACAGGCATTTTTTTAAGAACTATTTTCCAACTAAATGTTCAAGCATATTAATTTTGGAAACCTTTATGTCTTGCTGTTCGTTGTCCGCAAATACTCCATGTTGAAGGCCGTACTTTGATGTATAATTATTTACTTTTACACATCATGGTTTGGTTGGAGAGGTTTTTTTTTTGATAATTGTACATCTTAAAACCATCAACATTTCTTATTAAAAACTTGAAGTGAGGTACAATCATTATATTTTACATTGTAGAAAGGAGACTAGACAAAATCTTGAAACTATTAGCCAGTCAGAAGAAATTACCGAATAACCACACTGATAAAGACGATGAAAATATCTCAAGTTTGATGCTATACACCATTGAATAACAAATAGCTTAACACCAATTAGAGTCAAGTCAACACAATCAGTCTCATCTTATTTGGTCTTAAAAGAGCGGCTGTCCTCCAAATTTTTCAGAGGCTTCAAAACAACACCAAACCCATGCAGCGATTGATACTGTCTGTCTTTGGCACTTTTAGAAGATTTAGATTCTAGACATATTGAATGTAAACAAATGATTTAATTATTTCGTTAATGTAATTGTATAAAAGAATTAACCATCAACGAAAAACATATTGAAACTCTGATAATGCACAGGCTTGCCTAAGAAAAATTATTTTTTTCATTTCTTTGGCTTTGTGTCTAAACAATAAGCTGTTTATTATCTTGTTTTGTACTTTATACTTAAATGTTAGATAGTTTATATTCAAATTATCTTTATAAAAATGAGATGTAGATAACAAGATCCTTTTTTACTATGTGATAAAACGAAACTGTGACCTAACATTACAATCTTTAAAGTTGTTTTCGGCATCATTTCATTCAATCAAAAAGTCGGATATTTATCACATAGAGAAACACTCATTAAATACACTCCCGTAACTCATAAATCGAAAACAAATAGATGTGTTGGTTGGGTATTCAACATCATAAATTTAAATTAATGGGAAAAGAACGTTAAAATTGCCTCCGAAATACATGTTATTCGTATTCTATATACAAAATGTACTATATATATTTAAAAACAAAGTTTATCAACCGTTGATACAGAAGCTTTAAAATAAAAAATGGCCAATATAATTGTATAATTATGTAAAAAAAATATAAAATGAGTTGTCCTATATGCCGGTGATCTGCAAACAGGTATATAAACCAAACTAAACTGAAGGTTATTACAAAAATTAGGGAAGTCCCTATAAACAGACAACATCAAACGTTATAAACCAATGGAAAGAGTAAATAACAACTGCATTATCTCTGTGTACTAGGTACCAATATATGGTGAGTTAAACTGGATGCATAATCGAGGAATAAACTATAAAGAAACTTAGAAGTAACACGGCTTCAGGACTCAGAATTTATAACGCAAGTCAATTTGTATCATTTGTTCATGTTGTTAATCTTTATCTACAGTCGATTTCAGGTTATTCTGGTTGGGCTAAAACGCTTCGTACGTAAAAATGACTTACCGCGTTTATTTAAAATTATGTTTTCCTAACGCATAATTTTTGGTGTTGACATTTTCAAATGTTTTACGGCAGCCCTTGTGTATTGGACGGTTGAAATTCCGACCTTGACTTTCCCTATGACAAGTTTGCATTGATTGGTCGCCATCTTTGTTTCTATGAGGATCGTTTGTTGTTTATCAATCTTCGGGAAATTCCGGAGTTTTCGGAAACGTTCGGCTAATGTTTCGTTATTTTTTCCCGCGATAATGATGTAAACAAGATGAGAGAGTAGAAATTATGGAATTGATGATTAATTCTAGGAAAATATGATCTCGTACCCGGTATTTTTACGCTACATATTGTACAGAATGATATTATTGACAACATATCCAATGCCAAGATTAGCATTAATAATGTATGCTCTCAATATGATGCAATGAATGGAACGGAACGGAATCAATTTCATACACGTGTTTTCACCGATATGGTTTCAACATCTATGATGAATGGTAGGTCAGTGTAGTAGAGAAAATCCATAATACTCATAATGATATGCAACCTTTAACATGTTTATGTGGCCTTATTGACACCTTTGATGATCGCTAATCTGTTGATCATTCGATGTTCCTGATCTTTGATGTTGGGTTAATATCGGTGTCGCGTATCACTCACTTTACGTGTGCAGCAATCAAATAAATTTGTTTACTATGCGATTTCCTTCAACATGTTCAATCTGAATGAGACAATTTGTATAGATAAGGGGATGAATCAGATTACTTGGGAAAGTAATTATTTTATCAAGAATTTGATTCAATGTTGTCATAAATTAAAGAGAGTATACGTGGTATTCTCATTTTCGAAGACTGTAGTACAAAATGTAGCTTATCCTCATGCTCATTTAAACTTTTCATTACAACTTTATACTATAGTTCTGTTTTATAAGCAATCATACCTCTCCTCAATTTTCTACAAAGAACATGTAATATTTACATATTTATGTCTTGTTACAATGCACATGATGTAGGTCTATTTTGTTTTTGGGAATAAAAGCACCATATGAACATGCAGAAACAAGAATATTGAAATAAAAACATCAAAGATGTCATAATTATTTGGAAGTTGTGAACAACTAGTTCATATGGTGAAAGGAATGGATATGAGGATTTAACTTTTGTTAACCAATGCAAAATCGCCAAAGAAATACTTGTGCTTTGTTACTGGCTGTACATGCTGTAATCATAATGTTATAAAATTTCTATTTTGTTAGATTTTTCCAAAAAATAAAAAAGCATCTTTGTAGATTTAAATATTTCATAAACGATTAGCCTTTATAAGGGTAAAATATGATATTCAAATTTTTTCATGTCAACTGAGAATTGTCCCCATATATACATGTAGGTACCAAAGGTCTAAATTTAAACTACATGTATTGTTTGTTTCTTTAAAATGAATTTGTGTTCGGGCCTTGCGTCATAAAACTTTCGACCACGATTTTTGTACTCACTCTAGAATCAACCAATCAAAATGCTGGATTTCATGTTTGGAGCATGATTTTTGGCTCTGAGCACTGAGCAAAGTTTTATGACTTCATCCCTGGCTCCCTTTAATTTGTTATGCTTAGGCCAAAAAAAAAATACACATGTTTTTGCTAACCACACTTACCATAATGTTAGTGCCTACATTAACACTTTTCATGCCATTTTGGAACAAGCACTGTTATACATGTTATAGTCAGTCTGATTCCCTAGTATAAACGTGAGCTTATGAATGTTTTTTTTTTCCAATACTTTTTTCTTAAGATTTTTTTTATAATAAAACAATCTGAGGTTCAGTGGTTGAGGTCTGTGTATGTGGTTTTTATGTGTTTCTCATTTTTTTGTTTTTACACAAATTAGACCATTGGTTTTCCTGTTTGTAATGTTTTACACCATGTACACTAGTAATTTTTGGGGCCCTTTCAGCTTGATGTTCAATGAGAGCCAAAGCTCTGTGTTAAAGGCTGTACCTTGACCTATAATGGTTTACTTTAATAATATATTACTTGATGGAGAGATGTCTCATTGGCACTCATATCACATCTTTCTATATCTATTATGTGCATATTGCATGGCAATACATACATTTTATAGTCCCCCACTGGTTAATAATTCATTGTATTGGGACAAATTCAGACTTGTCATGATGTAACTATATATACTATATATATAGCTAGTGCAATGTATAAACAAACACAGAAACATGAAGCCAATATCTTCAAGCATGATGAGTTTTTTTAAGTGGATTTTCTAAGTCCAAGAACCACAAATCATAAGAGTGAGACCAAAACAAAATTCAAGCATGATTTGTAACTTGTCATGATAAAACTATATACCATTTTTTTGTAACAATAACGTCAAACATGCAGAAAGAAGTGTGGAGAACTGATTATTGTACTTAATTTTGTAAACTACATGTACCTTGACCAAAAGTTCAACATGAAGCCAGACAGACAAACGGATGCACAGACTAAAAACATAATGACCATAGATTCATATATGGGGCATATAAAATGTGGAAAACTGATTTGTTGGACTGAAAGATTGACAGACAGATAAACGGAGTGCAACCTAAACGTCCCCTTCTACATTTGTACTTCTTTGTCAGTAGTGAACTAATTATATGGAATGACAACAATTTTGTTCTCTGTCTAATCTAAATAATCGATAAAGTGTAGTGTTATTTACATTTCTGATACATGTAGATATTTCACACTGCTTAACAATGTAATTTCTCTGCATAAGAAGTGAAAACTAAAATAGTTTGTGTTCATATGTCTCTAATCTCCATTTCAAAATGTTATACAACCATTTATTTGTACATATTACAAATATAAAGTCTGTTTAAAATAAATTAATACACATGAGATTTTGATTAGATATATTGAAACATTTTGATATAACAAACTTGCAATACATTAACATGATTAAAGAACAAACTTAACTATTTCAAATTTAGAAAATTTGATAAATTCAAATGAAACTTAATTAACGTGTAACAATAAATAATATGCATATATAATTAATGCCAACAACAGTCCAGGAAATTTCTAGATAATAATTTACATGATTTACAATGATATTGCACATTTATACCAAAACAAATCACAGATGTTTAGCACTATATAATTTAACACAGATATGCTTTATTTTTAACACAATATAGTCTTTATCACAGATATACTTTTATCACAGAAATGCTTTTATCACAGATATGCTTCTATCACATTATCCATTCTTCAGAAGTCCTGAAACTGTTAGAAAATGCCCTGCATTTGACCAACATTAAAGAAAGACATTACTGCTCCACATCATCCAGTGGTGAGACCAGTGTTTAACTGAGATTTCGGTGGTGAAGAAGAGAATAGCACCGAGGACACATTATCTGCGCCAGGGCAGGTTTTGTGCAACATTTGTTATACAACCACTGATCACAGGTGTCACATTGAAACCAATCAATGTGCGTTCCCCGGTCTCGCTTGGGAACACGTCCTAGCGGATCAGTGTCATGACAAATTTTACACAAAATCACATCAGCCTGATCGCTGGTATCAGAGACATAACCGTCAACAATGTCCATGTCAATTTCCTCGTCATCGGTACCCCCTCCTGACAATATACAATAGTCGCCTGACTGTCATCCGTCTCATCGTCCGTCATGTGTATAATAACTGGAGAAAGAGCCTTGTCTCTGAGACCATCGATCTGCCAGAGCTTTTCTTCATACTCCCTCACCACATGAGTCTCAAATTTAGCCCAGCGCTCCGCACTGAAATGGGACTTGGCCTCCTCAAAAAGCTTCTTACAATCTTTAATTTTTAGGTAGAATTTTTTCTAGCTACGAAGCCTTTCGAGTCAGACCAAACCATTTCAATTGGATTGAGCTCACAATGGTAAGGGGGTAATCGTAAAACCACATGGCAATGAGCTTTTGCAAGTTCGTCTATCACATATTTTTTCTGAGGCTTGTGCTGATTTACCAAATCAAGCAGCCCAGTCTTTTCCATTCTGGGGTCATAATGAACATTGTTCTTATCCAACCATGCCGAGATACCTGGTTTATTGGCACCTGTAGAAGGTGCCCTCGACTCAGGATCTAAGTGGCTGTGATATGGAGCATTGTCCATTACAACTACAGACTGGGGAGATAGTCTAGGGATGAGCGTGTCTCTGAACCATTCTGTGAAGTGTTCACTATTCATTTCATCATGATAATCCGAGCTGTTGGTTTTCGACTCAAAGATCAGGCCAACACCAGGGATGAGGCCGTGTTGAGAAGATCCAGCATCTAGGATTATCAAACGAGTGCCTTTACCAGATGGTAAAGAACGCCCGCTGCCCGCACAGTGTGGCTCAAAGACTGACATGGATGTGCTAGGTTCATCCAGCCAGTCACCCCTGACTACAATATGTACATGATTGGAATTCAACCAAGTCTCATCTAAATACACAATATGACGCTCTTGCTGCCTGTACTTACGTATCTGACGCAGATAATGATGACGAAGAGCAACAACATTGGTATAACATTAAATATAGACTTTGCTTTACATTCGGAATATTTATTGAAATAGAAATTTGTTGAAACTTTGGAAACAATTTTTATGTCATTCCTTTTATTATTTTAGAAATACTGTTGATTTATCCATTTTTTGTTGGTACCAGTTTTCCAGGATTGAGAAAAGTTATGTTCCATTTACATGTACTGTTGTACATTAAACCTTTAAGTTCAAGGTTTACATCAAATAATGAAAAAAATCCTAGGAAAGTTGGACTTTGCAAATTCTAAGGAATCCAAAGTTCTTATTACTTAAAAATGTTAATTTTGATATATATATTTACCGAAAACCCAGTGACTTCACTGTTCTCACTACTGTTGACAAGGATGCAGTAATGTCTTTCTCTTTCATGACTTCATGAAGACGGGGCATGGACACCACTTCTTTCTTCCTATACATATCATATATGGTTCTCTTCACTACATTCCGGTTAAAGTCGTCCAGCTTCCAAGGCTTTGGACCAGGCTTCTGTACTGATGACTTGTGCAATTCCTTAACTGCATCCTGCACTGGATCCAAAGCCTCGATCTTCCTCTTTAAAGTACTGAGGCTTATTCCTGAAAATAGAGAGAAATTTTTTCAGAAATATAAACATTCATTTGTTTTGTGTTAAGTGTGTACACTTTAATAATCAACCAAATATGAGATAATGAGAGTATTAATCTTTTCAGGAGATTTTATAATTGTATATAATGAACACATTTTCTAGTACATTTTTTATTGTAAAGTACTGGTTTGTGTAAAGCTGTGAGTGTCACTGTATTGTTTTATTGATTTTTTTTAAGTTATGCATGTGTAAATAATTTTGATTGAATGTGATGACGTAAATGTTCTTCTGTTTTTAATGTTTCCTGAGATAATTTCAAATCTTATTTTCATGAAACTTTGGAAAATCTTTTATATATATATTAAAACGGGCTCCTTTTTTTAATTTAAAAATTCAAGATCTTACTATTCTGAGTTATTGTATTTTATAAATTAAGAATAGGAGGATTTCAAGTTTTATAACTATAACTCATAAAAAACAGTCAGTGACTAAAGTTAAATTTTCAGACAATGAACAACAAATTGCATTAAGCAGTTTTCATGTAAGTCAAGAATTCCGATTTGCCAGTGTCTTTACCATAAATATTTACACTACCTGTTGCCTTCACCATGCGGGACCAAGGATCACTCAAACACCATGGCTTTCCAATCTTCTTTTCCATAGTGAAAAATTTAAACATTTTTTCAAGGAGGTGTGAAACCTGTAAAAATCAATGGCAAATATAATTTTTAATTTGGACAATTTCTGTTGTTATAAAGCTTTCTGAATTGAGTGTTTTTCAATAAATTATATGAAAGTATATGGAAGTGTACAGTTTATATTTTCATGATAATTACTTAATTGTTCATGCTTGTTGTTAGATTGCTGGCTTAATAACATTTATCCTATACCACAAATTTATATGAAATATGTAGTATAATTTTTAAACTACCTTGTATCTGATGTGGATATCTTAATATTATATATGTTGTTATTATTATTGATGTCATCAGAGCTGAAGTTGTGACAATACATGTAAATCTGACATAAAATTAATTTTCCATTCCATTATATTTCTATTCAATAAATTCATAACAGTTTTGAATCAATTTTGTAGCATTTACTTGTTTGTTATTATTCTGGTGATGCTTTACTTAAGACAATTTATAATTGTTGCATGCATTAGAAAATTTAGCATTGAAAAATGTTAATATTGTAACCAACAATTTGACCAATTAATGGGAGATAAATCTATTTCTTGTAGGGATTATCTCCCTTAGTACACAATTCCTTGAAGGAATTCTGTTTATATAAATTGAATTTGAGTGCACAATGGATGGAATAATTTGTCAAGACACATTTGCATAACTGTTTTTGAATTTTAGGACAGTGAGTTTTTATTTCTAAAAATAAAATCTGGGCAGACACATATTTCTAGCATTAAAAATCCATTGTTACATAATTATCTTGTATTTTTAGTCTGATGTTAGTAATTTATTTTCCCTGACTCACTTTCCTATGAATTCAAGTCCATCATTAATTTTCCTAGATAAAAGCATCCATGTCCTTTTTTATAGGAAAAAAATAATAATGATTCAAATCATTTAGTACATATATACAATTGAAACTTTAATGTTATGGTTTAATATTGAATAAGAGTTGTGTATTTATAATTTTCTTGAAATGGATGTCCTAGAAAATTTTATCAATGTCAATTATATTCTTAAAACATTCTTTATTTTAAAAGGACAATTTTGATAAAACAAATTATTTACATGTAAACAATGAAACTTCAAAATTTTATGTTTTATAATTAGAGTTGTGCATTATATAATACTAGTGGAATTCATATCCTCATACTTTTTTTTCCTAATAATTTCCCTGTCATTTATTATCCTATGAAAAACGTCCATGCCTTTTATTTTAAAAGATAAATTTAAATGTTGTTTCTATATTGTTTTAGATTTGTGTATAAATATTTTTTTTAAATGTATGTCTCCAGACTAATTTTCTTTAAAAGGACATCATGTCATTAGCATTCCTAGCTTATAATGTCCATATACCCTTTTTTTTTACGGAAAAAATAAATGAAACTTTCAAAATATGCTTATTTTATTAATAACTATATTTATAATTGAAATTACTAGAAAAACAAGCAATAGAACAATTTTTCCAAAGATAGTGAGTGCCAGAGTGACACATATTTTACTTGTTATGGACTTCTGCTCCTAGTAAAATAATGGTCAAAGACTATAGTAACAAGGATAAAAAGTCGGGCAGAAAATTTACTGTTATATAATTTACATTGCAGAAGAAGGGTGCATCATTGTAGTTTATTGTAAATTTGATATTCAATTATTTTTTAATTCATATTCAGGTTGAGATGTGAATAATGTCCAACTCACAAATGAGTAGGTTCTAATTTATGTTATCTTATTGTCACCGTCGTGTTTTTGTGTATATTAAATGTTCGATTTGTTATTCATCAGTTCATTTATTTCATTCATTCCATTTTCTGTTTCATCATACTCATTATGACGATTGACTGAGACTGACGACATTTCTAATATACGTCACTGCACAATTTCATATACACATCACTACACACCTGAACGATTTAAATAGAATAAAATATTATTGCACGAGCGCGGGAAAATATATGTACGTCTTATTTATACTTATATATAGAGATTTAGTATTTCATTAACTGAATAGCTGCCTTACAATGCTGACGCTTAAATGCTTAAGCAATATTTACAGGTTAGTTAATTTTGTTAAAAGATTTGTATATGTTGAAATAAATGTATATTTACAGTTATCAAAAGTGGTATCAAAGTCACTGTCTAGTTATAGCCATCACGATAATTTGGTATATGTCAAGTTCACTGTGACATTATTGTAAAATAAAGGCATGTCTCTGTGCGAACAATTTCCTCTATTTTGTTTAACCCATATTATTGCACTTACAGGTATCTGGCAGTCTTGTATAAAATTTTAGGCCAAATCATGCACTATATTTTTCTCAGGATAAATGGACTATGCAGTGTTGTTGGCTTAGTTTATTTGGTGTTTTTCACACTTCCTGCTATCTCTATTGAAGTATGTTGTAGAGACTATAATTGGTGCATCTAATTTACTCCAAGTGCAAATGCAAAATGATGATTTCAATAATTTAGAAGTAGGATCTATCAGTGTTTAGAACTTTATGCAATTGAAAGTGAAAGCATGAATGATGAATGTTGTGTCCAATTTTCATTTCTTGGTGTAAATATATCAGGGGCAGATCCAGCCATTTAAAGAAAAGGGGGTGGGTGTCCCAACTATAAGTCCCCATATGAATGCATTGATCATCCAATAAAAAGGGGGAACCAACCCCCCTCCCCCCTGGATCAACCAATGAATATATATAATTCTCTATTCTTTATTTTGTTAGTGGTGGCGGTGGGGATCGGAATGGGGACATATATTTAGAAATCCCACCCCTGTACCCCTTTCGCCTGGGTTGGAATTTCCCTTTAAAAAATGACTGGATCTGCCCCTGTGTTGGGTATTTTTTTTTCTATATTATTTATATATTTTCTCCCATTATACTGTATTCTGTAATGTCTTGAATCATGTGCAAAGATTCATGTTTTTTTACTTGCATGTACAAAACTGCAGTAGACAGGGAAGAAAAGTTTATATGAAGGGAAAAGCTGTGAATGGTGTTTTCTGAATTGCATGGGTAATCACTGTACATTATTTATGATTTTGATATATAAAAAGGGACAACTTTGAAGTTTTCAAAAACACAAGTTGACAACTGAAAACAGATGATATTCCCAAAATTGTCAAAAAGCACTGTCAGTGATTCACATGATTTTCAGAAAACATCATTCTTGGTTTACACACAGGTTGTTATACCTCAACACTCTCGATCGTCGTTTTAGATTTCTTTCTTCCCATGGTAAATAATAAATACAATATGTTGAATTACGTAAGTCTGCTCGCTGCTGTATGTAAACAGAAGTTCGTCTGCTATTTATAAACGTCTTTTCTTTTATCGTCTTAACCATGACGACTCTCGAGAATTCCGAAAATATATTGTTTACATACGTCATTGTACTCCCAGGCAACACTTCCGGTAAAAACAATGGCCGACTTCCAATGGTGAGATAACCTATCGGAAGCAATTCTGCACACGGTACCAGATATGTGAGCAATAAGGGGGATATTATTATTGGATTAAGTCAACACCAAAAATTATGCGTTAGGAAAACATAATTTTGAATAAACGCGGTAAGTCATTTTTACGTACGAAGCGTTTTAGCCCAACCAGAATAACCTGAAATCGACCGTACAAGTCTTGTTAAATTCCGTTTCAATTTTTGTGATAACATACTCCAATGCTGATTGTGACCAAAATTGTCTGAGTATATACAAAAACAATAGACGGACAAGGTGAAACATACGACAGGGTTTTAAAAACACCTATTTGAAAAATAACAAAACAAAATATGTATGTTATAAAACAGATAATCTGACAAAGGTTTTAAAATAATTTTAATATTGTATACGTATATCAGTTTGTTCTATAAAATTTATAATTTTCCATTGCATGATATTGGAAGTCAAAGTTTAGAAAAGTGTAATAAATGTATTGTTAATATACAGTACCATATGTAACATGCATAATGTTTTATAATACGGAAAGTAAGAGTAATGAAGGAAAAGCATGACACACCTATATCTCCATATACTACAAATATCGATAAGAATAGTCGTATCTGCATTTATAAAGTATAATAACACCTGGTACTAGACGGCATTTGTCATCGAATTGAATCATAGTAATTGATATTATTAGTTGCATAGTGACCTAATACGATATATATGGGGTCAGAAAATTTCGACAAATTTATCCTACCGACTATCACAACATGTGGTATTTAGGCTAGTGGCCTATTAAAGTGAAAAAGTCTTCAATATCGTTTGTATAAAAGGGCTTAACACCACTACTAATCGTGTTTTGAAATAAGCCCCGTCAACTAACTTAATATGAAATATACACGGTATCCACACATTTTTTTACCAATCATATTCCTAGAAATGTATAGGAGGTAAGATAATAACAAATACTAATTAGCAAGTTAACGAAACAAGACTTTCTCAAGATTCAGCAGTAACTTAAATCGTGCATGCATGAGCCACACATATGCAATTGTTTCCTCTTTTTGTTTTTGATCTACGACTCGATCTACGTCTCTCTCTCTCTCTCTCTCTCTCTCTCTCTCTCTCTCTCTCTCTCTCTCTCTCTCTCTCATTCTCTCTCTCTATCTCTCTCTCTCTCTCTCTCTCTCTCTCTCTCTCTTTTAGATCTACGACACGGTTGTTGTTTGCTATCTGGTCGGGTTGTTGTCTCTGTGACACATTCCCCATTTTCATTCTTAATTTTATTTTGTGTGGAAGTTATTTAATTTTCTTTATTTTTTGTATATTGTTTCTGCATTTAAAAACAAATGTTCAAAGGAATAATCGCCTATTGTAGATCTAATTTAACTATAATTAATTTAGAAAGTCAACACAAGTACTGTCAATCAGATACAACTCGATGTCATTATTGTTAACACGTACAGTATCTAGGGAAGCCTGCTGTTTTTTTACAAATAAAATTAGCTTTCTTAGTCACCCTCGAGGTTAACAGATCTATGTAGTTCTAATTTGTTTTTACCATTATTATACATTCCTAACATTTTTAACAGTCAATAAACCTTACAAGATGGAGAGTAAAATATTTCCCAAAATAAAAAAAATATATATATAAACGCATAGAAGATCAATGAATGTAAAAAATTGTTGAACACTTCAATGTGCACCTTATTACGACCCTGATTTTTTGTGCATATTATCCTATTAAACCAAAAATAAGCTTTCACATTTCTACCGACTCAAGGTTGCTACGGACTCATACATTCTGCAAACACATGCATCAACTTTCGCTCAGTTATCGGGTGGAAGCGTTCAAAAGGTTATTGTTTTTGTGTTTCTCTTATTAATCTATATCCTTGGTTCTTAAATCACACCACTGATCAAGTAGCAAAACTAATATATTGGCTTAGGGATTGGTACCGTAAAACTCGATAAGCATCATCAAAATAAATAAATTTCTGAATAATTTGATATAACATTTTTTTTATAAGCCGATGTATTTTAGTAACTTATTTTAAGATGCAAAACAGTAGTAGCATTCAATAATTTTATTAATATTTAGTTAAGATAACACTTTTTGAAATTTTATCTTATTCATGTATGAATCTTTTAAGTAATTTTTAACCAAGTTAATAAAGTTTTAAGAGTCTTAAATTTTGATAGTCGATTTGATGTTGTATACTTTGTAGATTCGTGTTTGTACGAACTTGTGTATATTTGTTTTAACATGTAAAGCGCATAGAGTAATTGTAGTGAATGAAAATGTCTTGTAATAATAATAATAATAATAATAATAATAATAATAATAATAATAATAATAATAATAATAAAATATTTACATCTACGCCTGCAAAAGTATTTACATAATGACATTTTAGTTTAGACCACACAATTGAGTATTTCTTAAGAATACTGTAGCCTCTAAACGCAAAACCAAAGATAAAGTAGTATTAAACAAAACTTTCACAATTAATCTCTAAACCAAATAATCGAAATGCCTAATGTAAATGCTACATTTACGGATGTTTCTAATATATTAACAGTGTGTCAACAAATACTTAGTTAATTCCTTATTATACGGCAATTTAATCAATCCTATTTGTGTAGAATTTACAAATTCATCAACAATATGACACTGTAAATCCCAGTGGCACAAACAGGATATTATTTCCTTGTAACAGTAGTTAAGAAATCAATTGCTTTTGATTTAAATGTCCTTGGTATATTTAGTTTTGTTGGTTAAATTATAGTGAATCCGATGTTAATAGATTCTTGATTTTAATTACGATTTTTATCATCCTTAACTTCCGTAATTTTGTAAAATGAACTTTGAAACCAGTACATAGTAATACAACTTAAGAATGGTCACGGTTGCTTTCCTGTGTGTTACGTTAATCATTTCCGATTACGTTGGTTGCGTTGACATAATGATGACTCAGCTCTACAGAAAATCATTATCAAATCTTAAAATAGATAAGAAAAAAAGTTAAAACAAAGCTTGTATAACATTTTAATTTCAGTTTTACCTTGAAATGAAGTAAGGGGTGATAAAAAAAATACAAAACTCGCAGTATATACATGTATATAAATACCGAATCAGTTCTCAAAAGCAATGTGATCAAGACACATATTTTGTCGAAATGCGCAGCTAGTGTAGAAAAATTGGTACCGTTTATGTAATTTCAATTAAATAAGATACAAAAATAACTATATTTATTCTTCTTTACCCCGGATAATTAGTGTGCGACTTTATTCAAGGTATACATTTGCATGTCCCATATCTTGACTTGCATCTAGCAATTGGTTGAAAAAAAATTATTACAAAAGGGATGATCATAAATGTAGGTTCCCATTAATAAACATTTCATTGTTATGTTGCAACCTCCCTACAGCGCCTGTATACTGAATATATACATGTATCGCCATGTTGGAATGATATTCCTATCATAATTTACTTATTAGAACGTGTCTAGTCACAAGGAATTCATTACCAAGAGTTCCAAGTGGTGAAATTGAAATAATCCCATCGTAGTGTGTTTTTTTATTTTACGGACGCCATCACGAGTTGATTGACCGGCACGGAATGCCCGTTTTAGAGATGATAGCTGATACGTTCGTAATGTCAGTTCTACAATCCTGTTCCTTTTTACCGAATTTGACCATGTCGGAGCAACTCATGTCACCCGACGTTTTTAGTGAGGTTTGTGTTTTGTTTTTTGTGTACTTAAGAGATAGCTATATTGTATTTGAAGCTTTAAGGACGTCCATCGGTAGTTTTATTGTCGCAAATTTAGTTTATCTGGCGACGCGCAGTGTAAAATCTTAATTATAGAAAATTCCGTGAAAATATGTTATCTTCTTTGGTCCCTACACTAGGTGACAATATTGGTATGTTTCCGGCCTCAAACATTAACACCGGACGTTTTCTGGCTTCTTTGTCGCATCAGAATGTAATAAAATTTGATAAAAAGAAGATTTTAGGTGCAACATGTGATTTTTTAGCTTATTATTGTAGAAATTACATGTCAATACATTCAGCTATTCAAAATATCGGCTTCCTTAGTTACAGACAAGGAGATAGAGAATTTTATGCCAACTGTTATCCAATCAGAACCATTCATACAAAATAATTGCATTAAAATATTGTTTGTCTGTTTGTCTTTTTCGTTTTTAGCTATGGCATTGCCAATTTAGTTTGAATGTCCCTTTTGGTATCTTACGTCCTTTTTTTACACCTTCATTTAAAAGACTTAGTTAGCTATACAACAAGGTTTAACCCACCATTTTCTACGTAAGGATCGTGTATGTTAATTGATAAACACTACGCTAGATATTGTGTTTTATAATTAAGAAGACATGAAAAGGAGATGAGAAATGTAAAAAGTCGAATTTTGAGAGCAAAATTAATATTTAAGGAAGGAAAAAACAATCCTTTAATTACTTTTAGAATTGCAGATATCATTTTAGCATGCTTGGAACTAATAATATCATGTATTTGTATTTAAATTTCACCAAAATGTGGTTGTGTTAATACGCAAAACTGGTTGTCTTAACTGAAATTAATATAAGTTTTGCTTTTCCCTGACTATGGAAATCAATCAAAGAGTTTCATTACTCACAAGAGAATTACTGTGCATATTACATGTATTACATAATTGAGAGAAAAGCTCTCTTTAAAGTGCATTACTATAGCATGTATAAATAACAGAAAGAAAACTGTCAATATTTATAATTAAATCAGGTGCCACAAACCAACAATATATATTAATCTGTGCCTTCAAGGTTGTTTTTGATTGATGAAATAACATTGTCAGTACGTTGTGCATATCAATGATTATATTTATTTGTTATTTAGAAAGATATTAAAAGTTTTTACTTTACAGATTAAAATATTGAATAAAACAATACTTTTGAAATATCAAAATCAATTTTTAAAATTTGTTTTTCCCTAGCGTCACTAGTGGGTCGTTTGTAGACAAAACGCGTTTCGGCGGAGACAATTTATAGTGTTTTTTCTTAAATGATGTTATATAAGTTTGACTTTGTATAAGCGACTTTGTACATGTTTGGTAATATGTGCAATTTACGAATGCTTTGTATCAATTAAATTGGCTCCAAAATTAACAGTTTTTAAAAAACAGCACAAAAAGCTTTCTCACCATAAAGAATGGTATATGTAGATCTCATTTTGCTACTGCAATTTTTCTCTTAATGTAATACATGCAAAAAGGGGTACAAACTGTCATTGTATTTTCAATTTTAGCTTTACTGACCATATTTCAAATCCAGTCATTGTGATAAGTTGTTTCCTTTTATTGTCGTGCATATCAAGACAAAAAACAAAATTAAAACGCGTAATAGTCAAAATTGAAAATACAGGCCATCAAAATATATAAGCAGTCGACTGCTTAATTTGATTCTAATCAAAATTTATTCATCTCGACATCTTGGCTTCCATGAAACTCAAGCCCTTGGAAACGGGTATCATATGTCAAACTAGGGTGGTTATCAAGTAAAGTTAAGGAAAGTATGTGCATGTATGTATGCGCAGACGGGTGCGAATGCAGGGAAAACATTCTAAACAGTTTATTTTTTTAACTTTTGGAAGTAAAACATTAATTGTTTTTGACGTGTAAGTGTCCAGCCCAGTAATCTGATCTTATTTATTAACATAACGACAATGGAAACATTTGGAGATATAGAATGAAGCACACCAGCTATAACATACTGACCCAAATTTCTTAGACTGGAAAGTCTGTAGGTTGGTTCCTATTTATTATATTTTTTTAAATGACAGAAACCTGTGAAAATTAATTTGAAAATTTGACCACTATGCCTTTTATGCACTCCAGTATAATATATTATATATATAAAAAAAAACGTGCAACAACATTTACAATAACAAATGTCAATGCATTCCAGAAGAAATAATAAAATTAATAATATCATTTGTTTGTTTTATAAAAACGTGGTCGTTTTGATTAAGTACAAAATGTTGTTATAATTGAAATTAATTACCTTTCAAAAACTTTAGAAATCAATCAGGATATGTTACTCTTCACAAGAGAATGACTGTTCACATTACATAATCAAGAGAAAACATTTACAAAAGTGCATGCTATGCATATTGGAAAGTAACCATCAACGACAACATGTATAATTAACTGTGGTAATTGTTAGTTTATAGTGTTGTTCTCTTTTTATTGTCGTTTAAATGTCAAACAAGAAAATAAAACCGCAAACATCATGTTTATAGTTAAATTCGTCTTTTACATTTATAAACGGTCGACAGATTATTTTGGTTAAAATTGAAAAAATAGGTTAATCGTAAAAGTTGGAGCATGTTTGCTCAGATATATTGTCTTTGTCTTGAATAGTCATCTGAAAATCACACAAATGTATACTACTCATTTGTTCTTTTGAAGGCTGATTCATCAGGCGAATGTATTTTATCACTTATTATAATACCATTGTGTATAACTTCAGTTTTGATTGACCAAAAAGTTTCATTAGAGGAGATGTGTTTACACTTGAACAGACAACGACTGTGCGTTGAGCTTTATTGTACATATAACACATTAAAATTTGCCATTGATAGTTGCAACATATAAATGATATAAGTTTACAGAAATTTGTCAAATGTAGAAAATAAAATATTTGCAAGCTACACATGATATTAGTTTACAGATATTCGAAAATTATATGAAAATGGATATTTTCAACATATAATTGATATATGAAACGAAAACAAACAAGCATGAAGTTTTATTTCAAAACGTAAATTCTAACGCATTGGTCAAAATTAAACCGAAAAAGCAGTTGCAATAAAACCAGGGGAAAAACAATGGCACTCAAAATTATACATAACACAGATTACAAAAACACAAAACACAGCATTCAAATCACAAAACACAGTATGTAAAACTAAATACTAAGCAACACGAATCCCGCTGAAAACTCGATTTGATCTAAAGTGGCCAGGAAGGACAAACAGATCATACGCCCAATAAGGCACCCATTATGTTACTAATGCCACTAAAACAGTGAAAAGTCTTTATCAGGAAATCACATTCGATGTACAAAGAACGGGACCAAAGTAAAACACACTGTCAGAATATCCTCGTCATCTGTGAAGAATATGTCTCATTCACGAACAACCGTTTTGTAATGGCCTCTGTAGAATTCCGAAGGGAGTATTTTAACTTTATTATTTTCAACGCACAAGACGATACATTAAAAAAAAAGTTATAGCTAAATTATATCTTAATTCCGGTTATGCATTAATGAGTGTATGCATGGTATACATGGTATATGTCAACTTTTTAAAGACAGAATCTTTACATAAAAAGAAAAGTATTCATAGTCTGATTTATTCTCTATTGAAGGTTATATTTATGATTTCTTTTACATTATATTCGTTCCAGCTGTTTATAGTATGTCACTTTCTGATACTGCCGGTGTACGGAAAAATCATCAAAGGAGTCAAAATAAAGCCTTGCTGACAAAAACAAGCTAACGTTATTCTGTCATCGTAGTGTCCTTGAATTGTTGACATGACCAAGGCAAATTATTATTATGTGAAAGCGTAGACACAAAACTGTACTAAGTATCCTATTTTGATTAGATTTTAGCAAATGCTATAAGGAAAACAAGATCGTTTTATATTATTTTCATTAGAGGGGATGTGTTTACACTTGAACAGACAACGACTGTGCGTTTGAGCTTTATTGTACATATAACACATTAAAATTTGCCATTGATAGTTATGTGGATATTTGCAACATACAAATGATAAAAGTTTACAGAAATTTGTCAAATGTAGAAAAAAATATTATTTTCAAGCTATACATGATATTAGTTTACAGATATTCGAAAATTATATGAAAATGGATATTTTCAACATATAATTGATATATGAAACGAAAACAAACAAGCATGAACTTATATTTCAAAACGTATATTCCAACACATTGGTCAAAATTAAACCGAAAAGGCCGTTGCAATAAAATCAGGGGAAAAACAATGGCACTCAAAATACATAACACAGATTACAAAAGCACAAAATACAGCGGTATACTACTGTTGAATTTATATATACAGCATTCAAATCACAAAACACAGTATGTAAAACTAAATACTTAGCAACACGAATCCCGCTAAAAACTCGATTTGATCTAAAGTGGTCAGGAAGGACAAACAGATCATACGCCCAATTAGGCACCCATCATGTTACTCATGCCACTAAAACAGTGAAAAGTCTTTATCAGGAAATCACATTCGATGTACAGAGAACGGGATTAAAGTAAAAAACAATGTCAGAATATCCTCGTCATCTGTGAAGAAAATGTCTCATTCACGAACAACCGTTTTGTAATGGCCTCTGTAGAATTCCGAAGGGAGTATTTTAACTTCATTATTTTTAACGCACAAGACGATACATTAAAAAAAAAGTTATAGCTAAATTATATCTAAAATTCTGGATAAGTATTAATGAGTGTATGCATGGTATATGTCAACTTTTTAAAGACAGAATTTTTTATTTCCTGCTATACATAAAAAGAAAAGTATTAATAGTCTGATTTATTCTCTATTGAAGGTTTTATTTATGATTTTTTTTACATTATATTCGTTCCAGCTGTTTATAGTATGTCACTTTCTGATACTGCCGGTGAACGGAAAAATCATCAAAGGAGTCAAAATAAAGCCTTGCTGACAATAACAAGCTAACGTTATTCTGTCATCGTAGTGTCCTTGAATTGTTGACATGACCAAGGCAAATTATTATTATGTGAAAGCGTAGACACAAAACTGTACTACATGTAAGTAACCTATTTTGATTAGATTTTAGCAAATGTTATAAGGAAAACAAGATCGTTTTATATTACTTTCATTAGAGGAGATGTGTTTACACTTGAACAGACAAAACGTATATTCCAACTCATTGGTCCAAATCAAACCGAAAAGGCCGTTGCAATAAAACCAGGGGAAAAACAATGGCACTCAAAATACATAACACAGATTACAAAAACACAAAACACAGCATTCAAATCACAAAACACAGTATATGTAAAACTAAATACACGAATCCCACCAATTCGATTTGATCTCAAGTGGTCAGGAAGGACAAACAGATCATACGCCCAATAAGGCACCCATCATGTTACTCATGCCACTAAAACAGTGAAAAGTTTTAATCGGGAAATCACATTCGATGTACAGAGAACGGGACCAAAGTAAAACACAATGTCCGAATATATCCTCATCTGTGAAGAAAAACTATCATTCACGAACAACCGTTTCGTAATGGACTCTGTAAATTCCGAAGGTAGTATTTTAACTTAGTTATTTTTAACGCACAAGACGATACATTCAAAATAAAGTTATAGCTAAATTTAATCTACAATTCTCGTTATTTATTAATGAGTGTATGCATGGTATATGTCAACTTCTTAAAGCAGGATTTTTTATGTCCTGCTATACATAAAAAGAAAAGTATTCATAATCTGATTTATTCTCTATTGAAGGTTAAAATTAAGATTTCTTTTACATTATATTCGTTCCAGCTGTTTATATTATGTCACTTTCTGATACGTCCGGTGTACGGAAATTGAATTGCCTAAGACGCATCACGGAGTCAAAATAAAGCATTGCTGACAAAAACAAGCTAACGTTATTCTGTCATCGTGGTGTCCTTGAATTGTTGACATAACCAAGGCAAATTATTATGTTAAAGCGTATATACAAAACTGTACTTAGTAACTTATTTTTGATTCGATTTTAGCAAATGTTATAAGTAAAACAAGATCGTTTTATTTTATTTTCTATTTTTTTTTAAGTTCAAATTATAAAAATGCATGTTCCCTAGTAATAACGCTTAATTCTGATCACTGCTTTTGAAATAACAAAACAGAAAATACTTAATATGTCAAATATTTGCTTAATTGATTTAGAAAATAAGTGTATTTTATGTAAATAAACTTATGACTATCCTAAGACCATCATAAGACAAATATCGTGTAGTCCCAACTTTTTTACCTACTTTATAGGATGTCCCAAGTTAGGACCACTTTGTGAAACCTGCTGGACTTGGATATGTCGTAGGACCATCCTAAGACATGTCTTAGTCTTAAGACAGCTTCGTGAAACTGGCCTCTGGTGATAAAAGTACAAAAAAATGAATGTCATTTATAAGTAAAGGTAAAATATTGTGTAGATTGTAGTGTGTCTTTTGAAGAATTTTGATGTATTTTATTTACTGTAGAATGTTATAAATCTTTTATACGGAAACTATGTATGTGTTAATAAGATGAATGTAGAACTTATATATGCAAAAAATATAAAATAGATTTGTTTTTAATAATAGAGTCCACCGTTTATCCCTGGACGATGGATACTTGTAAACATAGGGCCCCTTGTGTATACTTCCCTGGGTTATACAAGGTAAATTATATTCAAGTGATTTTCATTAAATGTATTTCAAGTCTTAAAAAAATATCAGTTTAAATATTATCTTTAGTAATAAAGAACTAACCACTTTATGGAAAAACTACTCTGGGATTGAAATAAATCATGGATTGATTGGTAATATAAAATGATAATATACTGAAAACAATATGTCGACGTCTACCTTCAAACTCATAGATTTATTGAATACTGTAACTTACAAATAGATTATCAAACATGGTAAGCAACATATAACAGAACAAAATACCATGGACAAAATAAAACATCCCAAGGTTGACTTGGACATAGAAATATGGTTTCTTTTGTTTTTCTTTCGACCTGAATTAAAATGCTAGGAAAGCACGTTTTTATATTTCCTGCTTTGTCGCATTCTTTTGTCAAAGCGTAATGCAAGTGAGAATTTAAATTGTTCAAGCTAAAATTTAGTAGACTTATTTATCGCATGTTGATCTAACTGCGGGTTAATCTCATCTGAAAAAAAAAAATCTATTTAGATTTTCACAATGTTCTAAACCAACTGATAAAATGACAAGGTTATTGGATATAATTATAAAACAGCCCGCTGCGCCAGATAAAGTATGTGTAAACAGTGATGATATCAAGGTATAGCTGATGGATCCTTTAGACTTTCTAAATGTATTATGAATTATGAAGATCTGCATTCAACTTTAAATCACTTTTGCATATTAACTTGCCACACAGATGCATTTCACTAAGTATCAGGAGAGAGTTGAATAATTCTAAATAAAACGCCGCTAACATTGTGCAAAGTACATCTAAACATCATCGACCATTAGTGATTCATTCATTACTATTTACCTAGTGTGTGACAACATGAGAAAAACGACGAGTGCCACATGTGGATAGGATATGCTTGCCATTCCGGGGCACGTGGGATCACCCCTAGTTTTTAATGGGACTCGTGTTGCTTAGTCTTAGTTTCCTATGTTGTGTCTTGTGTACTTTTATTTGTCTGTTTGTGGGTTTTTTTAACCATGGTGTTGTCAGTTTATTTTCGATCTATAAGTTTGACTGTCCCTATGGTATATTTCGCCCTCATTTGTCGTTACGTTATTATGATTTGTTCAATAAAAGGATTACCTTTATGTAAACGTATTGCAGAATATAAAATGTAAATGGCTGGTTGTCTCAGTTTAAAATGTCTTATTGGTGTGTCGTTTTTCGGCTTGTGATTTTCACCCGTGGTGATTTTTCCTCATGGCATTGATTGTGTAACAAGTTGGATTTGTAATCATTGCAATGGGAATTTAAGTCTACACTTTATTGACATGTTGTTGCGTGTTTCGTTTATCTTATATATCTAGTTCAGGAAATAATTATGCGAAAACAAACATAAATTCGGACTGATCATTAATTGGAGACTTTAAAGAAGAGATTAACGTTTAAGGATAGCAAAACCTATCAATATTTTCAACAAGTATAAATATATACAAATCTGTAGCTGCAGTAATGTTCTTTACATTGATAGGACCATATATAAGCTAATAAGAATGACAGAAACCAGACAAAATGTAAATAACTTGTATTTACGTCTGAGAAAATCAGATAGATATAAATTATTCGATAGTTAATGACATACATCAATCTTAATTATTATATACGAACATTAGGACACACATTTAATTTTGGTTGCAGCATAAATATATGTAAAAATATCAATTATAATTCAAACGACTACTTTCTATATCTTTGTTATATTGTCATCGAACCTATTTCATAGAACAAATGCCAAGACGAGATGTATGATAACTTGACTTTGAATTGCTGTATAACCAGGAAGTTAAACTACACAACGCCTCTCATACTTATGATTGCTATGTGCTGTTTGTAACACGTAACTAGCATTTTAATTGAAAATGGATTGATGTAATAAAATCACTATATACAGTAATGTGAAATTGAAAGAGATAAGTGCATTAACAGTGCAGAACTGTGTGACTTTACTGTATATGCACAAATTATGTGATGTTTATATTATTGAGCGGTTTAAAGAATGAACTGAGATAAGAAATTAATTACGTCAATTTCAGGTAATGTTGCATACAGGTACAGACTTATTTGCATCTTGTCTGAAAGATAATAACATTTAGTTCTGTTACAATATTAGATATATTAAATAACTGCAAAATGACACAGTATTTAGTTATCAGTGAGCTAATTATATTTGTAACAAAACTGCATGTTGCACCACATAAAGTGGCCGTCAACAGTAATGCCATCAAGTTATAATTGATTGATTTTAAATTGAACTCTAAATCATACTCTTATTCGGCGTCAATTGATTTTAGATGTGACTGATTCGTTTATATTATGGTAGCTCAGTTGATTTTCCTTATCTAAACTCATCGTGAATATATAAGATATTCATAAGCAAAAAACAATGTTTCAAAAAAAACAAAAAAAAACAGAAAGATTGGTTCGTCTGACAGTAGCATCGATACACATTCATAACTCTAAAATAAACCCCAGTAAAGGAAAACAATTGCATATATGTACAGGATGTAGTTTATGCTATTTTCTGGGTTTGGCTTAAGCAGATTCGTAGACAGTATTGTTTAATTTCTTGTAAAGGTGTAACACCACCTGCTTTCCCTATAAGTCTTTATTTAATTTGCACTTTTCATTAAACTTTGCAGAAGTCATCACTGTTTTAAATAAGGAAATACTTGAATACATGAATGAAGTTTGATCTGATTCCTTTCACGGGTTTGGCTATACTTTGTTTAACCTTTTTGATTACAGCTCTTCACCTTTTATTTAAGCTTTGTATTTCAAATATTTTGGCCACGAGCATCACTGAAGAGACATGTACTGTCGAAATGTGCATCTGGTGCAAGAATATTGGTTTTGTTTATGTTATTATTTATCCTGTCCAGTACTAGAGAAACAAATGTGCATATAGCTTCTTTGTATATAAGGAAATAACCATCACTTGAAATTAATCAATCCAAGTTCCACTTCTTTTAACCTATGTAACAGCTGCAGTAACCATGTAACTACAACTAAAAAATAATCGGTCTTAAACAACACAAGATATATGCTTATGACCATATGTCCTGCAATGGATAATTTATCTACAGCTGTCAAGTTCAGGGGAAGTTTTTTCGAAATATTGTCTTATGCAACCGGATGTGCCGTACAATTATTAAGTGGTATAACACCTATCATTTTTATTATCTAAGTCAACAATGTGTGTTGTGCTTAACTAAAGTATTAGCATGGTTAGTTACTGACAGATTCTGTATTTGTGACAGATACAATATACCAAAAAAGACAGTCAAACGCGTAAGTTGAAAATAAACTAACAACGCAATGGCTAAAAAAAACCAAAAAAACAATGGTCACAAAACACAACATAAAAACCTTAAGACTGATTAGCACGAACCCCAACACACACTGGTGGGAACGCTTGTGACTTGGAAGTGTGAGTTTATCCTGCTCTGCAGTGACAACCGTCGTGCTGCTAATGTTAGTACAAGCCCGGTTATATGTCTGATTCGGGATTGAAAATCCGTAACATGGACATTACAGAGAGAGTCTATTCATAACACTATTATTTTCCTTAAATGATGTGAACACAGATTATTTTGATCAAAATCTTGAGTCAGTCAGCAGTGTAAAATATCTAGGCTGTACATTTACATCCGAACTCAGATGGAATGACCACGTAAATAACTAATGCAATAAGGCAAATCGAACAATTGGTTTCATAAAAAGAAATTTGAATATAGGATCAATTACAGTGAAGGAGAATGCCTATAAAACATTGGTACGTCCAATTGTAGAATATGCCAGTCCAGTATGTGATCCATACCTTAAGACAGAGACTGACAGACTTGAGATGGTACAAAGAATAGGAGTTTGCTACATATCTAACAAACATCATAACCACTCCAGCGTTAACGTAATGCTACAACATCTGGAATGGACATCCCTAGAACAAAGAAAGAAAAAAGCGAGACTCACAATGATATACAAAATAGAAAACAACAAAGTGGCCATGTCAAAGGAAGTTCGTCTAATACCACAGAAACATGCATGATAAATCCTTCCAATTACCATTCGCATCCTGATATTACCGAAAACACTCATTCTTCCCAAGAACCATCCGGGATTGGAACGCTCATCCCTATAGGGTCGTATCAGCACCGTCAGTCGAGGCCTTTAAAGCCTCGATGACAAAGCTGAATTAAATTTTGGGGGAGGGGGTGGTCGAATATGTGCAACAAACCATGGCAGTATAATTAGTCCGTTGATTGTGGCCATGATCTGGCAGAAGAAGCAGATAGAAAAAAAATAAACATCACTGAATATTTTTCATACGTTTTATATTAAATTATCATCAGTTTCTAGACATATAAAGGCTTATAAAAGCACATTTATAGTTATTTCATCTTCTGTGTCTCATACACAAATTTAATCCAAAAAAAAAAAACATTTTGAAGCCACTGTAATGTCGAAGCTTGTAGGATCTAAAACAAAATTAAAAAATCCGCCAAACTTATCTACATGTTATCTTTATTATGCTCGTTTCACGTATCATTTTCAATTATAAAACAAAAACATCACAAAATTAGATAAATATTTGGGCTAGCTATATGAATAATAACATTTTTTTCCCTTTAGTTATTATTTTCTTTGCTATTAATTTGCACTGTTAACGTTCATTTTGTATAATGTACAGTTGCCAAATCTTGAGTAAACTGCTTCACTATATACAAATATAGCTGAGTTTTATGAAGAATTACAGCTGGATAAATATTCTTGAGAAGTAGTTATAAAAGGTACCAGGATTATAACTTAATACGCCAGACGCGCGTTGTGTCTACATAAGACTCATCAGCGACGCTCATATTAAAACATTTGAAAAGCCAAATAAATGCAAACTTGAAGAGCATTGTGGAACAAAAATTCCAATAAATTGGGCCAAATACGGCTAAGGTAATCTACTCCTAAGAAACGAAAATCCTTAGTTTATCGAAAAATACAAAGTTTTGTAACAGGAAATTTATAAAAATGACCATATACTTGATATTCATGTCAACACTGAAGTGTTGACTACTGAACTGGTGATACCCTCGGGGACGAAACGTCTACAATCAGTGACATCGACCCAGTGGTGTAAAACAGTTATCAACGGTATCAGGATTATAATTTAAGACTCATCAGTGACACTCCTATCAAAACAGTTAAAAAGCCAAAAAAGTACAAATTTGAAGAGCATTAGGGACCCAAAATTCCAAAAAGTTGTGGCAAATACGAAGGAGAATGACAAGTTGAACACATCTTCTTCATATGTTTAAATAAAACAGTCATGTGGTGAACTGGGTTTTTGTTAACAATCGATTCCATTATTTTTATATTATTTTTTTTTTATTATATCTATGAAAAATAATACTAATGCAATTTTTAAATTTGTAGTTACTACATTTATCTCTGTATCCCTGTTACATTAAGGGATGTTTTTTAGAAACTAATCTAGTATTATAAAGTTATTCAATATTGCAAAAAGCAGCTAGACGTTATCATGATTATCATCTATTCAAAACAATAAAATAAGGACACAAAGGACGAATATTTGACAAACAAAGCAAATATCTTAACTGTTTTTCAAATTAATTGTTGTGTAATGTGTATGAACTATCATAACACGCACATGTTGATTGTTTTCCACAAACAATAATAACTAATTCATGGCTCTCAATACACAATATTTTATTGTAATATTTTATTTAAAAGGAACGTAAATATTTGTTATTCTTCTTATATCCTATTAAATAAACTCATCATAGATACCAGGACTTAATTTTGTATATACGCCAGACGCGTGTTTCGTCTACAAAACACGCATCAGTGACGCTCGCATCCAAAAAAGTTGAAAAGGCCAAACAAAGTACAAAGTTGAAGAGCATTGAGGACCAAGATTCCTAAAAGTTTTGCCAAATACAGCTAAGGTAATCTATGCCTGAGGAAGAAAAGCCTTAGTATTTCAAAAAATTCAAAATTGTGTAAACAGTTAGTTTATAAATATAACCATATCAATGATAATTCATGTCAGCACAAAAAGTGCTGACTACTGGGCTTGTGATACCATCGGGGAAATAAATCTCCACCAGCAGTGGTATCGAATAAACGCATCATAGATACCAGGACTAAGTTTTGTATATACGCCAGACGCGCGTTTCGTCTACAAAAGACTCATCAGTGACGTTCGAATCCAAAAAAGTTAAAAAGGTCAAACAAAGTACAAAGTTGAAGAGCATTGAGCATTGTTGAGGACCAAAATTCCTAAAAGTTTTGCCAGATACAGCTAAGGTAATCTATGCCTGAGGTAGAAAAGCCTTAGAATTTGAAAAAATTCAAAATTTTGTAAACAGTTAGTTTATAAATATAACCATATCAATGATAATTCATGCAACACAACAAGTGTTGTTTATATTTATTGCAAAAGTTATTTCGGTGAAGCATTGTTTAGAAATGTAATTGTCTCTTTGGAAATTACCTGTTAATTTTTCCCATAGTGCATGCAATAATAAGTGATATTTATTTGCTATTGAAATCATTACAGAGCCTACATAATAATACCTCCAAAAACAATTTCACGAATAATTATGGCTTCATCAGAAATTAAGTCGTTAATGCAGAAATAATCGATCAGTGATTGCCATTACAATCTTTCATCTTTTATATGTTCATTTTGGAGGGTATATTCATATTTTTTATAAGATTTAAAATTTGATAACATATAATTCCAAAGGATTTCTGGTGAATAAGGAAATCCTGCTTCCTAACCTGAAGACATGTTTCTTAAATCACGCAATCATGTTTAGTAAATTATAGAAGAACTTTGTTTTTTAAAAGGTGACGCCGTTTCTTTTAAATTTGGTATTACCAGCAGTACCTATGAGGAAAAAGCACTTTTTAAAGGTGTTGTCTATATAAAAAAAGAAGATGTGGTATGATTGTCAATGAGACAACTGTCTACAAGAGACGTAAATGACACAGACATTAGCAACTATAGGTCACCGTACAGCCTTCAACAATGAGCAAAGCCCATACCGCATAGTCAGCTATAAAAGGCCCAGATATGACAATGTAAAACAATTTAAACGAGAAAACAAACGGCCTTATTTAAATAAAAAAATAAACGAAAAACAAATATGTAACACAAAAACAAACGACAACCACTGAATTACAGGCTCCTGACTTTGGACAGGCACATACATAAATAATGTGGCGGGGTTAAACATGTTAGTATAGTACTGTATAGTACTCAAGGTTGACGCGTAGAATATTTTGCAGCTTATGCTATTTGTTTTTGTCATTTCGTTTACAGAGACTTTATATTTAAATACATATAATTCCTTAGGTTGTGTGGTGAACAAGGGAATCCTGTTTCCTAACTAAAAGAAATGTTTTCTTAAATCATGCAATCTTGTTTGGTTGATTATAAAGGCATTTTTTTTTCAATAATAACACAATGGTTGGATAGTGAACATGTTTATACATTAACGTTGTTTTTCCGCAAGATAATAGCTATGCAATTTGCATAAAATGACGCACATTCTGATTAATATTATATTTCATGGTGCTGCTAATCCAAATACAATAATATTGGCTTATGACACTCATTACACAGGTTTGTATGGTTATGTTCAATCAAACGAGAATATATATTTGTTATTTTTTCGATTTTTCTGTTAAAAATTTCTGATTATTACTTAATCTGTTAACTTTAATGTTGGTGTAGATAGTTTTGAAATATTATTCTCTCTACGGAAATTACCCATTGAAATATTTCCAATAATAAATGCAGTAAATGAGGACAATTTTTTTATGCTTAATTCCTAATTTCACCTGTAATATATATTAAAAAAAAATGGTTTGATAGCAAGTTATGAGCTTTTAAATTTGCCATTTGAGGAGGAACTTTCTGTTTTGAATTGACGGAGCTCGGAAATCTTGTTTGTCAGTGAACAATTTAAAATAAAACATGTTCAACTCTAAAATTTTTTTTTTTTATCCACAACCAGTAAACAGATTAATGTTATATATTTTTTCACTGCAATCTGTATCCATACAACGTTAAATCGTCTATTGACATGACCATAACGACATAACAGAGGAATGAGCCAACATATTAACTGGCTGGAATCAATAAATGTCCGATTCATGTACAAAATCGAAAATAAAACATCACCTACCTTACAATCACTATTTTATGAGATATTATCGGATTTTGATACGGACAGGTAATATCATAAACGTTATTTTTCTATGGCTATGAGTCAAGTTTTGCCAAAAAGTAAAAATGCCAAGATCATTTGCGAAATTTTGTAAAATGTTATTATCATGATGATATTATACATTAAAACATTTTTCTAACTCTTCAAGAAAAGGGGGACGAAAGATACCAGAGGGACAGTCAATAGTTATCAAAGGTACCAGAATTATAATTTAGTACGCCAGACGCGCGTGTCGTCTACATCAGACTTACTTACTGTCCAAAGATTATCCGTTTCAAACAGTAAGATCTGAGTGAGTCGTGGATGACATAAAGACACTCATTCCAATTTATAATTGTCGGGGACGATTGTTAGTTCCTTTACTAAAGAATGATTTTAACTCTTGGTCTTGAATGATGCTAAGATCTCCTGTTTCCACATGGGAAATGGGCACATTCATATATTAGGAATTACTGCAATTACATGAAGTAGTTGTATTTTCTCGGATACTAACATCTTTATACAATTGGCTATAATCAAACACATATTTACGGGTAGATTTCTTGTATATATAACAAATAAGAGAGACTTCAGTATTATCAAAATATCCTGAATTTGTTCTTCAAGAGAACGGTTGTTAACAATAACAGCAATATTTACAAAATCAAAACCTTTATTGACATACTTTATTTTAATAAAATGTTGTTTATGATCTATAGGGTGACCAATTTTGGGAAACATTTTTGAATTACAATGTGCCATTATAATTTGAACGATTTCATATTTAGGACTTCTATATGAAATTGTATTACAATCGTCTAAAATTTTATTTAACTTATTTACCGATAATAAACAGAGCTTTGTTAACAGATAATGTCTGCCATTGTTTTTTGAAATAAAAATTATGTCCGAAATATTGGTATGATTGGTCAGAAATTTTCTTTGATTGCGATTTTTTCTACAACCATGAGAGCGGATTTTACGAACAGTTTTAGAAACTAAATACACAATGCTAAGTAAACATATTCGGTTCTTGATATATTTCCAATTCCAATGATATTATCATTTAGACCGAGAGGGTAGACTGTAAAGACTTGTTGATATCGTATAACTTTATTCATCCGCTTCAACATTTGTACAGAAAATAAAGAAATATTTTTTTAGAAGGCTACATTGGAAAAGGTTTGATTTGTAGAAAACATAACAAATAAGACTTTTAACCGGATTTGTTATAAAATAAGCAACACGACACGTGCCACGTATGTAGAAGGATCGCTTTCCTTCTGGAGCACCTATAGAAGTCCTTTCCAGTAAACAATATATCCAACAGTAAACACAGCTGACTGTAGTTTTATTCATAACTTCTTAGAAAAATATACTTACAAACCATTATAATTTGCAAGTGAACCTAACTGAGGTTTCACTAATACACGAGAGATAACTCATCTTGGAAATATTCTCGTACCTAAGTTGAACTCTGTGTTGAAATGATATTTTATTTATATAAACGTTGAGCACGCAGTTCATACAACCCTTGTTATTTAAAAGAGAACAAGAATGTGTCCAAAGTACACGAATGCCCCACTCGCACTATCATTTTCCATGTTTAATGGACCGTGCAATTGGATAAAAATTTTATTAGGCATTAAAATTAGAAAGATAATATCATAGGGAACATGTGTACTAAGTTTCAAGTTGATTGGACTTCAACTTCATCAAAAACTACCTTGCCCAAAAACTTTAACCTGAAACATGCACTTTCATTTTCTATGTTCAGTGGACCTTGAAATTGGGGTCAAAAGTTTAATTTGGCTTTAACATTAGAAAGATCATATCATAAGTAACGTCTATACTAAGTTTCAAGTTGATTGGACTTCAACTTCATCGAAAACTACCTTGACCAAAAACTTTAACCTGAAGCGGGACAGACGGACGACCGGACGGACAGACAGACAGACAGACGGACGAACGGACGCACAGACCAGAAAACATAATGCCCTCTACTATCGTAGGTGGGGCATAAAAACCGGCTGAAAAAAAAGTTAGCAAACATTTACCACTTTAAAAAACTTATTCAGTATATGTTTTTAATTATGTTCTTATAGCTTTTGGTCATATGCTTAGTATAAACTTGTATATTTTAGGATCGAAACAACAATGCTGCCTGAAAAAAAAACAGATGTCCAACGTTATATTTCGAACAACTGCTTTAACTCTTGTGTGAAAAATGACCCTATTTCCTATTATCTGATCTTCGTGAAACTTGGCAGGAACAACGTCATGTGTCAGTTTTTTGTAACATTGAAGCTGTTATTTTCTCAATTTTATTTGACTCGGTGGCTCCTTCTTAAGCTGGAATAAGAAAAAAATGTCCAACGACTTTGATCGTTGACTCAAAGACTAAAAATAAATTTTAAAATTAGATATAGCAGAGAGTGTCTTAAAAAAGTAAATAATAACAGCATCTACCAAAAGTACAAACATTTTTCTAATTGTTCGTGAGTTAAAAAAAAGTAAATTCTATTACAGTCGTTTTTTTAAAGCGGTAGCCATTTTGTCCAAGTTAATTTTTCATTTGTCAAAGTAATTAATTCGGCTTTTTTACCTGATATTTCAGTAAATAATTTATAATCATTAAAATAAAAGTTAGATAAATACAAACTGTCTAGATTCGTTGTTATTAACTACATTCGTATATCGTAAAGGAATAACATGCTACGAAACATTACAAAACGGTAGCCATTTTGTCCCAAAGTCTGAAAACTTCGAAAATCATAAGAACGCTTATTTTCGACGTTTTAGTACATTTGATAAATTTATTTCAATTGAATTTTCCTGATATATAAAACAAACCGTTTGGTAAAATTAGAGAAATATATCTAAGGCTGTAGAAAAAATAATGGTGCAAGTTCACAGACTCGGAACATCGATTCGACACAGATAAATCGTTTTAGCTTTTAGTAATTGATTCTTGAAAGAGGCAAATGTTTGATTCAGAATTTCTATGATATATATCACCTTTGCAAAGACAATTAAGAAACTACGAGACAGTCGTCTATATGTAAAAGGCAAATTTTTCGTTATGTTGTTGAAATGCCACATAATAGCTGATTACCGGTAATAGATCATTTAAAGTCGTCCCTTTAGTAAGGTAAGTACGATGTATTCATTAAATTAAAAGTAAAAGTTTTCAAAATGTTTAAGTTTGCAACTTGTCCTGCTACACATGTTATTACTGTCGTACTGAATCTTATCCATGTTCTAGCGAAATTGGACCTTAATTTTCTCATTATAAACTTGTATATGAAACGGACATAACTGAAGGACAAATAGGAAACAGCGACGAAAACTATGTCATTGAATTAATGATATTATGTTAGCCGTTTTTACGGACGATCCAGGAGAAGATTTCTAAACTTATAAATGTAACTAGAGGTGACTCGTGGTAATAAGACATCACACAGAGACAGAATCAACCACCATCATTTAAAAAACAATAAAAGTTACAAATTTAAATTATCGACGTCAATTTCAAAAAGCATTCTTTTGGTTTACAGCGTGTTGTAGAAACATCTTTCGCAAAGTTATTCAAGTAAACGAAATATAAAATCGAATTGTTCAAATTAAATAAGATTTTGTATGCCAGGGATAGATCACCTTAGCTGTTTTTGGAAAACTTCTCGGCATTGGGTTTCTTAATGCTCTTCAACTACGTTATTTATTTGGAATCTAAAATGTTTGATCGAAGTCAAAATGTTGGGAAATTTCAAACATTAAGGAAAGAAATAAAGTACCTATACATAAGGGAGATATATCTTTAAATTTTCTTTGAAATTGGATCTGTACCATATTGGTTTAGGGTATTAGTGACTATTCATATCGTCTATAAAATTAAAAATAATTTTCAAGAAGAGGTTTCAGCTACTACGGCAAAGTTGATCTTCGATGAATTTGGGTACATGCAGTTTGTTTGGTGCTTTTTAGTTATCTAGCTCTTGACTTATACGTTTTTTTTAATACTCGGCGTTTCTGTTGAAGATAAATCCCAATAAAAAAGTTTTAGTTCAATCAGAATAACTGTTTTTCTTCTAAATACTCATTTTACTGTTGTCCTTGTCATATTGCATTTAATTAAAAAAAAACAAAGTCATTGCATTTTCTGTTTCTAGTCAATAATTATCATCATCCTACTACTGCCGAACCTGCAATAAAAAAAAATCAAACATCATCGTCATAACAAGCAGCAATCAAATATTCACATACAAAAGTAAAAGTCCACACTTTAAAGATTCCTTAACTGCAATAAGTGTGTAACGATATTTTCCCACTTGAAACAGTTATTTTTTTTTTTATTATAAGCGTGAGGCATGTTGAGATTTGAGAAATATCGTAATAGACGAGTAATAGTGGTGAACTCTGTTTATCTACTGACTTTTATCCTTCCTTTTCAAACATTTGCAGAAAGTTGTGTTTATATGTCACGTCATCAGACATCATCAGTATTTTTTATGACGTCATAAGACATCATCGTCTTTTTTTACGACGTCACAATCATAAATTCTAAATAAATCAAGATAATTAAACGTCATTATTAATTTTCGACCAATTATTTGCTGAGAACAGATTTTTCACTAGTGACGAGAAATATTTTTATCACACTGCTCAGGAAATACGAAAATAGCATAAAAAAAAAATTTTTGGAAATCTGCATTGATTCATAAAAAACCAGTTTTTTTATAAAACACATTGACAACATATACCATAATTTATATTCTACAATGAAGTATTTTTGGCCTCACTGAAGAGACATGTATCGTCGAAATGCGCATCTGTCGCAAGAAAATTGGTACCGTTAATTTTATTACTCACTATGATGAACGATAACTGTTGCTTTTGCGGTATCCATTCCAAATTCATTCGTTGCTGTACAAGTAAGGATTCCAGACTCTTGCATATCAACTAACTCTATTAAATTACCATGACTGTGTATCTTATGTGGAGGTAGTGTATCAATATGATGAGAAAGCTAAAGGCAAATTTAACGTTTATATTTTAACTTAAAAAATGGTTTTATTGACATAATGTTTTTAAACAAATTAAAATAAATAAAATGTTGTTTACCCTTTAGAAGCAGTTATGTATTCATTATTGTTTATCTCTATTTCATTATTTGCTTGGACATTATTCACTATTCGTCATACATTTTATTTTTATATGTTGACTAATTGGAAAATGCTGACTTGCGCTGTATTGCAAAGGGGTCACTTTTCTGGGCGTGTTTGATTAACAAGACGTTGATTTTGTATTTACACTGTGTCTTAGATCAAAATCAGTTGATGTTCACTTGTGTTAATATGTCTTTTGGTTTAGTTAAGCAATCTTAAATAATATTTTATAGTGTGTATTTCTATGTTGTGAATAATGTTAAACTTTTATTTCAAATAAGGGTAAAGGTTATCTATTAAAACGTGTAAACCCGCTGCATTGTTTTGCGACTGTTCTTATGTAGTCAGAAATCTGATGTTCAGTAGTTGTCGTTTGTTGATGTGGTTACTGGTGTTTCTCGGTTGTTGTTGTTTTTTTTAAATTTATATATAGATTAGACCCGTTGGATAATACATTTGAATGATTTTACCATGGTCATTCTAGGTGGCCGTTATAGCCTGCTGTTCAGTGTGAGCCATGGCTCCGTGTTGAAGACCGTACTTTGAGATCTTTAATGGTTTACCTTTACATATTGTTACTTTGATTGAGAGTTGTCTCAATGGCACTCATTCAACATCTTCTTATATTTATTTGATGATAAATTATGAACACAGTCTTGTTTTTAAATTTGTATGACAATGAAGTGTTTTAAACTTGAAGTTTACATACTGAATTTGCCAAATGTTAATGTCTAATAATGATAGGTTCTTACTGATGCAAAAGTCCATGTGATCATTGGAACAGGATGGCCTGTCGCAGAACAGGTAAAGTTATGAGATATACCTGCCTTTCCCGAATAAACCAAAGGAGACGTAAGGAGTTTGGGAGAATCTGTAAAATGCAAATACCAAAAGGAATACAAATATACATTGTACATTAAATAGATGAATAAAGCATACAAAAATTCGGTGAAATGCTACAAATTATAGAATAATATATCTCGTTTGGATTTTTAATTCATAAAAAACAGTTATAAATTTCCTGTGCCCGCATATAAAGAAATATATTGATGTTGTTGTTGGGTGGAAAAACTGTTAGTTCATTATACAATACCTACCATAAGTAGCTTCCAGCATTATATTTGCTCGACTTGATCCTATATCATTTGTAGCTATACAGACGTAAAGACCAGTAGCTTCACTAGTAACATTTGAAATGAGCATGACACCGCCTGATATTTTAACACCAGGAATATTTCTACCCTACAGAAAATATACAAATACAATACAGATTAAATTTTTACAAGTGGTAAAGTCTTTAAAATTGTTGAAATAACTTGTATTATTTAGGAAACAGTGTATGTGTCAACGATTTCGTATTTCCTATCATTTATTACTAGCTTTATTTCGAATATGAATATAAGAAAACCAGTTAAATCAATTAAATTTCAAGAAAAAAACATTAATTGGACCCCTTGAATAAACTTCAGAATGGAAATGGGGAATGTGTCAAACCGACATTAACCCGATCTTAGAGCAGACAACAACCGAAGGCCACGAATGGATCTTATGTAGCGAGAAACTCCCGCACCCAGGGGCGTCCTTCAGCTGGCCCCTAAACACATATGCCTACTAGTTCAGGGAAAATGGACGTCATACTAAACTCCGACTGATACACACGAAACTAAAAAAAATTACACTAGACTAACAAAGGGCAGAGGCTCCTGGCTTGGGACAGGCGCACAATTACGGCGGGGTTAGAACTGTTTTTGAGATCTCGACCCTCCCCCTATACATTTAGCCAAAAGAGAAAAACAACTGCACAATAATAAGCACAGTAACACTCAGGTCAAAAAAGTCTGAGTCTGATGTCAGAATATGAAACAAAAGAAAATTTACAAAATAACAATAACACATAAATAGCAACAGACTACTGGCAGTTACGGACATGCCAGCTCTAGACCATACTTACACTGATGGAAAGATTATGTCTTCATCATATGCATATCAAGCACACACCCCCTGTTAGGGGTTTAATATTATATCATCATGAAATATTTGAGACGAATATAACCCGTGTCAAGAATATTGCCATAAAATAACTTGTAATAAAATACATTCCTTTTCTCTTGAATTTGACAATAAAAAGCAATGTGTAGAACTACTTGGCAAACGAAATCTTTTTATGAAACATCAATCTGGAAGATCTCATTAAAGTGCTACATTCTAAAATAGGTAAATTAACAAAACTTTCTATTGTAAAAACACTTTAATTGAAAAATCTCCACTATTATCTGCGTAATATCCCCTGATGTTGCAAGTACGAAGAAAAAAATTATATAATCAAACACAAGTATTGTGTTTTATAGAAAATACAGCCATAAATATGCCAAAAAATATGTACAAATCTTCTCTATTAACATGCAAAACACATAGTACATGAATTATCTACTAATTTCATAATTTGCATATTTATAGACCAATTGTTATTTACCCTTCACAATTCTAAATGGAGGAAAACACACCAGCCACCTACGAATGAGACTTTTGAATAAGACTTATCGCCTTGTTTGTACTGACATTAACAATACAAAAAAGTAAAATCACAAAAATACTGAACTTAGAGGAGAATCCCATCGGAAAGTCTATAATCAGATGGCAAAATCAAATAACAAAACACATAAAAAACGAATAGACAAGAACTGTCATATTCCGGACTTGGTATAGACAATTTCAAATGTAGAAAATGGTGGATTAAACCTGGTTTTATAGTGCTAAACCTCTCAATTGGTTGACAGTCTCATCAACAGATACTATGTGTGCAACATAATATGCGTTCTCGTCCTGTGCACCTTGAATTCTCAGATTATGGTGTGGTTCGTGTAGATCAGTCATTGGTTTTCTTTTTTGCGTTTTGCAAATTGCTATTTTTCTTGTTACCGTGTTCAGTCTTCCAAAGGGATTTCCAGCTATGTTAAAAAAAAACAAGTTTAAATATCATTTTGGGTTTTTTTTTCGCCTCATTACATATAGTTTATATGATAAGCGTAAAAATGACTAACGACATACTTAAATTAATGAGAGAAGAAAAAACCTGAGTAACCTGATTGTATTCCCATCTGACACTTGGTATTGGGTATCCAGTTACATTACATACAAGCCTAGCATCTGTGTAATATTTCACGATCACTGTGGATGGTGCAGATATAACTGGTGCAACATATGGTCTTGTTGACTGTGCTGTTAAAATTTGAAACATCTTTTTATTAAATGACTTGCATGTACATGCAAACAAAAACTTTTTTATTAAGCTTTCATAAATGTAAATACTAAATATTGATAAGCTTTATTTCTGAATGTCTAATTAACATTACATTTTATTAGTTTTGAGAGGTATCGATGGAAAGGCGGTCTATGTTTTTTCTACTACTGTAACCACTAGTCACAGTAACAATTAACAATCCTCCAACAATCAAAGCTGACCGTCACTAAATAACACAAAAGTGATTCCTATAGGTGGGGTTAAAACACTAACCCTCACCTAATCATTATTTGATATGGTTGGTTTCCATGTAAGTGCACCAATCAGCCTGAACATAGCAATGTACATAATATATATATTTTTTACAGTTCGAACGACTTATTAAGAAATGAAAGTATGAACCATTGCATACCTTAGTTTGTTATCAATGAAATTCAGGTCGTCTTGTTTTAAATGACAATTCTTCTCTCGTCTTGTCATTTATTGGCTTTTAATAAATGAATTGTTCAACGTTCTCGTTTCCCTTCATATTACAGACAAGTTGGTAATTGTGAAGGAAATGTAATATGGTTTAATTCCATTCCAAACAGATAAAGTTTAGAACAAACACATTTGTTTTTCTAATTGCCATCTTATGGCAGTGGCTAAATGTTTACAAAATTATAATCCTGGTACCTTTGATAACTATTACTTACAAGCAACAATAATGTTGACAGCTTTGATGTCGGTCCCGACACGGTTTTTAGCTGTACATGTATAATAACCTTTATCTGCCATTGTTACATTTTGGATTACCAGGAAATGTCCAATTTGTCGAACGTTTGGTTGAAACTTGGCCTAAAAGTTAAAATCGATTCGTTTGGTTCGAACAAATTAACTATTATAATAAAACATATATACTCACAACAACTATGTCCAGTTGTAAATTAATATATAAATAAGAAGATGTGGTATGATTGTCAATGAGACAATTATTCAACAGATCAGAATAAATTTAATGTATATTAACTATATAGGATGTTATGTTTATTCTTGAAAGTAATTTTTATCTGAACAAATCACCGCGTTAATCTTCAAATGTTTTCTTATTGTTAATGTAATGATTGGAAATATGCAGGATGAAATAAATTGATCGCTTTTGTGTAGGTTTTTTTATATGCATATAATGCATACATTCGGTAGTTGCCTATTTTATTTATCATGTGGTTTTGTGTAAATATTTCGGAATTTGACGAGACTGTCTTACAAGTGAGAGGTTTAGCGCTTTAAAACAAGGTTCATTCCACCATTTTCTACATTTGAAAATGCCTGTACCAAGTCAGGAATTCGTTTGAGGTGTTTTGTCATTTGATTTTCTATGTGATTAGGGACTTTCCGATTTAATTTTCCTGTCATTTCTATATTTTTGTGATTTTACTTTTTTTCGACTAAGAAAATAAGCAACCTAAGCGTTGTATACTGCTGACGCCATTTATACCTAAACCAGAGATATTCTCCAACGAAATAATCCGTGGTGGCAAACACAAGTTATCACACCACAACCCATCACACTATCCATACAGACATTACAATAGATACAAGAAGATGTGGTATGAGTCTCAATGAAACTCTCCATTTCAGTCAGAATTTGTAAAAGAGAACCTTTAAAGGTCAAAGTACGGTCTTCAACACGAAGCTTTGGCTCACACTAAACAGTAAGCTATAGAAGGCCCCACAAAAACTTGTATAAAACATTTCAAAAAGAAAAACCAATTAACATTTATTAACCACATCAACAAATGACATCAACGGAGCATCAGGTTCCTGAATTATAACAGGTGCAAGCAATTAAATATAAAGTTCGCAACATTTTAATAGGTACCAACCGTCACCCTTACATAAAACACAAGTGTAACTATGAATGCATTCTGAGCAAATATTTATATTGCTTTTAAAGAAAGGAACGAAATGAGGTCTATAAACATGAACTGCTTCTCCATTTCTAGTTATATACTAATCTTACTATAGTTGACGTCTTACATCAATTTCCTCCCAAGTGACTACAGGTGCAGGAATACCTTCAGCAAAACATGCAATCTTTAAAACAGGGGTACCTTCAGTAACAGTCGTTTCTGATATCAAGTTTATTTTTGGAGTTTCGGGTACCGTTGTCCCTGAAAATATACAGTTGATTGGAACAATTGTAAATGTAAGGTTTTTCTTTAATAAAGCTGTACTTTAAAAGATCTAACTGATAATCAAGCTTTGATTAAAATATCAGGTAACAGGTCTTGGGTAAATAAATCTTTATAAAACTAGGAATATGTGGTATGATAGCCATTAAAACAATTATACACCAACGTTATATGGAATATACATCAACGTTATAAGGAAGTGTATGGAAGCATTCATACTCAACAAAACGTGTAACCTGTTGTCAACTGATTATTCACTGTATCGGTTTGTATTCAGTTGTTAGCGTTTAATTTGAGTTTTCTCATAATAATATAACAGACAGCAGCAAAATGCACTCACTAAATATCCTTCAAGACCGTGAATATGATGATCACTCTCAGAAGCACTGCTTACGATTTTTTAAGGCTCCTCTACATAGTTACAATTATAGCATCAATATATGTTATCGATGCAAATAAAACCACAATGTTTTTTGAGAATCGAAATTTCCAATTACCATCCCTCTTTTGAGAATATATTTTAAAGTGTAATTTATATCGGATGAGATCAAGGAGACAATATAAAATGAAGTCTGATTTAAAATACTACAAATTACGAACCCACAAACTTGTTGAAAATCCATAGCATAAGAAGAGAAAGGACTGATCGATCTGAGTAAATATATTATAACACCAACCTAGTTCACAGTTTTTGCCAGAGTCACCGTCAAGACATTCACATTTGTATCCATTAAACTGGTCGACACAGGTGGCACCATTCTGGCATGGATGAGAAGCACATTCGTCAATTTCTAGTAATGTAAAATAAACAAACTGTCATCAGTTACTTGTAGTATTTGCATAATGTCAATAGTGAATATTAGTTCAAGTAAGAAAACAATACCGATGCACCTTTTGATATGTATGACATCTTATTTTGTTGCATCCTCAGAGCAATACATTATTAAGACATAATATATACATATACTTTCATTATTAAATTGGTTCATTTCCTCACCATTGTTTTAACGATCAAACTAGTACTTCAGCCAATTTTGTTATAATGTCGATGTAAATAAACTCATCATAGATACCATGACTAAATTTAGTATATACTACAGACGCGCGTTTCGTCTACAAAAGACTCATCGTTGACGTTCGAATCTAAAAAAGTTAAAAAGGCCAAATAGTGTACGAAGTTGAAGAGCATTGAGGACGAAAATTCTTAAAGTTGTGCCAAATACAGCTAAGGTAATCTATGCCTGAGGTTGAAAAGCCTTAGTTTTTCAAAAAAAATAAAAAATTGTAAACAGCAAGTCTATAAATATAACCATATCAATGACAATTCATGTCAGCACAAAAAGTGCTGACTACTGGGCACACTACATAATTAAAATAGATCGGAATACCAGTTGCAAAATTTGGTTAATCAGTTATTTTTTATACATTTCAAAAGCAAGGTTAGTTTGGACAGTTGAAGCTCAAATTCAGTACCAAAGTTTACACAAGAAGTCGACTAGAAGCTTGTGTTCAGTTTAGGACATTCAAAAATTGTGTCATTCTATAGATTATACACAACCCCACATTAATGTGCATTGATCGCAAACACTAATTTGTTATTTTTGTACATATGACCTATATTCCTAAGTATGTAAGTGTGTAGTATAAACAATACCTGTCTCACAGTGAACACCATGAAATCCAGCTATACAGGAACAGGTATAACTGTTAACACCATCATTACATGTACCACCGTACTGACAAGGATTACTTGCACACTCGTTAATATCTGTAATAAAAATAAGGATTATCTGGAAGTTGATATTGGTTTTCAAGAGTGTTTTATTCTAGATAGTGTTTTAGTTTGTAATTATATCTAAAAAAAATATGGTACGTCATTGTGTAATCACTCAAGGTTTGTTTTATTTGCACAAATCGGTACTTTTGATGATTTATGTTTCAAATAATTTCCAGTCTGAATTCCGTAATGATAATCTAGACGGATTTTACAGATAAGTGTAGAACGAACGAACAATGGACAGAATACAGAAACATAAGCATAAGCATACACATTGAAGAAAATAATACACTTGAAAGCTAACATATACCACATACAAAATGGTGAACTATTTGCATTGACCAAACCAACTATTTAACTTTTAGCTTTTGCATACCATCGGTTGATATTTAACGACGAATCAAACGCTTTCCGTTACAATCGGCCTAGCCATATTCAGATGTACATTTTATGTTTCACATGAAACCAAAACTGAGTGTCACCTCAGGAAAAAACTCTTTTGATATTTTGGTTAAAAAATGGTTTAAATTATGAAAAATAGCCATCATTAGGCTAACACTATAAGCATTTATATAATAACATGCAGATTTTGGAAGAAAGATTTATTTTTTTATGTAATAAATTGTGTTTAAAAGCTGTCTAATCTTTTTAATGGTTGCCCTCAAGACATGATCACCAGTTTCAGATTTTTTATCATTGACAAAGACAACAAAATATGTTTAGAATTAGTGAATATCAAACATTTTAATTGGAAAAAAATGACAAGAACAAGATATTTCAAACAACAGTAGCTTTCTTTGATCATTAATCTGATCAAACGGCACATTTCCCATTTCCATTCTCAATTTTATTGTGATTATGTCTACGGACAAGACATTTTATTGATATTTAATTGAATGCTTTAAAAGTTGATTGTAAAAGTTAACATTAAAAGTTACCAATGATTTTTAAGCTGTGTCTTTTTTAATTTTGGAGAATATAAAAATGTACCCATAATTCTTTACATATCTCAAAAATGTATTGATTAGGTCGACTTGAACTGAAATCCATCAAAAGAAGAACAATAGTTATTTGATTCAAAAACCTTAAGCGTAATATAGTAACCAACGGCAGCCAATACAGTTCAACGTTTGGGCATATACATAATGTGGCAGTTTGAAGCATGTGACTGTAATAGCACGAATAAAGCTTTGCTATAAGTTGTCATACTTCGCATACCTGGATTGAAAGATACACACCAAGAAGATTGGTTTTCGATCAATTACTAAAGGGTTTTAATAAGCTGCTTACATGGATAACTGAAAAAAAAACATTCCATTTACAATATACATACTCTTTTCACAGTGCACACCGGCAAAACCAGCCTTGCAGCTACATGTGTATTTATTTACTCCATCATGACATACACCTCGGTGTTGACATGGATTGCTACTACACTCATTTATGTCTGAATATAGAAAAGAGCAGATAAATAATTAGAATAATTCCTATTGTCAGAAGACGGGAAAACACGAAAAAAATTATCAGTCCACAAAACGAAAAGTTCCTAAGCAAATAGCAAAATCAAAAGCTGAAACAAATCGAACAAACAATTAGCTATGATATTCCTGACTTGGTAGAGGCAATTTCTACAATAGAAAATCTATTGAGCTCTGCTAATAAAAATATCATGTGTGTCTGATAATTTTAATACATCAACTGCCTGATAAAGGAATTAGGGAGTGAAACTGACATATTCTCTATCAACGTCATCAACATTGAATATGAGAATTGATGGACAAACACAAATGTCATGTTTTGGGACTCTTTTGGATGTTTTCATTGCATATGTGTTATATCTGTATTGATTGAAACTTTAGTGTGTGACGACATGACTACTGCTTTCAAATTGATTGACACTTAGCTTTAAAGATAAGCTGTTACAGCATTGTATTATGTAAGCTTTTTAGCGAAAACAATCATATGGCTCAACTAAAAAACAATAAGTATCGCATTTATTTCATCGACGTTTACATTAGCGATACTACAAATACTATCAAAGCAGATTTTATCTTGACTCTTAAGTGATGCCATCACTCCATTGTACATAAAGCATAAATACATACATTAAGGAGATAGGTAAGTAATATGGAATATACAGATTTTCCAATTTTTAGTTTTAATGCTACGTTTGACAGACATGTAGTTATTTGATCGCTGTAACTATCACTGACTTGCATCATGCATTATATGATTAGTGTTTCAAACATATAATTATATGTTGAGTGTCTAAATTAAAGTGATTATTTTGTCATACAAGATTACAACTAGTGTTACAAATATCATTTTTTTAATTGTTATTTTGTTTGTTTCTTGATTATGATGTGACCAAAAAACAACACCAAAATGGCTGTGTGATTAAATTGCAGTAATTGTTGTAAATAATCATTGATACCTGTTTCACAATTGACACCAGTATATCCCCTCGCACAGCTACAGGTGTATTTATTTACTCCGTCATGACAAACACCTCCATGTTTACATGGTCGACTAGCACACTCATTAATATCTGTATGATGAAAAGTAAATAAAGTGTCAAGGGCATTCCCAGTTTTCCAACAATTGTCGATTCGCGATATGGTCTAACCATAATTTTACTATGGAAAGTTAGAAATGTCAAATGTTTAAAGTATTCCGATTTTTACGTGGTACTTTATTATATTATTAGCATTTTCTATATAGTTTTATCTTTTATTGACTTTTATATACTTCTTTGGAGCTTATTATTCAGAAGTGGGGGGAAAATAACAACATACGTTGTCAATTCTTACGAGAGACAAGCGAGAATGAGCTAATGCTTTAACAACTTGTCAGAAATATTCACAATGATTGAAATAGTGAAAACATATATGGTTTATAGCTATTTTTTCACATTAAAGCATAAGTGATAGAAGATATAACATAACAACGTACTTGTCTGACAACTTGCCCCTGAATATCCTCGTACACAGGTGCAGGTGTACTTATTTACACCGTCATGACACGTGCCACCATGGAGACAGGGGGTTTTGGCACACTCATTTATGTCTAAAAAATTTAATTTGTTAAACAGATAGGTAGTATACATATGCATGTATGTCACAATCAAATATTATCTAACTTTCAGATGTGTTCGTCTGTTTTTTTTTTTTTTGTTTTTTTTTTAATTCTTATTTCATACCTGACAGCATACCCGTTAAATAATGTGTACACAAATTAGGCCGTTTATTTTCTCGTTTTTCTCGTTTCACATTTGGCATTTCGGGGTTATTTATTACGAACTATGCAGTATTGGCTTTGTTTATTGTAGGAAGTAGCACAGTGATATATAGTTGTTACATTTTTATCATTTGATCTCTCTCGGAAAGTTGTCTCATTGGCACTCATATCTCAGTATTGTAATATAGATTTGTATCACGGCTTATAGAGACCTGTTGTTGTAATCAACACATTTTCCTTAGGTATTGACTTTATTGCGTAACAAAAACTAGACCACATATAACGGTGATGCCAGATGTTCCAAGGTAAGTAGTATTTAAATTATTTGGCAATAAAGGAAACATTAACTCTGTAGATAGCATAACATTATTCTGCATATACAACGAATGTCCATAACTTTATGAAATTCATTTCCTTTATTGTGTTATCTTTTATCATGATTATAATAATAAGTTTGTGGAATTTATTCTCTAAAAGTACAAACAATACAATATCAACATATGTTTTCAACTCTTAAGTGAGACAAACACAAATGAGTACATGCATTAAGAACGTTTAAGAAATTTTGGTAATGTTTCAACATATTTACTGTAGCTTTTTTCACATAAAAGCAGTAGGCGTAGTATATATAAAATAAAAACATACTTGTCTGACATCTTGAACCAGTATAACCTCGTAGACAGGTACACGTGTACTTATTTACACCGTCATGACACGTACCACCATGCTGGCAAGGAGTAGCGGCACACTCATTTATGTCTATAAAATTCAAGTTGTTAAACAGATTTGAATACTCTTCAAAGTTAGGAGAAAAATTGTAGAAAATGTTCCAACAGTGACGTTACTGTCAGGTATCAAGTGATCGAATAAACGTGAAAAAAAACTACTTTTTTTTATAATTTGCTAATTCCTTTGAATTTCGGTGTTGACATTCACGACAGTACTGCTTTTGTCTGCTCTATGGTCGGGTTGTTGTCTCTTTGGCGCATTCCCCATTTCCATTCTCAATTTTATGTATGCATAAGTATATCTGCTTCCTCTTAAACACATCTTTAATCAGACATCTACTTCAAAATAAAGTTTGAATTTACACACATACAATAAACTCCATATAAAACTCCCTTATTATGTATGGAACATCTCTATTTTACATGCTAAGGCAGAATTTTGTTTCTGTACAAAAAAAAATGTTACTGAACATTAAAGACTTGTTTAAACAGGAACAAGATTTTTAGAAGAAAAATCTATATACAATTAGTTATGTCAAAAAAAGTATCACATTCTAATGGAGACTGAACATTGTAATGTATAAAATCTAATATGTATGATGTTATAATAACACATAACTTTATTCACTCAACATTGCCAAAAAAGTACAAACGCTGATGATATATAGACCAATTTCTTGTTATCAAGGACATACCTGTCTCGCATCGTTTACCAGTATATCCGTGTAAACATGTGCATGTGTATTTATTTACACCGTCAAGACAAGTACCACCATGTAAGCACGGATTGCTCGCGCATTCATTTGTATCTACAAAACATCTCATAATTTTGGTTTGTGAAATTAGGGAACATGAGCATGTTTAATGCAACATAAACTATGTCCTGACCCAAGACTCCAGTATATGGATCGGTGATAGTCGTCCATTGTGTTTAATTTGAAAATCTGTACACTTTTTTTGTCGTTTGAATTGATTTAAATTTTGTAAAAATTTAACCTGTTACGAATTTGTAAAAAAGATATACTATGCATATTATAATTCTTAAAAGCACAGTCATGTAGTTGGGAATATTAAAGAAAAAATACTAAACTTCCATCTTTCTTGCGATTATTCTTGGTATTTTGAATATGTTTTTCATATTTCTATATTCATTTCGAAGTCCGACAAAGCAAGACTAGTATACAGTTATGTGAGATGAATTATAAAAATGATGCCAAGATCATAACTAATGCATAAATGAAGATGTGGAATGATTGCAAATGAGACAACTCTCTACAAGAGACAAAATGATACAGAAATTATCAACTAAGGGTAATAGAAGGGCCTTCAACAATGATCAAACTTACTTGTTTGACATTTTGTTCCACTATAGCCGTGTGGGCAAGTACATGTGTATGTATTTACACCGTCATGACACGTACCACCATGAAGGCAAGGATGTTTAGCACATTCGTTTATATCTAAAAAGAGATTACAGTTTTATGGGAAGAACAAACTTCTTTCAAACTTACCGCTGTAAAGATTGACAAAAATTAGAGCACTTAAACAGAGAAGACATAATTTGCTAGCAGTAATATTTTGATAAAAAAAATGTAAAAAGATTGTTTATGATTCGGATTTAAGTGTGTCCCATTCGAGTTACATTTTCTCTCATATCTATAAATGAAATGTTTCAAAGTTGTTGTTCGAAAAACATATTGGGTTCAAGATTACAAGCGCATCAAATGATTACCGTACATAAATCTATATTTGGCAAAATAGTAATCAAAGGAACCAGACTTATAATCTAATACGCCAGATACGCGTGTCTTCGACGACATAAGACTCATCAGTGACGCTTTCATTAAAATAGTTATAAAGCCAAAAAAGCACAAAGTTGAAGTGCATTTGATCTAAAGTTCCAAAACTTAATGAAATTACGGCTAAGCTAATATATGTCTGGGATAAGAAAATCCTTAGTACTTTTAATTATTCATAATTTTGTAAGCAGGAAAATTATAAAAATGACCATAAATTGATAGGCATGTCATCACCGAAGTGCTGACTTTTGGGCAAATACTTGAGGAATTTTGGGTCCACCAACTTTTTTTTAAATATTGTTTTGATCATCACTTCTGAATCTTTTTTTACGAAATGTGCGTGTAGCATAAAATGTTTTAACCCTGTATATATGATGCACTGAGGTAAATTGATCAATTTACCAAATAGAAATATACCATCGTCCTTCTGGTCAGGAATTTAAAGCAGTGTGAAAGTTACCATTACTTGTACATGTTACATGACTAAACAATTTCTTTTTTCTCATTCGATAAAGGCATAGAAAAAATCTTTTTATTTACCGCCGAGAAAGGTTAATATAAGATTTGAAACATCGCCCGTGTACGTAAAGATGAATATTATGAGGCAACTTCAATGACGTTGGTTTATGACTTTATATGAATTTGCATTGACAATGACTGAATACTAATTAACTCACTTGTCTCGCAACGATGTCCAGCAAATCCAGATCGACAGCTACATGTATATGAATTGATTCCATTATGACAATGCCCATGGTTTAGACATGGATTACTTCCACATTCGTTTATATCTGGTAAAATAAAACCAACTCATTAACTTAACCAAAAAAACATTCATAACGTATGGTAACTAGGTTGCCTATCTTAAAAAGAAAATACGTGTAAGTTTTAATGAAAGTATGTTTACCTAAGTGATAAATGGTTGTACTCTAAAAGCCGAAAACGGGTATCAAAATTCAGACGACCACATGCATAATCAGTAATGCAGTAGTTGAAATAATTCTTTACGTAATTGTCGATGTTTCCTTCGTATAAAAGAATTGATACAAACTTTACATTCATAACCCAGTTATTTCGCGACGAGAGGGATACACATGTGTAAAATTCATTCTCAATGTTATTAAGTTAATGAAGGTATTTGTCAATTCGCTATTTTAATTTGATTCGAAATTACATTGTGTAATTTCATTGTTAACAAGAACATAATCCGTTAGCTAAATGTAGAATTATTGCCGTTTTCGAACAATTGATGACAACATAGCATGTGTTCAAATAAGGGGCATATAAATAAGATTTTCCCCTTTATTTGTATGTACATATATTTAGTTAAATTATCACCAACACATGTACTATACGCAAAGAAAACGTCATCATGATCATTGTCAAACAGTACCAAGCGTTTGTATGGGTTTTCTGAAAAAAGAATGATTTTGCCGTTTGTCCAATCAGCATCACTGAATCAAAAAGCAATAGCAAACTGTGTTACACTCCGCCATAGAGGTATAATAACAAAGAATTCTTCAACATATATCTATATTGTAGTATAGCTTTACTCCCTCAGGCAAAGTTGACAAATGTTTGGCTTTGAGGGTTACTGATGAAGGTAAATCCAGAGAAGCGGTTCAGACGCATGGAATTATTAAACGTGCTGTTTTCAATTTTTTTACCTGTCTGACATACTGCTCCACTATATCCAGCTCTACATGTACACGTGTATCCATTACTTTTATCATGACATGCACCACCATGCTGACAAGGATTACTATGGCATTCGTTTATATCTATTATCAATATATAAAAAGTTATAAGATAATACTCTATATGTGTAATAAGATTGTGAAACAAACAATTATAACAAAAATAATCAAATGAAAATACAAATTAGGCAAAGTCCATTTAAGCTGTCAAACCCTATCAAACAACCGAACTAGGGAACACTAGTACCATATGACTCGGTACAGACATTTAAAAAGAAGCTGGTGTTATAGATTGTTAGACAACCAATTAGTATAATTGTTGTTGATAGTTCCGTTATGTTGACGCAAAAGGTTAATAAAACAATAATATGGACCTAGCTGTTAAATGTTAAGCATACATCGCATAAATACACATGACTTGAACATTCAAGCATACATACAAACATTAATTTATATAATAATCAAATAGATATATATGACACAAATCGAGATTCAGCAACACAAACTGACTGAAGAATGCAAATATAGACACAATCTAATATACCAAATTCACTAACAAAAGCGGTTGTAGATTTATATATATAAATTTATATCGACACCAGATAAAGGCAAACAAAACAGTGGCGAAATATACCAGAGGGACAGTCAAACTCATAGATCTAAAATAAGCTGACAACGCCGTGGCTAAAAAATAGAAGACAAACAGACAAATAATAGTACACAATACATAACTTAGAAAACTGATATAGAATAAGCAACACGAACGCCACCAAAAACTTGTGTTAGTAGTAGCGTGATATAGCAGAAAAAAATCAATAAACTGCGCTCTCTGCACAACATCTTACTATGACTTTGCAATCCATAACTCCACTTTAATTAATTAAGTTTGTTTGATCTACAAAATGCTACATAAACAATAGTATAGCTTTATGCAGTACGTATCAGGATCGTGCGAGGTAATGTGCATTTTACGTGAAAGAAAATTAAAGTTTATTAATTTTAAACTTCCAAATGTATGACTATAATGTCATGTATATGAATGGAAAAAGTCCAGGTACATTGTTTTATAGAAGATCGGCCTTAGAACTTATGCAAGCTATTCTGTAGAACAAGCAGTTCTACTTCTTCTCATCAAAGTGATGAAAGAACATATGTATGAGTTTCTATTTGCAACTTTTAATTATAAGTTAATGGGTCTCTCATCAATCACAACATCTTAAACTGTATGCATATACTTCATACCAAGATAATCGTGTTATACATACATACTTGTTTCGCAACATTTTCCAGTATAACCTCCATTACAAGTACAAACTCCAAGCTTTTGGAATACTGGTATTACTTTGTATGTGCCATGTCTGATGCATGTAGACTGCGCATTACAGAATTCTGAAAGTGATGCAAACATAAAAATAAACTTTAATATATATGTAACAAATTGATCTGTAGAGGACTTACATTGCTGAAGCGCCAACCGATACTATAAACAGTTCGCAGATAGTATGCAAATATCAATTTCAAAAGTTACAGTATCAAATTGTTTTGAAAGTTGAAACAAGAATTGTTAAGTTTTATTAAAAGCTAATATCATAAATAATAGTTACTTGGTATAGATAATTTGCAATATATGTGAAATAACTTTCAGAGTGTGCATCAATACTGGAATAACAAAATATAATTAACTGTCAAAATCAGCTGTTCAGTCAGGGCTCTAATTTGAAACTGACTATAATTTCTGAAATTGTTAATCGACACACACTAAAAATAGTACATGTAAATAGTTTACCAGTATGATTTTAGATATTTCTAACCTGATATTAGGATAAATATGGATAACATAGAATGTAAAAGTAACTTTTGAATAAGGTAATTTTGTTGTACATGTGCCTATGAAATATCATTCCACATAACATCCAAGTGTGCAAAAGCGAAATAAGTATGGACTAGTTTTGCAGAAAATAAACGCCGGGAAATATGAATGGAATAAATGAATGAATAAAATTGAGAATGAAAATGGGGAATGTGTCAAAGAGACAACAACTCGACCATAGAACAGACAACAGCAGAGGGTCACAAATAGGTTTTCAATGCAGCGAGAAAATCCCGAAACCGGATGCATCCTCCAGCTGCCCCCTAAATAAATATATATACTAGTTCAGTGATAATCAACGCCATACTAAACTCCAAATTATTCACAAGAAACATAAATTAAAAGACAATTACAATCAACACCAAGGAGTAAACAAGGACTTAAAAACTAAAGGACAATTACATCAATAGTTATAAATAATAAATAAGAAACAACACGAACTCCTCTCAAAACTGGGAGAGAAATTAGGTGATCCGGATGAGTAAGCATTTCCTGCACCGTCTACGGCACCCATCGTGTTATTTCTCTGTTCAGTCGGTAATGATGGAAGGTTGTTATGACTGAGGAATAATATCAGATAAATCCTATGATTTCTGACACACTTTTTTCATCATGGTCAATCAGCTCATGATGGCGACCGTAAAATGTCTTTAGTGATGACCCTAATTTGATTGATTCATAGCCCTGTCTTAGCAACTTTTGAGAAAGCAGTTATCCTCGTTCAACAAAATCAACGTACTTTGAGCTAGCTCTAGAGTAACGTATCCATTGAGACACATATACTCCATATGCTGGTGCCGCTGGGATTTTGCTACACAGAAATGGAAAGTTGACTATAGGAAAATAAAAATCTTCGCGTTTGTCACAAACTTTGGTATTCAACCTACCATCAGTAGTCATTTCGAGAAAAAGGTCTAAATATGAAGCAGATTTATCTGTGTCGGTAGTATCTTTAATTTCAAGTTCACTTGGATATATTAAATATAAGTGACCACTGAATCTATTAGTATTAATAGACAGTACATCATCGATAGACCGAAAGGTGAGATTAAAATACTGGGATAGTTTCTTTTCTCCTTTCTCTTCAAGCCCTTGGATACATTCTGCTTCATATGAATACAAAAACAAATATGCAAGTAGATGAGCGCAATTTGTACCCTTTGGGATTCAAATAGTCTGTTGGAAGACCAAACCTCCAAATTTAATAGTCATGCATGGCAGTGATATCCTCTTCGGTGTATTTTTTCCTTGACTCTGTATAATATTTTCAAAGTAAATTTCTGCCCAAAACTAGATATATAAAACGTCTAGTACCCTTTTTGTTAAAGAAACATAAGCTGGCGAGTTTGAATCTACAACTTAGGAAAACTGAAAGTTTAGTTTGATAGGCTAATCAATGTACAAAGAGCATATGAGCAATTAATTCATGCAACGTATAATTCGTTGATACAAACAAAAGCCATAAGTTTTGATAATTCAATAGATAATTGTCTTTAACAGCGTGTAATATTTTAATACGAAAAGTCCTTAAATTCCAAAATTTCTAACAATCATAATTCTATGTTATGCTTAATTATGCATGCATGATCAGGTATAGGTTCAACATTGGTAGTTTGGATTCATTCATGTTCGTGAGTACCCATTTTCGTGGATTAAGGAACACTCACATATTCGTGGATATTTTATTTTGTGGTTTTACTAAAATATGCTTACAAGACTATAAAAATGTTGTCATTCGTTGCACATTTAATTTCGTGGTTCGTCTGTACCCTCAAAATCCACGAAAATTGGTATCCAACGAAAAAGAATAAATCCACAGTATATTTTAATTGCTCTAACTGCATACTTACGTGTACTGGCAGCATCAACATAGGTAAGGAGTGAAATGCAACCTAAATATATTGAAATATTTTGCTTACTTAAGAAAAAAAATTGGCAATCGTAGATTTGTTTATAGACACGGATAAATTATTGATATAATGAACAACCAATGGTCAAATAAAATAAAATCTACAGCTGTCATTTGTAATTTCGATCATCATAGGAAAACTACGGGGATGTTGTCAAAAATGACGCCCTTTTGATACGACACTGTTTTGGTTGGTCCGTTTTAGCCCCATACAAAAGTATATTCAATAGTGTATTATTCAATGATAAATTGAAAAACAATTACACTTTCACCTAAGACCACACTTATCTAGTTTGTAGTTCTTCGGACAAGAGCTATACAAAATGTCGGCAAGCAAGCTATTTTTTCTTGAAAATGCATGATTTTTTATGATGTGAGTGATCTACAAGTGAAGCGAACGGTTTATACATAACTTTGTTGTAATTGTCCGATTTGCAATTGATGTATATATAAGAACTAGTGTTACTTTATAGAAAAAGAAGTGAAACATGTTGTTATGCATATAATTGGATGTATTGGTGCCTTTACCAAACCCGACTTTCTTGTCATGAAAATAAGCGTTGTCTGCATGTATTTTCATTTAAATCCATACATGCAAGTGTATATATCAAGAAAGCAAAGCAGATGCAGTTTAAAAAGACGAATTATGTTAGTTAGGTAAATGACAGATGTTGAATGCTGAGAGTATTGCATAGTAATGCACAACCCCTATCAGTTAATTATCATTTGTGCTGGAACAAAATGCCAACTATATCTATTACTTGTCATGGTGTAAACTATATAGCAAATATCTAGTAAATATCTAAGTATGACAAATACAAAAATTATTAATTGACAGAATTTTCTAATTCAAAGGACCATAACTCTGGAAAAACCCCTCAAACCAGAACAAATCGAATTTGATCTGTATCTTATCAAGATAAAACTATATACTAATTGTTAAATCAACATCTTTAAGCATGACGAAAAAAAATGTTAGAAAACTGATTATTTGAGTCAATTTCGAAGTCCAAGGACCACAACTCTGCACAAAATCATCTGACTGGAACATGATTCGACCGTCCGTGATAATTGTTAATCAGTGAATTGTCATGCTAAAGCTGTATACCAATAATCAAATCAATATATTCATGCATAAAGAAAAAAAAGTATGGAAAACTGATAATTTTACTATTGATCAACATTATGAGTAAGGTGAATAATTCAGCAATATCATTAGAAAGATAGTTATATTGCTACGTATGTAGTTCGCAATGTATTAGAATATTCCCTTAAAATACATGTCAGCTCATTCATATCATTGTTTTGACTGAGCAAAATACTTTCTCATTTTGCGCCTTAAAGCAGCAATGCAGTTGAAACTCTTGAGCTTGACTAGAAAGTTGTTTGACCATTTTATTACCCATACCTAATTATAATGAGTATATCAATCACAATACCCCCAATTTGTTCTCGAAGGTTAGAACTCTCAAATGTTCCGTTGCAACATAATTCTGCTTGTATGACGATAGGCTCTAATGGGGATTATGGGTTTCATCAAAATTAAATAAGTCATACAAATGAATATTTATTGTATCTAAGATAGATACTAAGATATGGCTCTGTTGAAACAATTTTTTGATCTGGGATAACGATGGTTCTTACAAATATGGATGTGATTGTGGTAATTAGACAAAATATTTTCAATTTGTGTCTCCTGGAACAGGTCTTCACAGGTAAAACAATATGCTTTTAGGAGAGCTGTGTTCTTAATTACTACTTATCGACGACAGTGAGCTGACAAAACTACATGTTTGCACCCGAGTTTGTATCTTTTATTTACAAATCGATCGGATCAATATATGCACAAGAATAACGTCCGTGTGAAAAAAAATGTCAAGAGAAAATTATTTTGGAGTGGCATGTGACCCCAAAATATGCGGAAGGGGTTAAAACTTTTTGTTATTGAAAAGTCAATTGCTCCCACACAGGAGCGAACCCGTAGAACAATTAATGAAATAAGTGTGGTCTTAGGAAAGTTCTCTTTATCTAATGTTACTACTTTCTGCGGCGTACAAGAAGCACAAACACGCATGGGGTTACAATTGAAACCAGGATCATAAATATAATGTCACATTATTTAGCTGCAAAAGACATTAAAATCGTTTCGCTTACGTTTTATGACATTTTACACAGAAATAATAACTAAAAAGGACTGATTTGAATATTTTTTCATTATAATATGAATTACTGTTTTGTATTTGAAGCTTGACCTTCGTAGTTTGTACTGTGACAGTCGCATGCATAAGATGGGCGTAGCTCGGAACAGCCGATTTTGTGTGTTAAGACTTTGCTGGTTTACTTAGATATACTGTGGATGCGTTTTTTTTCTGAATATAAAGTGAAACAGATAAAGTAAAAGTTACATTAAAACGAATTTGTGATGCCGTTGACTTGGCTTAAACATTGTTAAAAGCATTGCATTTTTTATTACTTAATAATTGAAATGTGTGTTTCACCTTAATCTATAAAAACCTCAAATATGTCTTCGCCCTAAATAAAATTGAGAATACATGTATGGATTACTACTACGTTCCTAATCATTTTGTGATTTGTTAACGTGGATATATACAATACTTTGCTACGATTAAAGGTTCTAATGTTTTTTTAAAAAATCATTGATCACAGTGTTCAATATTTACTTGTGTAAAATGTGTGCTAGCAAATAAGGCAAAAACTTACCCAATATAAATAGATGCATGTCAATAGTTTTATAATAATCCACAGGTTTGCAATTATACTAGTATTGTAGTGTACCTGTATGATTTTGTTGAAGTCAGATAAGAGGTCATATGTATACATGTCAGTAGAATATTCGAAATCACGAACACTGTTATGGGAAGTTTTGTCAATCAGAAATTTAGACGTTCCCTATTTCCATTCTCAATTTTGTTTTATGATCTTTTTGAACACAAACTATTGTTACAAATAAAATTATATACATCCTGCCAGTTTCTAATCATCAAATGTGTGTTTGCAAATAAACAAATAAAAACGTACCTAATATAAATAGATTCATATCAATTGTTCTCAAATGAATTCTCGGGCTTACATGTATGCGATAAGACTAATATTGTAACGGTCAAGTAAGGAATTCTTATAGTCAGATAAGGTGACACATGTACATGACATTATGATATCATAACCACTAACACTCTAGCGGAAGTGTTTATACAATCTTTCTAGTTCGAAAAGTTTTCAAAATTTTTAGAATTTTATAATAGTTATCAATGATAATAAGTAAGTACGCCAGACGCGCGTTCGTTTACATAAGACTCATCAGTGGCGCTCGAATCAAAATATATTAAAAGCCAAACAATTATGAAGTTGAAGAGCATTGAGAATCCAAAATTCCAAAAAGTATTACCAAATACGGCTAAGGTAATCTATGCCTGGTATAACAATATTAACTGTACAAGTTTAATTGCAACAAAAGCCAATTACGACAGTTCATTTGTGAATATCTCTTTAATGATGCACAAGTAACATGTATTAGAAAAATCAGAATTCATAAAAACAGTTCTGTGTATTAAGTGTGCACAGTTAAGGCAGTAAAGGAGTCCTCCAATTTTTTTTTAAAATAACAGTTGTATCAAATATTTAATGAAATAAGCACATATAAAGTTTAACAAAGAATCCTTTGTATGCATTTTTATTGAAATTAATAAGTTTGTGTGACCTTATAATAATATGAGGACTGCTATTTATCAATGAAATATTTTATTTAGATTAAGTTTTTTTGCTGTATAAGTGGCGACAACTATTCATATCATTCGGTTTATACAATTAAAGAAATGTGTAGTGATTTTCTTTTTTTTTTGTATATAAGTAACAAAAAAAAAAAAAAACGCTGACCAAATTTGCTTTTAATCTAGGAACACATTTTATTGTCCAAAAGGTCGAAGTGTAAGTCATTCGTTAGAAATCCACATGTTGGTTGACCGTTTTGAATTATCTGTTTTATAGATGACAATATCTATGTTTCAAATAGTGGAATCACAATTATTTCGATTACAAATTTATTAAAGATGGATTTTGTGTTAACGTTTTAAATCCCAATTTGAAACAGGGCTACTCAAGTTACGCATGTTAAATAATTGTTTCTCATTTGCTTTTTAAGATTGAAATTTTAGTGTTAAGGGAAGCTTTGTGTTTCCTATTTCTTATTTTGTACGGTAATTGTGTCTAGTTTTCTTATTTTCTTATTTTGTACGGTAATTGTGTCTAGTTTTCTTATTTTCTTATTTTGTACGGTAATTGAGTCTAGTTTTCTTATTTTCTTAATTTTGTACGGTAATTGTGTCTTTGTTTTCGGAAATCAGTATCCCTATGACTGTAGTGACAATTAAAATTAAAATGTGGGACTTCATACAAAAAAAAATATCTTGATTCTTTTACAAATATATCTCATTTAAACCAAAGGGGGGCTATAAAAAAAAGAGAATGGATTTGGGGAATGTATCAACGAGACAAAAACCCTATTAAAAGGCAGAAACTATTGAAAGTTATTAGTAAAATGAGTACGAAGCAGTTAACACATGATGTAGTTTTTTGTGTTTTTTTTTTTCATTGTTGGCTTTGTAAAAGGTTATGATAGATGTGATACAGCATATTAGATCTTTAAACTTAATCTGTTGTTCCGGTTTTATATATCAGCAAGTCTTGATTTTTATATGTTTTGTAGAGATTTAAAAAAATAACACTTGTTTTTATGATATTCTTTTTAATTTCATGTAAATCCAATGGTTAAGCCATTTCTAACTGATTTTGTTCCAATTTAGTACTGTTGCACAAATGTCGCAAGTAGGACACATTTTTTTTAATAAAACTGCCACATCTGAGTCTGTGCCAAGTAAGATGACTGCAATTTGATATTGGTTTGTGCCTGTTATGTTTGTGGTATGTTTACTGTTGATTTGAAAAATAATTAGATCGTTTGGTTTTTTTATTGTTCATATATTTTTATTTGACGTTGTTTAACGTGACATTTGTGGATACTTTTCAGGTGTTTGCTTTGCTTTTTTTTATAGTTTCAGTATAGTAACTATAGTTGATTAAATCCAAAAATTTCGGACATCTTAAATATAATTGTCTCATATGCAATTATAGAAATTTTTGCATTGTATATAAGACCGTATTGGGGTCAGTAATTGTTGACCAGTATGTCTTTTATTAATTGCTGATAGGAAAGTAGTTATACCATAAACATAATATTATTTTATATAATACTTGTCGATCTCTATAATGTTGTTTTTTTTAATTTTATTTTAAGTCGTACCAAATTAATCATTTATGTTAGCTAATGGATCTATGTTAACTCCAAACCATACTCATTGCTTTAGCTTTTACATAATGGCTGACAAAAATTGTGAAATTAACTTGTGCAAATGTATGACCATTTAATATAACAATTACACTAGACAAGAACATAAGAAACACATTATCAAGGTTATGAATTAATATTGGAAGATATATAAATGTGCGCTATAATACATGAATTTGTGTTATCAAAATATATAATTTAGAAGTATTTTTTGCCAACGATTAATCTTCGTCCTCCTCTTCGTCCTCCACCAAATCCCCCTCCACGTCCACCACCAAAACCTCCAATAAATCTGCCGCCAAATCCCCCTCCACGTCCACCTCCAAATCCTCCTAAAAATCTGCCGCCGATTCCTCCGGGAAATACTCCTCCCTTACCAAATCCAATCCACGGTGCTCCTATACCCCATCCATATCCACCACCTGAGCCCCAACCTATTCCTCCTGCTCCCCATCCGGGTCCTCCAAATCCGCCCCATCCACCTATTCCTATAAAGGTGGCATTAGTGCACACTGCTGCCAGTAGTAATCCCACGGCAATTGAGAGCTTCATGTTATACCTAAATATACATCATTTTATATAAAGTATGTGGTTCTATACATATTTTAATCATTTACACTTCATGATTTTAGGATGATAACGTGTATGGTATTTCATTATCCAGGTGTTTTAAGGTCTTTTAGAGATATTATATATTACTTCAATACAGTGTTTGTTAGTAGACATGATAAACTGTCATTCATTCACATTTTAGTATACATAAGCATAATATGTTCTTCATGTTAGTAAACATATTCAAGAATGATTTTCTTGTTGGTTTGAATAAATGATCGGTTGTTGTTCGATGCCAGTACGAACCAGGCATAGACTTCATCTATGTATAAATAAAACATATTGAAACAGTGAATACATCAAATATGTTATCATCGATAAAATAAAATGTTGCGTTTCAGAAAAAGCAGCGTAGAGTATACAGTGTTTTCCATCATTGACACAAATAACCAAAAGCCACTATTAAGACCACATACCGAGTTGTCTTATTGCGATATAAGATAGATGCAGATATATTGTACATTAATTAAATGTATAAAGCAATGGTACAACCGCTACATTTTTTTTCTATTTTAAAGGATTTTACCTTACATACAAAAAATTGGTTTATAGATTTGCCTAATTCTATGATCAGATTTGCCTGAATACATTATAGATCTGTCTGATTTCTTATAGATTTACCTGATTTCACCTTAAAAGTATACTATTTTAGTAGTTTTATAATAGATTCAAATTTTACATTAGATATTCCTGGTTGCGTTGATATTGAAACAAAATGTGTTACATAAAAACATTCCAATTTTGTAAAATAGTCATTCAAAAATCCGAGCATGATGGCCGAAACTTAAACAACAAAAATGTTGTAGATGGTCGAAACTCTTTTTTAAGTAGGACCGAATAAGGCAAGTCAAGAGGTTTAAATGTGTCTTTTATTGTATGAATATATTATATGATTTGCGCAGTTGATTTCACCAAGTGATAAAAACTAAAAGGGGAAAAGAGAGGGTACATGTTAACTGCAAAACGGAAGACAAGTGGAACGAATCGAAAAAAACCCAAAAAATGAAATGAAATGAAAGTCATTGTTAATTAAAGTATAATGTATCAAAAAACAAAGGCAATAACAATTAAGAAAACAAGAAAGTTACACAGCTCCTGTTATGATCATTCTTAGTTAACAATAATGAAAAGGCGTTTTTAAGAAATTGGACATCACATGAAATAACAGTATACTCAGAGATTTATTTCTTTATATTTTGCATCTATTGAAAACATAAACTTTTAAAAAAACTAGTATGCATCTACTAGTTGGAATTTAAAAAAAACTCTACTATTTAAAATTTACACTTTAAGTCGAAACGACATAAGTAAGGAATCAAAATAAGCTAAACATATTGATATGTTATGGCGTTCGTTATCGAGACTAACGTACCTGAATTGAAAAACATAAATCTTATTCTTATAGCCTAGATTTTGAGAAGTCGTATTTTCATTTGGTAAAGTCAGGCTGATTTTAAGGTGCAAGGTCAAAGTTCAGGTATAATTATTACCCGTGGTTATTAAAAATCCCGAATACGCCTATTGGTACCGTGCTATCCGATATACACACTGAACGTACATATAAGAATGAAATATATGTATGTGTAGCTTGTGTCCGGGATAATGTTTGAAAATAGAACTTTATGCTTCAACTCAGCGTACTGGTCTTTTAAAGCTGAATACATTCATACAATATAAACATATAACATAAATATTATTTTCAACCTGCATATGTATGTGATAGTTGCCGCAGTACATTTAGTTCTAACTTGTAATATTATCATGGCTAAAGCCTGGCCACAAAATACTAATCGTTTATCTTACTCTTAAATTCAACGAGTGTAGTAGTGTAAATATATATCAACAATATTCATCCTTTCGAGGTTAACACAATGTACATTGCGACACAGTGGATTCAGTTCTCATTCCGTACAAATACTACGAAATAATATTAATGACACATTGCAATATATAATCGTTATGTAATCGATAAAAAACAAAGACAACACGTTAAAAACACCAAGATTTCGAAGTGCATTTGTGGGTTTACCTTCATCATGAACGACCAAAATTCGAATATTTGTAGGCCAATGCTTTATTAAAACTGCAATAGCTGATTCAAAATTAAAGATTATTGTTCAAAATTGTACGTTCAATAATTTCATCTGCCGACATGGTAACAAGTAATAAAAAAGTCGTCAATGAAAAAAATCTAAAAACAAATATGAGGGAATACACGTGTATTCAATAATTTGTTGCCTTGACTTACATGCAAAAATATATTAATACTCAACACTTACATACTATTTGGCTTAATACGAGTTGATTAGTTTTTACTGTTTCTCCTAAATGATGGTCGTTTGGAATACATCAGAATTGCGTATGTTTGATAATTTTATAACTTAATCTCTGGATACCATTATCAGAGTAACATATAATATTGCTTATAGTAAACTATGTATGACAACAGGGATTTTTAACATGGTAATATGCACAATACTTTTAAAATACATTGATAAAAGTTTATCTAAGTACTCGAGTTACGGTCATCTATAAAGTTACGACCATCTTGTGTCGGTTATGATTATCATCCGAAATACTATTGTTGACATTACGACCATAACACATTAAAAGTAATGACCATCATGCTCGAATTTTTGAATGACTATTTGACTAAAATTTGAATGATTTTATGTATCAAATTTGGTTTTAATATCAAAACCTTTACGATAAGTGTACTAATATATGAGACAAGCGATTTGGCTTAAATGAACCTTTTACTGCACGAAAATCGGAAAAGAAAAACTTCTCTCTTGAGTTGTCTCCCATATTCAGATGTTCGTAACCATCCGCTTACCACCAGTGCTTAATATACTTAAGAACACCTAATCAATATCAGAATTAGAAGCTTGATTCTGACAATCTGTATTACATTAAAGTATATCAAAATCACACCTTACCTAGTATATGTTCTTAATAGTTTCACTGTGTTCCTATCATATTTCTAAAAAGTTTATATACTACATTATGCTATAAAAGATTGATGAGGAATAATTTCCAATTCATCACAAAAAAAGACAAAAGTCTTTATTATCTTTTTTAATCACTTAATTGATGTAAAAAAATCATAAATATTCACTTATTAAAAAGTCATTCATCATAAGTCATTAGTAATGTATATGTTATAATAATTATCCGATTTTACATAACATGCATAAGTACTTATTATATTTATTCTATATATATAGGAAGATGTGGCATTAGCGCCAATGAGACAACTCTTCATCCAAGTATTTATAAAAGTAAGCCGTTATAGGTCAAGGTACGTCCTTAAACACGCTAAAAAGTGCCCCAAAAATTACTAGTGTAAAACCATTTTAACGGTAAACCAACGGTCTTATCTATATGAAAACAAAAAAAAACAGAAACACATATGAACCACATACACAGACGACAACCACTGAACATCAGATTCCTAGATTATTCTAAATATTCCAGTTGGACATTTTTATCTTAATTGATTAAAACCTTACCATATTGCATTTTTTTTTAATCAATGGACTGTAAAAAAAAACCAGTTTTATCTCCCACTTAAAAGCATATGAGTCAATTTCACACAGGAGTCTTCTCCTGTAAAATATATTTTGTATGTGTGATCGACATGGACTCCAAATATCGTTATTCTAAGCTATTTAGATATCAAAATGTTCTAAGTGCATGGGTTCACCCACAATGCCAAATGAATTAAAACATACTCTTTCCATAAAGTTTTAATAGGTTAAGATATATTTTGTACTTGCTTGGTATGTCTTCTTCTTAGAAACATTTCTAAATATGAAATATATCAAATAGTTATTTGAAAAAAATACTCTGCGGCTTCCAGATTACTGAGAAAGATTTATACACTCAAACTAATCTAAAATTGTATCTGGATAAATAATATATTTGTTTAAGGTGGTACCTAACACTACAGGGAGATAACTCTGTCAAGTCAGCTAAACGTTTTAATTACGTTGTGTTATAAAAGGAATATTAAGCTTCTCAATGATCAAAATTGGGGGTTGTCTAATTGCTATATAACCAGTGTAATTTTTCTGACAAAACGGTTGGTTCAAAATTTTTGAATTTTTTTATATTTTTGTTAAAGGGTCAAAGTAAATACTTTGACATAATTTTATGAAAATTAAACGAGCCAAATTAATTTTAGTGAAAGTGTTGGGTACCACCTTAAAACAATTTCATGTCTTCTTACAAAGAAGATGTCGTATGATTGCCAATGAGACAATCTCCACAAAAGACGAAATGACACAAAAATTAACAACTATAGGTCACTGTACGGCCTTCAACAATGATTAAAGACCATACAGTATAGTAAGCTATAAAAGCACCGAAAAAAAATGGAAAACAATTCAAACGAGACAACTAACGGCCTTATATTATCTAAAAAAAAACCTTTGCCTTTTTCTTAGGATCTACCCACAAAAACAATGTACAAAAAAACTTGTATTATGAGATGGTTTTTTTTTGGAATATAATTTTTGGAAATTCTTCTTTTATAATGTTAAGGTTTTTTTTGCTTTTAATAAATACAATACGAAGCGTTTGTTCTTGCAGAAGTCAGTTTTCAAACAGCCCCTTTGCCACTATCTAAACGTGGCTGTCGAGTTGATATAAATACTGATCGAACTGAGTGACATGTGATAGCATTGCATACCTTTTGAAAAACACAATGACACAATACCATTTCTTAAAACACGAACATATATAATATGATGTCGTTTTAATAATGATTCAAGATCAATTAGGTTATTCATCAAAAGCATATAGTAGCAACTTTATTTACGAGGTAAATGATTAAAATAAACTATTATGTGACTAACATAAGTACATTTAATTATATAACGATAAAATCGAAAATATACATATATACCTGTATACGTAGCTGATTTTAATGCATTGTCGACATTATCAAGAGTGATTGATCAAAAACAGTATTTCATTATATGATGATTCACTTACATAAAACAAATTACATAAATTAATTATGAGGACATTGAATTCCTTTCTACAGCTTATTAGTAGTTAAGTTACATAAGATATATTTACGAATGTGCAATATAATAAAGAAGGTGTGGTATGATTGCCAACGAGATAACTGTCCACAAGAGACCTATTAGTCTATGTTAAATTTGCACTTTTCAAAAAAAAGCATCATTTATCTTTGTTTCAAATAAAAAAAATAATTGGTATGAGTAAAGTTTTATCCTGTCCAGTACTACAGAAACAAATTCACATAACTTTTCAATGCATATAAGAAAATAACCATCATTGGAAACTAACCAATCAAGTTTCTCCCCTTACTTTATATGAGTACAAGGTTTAGTCACCATGTAACCACAAGGTTACAAAATATTCAATAGAAATCCAAAATAAAAAATAATGGGGTTTTAAATACCCAAGACATATGTTGATGAAACAGAAATGTTTTACTGCAATAAAATGTAGGATTAATTCCTTACAACTGTCAAATTCAAGGGAATACTTTCGTATACAACCGGATGTGACGTACTATGATTTGGTGGTACTTCACCTTTTAGGTAAAAAAAAAATTGGTATGTGTCGTTTAAACAGTTAACAGGTGGCATTTAAGACAGAACAGACTCATTGGATCGGAGTATAGCGACCGCTCTTCCTACGAACTGTAAGCTTGTGCACTTACATTATAAACAGCAAGACTCAGCATGTAGTCTTGTACAAAGTTGTAATATTATTTAGTTACATGCTTTAGTCCTAAATATGTATTTAATTTACCAATCTACGTCATCTAAATCATCACATGTTTTAAGTTACTCAACAATTACATGTTTTTCTTAGAACTACTGGTTTTGATTACACTTTCGTTAAGTGCACAACTGTTTTTTATTGATATTTGCTTCCTGTGTTTTCAATTGACATTTTCTCTATGGTTTTGTTTTGTGTTATTCATTGAAAAAAGCTCAAATAAAATAGAAATGTTATCAAACAGATATTTATTCTACATGGGACGTTAAAAGTTAAAAAGTTGAAGACAAACTGACAATGCCTCGGCAACAAAAACCCGTAAAACGACTGTAAACAACCAACAGTCGACACATCAAATCAAAACACACAGGTACAACATAGTATGCCGAATAATGCTGACAGGACACAAGTTGGTCTATAGAATGTTAAAGGCAGAACTGTGTAGGATGATAAATTGATTTTGTTAGTGCTCAAATCATGCAATGGACCAATTTGTATGTGCAATTTGCGAACACTATACGATAATACTGTTATCAGTGTAAGTGATCAACAATAAAAACTACAAACCAATACAATCTTTAATATTTATTCATCTCGTTGACCAACGTAAAAGTGGATATTTTCAATTTATGCGATTTTGTTTTTAAGTACTCTATATCGCTTTTTAGAACTATTATACGTGCAATAAACCGAAACACTATGTTCTTTTGTCTTGCTCTTTGCATTTTTCTTGTTTTTGAGAAATGACTTGTTTGGAATCAAGTGTCTTTGGAACCAGGATTCTCTTTTTTGTAAAATCAGTTAAGTTTTCACAATGCTTGATTGCACTATTTGATACCTATAACATAAAAAAAATGTGTACCATTATTAAACATTCAGATAATACACCAATAGAAAAGCACCATTACGTACAAGAGCATATTTGATAATTGTATACCTTCAGGTTTTGGTTACAAAATTAACATTTATATTGGATTGAAGTTTTGTTTAGTATGCCTTATTGATTGAATGTCTTACAACTTCCAGGTAACGTTATAATTTAAGTAATATTGGTTGTATATAAATATATTAAAGTCTACTATTTCTGCTGCATATACTATGCGTTATGTAGGGTTTCGGTGGTTAATTAGTGCTGTCTGGTTTTTTTTTAAATCTAATGTATGAACTTATAATTGCAAATGGAGTTTTACTGCTTTTAATTAAGCAGTTATTTTTATGAGTATATGATTACCTGTAACTGATTTAAAAACTATAATTTCAAGAAAATATACAATAAACAATTTATAGTAACCAAAACATATATTTTGTTTTAGTTTGAATAAGAATTTCTTTCATTTTTAAAATGTGGGAAAGCATTTTAAAACTTGTCAACCCTAATAAGACACATTTTAATTAGTCAATCAATCTTTGGCTTAACCTTTTCTGTAATAGTGGAGATATTACATTGATAATTTAAAAAAAGAGAAAGTCGAAAGACACCACTGGGTCATTTAAACTTAAACGTTGAAGAACTAAAGTTTGTAAACTATAAATAGGAGCGAGCACGTCCCAAAGAGGGGATCAAAACACATATTATGAAAAGTCAAATCCATTAATGACAGCACGACAAAACAGGAAAATATTAATTAACAGAATTGTTTTTTTTTTTTTAAGCAAAAAACCGTAACAAAGAAAAAACATGAAAATTGGTCTTAATGCATGCTATCTGTCTCATTATTAACACAGATCCTGTGAAAAAAATGAATAACAATGTTTTGTTGTTTAATGTGCTATAATTATACCACGAGGATTTCAAATGTCCAAATACGACATGTACGAGTAGCTAAAGTAAAAACAAATATAACTTACTTTCTCTAAGCGTTGATATTGTGGATGATGGTGTGGTTTACATTTTTGGTTGGACACTGTGTTGTATGCTGTCAATAAAGCCCATCTTCTGTGTGCACTGCTATTCTGACCACTACAGTGCAATAAATTGCAATGGAAAAACAGAGCATCTCCTTGAAAAGCAATTAATCAGTTATCTTTGTAAAACGAGGACAAATATTCTACCGCTCACTATAGAACATTACAATGTTTTCATGATTTACAACATAGTTATGGAATGCATGTTTACTACAAAACTATCTCTCTTTATTCCTTCAATACAAATTGCAGACGATATTTTTCGAATCGTTAGAATTCGAAATGAGTGCATCAATAATACAATTGGGAATTATATATTCACGCATTTTCAATGTTGGAAGTGAATGCATCGAAAGTTGACTATAAGATAACATGATTTAAATGTGTCTGAAATTGATGTGTTGCTCTTGTGTACATTTATATGTTTACATGTGTAGGGTACTGTTATATTTATGTTAGACGCAGAATCAACATAAAAATACTGCTAGGACCTGGATATTTTCTTTCTACTGATGTGTACAGTATGTTGTTACATATTAATGATAATACATAAAAATATATAGAAATCGTACAGACTTGTTAGATGTGTTTATCCAACTAATTTCGTGCCCTTCCAAATGCAGTAAAGAATCGTTAGCTCTGTTACAAGCTTCGAATTCTGATATCATGAATTAAAATAATAAGAAGGTGTGTTCGATCTCATTCTTAAATTATTTACTAGGCTTATCCGTAATTTTCAGGCTGGAGGAAGATGCTTAAATATGAGGATACCAGGTACATGTATATAATTTTCCCTTGGCAAACAACTATTTAAATATTAGGACGAAACAAAGTTTACAATAGCTTCTATCAAAATGAATAATTCACTATCAGGTCTTTCGAGTGTATACTATGAAGCGGCGTCAAATCATTATGCTCATTAAGCAAAACTTAAATACATAACACATAGCAAACTTTGCATTTAGTAAAACACAAATATCAGTATATCTGTTGCAAGTGTGTAAATTCTTGCGGTAGTTCAGAAACTAATCATGATCATTTTACCAAAAATAAAATTTAGTGATATTTCACCTGGATTGAGAAGGCAGTATTTCATCGGGAAACGTTCCATTATTTTGTCAAGTCTTATAGGATCAGTGACAGTCAGTTGACCTTCTAATTTGTGGTCCAGACGTCCGCATTTATGGGAGCTTTCTACAATCTGTTAACATCAAAATCGACACAATTTTAAGTATTCTAAATGTCAATCACCGAACCATTTATTGTTTTTTATTAGATAATGTAAGCTTTCTAGATACGAATTATACATGTAGTATTGTGATACAGAATGTGATATTCATTATCTCTATGTTCAATGATGTTTTAAATTATTTTGTATTCTGTTATTTGTGTTTCATCATAGTAAGACTTCCTTATATTTTTTTTAATAATTAACCATTGATTACCATGTGTTTGTTGCATTGATTCAATTTGCTGCAAAAATATTTAAAGACGGTCTGGAGCATTGTAATATATTCATTTTTATATATGATTACCTGTAAACATCCGTTTGTTTTCTCACATTTATCTAAGGCAATAAATACAGTCATCATGTTAGGCTCCAAAAACTCATTTATATACCAATATCTGTAAAAATAAGTTTGCAAAAAAAAAAAAAGAAACAAAAATGATAAAATGTTCTCTTTTCGATCATTTGTTATATTCTCTTTTGAGTTACGATCACACAAGTGTTATCGTTGTGAGTAGTTACAAATGTTTTCATTTACATCTTTAAACAGAATCAGTTTCCGACATCTACACAAGTTCTGAAATGTTAAACAAAAGTATGACGTTATCAATAATTACTTTGTAAATGGACACACAATCAAAACTATTTGATACATTTGAGAAACCTTGATTGTAATAGTAACATGAGTAAAACGAGCATATTCCACCAAACAATCATTTACACACGGATACACATAGGTAACACAGGGGTGGTGTGCTGCTTAGAACATCCAAGAGTTTTATTTTGTGCTTAAATTATGTACTACCCCTCTCTTTACTGTTGGTCCTCCTTAGAATTAAATAACGCCACTTCTAATTTGTTGTTATACTGGTAAAATTTTCAAGTGTTGTGTCTATGGAATACACCATAGAGATCAAAACTAGGAACTAGTCCATGAACCAAAAAAAAATATTTATCTCCCGAAAAGAGGTGCGGTTTGATAAACAGTTGCATTGAAAAAGCGCAACATATAGATATAACTGTGTGTAACTGAACAATACTGTGCGGCAATAATAATTTTTGTATACCCGTAATCTTGATGCCACAAATGAGCTCCTCCAGTAAACGGTTCTTTGGTTACTAACTTTCCATGATAATGGTAAACTTCGTCTTCCAGTAACTAAATTTCATATATCAGTATCATTAAATGATTTCGAACAGAATTACCTATCATAAGGATCAATTATCGTCATCATTCAATATTGTTACATCAGTTGTTGCTTTGGTGTTAGATACACAGTTGATTCTAGCATTTTACTAAGATGTTTATATTATTCCTCTTACAAACCTTTAAAAACATTGCTTAGTGTTAAAATGTCAGTTAATAAATGTCTTTAACAGTAACACATTTTAAGTCAAATAAAAAGCATACAAATGAGAAATTTAACATTTTATTATTAATCCATATATCATATAAATTAGCCATTCAACGTTTAATTATGAACAATAATATAAGCATGCTTCTTGAATAATGTATTGGTGTCTCATATATTACACGTTTTCTTGCTTAATATCGATTTCATCATACATTGTTAACTTTTTTCTTCTTATTTTGATAATATAGCAAATGATCTGTTTGTTCAGAGGATTTACACGATGTCAATCTATTGGTTAAATAATTTTACTGTTTACAAGTTATTGATTCATACCTGTTCGCATGTTCCTGCCACTTTTTCCGATCTGCTGACCATTCCACTAATGTCATTACCCGGATGTCCCCATATGGTCAATTTTGCTTCGCGGCCTTGACAATCAGGAACCTTAAATGCACATTATATGCTTAATTAAAATTGCATCATATGCTTCTTGCTGCATATTCAATATTTTATAGATGCAGCGAGCAAATATTTGTTATGTACATGTTTTGTTCTTTGTTTCTCTTTTTAGTCTAATGAATGTATAAATTTCGTTAAAGTGAATATCTCCTCAACTATATTAATTTGCAGTATTAGAAATGAAAATTGTTTAACTTAAAAAGTACTAAACAAAGACTATGTACTTTCATAAACAAAGAATGTTTTACTGAACCCATATATATGAATTTTACCTGCACTTTATTATTGTTTAAAATCTGTGCAGTAGATGGATCTTCAAACTCTTTGATGACTTTTTTTGTTTCCTCTGCATCTAACAGATTTCTGATAACATATGATATATGCATGTATTATACACTGTATTGTATTTTGAGTTCCTATGGATTTAATTGTTGATGCAATGGTCGCAAAATTAGTTTACTGGTGACGCGTTAGTGGACACATTAAACCGGTATTTGGCACCATCAAATCACCAATTGATGGCATCGGAGCTTAACATATACTATTTTTATCTCCATATAGTGGAAATCTGCCACGCGTATTCATCACTTGCGCGTACGTTTTCATAGAAGTGTGAATTGATACCAGGTAAATTGATGTCGTTATCCAATCAAAATGAACTTTACAAACAATGTTACATTAGAAAAGGTATTACACTGTTTTGATGATGTTATACATTTGATACTTAATGTGTGATTTATTTGCATCCTTTAAGACTTGTTTCGATTGATAGCTGCTCGAAATATATACGTCATGTGTGTTGAATTTTGTACATTTTAAACAAATATATAGTTAGATGCTGTTTTATAAATGTTAATAATTGAATAAAGAAATGTAGACTGCTTATGTTATTTTATCTTCGTTTCACATATTTACTACATATAATACAGAATTGGTATTCACCTCTTTGACACTGCACTAGACATATTTTGTTAATGGATATGATTTAAAATGTATTTCACGCATGAAGTCATAAGTCCTACATTGTGCTGAGGTATGTCGGATAAGGAACAGAGATATGAAAAATGATTTGAATTAGTTGTCCGTTCATGCAATTGACAACAATGACGACCTTAAGAATGAAACTAATCATCGCTATTCTGAAGAAAATTCATAAAATAACTACTCGACGATATGCATTAAAAAATATTTTTGTGACATTTGTCTCCATTTTAAAGAGTACAAAAGCTGAAATCATTTTACTGTAAATGCATTTATTATTAATTCAACATACCTTATTACGATGTATCCATACTTGGCAAAGTCTCCCTTCATTTGTGGTGTTACTTTAAACGTTTCTCCATTAAACTTGTAAACTTAAGTATCAGACACAATGAAAGTGTGATGGGAGATATACAATGAACATTTAATCTCAAAAATATTTAATAACTAACAATAGTTTCCAAATAATTAACAGATAATTGAACACTGAGCAAACAAACCCAACCAAAATACGGTTGTATGTTTATGTGCTCCTAGTGGGTAAATAAAGTCCCATGTCGCACCCATGGTATCGCCTATTCGCTTATACATTTGGAAGTATTGTGTTAAGGTTAACTATATAATTACAATTTCATGTTTCCACAAGAAAATATATATTTAGTAGTTATAATCTATATTTGAACTAATCCGATTGAAACTTATATATAGTGAGAAAAGTAAGCTGAAAAAGCCATATTCCACAGTACTGTGATTCATTAGTCAGCTGATACAAGAAAAGAAATATCAAGACGAAGTATTTATTTTGTTTCTTTATACCGTTATAATGTTCCAGAGCATTCTTAAGTGTATGCGTATTCAACATCGGATTCTGGTTTCGATAGAAGTATGCAACCTGATTTGTTTATATTGCTTATTTATTTCATTTAAAAGTAATGGATACTTTTTCAACTTCTGTGTGTACACTCAAACTGACACATATATTGACATACACATTTTGAACAGTAAGTTACTAGTTTCGATGTCCTTTAAAATAATGGCAGTGTTTTTTTTAATCATTTCAATCAACAAGAATAATTGACTTTTTTTTTATAAAACTACTGCATTAACTCGCAATTTTGAGAGATCAATTATGGAGAGGGACTAAAATATTCGGGTAAAGTTCTAGTAAATTGACACTGACCTGCATTTAGATCGCACTCTCCCGACATCTTGAAGAAATTTTTGCTTTTGAAAATAGATTATAAATGAGCTGTATTCTCATTGTGAACAGGTCTAAGGATAGTTGTTTTGAAAACCAATAAAAGCATATATATTCCTTAAGCCTCGGTCACACCTTACCGGATAGCACGACCGGACGCCTAACGGATGAAAATAAAAGTTGTCCGTTGACAAAATTGTTATCCGTTGGGAGTCCGTTGATGTCCTGACCGAATAAAACGGACGTGTAACGGATGCATAACGGACACACACCGGATATGCAACGTACGAGAAACGGACACGTACCGGAAAGAACGGATGTCGAACGTACATCCAACGGACGAGCACCGCATAAAACGGACACCTAACGGAAGTGTACCGGATAAAAAGGATGAACAAGATATACGGAAAGGTCAAAGGCGACAATAATTACACATGTAAATCTCATAAATATTCAAAATGTTTCTGTGTAACTGGTTTTGGTTTGTTCTTCAAAATTCCGCAAAGGACAGTGTCTGGCCTGAAAAAGAACTGCTTGATTGTGAAGACGTGCCTATACTCTAAGATCGATTATGAATAATAAAAATACATGAACCTTAAGAAATCTGGCATACCAATAATTGGAATTCCTGACTCGAAATTTTCAATTGGCATTTATCCGTTTCAGATCCGTTCATCATGCGTTTCAGATCCGTTCATCATCCGTTTTATCCGTTATACGTCCGGTAGAAGTCCGTTGGTGAATTTTTCTTCAAGATCTCCACCGGATGTATAACGGACATGTAACGGATACAAAACGGAACCGAAACGGACGAGTACCGTTCAAAACGGACGCCTAACGGACGTTCAAAGGACACTTTATCCGTTGGACGTCCGTTCAAAGTTTTGAACATGCTTAAAATTTTCCATCGGATAGAACGGACGTCAACGGATAAAACGTACGCTTAACGGACATGCAACGGATATGGACGGGCGTCTAACGGATAAGAACCGACGTCTAACGGACATGAACGGATTGGAAAAAAGTTATCCATTAGACGTCCGTTTGAGCTATCCGGTAAGGTGTGACCGAGGCTTTATGTTCTAATTACGATTCGTTCCTTTTTCACGAATATAACCTTCCGAATTAACTTATTAACCGGGTAAGAGATAACACATTTAACACGACGGGTGCCCCGTGTGGAGCAGGATCAGCTTACTCTTCTGGAGCACCTGATACCAACCTCAGTTTTTTTGTGGAGTTCGTTTTGCTTAATCCTTAGTTTTCTATGTTGTGTTTTGTGTAGTATTGTTTGTCTGTTTATCTTCTTTTTTTTGTCGGGTCATGGCGTTATCGGTCTTGTTTTAATCTATGAGTTTGAATATCACCCTGGCATATTACGCAACTCTCTTATGTCAACTTTCGATTTTTCTAATAGAAGGGATTTTCAAATACGTTTTTTTTGTTTGTTTAATATGTTAGTAGCTTGCTTGATATTGGAATTTAATTGATGAAATGCTTCAACAGCGACCTTATCATAGAAGGGACTTTATATAAAAAAAGTTTGGCATGATTGCCAATACGACAACTCTTCACAAGAGACCAAAATGACACAGAAATCAACAACCATAGGCAACCGTACGGCCTTCAATAATGAGCAAGTCCATACCATATAGTCAGCTATTTATGGCTCCAAAATTACAACGTTAAACAATTCAAACGAGAAAACTAACGGCCTTATTATTTTACATAACAGTGAGCAAAAACAAATACGTAACACATAAACAAATGAAAACCACTGAATAACATGCTCCTGGCTTGGGATAGGCATATACAAACATACTGTTCATGATCTTGGTCTTGTAGGACAAGGACGTAAGTCTTTCCTCGTCAGTCGGGGAATATTGATACGTCCAGAAAACCGTCTTTGGTTCATTTCACTAGACAAACTCGAGATAGACTGAACACGCCTTGGAATTAAAATGAAAGAAAGTGAAAAAAGGAGAGATCTACAGTTATGTTGCCATTTACATTGGTCGAGAACTTGATCACTATGTTTTTCTCAAATTCAAATATTGGAAACAAATGATTTTAAATTCAATAAAACTTCACTGACCTATTCATGTCTGCTGCAAATAAACAGCAGGCTGAGTTGAATCACTTGATTCCATATGTTAAAGAGAGACGAAAAATACCAGTGGGACATTTATACTCATAAGTCAATAATAACACGAAATACTCAATACTGAGCGACACCAAACCCCACCGAAAATTGGTGTACTTTCATGTGCTATGGTAAGCAGATCCTGTGTCACATATGGTACTTGTTATAAATTGATAATCACAATTTTAGCTTATGATTAGTGATAGCCAATTTTCGTTGATTGTAAATATTAAGATAAATTGCTTTTGAAACGTGTTAATGTATGTATGTTTCTTAATGTTTAAATTTGAAACATATCACTATTTTTAGCGGATGACCGTTGCTTTAAGCATATTACATGAATATTCTTGTATGCATTTTTGGGGAAAACCTTGGTAATTCATTTACTATTAACCAAATAATGTATGCACATTTTAATTTAAATACCTCTATAAACGATGAGAAATGTATTTAGCATTTTTGTCAATGGGCGTGTTTTATTTTAATAAAATTAACGGTACCAATAACACATGATTGATGTGTTACGACATTTTAAACACTAAACATGACATTGAAAACCAATTCAAAACGTTTTAAATGAACATCAGAGGAACCATAAACAAATAGAGAAAACATATTAAAAGCTAACAGGTAAAAAGCAATGGTAGTAAATACTTACTATTGCTACTTGGTTACTTCAACGGGCCACTAGTCTTTATTCCAACTATAAACATAGGCGACTGTATAACATAGTGTGCTATTGACCGTATACAATATATAACGATTTAGTAGATCAATTGGGTCCAAACATACTCTCATCTACCCCGTATATATTGCATTACGTCACTTACACACTTTGCAACAAAAAGTGGTAGGATGAGAACGAAATAACAAATCGAATTTAACATTTTGTCTAATGTTAATCTTACCTATTTTCCCTAGTTAATTTGTTATCTTTCGTATATGTATTAAGGTAAATTTATCTATGAGGTCAATATATGTAGTACAAAACACATGTGAGGATGTAAAGGGTAAATCAAAGTTAGTCAAAATGTCTTAGTAAGTTTCTTTGTCGTTACATTTGAACTCATTTGTCATTAACGATTGAATATTGTTTTTCTTAAACCCGACCTGTTCATCTTGGTCGCCAATTACCTTGATAAATGGCGTTGAGGATATTTTGTTTCCAAAGTAGTCATATTTACACCAATGCTATTTGTTTACAATAAAAAATAAAACAGTGTTCCCATTCCGTAGTTTTTTTTTACATTTTTTAATTTGCAATTTCGAAAACGATATAGTCTTCATAATTCTAATCGAAAACAAAAACCAATGACCGAGAGTAAAAGCTAGATATCGTTTAATCCCATTTAATCGGCAATAGTAAACCGTTCTTACTGCACTTTCAAGTATTTAGTTAGACGTTTAATTTTAGACGAATCGGCGTATTCTTTGACAAAGATACTGTATAAGTCAACAGTTTGTTTTTGGGGTAAGTGTAAGCACCCTATCCAAAAAATTATGATAAGATACACACACTATCGTTTGAATTAGGATAATGCAACTCTGTATGCAATTGCTGCTTGAATTTTGATACATAAAATTGAAAGTTTAAAATTGCGTTTAGATCTAAAAATATCTCACTGATTTTGAAAGTCACACTGTTTCAAGATGTCATATATAAATAAACGCATGAAAATCAAAAATAACTGTTTGTCTATTTACAAATCTTATTTCAAAATAAGACCATTCACCGGCTTTGTAATGAAATTAGCAACACGATGGGTGCAACATGTGGAGCAGTATCTGAATACCCTTCCGGATCACCTGAGATCACTCCAGTTTTTCGTGAAGATCGTGTTGCTTAATATTAAGTTTTCTATGCTGTTTCATGGGTGTCATTTATTGTCTTTTTGCCTTTATCATTTTTAGACATGTCGTTGTCAGTTTATTTGCAATCTATGCGTTCACTGTCCCTATGGTATCTTTCGCCCCTCTTTTCTAAAACTGGTATAAAAAAAATATTGTAAAGTACTAAGCTTGCAGACTTGCTATTTTTTTTTCTAATTTGGTATATGTATATTTTTGTGATTATTCTTTTTTTTTTGTAATGCTTATCCCGTTTTTTTATCATATAGATTGTTTTAAGTTTCTTCAAAAAGAAAATAGTGCATCTTTTTTTTTTTAACGACAACAATTATTTTATTCAATCATTTCCTGCTATGTAAAACCTAATTTAAATCAACAATACATTTGATTTTCACCTGATAAGCTTCATAGTACAAAACACTATCGTATATCTGGTTCACTGACAAAACATGAAAAAAATATAAATTGATTGCGAAAAATAAGTTATATTTTCAAATAGAAATTATTGATGTGATTGAACAAAAATTGAAATTATTCTGTAACATACATATAGATTATAAAAAAAGGATAAAGCAAATGTGATGCGTACTTTTACTGCGTATTACGAAGCACGATATATTTGATAATTTAATAATGTAGCCTTTCTCCTATATGTTGTAAATATCAAAATAAACCAATGAAATTTGTTTTTTTTAAACAGTCATCTACAAATATAACAAAAAAAAAAACATTTGATTGTATATTCTTGCACGCCTGAGAAAACAGTATTTCATTTTTGTTTTGATTATAAAACAACAAATTAATACAACGGGAACAACCAGAGTTTTTCTTTGACATTTTCTTATACTAAGAGGAATAACTCAATGTCTTCATTCCCTAGTTTTATTGAGTATAGCCTGTTTCAGTCATGTTTAATACCACCGCAAAAAAAATCTATCTTTTTCGTTTTCCTCTTTTAGGGAGGGGGAGGTGTCATACTATTTTCTTCAAGATTGATTAAAATTTCAATTTAAGAAACAAACACCTTAAAAATTGGGGTGGGTGGGGGGGGGGGGGGGGGGGGGGGGGTTCTGATATCTAAGTTATAGAAGACCAATAAATTAACGAAAGATTTGCATTCATCACAGCTTTCATTCGTTTGGGGGGGTTCTGATATCTAAGTTATAGAAGACCAATAAATTAACGAAAGATTTGCATTCATCACAGCTTTCATTCGTTTGACTATATACTTCAGCCAATTCATTGTCATTAAAACAAACCAGTCATATAACATGTATAGTCTTGTCAAAAGAGGTTATACACGATTTGTGTCAATTGAAAATACTAAACTTTAAAAAATAAATAAATATCTTTATTCAATGAATTCAAAATACTAATATCTATTCAATTTCACAGATATGTACTGAATAAGCATCATGTAAATCATTAAATAAAGTAACATGAAATGGACAGTTTTAAAAAAGTGAAATAATAATGAACATTTGAAACTGATTATACTGGTAAGGGAGACAACTACATACACTTTTATATTCAGTCAACGTGCATCACTATGAATTATCTATGAATTATGCGGCAAAGAGAAATGATTTTATTCAATACAATGACTGTATATATTATAAAATAAATAGATGTTAATAACGTAATCAAAGGTGGAAATAAGCAAAAATGACGGTCCATTCAAGATAATTGTCAGTGTCTATTGAAAATAACTTGTGATTGCATTGCGCTTTTCAACTTCCTGTAAACATTTAGAGTTATTGTTCTTTAAACCTAGTGACAGGTAGACAGGCTAACTAATGTACCAAATATGCACAGAATTAGATTCAAATATTGATTACAATACATATATTAGTTATTCTTTCTGTTAGATAACATATAGTTCACTACTTTATTCACAAGATAAAATAAGATACATTCCAGACGTAGTGCATTGTACAAGTATGGGAGTAATTAACACTTCAATATTGATAACAACGATAATTAGAATCATGACCCTTTAACAATTTGGTATTTCATTATTTCGTTGAAATCTTACCTTGATAAAATAAATTGAACATACACTGGTGTATTATTAAACTTAATATGACGATAAAGACCACCGTTATCATATTACAGTTCACTATATAATCCTAACCTGAATTATTGACTTAGCAGTTGTAAGTACATCGTTTTTTAAGTGATATCGTATTGGGACCAGGGTTTCCGCTGGCGGTCGCCATTTTGACAATTTCCGAAAAAATAATAATTGTGGCGATACAAATTCGCCATTTGCGAAAGAATTTGGCGATAAAAATATATACAACGATTTATTTTCCTCCATCTTGTTTATTTACTTTTTTTCGAGTTTCTCGGACTTTACCTGATCTTTTGAAAATCAATAATCAGCTGATTGCATTTTATAGCTATCGACAATAAAAGATTAATTAATTAAGGTGTTGATTGAATTGTTTGACAAAATGATATGGTTAAATAGCTTCAACTAAATGTCACATACAGAATTTATTTACCACTTTTCGACGCACGTGTTTGGAGCAAACTTTTGACGTCTCCTCTCATCTTAAAGATAGTTCAGAAAAGAAAGATGTTGTGACGAAAAATGTTCAAAAGCAAGAAAAATCTCTGATTTATAACTTTAATTATCCTTTGACTTTAATATACGTAATTGATTAGGGAGACTACTTTAAAGTCGTTTGAGTGACACACGTGTTTCAGGCATAGTTTTACGTCTCAACTTTTTCATTTACGATGGTCAAGGAAAGAAAACTGTCATTATGAACAAATCTATCCAAAAGGTTGGGAACAACCCCTCGAATGAGAGTAACCCTTTAATGTAATGACTACACATGAAATGAAGCCTCAATTTCATATGATAAAAGCCTTTGTTTTGTTATAAAAACCACTTCTTAGTATAAAAGGGCACATTAGTATTTTTTCTTTTAAAGAAACTTCCCCTCGGAACTATACTGGTATTATATGACCCAAACATTTCCATTAATTTTGTTATATTCCAGGACTTATATCTTCTTTATTATTAAAGTATAGTGGCCCCTCTTTAGGAAAGTTGTTTAAAATACAATGAAAATTTTCCCTTTTCAGTTAAAAAAAATTCTGTTGTTTTAAAGTAAAAGTTTAGAGTAAAAATATATTTATGTTTAGGTGGCGAAAAAAATAATTGAACCAGGGGAAACACTGATAGGGACAGAAGTCTTAGGAGCATCATAGCATTTTTGCGATTGATTTTTTCACCGACCCTCATACAGGCGTGACTCCAGGATTGACCTGAAGCCGAAATGTGGGTTTAAGTTGTAGATGTTCCAAAAGTCCTGAAATTAACATGAAGTCATGCGGCTTGCTGGATTCTTCATCGACACACGAGCCTAATTATCAACCCCTAGAGTAGTTTTCTAAAGAGCTGTTAAAAATTCGAACAATTTCTCAATTTCTACAGACACAAATCATAATTTGCATACTCCTTTTCTATGTTGAAATATATTCCCCTGTCTTCCAATGGTAAGAACTATTATAATTATGACCTGTACTAGTATTTTATTATATATGTGAAGGATTATCAAAAACAAAAACACTGGCAAAGAAAAATAAAAACGACAAAAGACAAATATCAGTCGACAAGCATGTAACAATACAATTACACACTCGACAGAGCAATGCACAAAAAAAAAACCAGATTGATCACAGTTCAATTTAAATCGAGTCCCATCATATGTTCCCGTATTTGGCACACCTTTTTGGAATTTGGGGTCTTCAATGCTCTTCAACTCTGTACGTGTTTGGCTTTATAACTATTTTGATCTGAGCGTCACTGATGAATCTAATGTAGACGAACCGCGCGTCTTGCGTACTTATTATAATCCTGGTACCTTTGATAACTATCAAAAACAGAAGAACATTTTATGGTGTATTTATTAGCAACTATTATACAGGAATTGTTGTCTTTCACAGGTTCATCATGTCCTTTGATAGAAAAGTATATAAAGCAAAACGGAAGGTAAGAAGTAATAGTTTCTCAATTTGGGAAAATAGCTGTATTTATTGATCGACATAACCAATCAAACAATTTAGTTATGAAATGATTGCTGTCATTTCTTCTTAAAACCGTTTAATTCAAATAAATAGACTTCAAGTCCCGTTAAGGCACACAAGACAAAATCACATGCGCACTTTAAGAGATCGAAAGTTGAATTTACTAAATTTGTACAGTTTTCTTACATGTATGATTATTGCATGGTGATGTTAACCTTTAACTTTTTTGATAGCTTTGCACTTAAATAATCATCAGATGCACAGTCTATTTATTTCAATTTTATTACAACTACTCTCCATTTTGTTTCCGACGACATATTGCATAAAACCTTCTAAATATAAGTAGTTCTAAATTAACATTATTTCACCCTTATATGTTTGCAATGTGATACAATTATTAGATATGAATGAAACCATAATGGATGAACGTTATGTACGACGAACATGATTAAACCTAAATACATACATGCAATACAGCAATTTTACAGTAAAAGAAAAGTGTGTGTTATAAATTTCCAGTATATCTTAGACTCGACTAGCCTCAACTATTGAACTATTGAGTTCAGTCTTAATGATTTACAGTAAGGTATATTTTAAAAGCTGAAGATTGCAGGGATTTAGTTTCGGATAGTGTGTTCGTGTATAATTCTGATTTAGTTTGCTTACTTGTCAATGCAGAGCACCTTGGTCATGCTTTTGCTTTTCAAATAGGAAGATGGTAACACAATAAAACAATAAAAGAACAAGTTATTTATGTTGAATGTTGTTTAAGTGATGAACATTTAATACTTATTTGTTTTGTTGTTTGCTTATTGACAAAAGGATCGTAAATTGTATCTCTAAAATATCTACACAGACCAAATATTATAACAATTAACCAAGTGTTTTGTGAATAAAATCAAACAGTTTTGAAATAAGTGATTGTTTTGATTACGTGTTTTTAAATGGTTTGTCCCGGTTGATACAAGTTTATTTTTCCTTCCTTTTTTTGTATAATTCGTATAACAGTTTATTGTAAAAGTTATACGTCAGATTATATTTATTTATTTTTAATTGTATTGTATTTGTATTAAAATTCAATGGTGTGCTGTGACAGTGAACTTCGTTTCTTAATAAAAAAAAAGTACCTATCTGTAATTCACCAAAATAATATTTAAAAAACATCTCATTCATAATTAATTCATCTATTTGAAATAAAAAATACACTCAACGTAAACACATTCTGATTTAAATGGTTAACTTTTCGGTTTCATGTGGTGTTGTCAAAACCGTGTACAATAGCACGAATAGGGTGAGATAGATAACGAAATTTTGAGCATAGCCCTAATGATATATGACACAGATATTCTATAAAATTGAATCAACTCAATAATGCGATGCCATTCAAAAGTGACTATTTATTCAATAATGGTACCAAAAACAATGTTATTAATTTCAGGCGTTTGAGTAGGGCTTGGTCTCTGATTACGATGTTCGAGGCCTGTGCTTGTCTCTAGAGGATTTTACTCTTCAGGTTTTGACCTTTTCGCAGTAAGGAATATTTTACTGTGTTTCCAAAAATAAGCTTGATCAATATTAATAATTTCAGAATCACTCAGAAGACCATCGCTTGTAATTTCGTGTGTAAAATATTGTTTGTCAACCACGGGGAATCGAATTAAACATAGAAAGCTTTGAACGACTTGCATATGTTTTTGGCCCATTTCATTGCAAATTTGCATAGGTCGGTTTCTGTCCAGTTGAACTCTTCTGATTCTAAAATAATTCCATGCATTTTTTGTCTATGTTATTGGCCAATTTCGTTGCATTTTACTTCTCTATGTCTATGTTCAGGATTTTCTCAATTTCTAAACATTTACTTGGACATGTATGTACATTTTTCAGGCTTGCACTTTGAAGATCCAATAAATTGAATGCTATAGATGTTTGAAGAGCAACAACCGAATCACTCGTTGATACTAACTTTTTAAGGAAGATTTCGCAAGCATCTTTCCCACCATAAAACATAAGCCGTTACCTTAGCCGTATTTGGCAAAACTTTTTTGGGAATTTTGGATCCTCAATGCTCTTCAACTTTGTACTTGTTTGGCTTTATAAATATTTTGATATGAGAGTCACTGATGAGTCTTATGTAGACAAAAAGGGCGTCTGGCGTACTAAATTTTAATCCTGGTACCTTTGATAACAAATTATCATTTTCCGTACATGTCTTTAAAAGCCAATATGCATTTTGACACAAATAGTGGAAGAGCTATAAAACAAAATAGGTAAATCCGTCTACGATCAACTTTGCCTGAGGGACTTCAAACCATAGTTTCTGATAATTCTAAAATGCTTTACCGGATAATTAGATAAAATATTATCATAAATCATGTTTGTACGAAAGAACTGACTGATAATGCCCTTGAGGACATATAAGTCGAATATATGAATGCCAAGGATATATAATAATATATACATTAGCATAATATATGAAATGAAAATATAGTGTTCAACAGTTAAATTCAGATTTTCAATAAAACACAACTTGAAGCCGTATATTTTTATACATTGTAGGCGGACGCTGAAAGAGAGCGGTATGGGACAACTTTGTCAGGTTGCACATTGTATATGCTTGAAAACGGATTAATGTGTGATGTCTCTTTCCAAGTTGGTCATGAGCAGAAGATTATAAAAGCACATAAATTGATACTTGCTACTCGAAGTTCTGTTTTCCATACAATGTTTGAAGGCTCCGTTCCAGAAACCGATAATATAGTCATTTCTGATGTGGATGCAGATTCTTTTAACCTTTTTCTTCGGTAGGTGAATAAATGATAAAACTCAATGTCATGTAGTCTGAAATATACAAATTTATGTTTTAGAATATGTTGTTATTCATTGCTTTTCATCTAATTATGATAAATACTATCAGAAAAGAAACATTTTACTTGTATTTATAATAGAATTCATTTATTATTAGTTATTGTATTTTTGTAGTATAAAATATTCTACATGTATCACACATCCTAACCATGTTTATGTTTGTTACAAATTAGTTAAATCCCTTCAGTTTCTTTTATTTTATAATACAAAATAAACTATATCATCATCTATGCTAATGTAGATTCCGTTTATTTGCAATTGCTTTACTCTTTCAGGTGGATCTATTCTGATAACCTACAAGTATCATCGGAAAATGTGAGACAGATGCTTTATATATCAGAAAAGTACATGTTTTATAATGGGAAAGATGTTTGCGAAAACTTCCTTAAAAAGTCAGTATCAACGAGTGATTCAGTTGTTGCTCTTCAAACATCTATAGAATTCCATTTAATGGATCTTCAACGTGCAAGCCTGAAATATATACAACAATATCCAAGTAAATGTTTAGACAATGCGAAAGGCCTAAACATCGGCAAAGAATGCATGGAATTAATATTAAAATCGGAAGAGTTTAACTTGACGGAAACCGAACTTTGCAAATTTGCATTGAAATGGGCCAAGAACAAATGCAAGTCATTGAAAAAGGAACCATCAGGACCAAATAAAAGAGAGCTTCTTGAAACCTTACTATATTTGATTCGATTCCCCGTGGTTGATAAACACTATTTTACAAATGAAATAACAAGCGATGGTATTCTGAGTGACTCTGAAATCATTAATGTATATCAAGCGTATTTTGGGAAAGACAGTAAAATATTTACAACTGAGAAAAGGTCAACGCATAAAATCCGCATACCACCAGCACGTCCAAATATTGGAGATGATCGATATCACGTGGAGACAAGATTAAGTCCGGTATATCGTAATCGGAAACCAAGCCCTACTAGATGGCCAAGGTAGCAGTAATACCTGGCTGTTCAGATGAGGATTGAGCTAAACAATGCTCATGAATTTAACATGGATTTCATTCAACCTGTGCAAATACATGTAGAAGTATAAACTAAATCATGTCATACGATGTTACAAAATTGGCATATTCAATATGTTATATTAAAATCCTCCCCCGTAATTGATTTATTTTTTTATATATGCTATGTCTACTGATTCTGATGTCCAATGGTTGCCGTCTGTATATGTGCTTCATAAGTGTTTCTCGTTTCTAGTTTTTTTATATAGATTAGACCGTTGGTATTCCCGTTGGAATGGTTTTAAACAGGTAATTTTGAAGCTTTTTGTAGCTAGATGTTTGGAGTGATCCTAGACTCTGTGTTGAAAAAACCGTATCTTGACCTATACATGCTATTATGGTTAACTGTTATAAATTGTGACTTGAATTGAGAGTTGTCTCACATGCACTCATATCAAATATTCCTTCATCTATTAGGAACCATCCTGTTATTTCAAAAACCCAAGTAGATCGATGTAATTTTGACATTTATCTATCAACTATATCTGATGACATAATCTCACTAGGTAAAGTTCCGTATCATATACTTTCACTTCATTTTTTTTCAGAAATAATGCCCTCTTTCAGTTTTATTTTTATTTATTTTCTTATGACTGCGTCGCATGTTTTCATTTTTTCTAGATTTTTGATAAATTAAATCAAAATGCACGATTCAAAATAAAAGATTAATTTAATCTGTATTGATTTCTATTCAATCATATTGTTATATTTTACACGCTTACCTATCATCATTGCCTTTTATATAACTAACTAGAGGCTCCCGAGAGCCTGCATTGCCTACCTGACTCTACTCCGGTTTTTGAAATCATATTAAAAAAAAGATAAAATTTGGCTACAAAGTAAGAACACTTGACCAGCACCTCATTAAGAAAGGAACATTCATGCTAAGTTTGGTTTCATTCAATTCAGGTGTTCTCTAGAAGAAGTTCAAAATGGAAAAAAGTTGACGCCGACGACGACTACTGACGACAGACGCCACGTGATGAGAAAAGCTCACTTCGCCCTTCGGGCCAGGAGGGCTTAAAAGCATTAATTTTCCCTGACCGCCAACTGATTCCTTTTTATATATTTTTTTTAAACTTTTTTTTATATATTTCAAGTGTATTTTTTTATTTTCGTCTGAAATAATAATAGGTTACATAAAGAGCAGGTTAAAGTAGTTTATAACTAAATAAATTCTACTGCTACCAAACATATAGACGAAACTGAACTTAATCTTTGTGAGTAATTAACTAAGGTACAGTTGAGTGCAGACTAAGCATTACATAAAGTAAACACACCTGAACGCCACATGCAAATAGTTCGTTTAACTTGAATGTTCGCGAAATGATATTCTAGTTGATAATGTCAGTATTAAGAACATAAATGTCATTGTTCTATGTTGATATGGACGTAAATAAAAAAAAATACAAGAATACAAGAATACAAAAAAATGTCCATAGCACAAACACATAATGTTGAAATCTAAACCTACCGAGCTGTACCGAAAGTATATTAAAAATGCACAAAATACATACAAAGAACACTATAACACGTAATTCTAATGATCAAAAACCTCACACTTAAAATGTTCTCGTTCGTAATAAATTCCTGTACTGAGATGACTGCTTATGTCAAAGTTAAAGTATAAGTCTACAAATGGGCCGCAAAAAGCCATGATTTCCGTAACTTTTACCTCACATTCATGTTTGTGCTCAACAATTACATCATGTACATCGTACGACGATTCATCAGCACATTGTTGACTATACATTAACACACCACAAACAATCACACTTTAAAACATAACAACTGTATAAAAGCAATACTATGAAAAGATTTGTATAATATTTAAAAGAAGCACATTGTCATTTACAAAAGTTTTAATATATTGTCTTTGAGTCAATACTTTTAACTGATACAAAGAGTTAACGCTGGTAAAGTTTTGTGGGAGTAAATCTCAGAGTAGAACTGAGAACTGGGAAAAGTTGTAACTAAAGCGATTTATTCTGGTGCTGAAATTTTGATTTTAAAGTTAATTAAATAATTTTGTGATTTTGACAAGATGTTGAAAGCTAAAGGTTTGGAGTTATTGATATAAATTTCTGTTTGATTTTGAATGACATTATTACTCGATTGTTGTTATCGCGATTTTAGAGAGAGTTCCATTTTAGATGGTCAATCATAGTTGTGACGGTACTGGTTTTATAGTACAGATACCTGTTGGTGACGTATTGTCCTTTTCCCCATTGCAATTTTGTAATATATTTATATTTTATTGGGTGTTATGAGACCACACGGAAAAGCAGAGTTCTGGGTTTGTTCGTATCATAGATTTAAAATTCAAACTGTTAGTTTCTTTTTTTTAAGTGTCCAATATCTAATTGTGTAAGCAGTGATGTTGTTAATATTGTTATTCAATGAAATAAATTAGCTGATACCAAGATATGTTACTGCGCTATGCTCTCCTTATTTGTGCAGGTATATGTGTTTTAATTTCCCACACATCATATTTAACGTCTACAAACAGATATGTGACACATCTGAATCTGGGAATCCCGAGATGCAAAAGCTTTGCCATGATAACATTTACATTCATAATCATTACCTGATATCATTGACAAACAGTTCTTTCTTAGGTCCCAAAACAATGATGTATACTAGTTCAGCAAAAATGGACGTAACACTAAACGCCGAACATATAAATGAACCAACATGTAAAAACAAACATGCAAGAATAACACAGGTTAGAGGTTCCCGATTTGGGACAGGCGCAAAAATGCGGCGAGGTTAAACATATTTTGTGCGATTTTGATCCTCCCCCTATACCTCTAGCCAATGTAGAACAAGAAGGAAGGGCCTGATGGTTTATTTTCGTTCTTCGTAAATGGCGTGTTTTCACTATCATGATACGTTTTTTACTTATAAACACTAGAGATACCATCCCCCGAAACGAATACTCAAGTCGGTTTTTCCAATAACATTGATGATGCCTTGTTCTTCAAAATTCCAAAACTCTGGCATTCAACTGGTCAAAGATAATACTGAGATACCAATCAATGACGTAACCGGTATGCTAGCGTCATCTTTGCGGTCTGGAACTTAAACAACTACTGAATCTTAGGGACCAATGTTAGCTGTTCTTTTAACCACCAATTTCCTCTTATATTATTTCAACCCTCCTTATAATGGTAAACTGCTAAACTCAAGTAACACAAATGAAGAAAATTGAGAATGGAAATGGGGAATGTGTCATAGAGACAACAACCCGACCATAGAAAAAAACAACAGCAGAAGGTCACCAACAGGTCTTCAATGTAGCAAGAAACAAATATATATTCATATCATATGTTGACACATTTAGCTAATATATATACTAGAAGTTTTCAAACAAAGCCATATTTGCAATAGTTGTAAGTATGCAGATACCAGTCTAAGATATAAATTCACTTAAAATGTTGTAGAGATGACTGCTAACATCTGTTTTTTGCATAACTTCCAAGCATAGTTATTGCTTTTTATATCAAGAACTTAAAAATCATAAAATCATAGCATTTACAAGTTAAATTATTTGTTTTATGACCCAGGGGGTAGGCAATTTTCTATGTGTTTGGCCCTTGAAGCCTCAAATTTCCTAAATCATTCTGCTGTTTCTAGCAATTTTAAATATATTTAGTACATCTTCAGGATAGAATACACTATTGTTAGTTTTCTTGGGATAATTTTGTTTTTCTAGCTTGTATTTATTATGTCGTGGTGACAAAAAAAGCAGATTTAGGTGTTACGGCTTATTTTTGGGTTATCGAAGGGACACAAATACTCCATACATAATATTCAGGAAGGATCTATGAGTTCAATGACTGCGAAGACTAAATATAAGCACTTCTTAACAATTCAACTTACAAATATGCATACTGTTAACTGTGAATTTATGCTGAGTCATCATATTGAAGGCCCATGATTCTACCAATCTTCATTAAATATTTATAAAACTTCATATTTGAGTTACTTTCTTTCAAATCTGTGAAATAAAGCAAATTTAGATAAATTCTGAATGTTCCCCTTTTTTACCCTATATAGGTTGCATTTCTGTTAATATTGACAATGCAATTTCCCATAGAAACTCATTTTAAGGCTTAAACTGTACCACTTTTACAATGAAGTTTTGAAAAAAAAATCCTATCCTAGAATTGAAAGTTCATATGCACCACAATTTATTTTAAAGGTTAAAATATAGGGCTGTGTGGCATATTTTCAACGTTTATATGCCCTGAACTTCTCAGAGTTTAAACTAACACTAATTTTCTTAACTACCCCTACCTCGAATGAAAGGTTACCACAGATTTTAATGTAAACAATATGCACATGTAAATTTACTGGTAACATTCCCATATTATGTCTCTGTGAGATTGAACACAGAGAGCATAACTGAGAAGCAGTATGTAAACAAAATTAATTTTCCATGAATATTCACGATCTCCCCAAAAGAGGCGTGTTTTGATAAACAGCTGTATTTACAAAGTGCAACCTCTAATTCAACGAATATTGGGTATGAAAGTTGTTTTCAGTTTAAACTTCTTTATATTTTTTTTCGTTTTGGGCTTGTAACATATTTTCCCTCCGGTTAAAACATACGTTCATTCTACTTGATAAAATTTAATAGTTAACATAAAATCCTAAATTCAGGTTAATTGCCGGATAAATGACTTTCCAAATACTGTGTCGATCCCTAACATCACTGAAGAGACATTAACTTTTGAAAGTCGGTTATGTTGTACAAAGTTTTTGCACCTGATGGTTGTGTTATACCATCTTTCCCGAAAGTTTATTGTTTTCTGCTTGGTATTAAATTTAATAGTACGATTCTTTGTTACATCTGGTTATTAATTTATTTGGAAATCGCAAATGGCAGTCAGCATGGATTAAGAACATTCGTTTTTCGAGCTGTTAATCCAATGCGTTTGCTTTAAAATATACATTTTTTCACTTTTTGGACGTTTGGACATGTTGATGTCATGCACACATATAATAAATATTCTTTTTTAATCAAAAGCCATCATAAGTTTGAACGTTATTTGCACTTTAGACAGTTTATACATTGTATACATGTATCTCAATAAAACCTGCTTATTTTTTAAAATTAAATCTTCATTCAATAGTTTTATTTGAAACTACCTATATTTTACGAAAACGTTCGCAAGACCAAGTCATTCAATACACTTTGAATGTAGTACGTCTGTACAAAAAAGTAAACGTATATACTATATTATAAAGTGCATAGATGGTTTTAATATGCAATACAGTAACATTTACCAATCTTTATATTGAAGAGTAAACAAAAGTGTATGTGTTTTGATTATTCGTGATAAACATTTGGTGTTTTGTATAATTTCATTGAAATCAGACAACATTTCAATGACTAAGTAGTTCTGTTTACGTAAATGTTTATATCGTCTAGTGTTATCTGTAATTGATGTCGAACTTATAAAAAAAGTAAAGGATAATCCTAAAACAACCTTTTTAATCATTGAATATTATCTTACGTTATACAAAAACATAAGCCGTTACCTTAGCCGTATTTGGCAAAACTTTTTTGGGAATTTTGGATCCTCAATGCTCTTCAACTTTGTACTTGTTTGGCTTTATAAATATTTTGATATGAGCGTCACTGATGAGTCTTATGTAGACGAAAAGGGCGTCTGGCGTACTAAATTTTAATCCTGGTACCTTTGATAACAAATTATCATTTTCCGTACATGTCTTTAAAAGCCAATATGCATTTTGACACAAATAGTGGAAGAGCTATAAAACAAAATAGGTAAATCCGTCTACGATCAACTTTGCCTGAGGGACTTCAAACCATAGTTTCTGATAATTCTAAAATGCTTTACCGGATAATTAGATAAAACATTATCATAAATCATGTTTGTACGAAAGAACTGACTGATAATGCCCTTGAGGACATATAAGTCGAATATATGAATGCCAAGGATATATAATAATATATACATTAGCATAATATATGAAATGAAAATATAGTGTTCAACAGTTAAATTCAGATTTTCAATAAAACACAACTTGAAGCCGTGTATTTTTGTACATTGTAGGCGGACGCTGAAAGAGAGCGGTATGGGACAACTTAGTCAGGTTGCACATTGTATATGCTTGAAAACGGATTAATGTGTGATGTCTCTTTCCAAGTTGGTCATGAGCAGAAGATTATAAAAGCACATAAATTGATACTTGCTACTCGAAGTTCTGTTTTCCATACAATGTTTGAAGGCTCCGTTCCAGAAACCGATAATATAGTCATTTCTGATGTGGATGCAGATTCTTTTAACCTTTTTCTTCGGTAGGTGAATAAATGATAAAACTCAATGTCATGTAGTCTGAAATATACAAATTTATGTTTTAGAATATGTTGTTATTCATTGCTTTTCATCTAATTATGATAAATACTATCAGAAAAGAAACATTTTACTTGTATTTATAATAGAATTCATTTATTATTAGTTATTGTATTTTTGTAGTATAAAATATTCTACATGTATCACACATCCTAACCATGTTTAACAGACTCTATTTTAAAAGAGTAAAATCCATTTTATTCCTTTTTATAATCTTTTTCAATGTTTACCATAAATTGAATGAAGATTTCATAAAGAAACACACATTTTTTACAACATTCCATGTTTTTATTCTTATAATTGATAACATTTACATTAATTGTTCAGGAAATTTCCAAAAATATATGAAAGTTTCAAAATTGTTGTAGTAAAGATGTATGTGACAACAAATTATTCAGGAAATGTCCCGAAATCATTCTCAACATTATTATTTATTACATATATGTTGGCAGAGCATTTTAACAAACAGATCTGAAACGCATTTCGGGAAATATCCCGACAAAAAATAAACTAAGTACAACATGTATAACACAGATGTCTTCAAATATTTCGGGATTTATCCCGAAAATTCAAATGTATATGCTAGACCTCATGACTAATAATTTCTTTTCACATTTCGGGAAAAATCCCGAAAATATAAATCTAATATCAGACACACACTTGTTACATAGATTTTTTTTACCCATTTCGGGAAAAATCCCGAAATAAAATCTACAAGAAAAAATTTATGCATTTTGGTTTTTTAAACATATTGGGGAAAATCCAGAAAAAAAAATCATTCAGATTTTACAACACATAATTTTGATACATTAAAAAAAAGTTTTTACATAAATTTGTTTCCATTATTTGTTAAAATTTTAATTCATAAAAAATATGTTTATAACCATACTTTTCATTTCTTTAAAAAAAAAAGTAATTTCTTAGAAATAATAAGGTTACTCTATACTGCATCCCTTTTGTCATGCTTCAGTAATTCCCTAAATATAATATCAACCAAATTTGTCCCACAAAAAGGGGGGCCTATGCATCCTCTAAATCCTATTTATAAGTGGTCGATATTAAACTGGCCTAAGCATAAACTTTAACATATAAACAGAAAACTGCAAAAGATTGTAAGTTATAAAACCATGATTCAGCGTTCAGGATTATTAAAATCCCTAAGCACATGCATTGTCCAAAAGCTTATTCAACTGCATATAAATTATCCCTGACCTACTTTTAGTGGTTCTCTTTAAACTGGACTTATCACAAATATTTCAGTGTAAACAAAGGAAATTTTCAAAGTCAATATGCCATTACTGAGAGGCTGGTGAGGAGGGCGATGCTCAATGGGATTGAGATATATATATATGTGTCCATAACACATTATACTCTGCTTCCACAATCAGATTTCCATGTTCAGTAACTTATTTGTAATTGTTTAAAAAACACTGAAAGTACAAAGTTTCAAGTTTATTTGACCATTACATCATAGTAAACTATTGTACACAAAACCTTAACCTTCTCTACTGTTGTACATCTTGAAAACAAAATAATTGATAAAAACTAGTTTCAACTCATTATTTCAAATGCCAATGAAATTTTAAAATAGGAATGAAAAAAAAACTCAAACTCAAAAATATTCAATAATGTAGCCTCATTTAATTTTCCTAATTTGCACATTTTTTTTTTGTCACAGAAAACATGGAAGAAACTATCTTTAATTATGTTTTTTCTAAATTTCTTTGATATTCTCCACAGCAAAATATAAAAATTAAAATACTGTTCTAAAGTAAAATACATGTTCTTTTAATATTACAAATACATACAATAAAATATAACTACAAATCATAGTATACATGTGAATAAATCTTCATAGCATGTGCAATGTTGGTTATATTCAGATGGAATTATTACATATTATAAATTGATCTGTTTCTTTACTGATGCCTAGCTTTCTCTTCCTTTCACTCCTGCCTATAAAGCAAAGAAAATTAACATTTAATAAAATATAACAAAAACGTTCTAGTCTGCTGAACATGCTAAAAGTAAATATTAACTGTGAAATCAACAATTTTGATCATGTTGATAGGTTGAGACTATAACCATTTGACATTTATAATAAAACTTCTTTTCCCCCCTGACCATTTTGATTGCCTTGTGTGACGTTTCACACAATCAACATGATCATAATGTACATAATGTTTTTGACATTTTTATAAATAAAGATAGTATAGCCAATAAGTTTTCAAAATTATTTAGCCTAGAGTTGTGTTCTTTTCCCTTTCTCCAATTTGAATGTTCCTGGCAACCTGCATTCTTCTATGTTACTTTTTTTCTTTTTACAAACACTGATCAAGATTTAAAAGGGGAGCAATATTGAGTTTGTATGTGACTTAATAAACAGATTAAAATCCTTAAAACAATATGTTTTATCTGTATGAACATTATGGATTATTTATTCCTTTTAGAGTTTTATGAATAAATAAATGATGAATGGGTCCATGGGACACAGATTATGCCACTGCTTGCATATAACATTTTAAAGGGTCATAAATCAAGAATGGTAAAAGTGACACACAGTACCCAAATGAGTACTTGATCTGATTTTTGTGGTAATAGGCATTGCGTTTAAGTTTCAGTACATTTGGTTAAGCAAACTTAAATTTATAGTGAACTAAAACAAATAAACAGATGTGCCATGTGAACATAATACCTCCGTCTCTTTTTCAAGAATAAAGTTCAATAACTTCTTCATAAAATTGAGAATGGAATTGGGGGAAATATGTCAACAACCTGACCAAAGTGCAGACAACAACCAAAGTCCACCAATGGGTCTTCAACACAGTGAGAAAATCATGCACTATAAGTGTTTGTCTTTTCTCTTTTTTTATATAGATTAGACTTTTGGTTTTCATGTTTGACAGCTGGTTTCACAAAAGTAATGTTTTGGGTCCTTAAATTAATAATAGCTTACTGTTTGGTGTGATCCAAGGCTCTGTGTTGAAGACTGTACTTTGACCTATAATTGTTTTTCTTTTACAAATTGTGACTTGGATGGAGAGTTGTCTCATTGGAAGTCATACCACATCTTCTTATATCTAATATTATGTACAAACATACAAGGATAAAACTTACTGCCCCCTCCGCTACGACGGGGCATAACAAAAAGCATATGTATATATAGAGAAGCAGGACTCTTATTAAGACTGAATATTACAGTACCTTATTCTGCATTCTTTCATCTTATCCCCTGATTGCTGACATGAATGGTTCTTTTATTTCTTTTACTTCCAGGCAATTTTGGTATGAAAGCACCATATTTCAAGCTAAGTGTAACCATGGTTTGTCCTGGGAGTATTTTGATAAAAATGATAAATGTTGACCGCATCTTTTGGTGTCTGTTGTAAAACAATAATGCAAAGCCTCTGTGTGTTGTTTAAAATTACAAATCAAAGGAATTAACCAGTAAAACAAATTGTATTATAATTTCACTTCTGAAATAATCCTGACCGGTGACTGTACAGTTTCAGCATATTTTCCTTTGTTCTTAATTTTTCTGATATTTAGCTGAAAGCAGGATCAATGAAATTCTTCATGTGTGTGGCCAACAGGTTCTTACGACCAGAGAACCTGAAAAAAAATTATCTGTTGAGGTCATAACTAGTATCATTTATTTATCCATTAATGAGATAGAGCTTTGTTAGAATATTGAAAGGTGGAAGCAGTATAATTACTTTAATACACTAAAATATGTAATAAATAAAACAAGAATGTGTCCATGGGACACAGATGTCCCTGCTTGTAAATATATCTCTGATATATATCCTTTTTCCTATTAAAAAAGTAACATATTCATGATAATATGAGAATGGAGAAAGTGACTTGATCAGTGTTTGGTGTTAACAAGCATTGTGTAAACATTTCACAACACTTAATGGTTGATACAAAGTAAAGTTAAAGTGCAGTTTGGGATTTGAACAAGTTTTCAATTACTTCAAGTTCCCGTAAATCCCTGATATTCTTATATATTTAATGGTTTTTTTTTATTGCAGTACAGTAATAATCTGATGGTTCAAGAGAGCACAAAACCACAACAACATGTTTAATGTTTATCAAAATATCATTTTCCTTTGTTTTTTCTTAATATTATAAAACCAAAAGAAAAATAAATTTCCATATCTTGCCCTGTTAACGAGTTGTAATAAAATTTATTCATCAACATGATCAAATACACTGGATAAGAATCTGTTGGTAGTGCTCTGAGGTTAAATAATTGACTTATTTTCATAGGTTTATGACCACTGACCAGCTATAACAATAATGGCTATAGAAAGTTGAGGCTCCAATGGGCCTTTATTGCTCACCTGATATTCTCATTTACAATTGATGCATGAAATAATGCAACTGTTATACTTTTGCTTTAGTTTAAGAGATATAAGTAAACACTGCATTTTCCTCCTATTTTCTATTTTTAGCCATGTCTGCCATGTAGGTTGGCAGGGTCATCAAACACATTTAAAACTATATATACATACCCTAATGATGAGTGTGGCCAAATTTAGGTAGATTTGTCTCAGTTGTTTCTGGAGACGACTTTTCTAAAAGATGAAAACAAATTATGAAAAATTATTCATTATTTATTTCTTTCAAAATTCTCTGAATAAATAAATGTCATAATTGGGTCCATGGGACACAGATTATGCCCCCACTTGCATATAACTTTTTAAAGAAAAAAAGAAAAAGACATACAATAGATTGTATACCAATATGCGAATTAAAATATTAAGGTACAATGTAATGTATGTGCCTGTTCAAAGTCAGGAGCCTGTAATGCAGTGGTTGTCAATTGTTGAAGTGTTACATATTTATTTTTTTTCATTTTTTGTACATAAATTAGGCCGTTAGTTTTCTTGTTTTACATTTGTCATTTTGGGGCCTTTTATAGCTGACTATGCAGTATGGGCTTTGCTCATTGTTGAAGAGGGTACAGTGACCTTTAGTTTTTAATGTCTGTGTCATTTGGTCTCTTGTGGAAAGTTGTCTCATACCACATCTTCTTTATATATAAAGTTAAGTACAACATTTAAAAGTGTTGACAATGGTTGATGTTAATTACATTATATTAGATTTTCTTGAGGAGAATAACTAAAATATGATTTTATTAGGGCTTGGATCCCACTAACATGTTTAATCCTGCTATCTTCTGTGCCTGTCCCAAGTCAGGAACCTGGACAATCAGTGTTTGTTGTTTGTTGCTGTGTTGCATATTTGTTTTTAGTTATTTTATTTGTATATTAATATTAAGGTCATTAGTTTGGAATTATTTTACAATTGTAATTTCAGGGCCTTTTTTATATATGACTATGCAGTATGATCATTGCTGAAGGCTGTACTTTGACCTATATATATAGTTGACTGACCGACGGAGGGACAGGTGTAAAACAATATGCCTGTCAACTTTTTCTTACAATTTCATACATTTTCCATATCATTGACTATTTTATCATTACTTACATCTGTCCATTATTATACTGTCTTTTAGGTCACATTGCATTTCAAGCTGATGTTCAATACTTGCACAGTTGTACACCTAGAAAAAAAATATGCAAAATTAAGATAAAACAGTCTTGTGTTACTGTCACACTAGTTTAGATAGAGAGTCGTGTGAGTTTCTTACAGAAAATTTACAACACATCAATGAAAAATTGAAAAAAGTAAATAAAATTATACATTTGTCATTTTTGCTGTTGAGGTTACATAAGTGCATTAGCTGCCTTATTTTTACATGTTCACAAATCAGTATCCAGGAGAAGAGTAAATATATAGAGGCTGTGCACCCTCCCCCTGAAATGTTGTGTTCTTAAGGAAACCAGGTGCTTTTTCCAAGTTAAGAAAGAGTTTTAAAACTATCCATGCATGTCCTCACATATAATTTATAAAAGATGATTAAATTGATCACTGAAATATGTATCAGAGTGAGAACTTCTCAATGTTCATTTTTTTTATGGGGGGGGGGGATATTTATTACCCTAATTTAATATTTCTATTGTCTTTAATTAAGTAACTGGGACCTACAGTACTGAGGATAAAATTTTCATATCTCTTCATTTATAATATACACAAATTCTAATGTTTCACATCCTGGGGGATTAAAACCGAGATTAAAACCCATGAAATTGAAATTTTCACACATAATTGACTTATAGTAGTAATTGGTAATGTAAACATGTAATAATGTTTTCCCAGTAGGCAGTTTCACCAAACTTAAGATAGACAAGACATAATAAATCTATTATACAATATACACAGCATGCACATGACATGTGCTCCAATCATAATGATGAACTGAGTTCATACTGTTCCTTTAACATGTTTAACAAATAATGCAATTTTTTTTTAATTAAGATTCTGTGATTTTTTTAATTTTATAAACATTCTTATAGTTTGCTTGAACTAAATATAAGTTATATATACTTAATCATCTGTAGAATTTTTTTATTAATGAACAAAAAATTAGCTTAACTGATTAATCAATATTTAGGTCACAAGGCTTTTTACCCTGATGATCGAAGCTTGTCTAGAAATTGCTTCAGATTACTTTTAAGCAAATAGAACAGTTGTGAACATTCAAAAGGTCCCAAGTACATGTAAATATTAATGACACACATGTTTGATGACCAACAATGTATGAAGAAATTTTCAAAGAACATAAAAATAAAAAACACAAAAAAAATCACATTATAAATCAAACACTGTTTCTGTTAGCGCTTTCACTGCATCCCTTACAGTTCATCAGACAGAATTGTTATTGTTACTAGTAACAACTTGTGATGTTACCTAATAGTAGCGTCATGTGGTAGTTTGTATAAATTACGGAATCTTATTCACAGACCCAATTTCACTTCCTATTAAAAGTCGGCTTATATACAGTTAAATAAAATAGCGTTCCTTGGCTTCAAGTGGAATTTTATCTTAGGTCCACATCTGAAACTAGGTGTTGCTCACCTTGGTCTATGTGCATATCATAAACGAAGGACACAGCAGAGTGATGGATTCATGACAAAATTGTGTTTTGATGCTGGTGATGTGTTTGTAGATCTTACTTTACTGAACATTCTTAGTGCTTACAATTATCTCTATCTAATGAACCTATGAATCTATCCCAGTAGTTAAACTATTTTGTAAAATTTTACAAGATTTACAAAATTTATGAAAATTGTTAAAAATTGACTATAAAAGGCAATAACTCCTTAAGGGGGTCGATTGACCATTTTCATCATGTTGACTTATTTGTAGGTCTAACTTAGCTCTACATTATTGCTGTTTACAGTTTATCTCTATTTATAATAATATTCAAGATAATAACCAAAAGCTGCAACATTTCCTTAAAATTACCAATTCATGGGCAGCAACCCAACAACATTTTGTATGTTTGTTACGGAAATTTCAGGGCAAATAGACCTAGACCTAACAAAACAAATTTAACGGCGTCAGATTTGCTTAAAATGCGTTGGTTTCTGAGATTTTAGCAAAAAACTGCATTTTACCCTAGTTACAATTTTTTGCCATGTTGGCCATTTTGGTTCGCCGGATGGCATCATTTAACACATTTTTTAAACTAGATACCCTAATGATAATTGAGGACAAGTTTGGTTAAATTTGTCTTAGTAGTTTCAGAGAAGATTTTTGTAAAAAAAAGAATTGACAAAAATTGACTATAAAGGGCAATAACTCATTAAGGGGTCATGTTGACTTTTTTGTAGATCCTACTTTGCTGAACATTATTGCTGTTTACAGTTTATCTATTTCCATAATAATATTGAAGATAATAACCACAAACGGCAAAATTTCGCTAAAATTTCCAATTCAGGGGCAGCACGACAATGGACGACGGACGCCAAGTGATAAGAAAAGCTCACATGACCTGAAAGGAATATAGTTTAAATTTTCCCTTTCCGCATTGGTCAAAGTGTTCAGAACATGGAGAGTTTCTAATTGAAGGGACCTTTGTCCAGACAGCTGTTTGTGAACTCTTCCTCTGTCAAATGGTTTGACCTGTATGTAGTTTTGATTACAAGTGGGACAGGTTGCACAATAAATAATATTTTTCGGTGTAATTGCTGTGCCTGATTTCAGAGTTTTACTTCTAGCATTTAGCATGTTCCACATCTGGGATCCCCCCCATTTTTGTATTTCTGCTACCTTCGTTCTGTGTACTGAATTTTGCTTGTGTCAGAAGTTTCTTTAGATTTGGTGCTTGTTGACGGCTCCCAATAAGTCATGATTCATCGACTAGATCTTTCATTTGCTTGATGCAGAATAGGTAAAAAAAAACTTAGCAGAATTAAAGATCAGTGACTTTTTTATTATCTCCCTTTAAAGGACACTTAGCTTTCACTGTGAAAAAGTCCTCTTATTGAATGTCAACCTTGTAGGACAGAATTTAATAGTACTTTATCATAAAAGAATGTCCAATTGAAGGACACTTTTTCACAGCATCTGACAAATCAAAATATTTACATTTTCTGTAAAAAAGTGTCAAGGTGGTTGATAGTAAACAAATTAGGTATTGTTACTTAAAGACCAAACAACCTATTCATTTCTACCAGTGATTTTTCCTTAAAATTTTGTGTGAAGGTATTTCATGATTTGAGGAACAAAATGTGATGAAACAAATTGGGGGTCACCGACTTATTTTTGTCACTATATAGCGACCTCAGTTTCGCGTTTCCTGAATATTAACATAATATTTGCTTGTTATCTAAACTCTCAAAAAAATCCTTTATATCAAACCTACAAGCATAGTTCTTGTTTCACGTTAAACAGTAGATTTGTATCTATCAAAACAGGTTCAAAAATTTAAAACTCATATTGTTTTGATCTTTAAAATTATGATTTATTTCATCCCCGCCAAAAATAAAAATGAAAAATGAAAAACGTTTCCAGTATTAAAAAAATTCTGCCAGTGATTTATCCATACAAAATTTCAAGAAGGAAAGTGCCATGTGTATGTAATCTTCAAAATAAAGCAAAAAAAAGTGTGTGTCACCGACCTTTCAAAAAAGTTATGAGTAATTTTCATGTTTTTTTTTTCTCGTTTGTTTTGAAGAGACAAGAGATTAAATGCATGTATCAGTCTCAGATCTTATGATGCTGTTGCCGCATAATATTTACCTTCAGAAACACCATCCGTTGGAATGAAAAATTGTTTGAAATAACCTTTCACGCTGCTTTTGTTATGAAAATCTGTTTTTGTCCTCTGTCCCTCATTAGAATAATTATTGAAAATACAAAAAATGAAAGATGGCACTGGCTAACTTACAGAGTATTTGACTATATCAGACTCAAAGTGTGTTTTTTTTTCGTGTCAATTTTAGAAGTCTGCCATAATGAACTTATTCGCTACTGTTGACAGATGGACACACAAAATCATGAATGAACGTCTTTATACCATTATTTTTCCTGACTCAGACAAACTTAATTATTGCATCAAGTTTGTGATTCATTATTTCTGAATATTTAACAGTCAGGGGACTCACTGATTAAAGTAACATTATTTCCATAAAGATTGGAAGTAAGAGTTGTCTTTCTTTAATAATCACCTATTTAAGTAGTACAAATTAATCACTAAAAGAAGTGATTTAATTTTATTATAGCTTTAAATATAGAATACTAATGATCCAGGGACTAATTATGTTTCTAAAATTATCAGAACCAACATCTGTTTTGTCTAGGATGACCAGGTCATTTCAGGTGATAACCTTGTACTGAATCTAGGATAATGACATTAAGATCACTTGTTTAAGTATCATACTCTGACAATTTCCTTCCCAAAAATCACTTATTTAAGTATCATTATTTTAATAACCCCCACTAATTTCAACTGTCCCCTAACAGTGAAATTTTTATCAGGAACAGTAGAATTTTATTACATAATCTGAAAGATGAAACCTTGAACTTCACAGGAAAAATACTCCCACTGCTGGGAAAAATCTGTTTAGAAAGTATCAGTTCATTATGTAAAGCCATTATTATAGCATTTTTTCAACTAAAATAGAATTTGCAGATAAATGATAGCATCAAAGGCATAAACCTTGCTACATAAAAGATGCAAAAAGTTCTTTTTTTCCAAGTTTATTAATGAAAAGATATTATTTAAACCTATGTCACAGTTTAAAATTTTGGTAAAACTTCAAAATCACAATTTGTGACAAAACTTCAAATTTTCTATTCAAATAAGTGATTTAAAAATCACTTATTTCAGTATTTAGTCCCCTGACTGTTTAAGATATAAGGAAATTAAAATTATAGTATAATATATGAATTAAAGTTTTTTATTCTAAAATGTTATAAATCTATCATAAAATACAATCCCTGTTATTACTATCTCAAGTGTTTTGAATAAACGAGACAGTAACTATAAAATACAAAAAAGTTTTTAATTCAAAAATTATTTTAGAAATAATTTTCCGTTGAAAACTACAAAGTAAGATTTCTCCAACAGGATAAAATATTATAAATCTAAATTGCTCATTTTGGAAATTTAAACAAAGGTTGTTGCCGGTATTAAAAATCAAAATTTGTTCTCAATCTTTCCGGTCATAGTTAAGCTAAATGAAAGGCAGAGATTTAATGTTGGATATTATTCTTGGAGCAATTCTTTTTGTCTTAAGTTAAATTTATAACTATATTTAGTTTTTACCACCGACAATTTTGATTTTATTTCACATTCGCTGAGTATTAATTTTATTATTATGTTTTGCCATACAGCTAATTTCCTACTGCATGTAGGGTAAAACTTTGGTTGGCCTCCTTGCTTTGTTTGTTTAAATGTCTATTCAAGCTTTGTAATTAAGATTGACATCTTCATATAAAGGTATGTAAACCTGTATATATATGATATTTAAATTCAATTGGATATTATCAAAAAATAATAAAACAAAATATATACAAACAAAGAAAGCAAGCTAACCAAAGTGTTAATATACATAAATTAGGTAATTATCTTCAGTGAGATCAGGGGAAATGTTTGTCATTTCTCCTTTAGACAATTTGAAATGAAACAAATGACAAAAGACAATGACCCTTTGTCATAATTTTATTTTTACTATAAGATTTTGTGAAATAAGCAGTATAAATAAATTTTAACTTCATTGCAAGATCGGACTGCTAACATCTGTTTTTTGCATAACTTCCAAGCATAGTTATTGCTTTTTATATCAAGAACTTAAAAATCATAAAATCATAGCATTTACAAGTTAAATTATTTGTTTTATGACCCAGGGGGTAGGCAATTCTCTATGTGTTTGGCCCTTGAAGCCTCAAATTTCCTAAATCATTCTGCTGTTTCTAGCAATTTTAAATATATTTAGTACATCTTCAGGATAGAATACACTATTGTTAGTTTTCTTGGGATAATTTTGTTTTTCTAACTTGTATTTATTATGCCGTGGTGACAAAAAAAGCAGATTTAGGTGTTACGGCTTATTTTTGGGTTATCGAAGGGGCACAAATACTCCATACATAATATTCAGGAAGGATCTATGAGTTCAATGACTGCGAAGACTAAATATAAGCACTTCTTAACAATTCAACCTACAAATATGCATACTGTTAACTGTGAATTTATGCTGAGTCATCATATTGAAGGCCCATGATTCTACCAATCTTCATTAAATATTTATAAAACTTCATATTTGAGTTACTTTCTTTCAAATCTGTGAAATAAAGCAAATTTAGATAAATTCTGAATGTTCCCCTTTTTTACCCTATATAGGTTGCATTTCTGTAAATATTGACAATGCAATTTCCCATAGAAACTCCTTTTAAGGCTAAAACTGTACCACTTTTACAATGAAGTTTTGAAAAAAAATCCTATCCTAGAATTGAAAGTTCATATGCACCACAATTTATTTTAAAGGTTAAAATATAGGGCTGTGTGGCATATTTTCAACGTTTATATGCCCTGAACTTCTCAGAGTTTAAACTAACACTAATTTTCTTAACTACCCCTACCTCGAATGAAAGGTTACCACAGATTTCAATGTAAACAATATGCACATGTAAATTTACTGGTAACATTCCCATATTATGTCTCTGTGAGATTGAACACAGAGAGCATAACTGAGAAGCAGTAGGTAAACAAAATTAATTTTCTATGAATATTCATGATCTCCCCAAAAGAGGCGTGTTTTGATAAACAGCTGTATTTACAAAGTGCAACCTCTAATTCAACGAATATTGGGTATGAAAGTTGTTTTCAGTTTAAACTTCTTTATATTTTTTTTCGTTTTGGGCTTGTAACATATTTTCCCTCCGGTTAAAACATACGTTCATTCTATTTCGACTTGATAAAATTTAATAGTTAACATAAAATCCTAAATTCAGGTTAATTGCCGGATAAATGACTTTCCAAATAATGTGTCGATCCCTAACATCACTGAAGAGACATTAACTTTTGAAAGTCGGTTATGTTGTACAAAGTTTTTGCATCTGATGGTTGTGTTATACCATCTTTCCCGAAAGTTTATTGTTTTCTGCTTGGTATTAAATTTAATAGTACGATTCTTTGTTACATCTGGTTATTAATTTATTTGGAAATCGCAAATGGCAGTCAGCATGGATTAAGAACATTCGTTTTTCGAGCTGTTAATCCAATGCGTTTGCTTTAAAATATACATTTTTTCACTTTTTGGACGTTTGGACATGTTGATGTCATGCACACATATAATAAATATTCTTTTTTAATCAAAAGCCATCATAAGTTTGAACGTTATTTGCACTTTAGACAGTTTATACATTGTATACATGTATCTCAATAAAACCTGCTTATTTTTTAAAATTAAATCTTCATTCAATAGTTTTATTTGAAACTACCTATATTTTACGAAAACGTTCGCAAGACCAAGTCATTCAATACACTTTGAATGTAGTACGTCTGTACAAAAAAGTAAACGTATATACTATATTATAAAGTACATAGATGGTTTTAATATGCAATACAGTAACATTTACCAATCTTTATATTGAAGAGTAAACAAAAGTGTATGTGTTTTGATTATTCGTGATAAACATTTGGTGTTTTGTATAATTTCATTGAAATCAGACAACATTTCAATGACTAAGTAGTTCTGTTTACGTAAATGTTTATATCGTCTAGTGTTATCTGTAATTGATGTCGAACTTATAAAAAAAAGTAAAGGATAATCCTAAAACAACCTTTTTAATCATTGAATATTATCTTACGTTATACAATTGAAAACTATAAAGTTACATATAAAATGTTGCGTAGTCATGCTAGTTCATTTAGTTTTTATTATCTCATTTTGAAAACAAGTAGTCACATGAGTTAAAGTTTTGTATTATTTAGTGAGCGAACATCATCTATAAAGCGGAACGTAAAGTTAAAAGATATTGCTAACTTCTAATCTTTCTTTCTAAGAAGTTCCTATATGAAGTGAGCCTCATAATAATAAAGAAACAAGTCGGCAAGAAGCGGAACCAAATTGGTTGCCAATGGAATTATGACACATATAAAAAAAAAAACGTCGGACTGACAACTCCAGAACGCGTCTGGGTTTTTTTATACTATGACACATGTTCAGGACTCAAATATATGGTGGGTTCCAAAATCTATTATAAATTTCTCATAATGTTATATGATTAATATGATGTAACAAACAAATCACAAATATAGGGCGTTTTTTTTTCCTTAAAAACTATGGCAGATTTGAATATCAAGTAATTTTTCGTCATAATTAAATCACGTCATGTAACGTCTAACCTGCCGCTAATGACGACGATTTTGTTATACAGACGGCAATGAAAGACATAGGAAAGGAAGTGTGCAATGATCTGAATGAAAAGATTATAATTCAAAATTGTGTTTGTGTCTCCCTTTGTGTTCTTTCCTCGTGTTGCTGGTTTTGCTTTTCACCTTAAGAGCCAATCTGCCAGAAAACCATGCAAAACCGTCCGAATGCCACTTTGGCCAAATGAGTTCATATTTGGCACATCGGTGCACCTTATTGATATAAATAACCACACATAAATTTTTTGGAAAATATTGAACCAATTTGTATTTTTCTAGGCGCCATCTTTTAACATATGAAATTGCTCGAAAACGACAAAAATAAGCCTTTTTTGGCATATTTCGCTGGTTTAAATAAAAAAAATATGGGAACATTTACAATTTTTTGATAGTTGTTCCTAGTAATAAATTACATTAAGTGTAAGAATGCATAGAAATAACAATGCTGTCTTTTAAGTGTATGTATAATCTAACCGTTTCAATATGTCACTTTTAGCCTCATGTCAAAAATTGCTGATTTTGGTCATCTTTCAGAGCCTAAATCCAAGATCATATTATTATTGTAAAATAACATATTATCTACTTGCAAAGTATAACTATATATACCCTTTTAAAAAAATATTGAGCTCGGCAAATAATGTTGGTGTCTAGTATATGCCACAACAAAATGGGGTAGCCTGCATATTCAAATTTTGTCAATTTTGCCGTCTCATTTGTAACATCTGACATATGATAGGATCTGGACTTATAAATACGTATAACAACAAATGGAAAAGAATAATTAATGTTTCATTTAATACATTAAGAAAATAATCATACATAAATACAAATTATTCATTATAAATCTATAGGCTCCAAGGAGCCGATATAGCTTGCATTGACCATGTTGACAAATTGTGCACTTAAGGTAGCACAATACAAAGATTTTATAACTCCAACTCCCAAGTTTTAAAATACTGTAACTTTCTTAATAATGCTTGAAAAATTATAAAAGTGGTAGTTTTGGATAGCTAACAGATTACTCTTTCAAATTAATTCAATGTTAGTATTATGCAACAATTATGTAACCAATTATAAAGTTAGCTGTGTCTAAAATATTTTTCACCACATTTCCACTTTCAAATGAAATTAGCTTCTGAATAGGTATCCCGAGAGGGTTGATTTTATTATATGTTGTTCCTATGGCCATTATCTACAAAAAGGTGTCTCAGATTTCAGATAGAAGGTATAGGACAAATTTTACACCTAATTAAACATTATCTTCTTTTATTTGTTAGGATGTTTACACTAATTAGAGATTTATGAGAGAATGGAATACCATAGAGACAATCTGAGACACCCTTTTGAAGCCCATGATGTGTTGATTAAGACTTCGTCAAAATTTTCTGTATAGTTAAAGAGATGTTAGAGCTAAATTCATTCAAGTGAACTTACCCAGATTTTGCCACTAATTACATAATAATTGATGACATAATGATTGCATTATAAAAATATTGCATTCATTTAAAAGATTAATCCTTTATCTATCTGTGTATACCTTTTTTTATTATTTTCTATGCATTTATAAGAAAGTCAAAGGTTAGTGATTGGAAGTAAACAAATCTTTGTATTGTGCTACCTTAAAAACGACAAAAAAACCCATATTCAAAAAACAAAAAAATAAAATAAAAGAAGTTAAAGACTTCAGAAAAAGTTCAGACTGTAAAAGACATTTCTTCAGACCATTTTTGCAATTTATTCTTATAATATATTGATATAGCTGTCGGGTAATAGCAAAAAAGGTAAAATTTGTAAAGCAGTAGGTCCGGTAAGGACCGATTTTGGTCTCAAATTTCAGGTTCATCTGTCGAAAGATTTTGACTACTTTTTAAACGCTTAAGTGTCTAATTCATTTGAATCAATAAGTTTATGTGAAAGATTTTAAATTATTAAGTCATTAAAAACGATACGATTTAAGCTCAAACATGAAAAATATACCAAATATACCGAAAAATGTCACTTTTCAGATGTTTTTTGTCAAAAATGAAAGTGGACGCATCCGTGTTCATCCACAACCTCTATGTATGTTTTGTAATATCATCTAATACAACTTACATTTCAATATTAAGGATGAACACGAATGCGGCCACTTTCGCTTTACATGGAAACCGTTTAAAATTTAACTAAAATGCTACAATTGTAAAGATTTCAGTAATTTAGCATGACGTAATGGTGCTAGTACCCGATACATGTGCATTGTATTGTCAAAAACAGCCCATATTTATGTAGCAAAAGCATTCTATTGTCCAATAAATAACTAAAATTTTACATTGTAAAACTGCTATATTTTGGGGCCGAACAGGGGTCTTACTGGACCTACTCCTTTACACATTTCAGGGACAATAGCTCATAGATATTATGTCGAATCATTCAGAAAAATTTTGGGTACTTGATCTTGTCATGTTGATATTTTATATATAATATATGTATGACACTTGTTCTAAAGTTATTAAAATATTGGTTTAAAAGAGAAAACTTTAAACCATGGTAAACAGTTACAATATAGAGATGATTTCTACAGACACTAAGAGATAGAAATTGTTTTATGAGCCTTTGACCATAGTATTCTAACAAGGTAACATTTGCCAGGTACCTATATCTATGGTGCTGCAATGTGATCAATACAAACATGAAAATCATAAATGCATCTATAAAAAATCCCACAACTAGACGAAAAACAAATAACCTAGTCTATATAAACTAGTGCGAAATTTATAAAGAGATTTGAATGAAATTGGATAGCTGTTAAAATTGCTGTACCTATGAGGCTCTCCTGGGAAAAACAATTAAAATAAGTCACATGAATTTTTAAATTTAAATATACATGTAGCTGAATGTGGGTTTCTTATACTCGAACGGCAAGGTTTTACTATAAAACAAGTGTACATTAACCTTCTTGTAAAAGAAAAACCATAACATTAAAATCTCCATAAATGATAAACTTCTATTTTTTGAGACATCATCCCATGGATTATTTAACTGATGTTTTAAAGTTGGAAAATTTATATTGCTTGTTTGGTTGGTTAAAGTTGTTTCTGTCATAAGTATGATCAGTCTCTCAATCTGATGTTGACTGCTGTTCAGTTGTTGATGAGAGAAAGGTTAGCAGAAAGCCTAGATCTGAAAACCACAAAAATACATACATAAATCAGGCTGTTAATTTTCATATTTTTCATTTTCTTATTTTGGGGCCTTTTATGGGTGAATATACATATAATGCAATATGGGTCTTGCTCATTGTTGAAGGCCATAAGGCGTATGAACACCTATAGCTTTACTTCAATGTCATTTGTTCTCATTGACAATCATACCACATTTTTGTTATTTCATATATACCACTGACAGGAAATAAAATTGACAATTTTTACTTTAAGTCCCAAATTGCAACATCTAACATTTGTCTAATACATCTAATACATCTTTATACATTGTTAGATTTAGCATATTAATATAAAGAACCCAAACAATGTATTTATTTCAATTTGTTCTACTCCTAAATATGCATGAACCATTTGACATAGGACATTAGCAACCAACAACCAATCAATTAATCAAACAGGTGAAATATCTTCAAAAGTACCAATGAAAATCTCCCCCTTTTATATTCATTGTTATTTGAAAAGGAATGTATGAACAGTTCATTAGTCATTGTTAGCTGTTGAATGGAAATAGAAGCTGCCCATCATTGTACTACAAATTACATAAGTAAAGTAAAGTTAACAAAGATCTGTTCAATAAGACTGATCGATTTGCAATTCTAAAGATCCTTTCTGTCTCTTTATTCTGTATTACGATTTTTTTTTTGTGTACCTGGCTTTTAAACCATGTGCACTATTTGACACGAACTATAAGTTAAACAAGCGTTATGGTAGAAATAGAAGTAGAACATCCTCAGACCAAATTATATTTTAATATTATCATTACTAAACCACTCAATGTTGACCAAATGGTTCATAATCAAATTCACGTTCAAATGTATATTAAATATATCGTTAGAATTCTATATTTGCTTCTAATTCTGAATTAAAAATAATCTGATTTGATCGAAAATGCAATCAACTATAATAGATTGATTACCTGTGGACAAACTATGCAGTTCAAGTCGGGGATAAATATTATTTTTGAAATTTAAAAACTGTTTCAACGTTTTGGAAAAGAAGCCTTTAAATGATAATCAAAAACAAAAATATGCAAAATACTTCTAGAAGAAAAATAATTACATTTGTGTAGGTGTAATTGGTAATAAGATTTGGTTATTTATACTTTTTCCTGGGGGTTGTGGTGGGGATATTAAGTTTTATTTTTAGACTTAACGTTTTCTAGACATCAGTTTGAATTTTCCACATTTCATAGACATTGTAGTAACTTACATCGATTAAACCCCGCCGCATGTTTGTGCCTTTTCCAAGTGAGGAGCCTCTGGTCTGCTTTTATTAATTTGAGTTGATATATATGTTTTGGAGTTTAGTTTGACCACCATTTTCACTGATCTATTACAAAATTTTATTTAAGGGCCAGTAGAGGACCACCTCTCGCTGCGTTGGAGACACATTGACCATTAGTTTATTTAAAGACCTATTTGTATTTCTGTTGATCTAGTTTTTTTAAATAAGAGAATTCAATTTAATATATGTATTACCACATACAATTTGCTGTCTTATCTGTTGATGTGACAGTCGCTTTGATACTTTTTTTTAATTTTGGATGTATCAATGATATCAATAATTCTAAGTTCATCTTATTTTGTTGAACAATTTCTTTAAGTTGAAAATTCAAATTGATAGTGTTCAAATTTATTCTAAGAATAAGGATTCTTGTTCAAAATTTTAGAAAGAAAGTATTGGTAAGGCTTTCCAATTGGATGATTGGTCTTCAGTATCAGTGAAATTTTTATCCAAATGCTATTCATGTATTTATTGTATTAGTTGTTTTTTTTAAATTTCCCTAGGTATTCTTTATACATTTCTGTTACTGATGCAACATTATTCATATTTGATAGAATTAATGATTTAACAAGAGTTATCTTACGAAAAACAGTTAACTTTCTTTATTCCAATCTTTAGATTTAGATAATTATATACCAAATACTTGATAAAATGTTTTTACCAGAAATATTACAGATTCTTTTCTGATAAAAACTTAAACACAAGTACATGTTTTCATAGACATACGTAAAATTTTCAAAGTGATGAAACAGATATGTAAAAACAAAAATATTAGGTTTAAAAGGACTGAAATAAAAAATTAAAAAAAAAGAAAGCTTTAGTTGTGTATTCATTCTCTACCGACAGTTTTAGTCTACAAAGTATGTACATTTTAAATTTTCCGTTTCGAATGTTTAAATGTTACCCCATTATGTTCGCGTTGGTATCAGGCATACCTATACAATGAATTACCATTGTTCGAACTCACAATGTAACACGGACACATTTGATAGTAATACAGGATTTAATTTTGAGATATCATCGTAAAGTAACGTGAATTGTAACTTACAATCTCATATTGTATTCAGATTCCTCGTCGTAAGTAGTTTCTCTTTCAGCAACTAAAATTTCAAGTTTTCTGACATTTTCTTATTTAACAATATATGAAAACAAAAAACTTAGCTGTATTATATATTTAGATATGTTTCATTGTTAACCTAATAATGTGTATATTGAACCTTTTCCTGTGTGTTGGTTTAACTTGGCTAATGAACGGACTTATAAGGAAATATAAAACAGCAAATATGTATGTATTAACCATCTTCCGGCCGTCACACTAAAATTGTTCTAACAGAGTTTACATTGTTTTGTTTTGATTTCCAATTTCGTAAATCGGAAACAAACAATTAATCAGCTTTGTGAACGCTTATATGATAATTTCATATTTGTTATTTAAATCCCCATATGTTTTGCTTGTTTTTTTTTCAGTTTGGGTAGAAATGTGACAAATACAATTACCTTCGTTTGTTCAAATCTAACAATGACACCATTACAATTACCTTCGTTTGTTCAAATCTAACAATGATACAAATTTGAAATCCTCAGAGTGACAAATCAAGATATACCTGTGGTCCGAGACCACAATTATTTAATAATGCATTTCTTTTAGAGCATAAATGAAAAAAAAAACACCTGCGCTTCCTCAAGGAAATTTTACAGTGTGTTGTACTACTTTTGTGACAAATTATATTAAAATTATAGAAAACTTCATCGGCTCGAACTCAAAATAAGGACATTTTTTTTGTTTAGGGCGTCTTGAAATCTTTCGAAAGCTTCCGAAGTGCTAATTTTTAACCTTTTTCAGCTGGACCAAATCACTACTTTCCTTTAAAATTCTGGACCCAATTTTTTTACAGTGTAATTTCACCCCCTACTTGAATTTGAGGCATTAAACATGGAGAAATAAATTTGGAAGGGGTATAAAAACTAATGGCAAGTAACCCACTGTCAACACTAGGGACTATATTCGTGAACAACGAAAATCAAGGGACGACAATTGTGGTCTCGGAAATAATAGGAAAGAAAGAGTTGACTAATCTTAAAAAAAATTGGTATGACTAAAGCTGGTAAAATATAAATACCGCCAAGATATTGGAGTAAATTGTTTATCGCGGAGTGACAATTCATATTAGTTGTACATTCAACATTGTATATTGAAAGATACCTATCATCAACATTCTTCACTTTGACTTTCAAAATAAATACGAACCAAAGAGAAAATATTCAAAGCGCACTTTAGTGCGTATTGAGTTGTATCCCTATACGAAATCTGATATTTTACAATGACTTGACAATTAAACAGGTATGCATTAAAAAAATTCAAGTCCATATATGTAAATATATATCAATAAACATGTATATATATATATATATATATATATATATTTGAAATAACTAATTGTACGTATATAACAGGTTGATTTAAAATAAATTAACATTTCCAAAAATCTACGAATATTAATCAATCATGAAAATGTCATTTTATAGTATCAATAATCAGTAAACATGTGCATTTAAATTGATCCACTCGTAAATGCTCTTATAAGCTGTTTGTTTCCAGGTCTGTTATCTATATGACATTAACTTTAGTTTAACTTATCAGGTTTTCTCGGTTTAAAGGATTTATAATTATCTCTCAAAACAAATGACGTGGTTTTTTTAATATTTTTTTTAGGTGTGACGCGAACAGCTCTATAAACTTTCATCAACTAATTTAGTAACAGTTACACTTATTTATTATGGCAGGTGAGTTTGTACATATTTATTATAACTGTACACGTCAAACAACACTTGTAAAGACAATATTCGGCTAACTTTATTTTAGGAAAATTATCTTATATCTTTATTTGATTATTATAAAAAAAACAAGAAGAACATATAACTTTGTTAATACACACTATCAAAAAGACACAATGACTAAGAAAAAACGACTATGTCCACCAACAGTATATTCCAAATTTATCCTACCTGACACAAGGAAATAATGTATGTGTATCATATCTATTGTAGGTAAAATACAATCACAAATTTGGACCATTTATCCGCATTGCCTCCTTATTTGAACGTCATAAGTAAGATTTTAAGCAGCACTAGTTTTAATCAATTCCTTGAAAAATCTCACTTAAAAGTGAATTACTGGGTTACAACACATCAATAATATATCTGCAAATTAAATATAAGGTAAATATAAAAAAAACAGGTTTGTCTTTGCTTTTGTCCGTTTAGAGTCACATCTGAAATCTCGGCCAGACAATTTACACAGTTCTAGGTGTACAAAATTTGAACTCAAAACAACTTACCCAGTATTTCAATGGTCGAATTGTGACTCTAAGAATGATAATCGTACTCGATCTTTTATGAATGAATCCCCGCAGGTTGATTATACCTAATATAAATTATTAAGACCGGGTTTAATTTGAAGCTGTGATAAGAGACAATAAAGAAAAAAATAAATCCCTACATGAATGACTATACAATAATTCAAGCCTTGCTTTACCTTACGGACCAGATGCTCGAAGTGGTATTTTTCTAATTAAATAAATTTGGAAATAAAGTGTTTCTGAAAATGTCATTTTTTTAATTTTTCTGCATAAACTGCAATTTGTCATGCTTTCTCTAAATCTCAAATAAAACATATTTGTCACCGTGCTGGATTCTATGATAAAAGCAATTTATATCCCCTTTGTAACCTCAACGTTAGCGCTAAAAAGTACGACGTTTCTGGCAGACTTTTTCGACGTTATCGCTGCAAATTACTGGCGACATGTTTCCGATGTATAAATATTGCTTGTAAAGAGCTACCTATAAATAGGTAATATTGTTTTCGGAAATAAAATCATGTACATCAAAAATACATCTCTGTCTTTGTGTTCTAAGCGAGAAATATCTCAAGAAAAGTGACAACGGACTGTTGATAATTTTTACGGCTTTCAAAATTAAAGGCTCGGCAATTTAGAACTTGACATTCAGGTACATGTACTGTAATGTATGTATTAATTTATACCATATGTTGACCTCTAGATGTTTTTTTTTTTTTTTTTTTTTTTTAATGGGCTGCTGCTTCATTACAATACTCCTTTAAATCCTCTGTTCACGTTTTAATCACTTTTTAGAATTTCACATTAATTAATAAAATTAAACTTTTATTCGGGTCAATGATAACAATTGAATAAAATCGAGAGGCTCCTAAACAGTTTTAAAATTCCGCAGTTTTTATAGCTGACTATGCGGTAAGGGCTTTTCTCATTGTTGAAGACCGTACGGTGACCTATTATAATAGTTGATAATTTCTGTGTCATGTTTGTCTCTTGTGGAGAGTTGTCTCATTGGCGATTATACCACATCTTCTTTTTGTTGTTGTCAGAAAACAAAACAAAATCTTAGAAAGGAGAATCTTCAATATGCTAAAGGATGCTTTTGTCCAGACAGAGAAACTATACCATAATTATTTCAATTTTGATTTGGCAAACACGATTCAATTAACAGCGAGAGAACTGGACATGTTACCTATGCATAATTTCATTGGTAAATTATAATTAAATCCGGTCCTTATTGTTAATTAGACATTTTAAGTGTACAATTCTTGCCAAATTTCTATAAAACTGATGTCGTATGGACACGTTCGAAAATCAGTGCATATCAGCTATCGTTTAAAAGAGTTATGCCGTTCGGAAATATTAATTATATTGGAAATTGCACTGTATTTGCTGTCATTCCGTAAATTCTCTAATATATTTGTTAAAGAAATAAAAGAACAAAAAAAAAAAAACAGCTGTACTTCGAGTGCATGATACGCTCGTCGTCTTATGAAAAAAACCATAATACATGTTTTTAAAACAACACGGGAGATGTACAGGTAGTCATGCTAAGTATATCCTGACTCATTCCGTATTCTTGCTCAAAGGAAGTTTGTATATCACAACATGTGTCTATGATACCAAATTGTAGCTCAATAAAAATTCACTGAGAACTCAAAAATGAATTAAAGAATCAACACGAAAAAATATACAGATCTTAAGAATAATTTAACCAACAAGTATTTGAATTTTTTTATGCAATAATTTTCTAAAGTTTCTGAGATACGGCGCGACATGTGAAAACCCCTCTTTTTTCATAAACTCCAAAAATAACATTTGAATCAACCTCAGAAAGTATACAGATCTTCAGATTCATATAACTAAGAAGGGTGTAAAGCGTTAACCAAAAATCCTAAATCGTTTTTGAGATACAGTGCGGACGACTGTGAAAATACACCCCTGTTTTGGTTATTAAAAAAGTTCACCAAATAGAATACAGATTGTTTGACCATCATGAAAAAAACAACCATGACATTAGGATATTATGCTGTACCATGTTTATGACGGACAGACGGAAGCCGGACATTTGTATACCATAATACGTCTCGTCAAAATTTGTGCATGCAATATTTGCCACTGGACGTTAAGCAAACAACAATCAATCAGTTTATGGGACATAGTCTTGGTACTAAGCTGGCATTTAAGGTAGCGCCTTCCTCATATCAAAAATGATAACCGCCATACATTATTTTAGAAACACCAAAAGGGTCAATCATCTTGAGATTTCTAACTATACGATATTTTGTTGAAGATCTCACATATACAGTAATGTGTTTTATTTCTTATGGTTTTATTAAACTGTTATCCTGTTAGAATCAAATGCACTAATATTAATGGTGAAGAAATAAGATGCGGGAGAAACAAAAAATGGGGCATCGAAAAATCCACATTACGTTTCTAATTACGGAAAATTACACTCATTATGTGACGTTTTGAGGGAATTCAAACGCTTAACGTCGCGCCAAGAGTTAACTCCCTTGAAACTGTATCGGATGCCCTTAAAACACAAACTAAATAATTCCCCTCCTTTGAAAGTTTGTGTGGAACATTTTTCCAAATGACTTACTTTTAAAAAATCATGTTATCTAACAGAGTAGTACATTTAACCATATTAACCGTTCACAATAATCGCAAAACTGTCATATATAGTCAAAGGTGTAAAGAACCTTATTATAATTACAATAATCAAAGTGCATAATTCTTAGTACGTTTTAATATGTTTCAATATGTTATTAAGATTATCTGCAATTATGTTTTACATTTAATGTATTTTTGCATACAGACCCTAGAGTAAAACAGCCTATCATTACAGATTGTAAGGACGCTTTGAGAACAATCTATCACGTGCTTATAAGCATAATTCGTCTCAAACTTAACCTAACCATGTCTGATCTTTAAATTTGAGTTAGCTAATTTTTGTTCTTTCCTCAGCTGGATTTAAACCGTTGCTTCTGTGACATCGTGGTAATACCGTCTGCATCGTGTCCATCACAGATGTGATATCAAAAGAATGAAACTGATATCACAGCATAATATAATATTGTTTGTGCTCAATCCCTTCTCATTTTAAAGCAGTCATTCATTAGTTGTTCCATAGATGTTTCAATCTGCATCCAATTTACCTAAAAATCGCTATCTTTGAAATTGTGTTCATTCTTTTTTTTACAATTATTAAGCTGCATGTACCTGCATTTGACACAATGTTTGATAAAAATTTATATGTTAGGTCAATTTGTTTTTTTCTTTTTAAGTCTTCATTATTATACATTAACAGTGTATGTTACTTGAGATGGTTTCATATGTCTCTGATGGTACAATTTAGACTTTAAAAAACCTTTCATTATAAAAAAATTATTCATACCCCATGGCTTTGTTTTATGATACGATTTTTTAAAAATTTCACCCAGTACACATATTCGGTCTGGTAGCGCTTCGTTACGGAACCTTCCAGTCTCAATGCGTAATGGAAGAATCCCACATCTCAATTGGGAAAGAGCCGATCGTTCTTGTTTTGATGTAATATACTTTTCAAGTTCATAATTTTCTTCGAAGGTCACAAATGTTCGTAGTTTTGGTGATAAAGCAGATTTATATTTCCTTTCACTCTCAGTATAACATAAAAAAAAATCTTTAGCTTCTTGTTTGTTCACTATTTGATGTGTTTCATAAAGGTTACTTAAATCAAGTTTATTAAAGATGTCCATTTGATTAAGATGTGGCCGTGTAATATTCCATATACAATGAAAATGTTAACGTTATAAACTAATATATTTACAGCCTGACACTTCAATCAGTAGCAATACAAGGCAAATTGTAATTGACCGAATTAAGAGACGTTTTAAAAATACTTATTACCACGCGAAAAATGACTGATCGCATCATATAACGTAAATTTAAATTTTGAAGTTCATTTTTTTTGGTGTTTTAAAAGGAAATATTTCATATCAATTTTTACAATGTCATATGACCCATCCATATTTCATGTTCGTCAATGTAATTTCACATTATATCAATTACAGACAAATGTCACAAGAAAGAAATTACAAATGAAGAGTTAAATAGTTATTGAAATCTTTGTTTGCACATTATCGATGACATTTGTTATTTTCTACATGTTACAATATGTAGGCTTGTATGTTTTTAAGTGACAGTAAAAAGAGTATTAAGGAAAACCTTCTGCCTCGTCGTTTTTATTATGTCATTATATTGCCTTTATGGTGCTCATTACAAGTTATCAGAACTCATCAACGAAACCATGCTTATATTTAATACTCAAGATGTGCGTTTCGTCTACATAGACCTCCTAAGTAGCGCTCAAATCAAATTAGTTTGAAGACAAAAATCATTAATGACATTAAAACCAAGTCATAAACGAAGTAGAAGACAACTGCAAACAAAACTTTCAACTTCATGACAAAATTTTCAATTTCTCAGCACTAACACACCCTCTGCTTCATCGTTTGGCGTTTGCACATATCAGTTAATAGGTTAATCTCGTCCATTTTAACACTTTACCATATTAAAGGAGTTGAACTTCTTTCATAAAAACTGCGCGAACAGAGTTGTGAGGAATATTGATTATAATTGACAAACTACATAGATTTCACGATCACCATCATCAATTGATCGACCGATGCATATGTCGGTGTCTTAACTCGCAAGCGACATGTTTTTGCGGTCTCATATCTTCAGATTCATATTGTACCAATATAGTGGTGTGATCTGTAATTTTACCGATGGTGTCCAATGCCCGATTGTGACATTTTGAGCAAGTATTGATTTGCATGGGCGGTGATACTTACATAGCAGGAGACGCTTACCGTGTCGCCGCACCCGGTATCGTTCTTTTTGGAAGTCATGCGATTCTATCAGTCTTTGCTTGTTCCCTGCTTTCGAGTCTTCTTAATCGGTATATGAGATGTTAAGTGTTTTATGGATAATAATTTGTATTAACCCAACAATGCACTTACAAATTTAACAAAATAAGAACAGACTTTCTCTATGAATACTTGGAATCAGAAAAAAATCCAGCAGAAAGACGATTCTCAGTATTGTACTTTGTTAATCTTATGAAAGTTAAGATTTGACATTTTTAAGTTTTATGGTGATTTATATATTTTTGTCCATTTAAAGAGAATTATTAATATATTGTATTGTTAATGCTGTAAAGTGATATTTTGTTTTCTTATATGATCACGCCATCAGTATCACATACCCGTCCTTGTTAAATGTGCAACGAGGTTGTTTTTTTGTTATTTAATGACGCACTTGATAAATGTTTCGATCAAAATTTAGAACCTTGGCACAGCTGACATATTTTCAAATTCGGTTTAAAATGTAAATCCTATTAAATTACATCTTTGTGAAAGAAATAGTTAGCTAACATAACCTTCTCAAATTCAGAATTTTGCGGGGTATAACAAAATCACACTTATTTGCAAGTCATGCTCTGTTTATGCATTATACCCCCCCCCCCAAAAAAAAAATCAAAAAAAAAATCAAAAAAAATAATCGCAGTCTTAAGATTGACTATGTCTTTTCGAGGGGTAATAATCTGCTCTATCACTCTCTCAGATATTTGTTATTTAATTTATTATACTGAATGTTCTGTTATTGCTGTCTATTCAATTTCAAATTCAAAGAAATAGCTGTGACGTCTTGTGAAAAATCAATACCAATCATCCGTATTTATTAAACGCGCACACTCGATCAAGCGTCTCCGTGAAGGGTAATAGAGTTTTTGCCATGGGATAGAGTTTATTGTCTTCTTGCTATCAACCAATCAAAATCTGAAATTTTGACATGAAGTATAATAAAACACAATATCTAACCGTACTTAGAAAAGAAACATAATAACTAAATACATGAATGTTTGATCTATAAATACCGAAACACGTCGTATAGCATGCGAATTTTCAATCGGCAAAACAGTCATATTCGGAAATATGTCACGTTCGGTACTTAGCAGACAGACGATGTAGATGGTAAACCACAATCTAAGACGTGGTTTAAACGTCGTAAGTTAGTTTAGACACAGACACATCGTATAGATCAACCAATTTGTGATGGTGTCCATATAATTTACGGAGTGTCATTTTTAAGCTTTCCTCCTCATAACTTTGTTGGAGCAGTTTCTGCGTAAGGTGCACACTCCTGTATATGAAGTCCGTATAGTGTGAACATGCACGAGCATAACGTATCAATTGAGATATGTAAACACCATACGACGGAGCAGAGGGTATGTTACTGCTGAGAAATGGGAAATTAATAATTGGGAAGTTGAAATCATCCCGTTTGTCATAGACTTTAGTGTGAAGTCGTCCATCTGTGTCAATATTGAGGAAAAGATCAATGTATGAAGCAGTCCTTCTAGTATCAATAGTATCCTCAATTTCAAGTTTATTGACATATATGAGATGCAAGTTCTGACTGAAATATGAGTTAGGACATCATTGCTATATCTGAATGTAAAATTAAAAAATATTCGCAAGGTGCTTTTTCTTTTTCTTTTTTTGAAGGTTCTGGATGAATTCTGCTTCATACGAGTAGAAAAACAAACCATCCAGAAGGGGTGCACAATAAGTACCCATTTGAATACCGACTGTCTGTTGAAATATCAATCAAAGAACTTGAAATTGGTTATATGATTTGAATGTATATTCACTTGAAGATTTCTTGCTTTGTGCAATACACTGTCATGACTGTGCTGTTGCACAATACTTAGTAAATCTGTTTTCAGGCTATATACAAAGAATTAGCAAAATAAATTGTGACCTCCAACTTTTCTTTGGAAAATTAACATTTTCTTAAATCTTAAGGTCAAACAATTGACCCCTAAAATTATCCCCCCCCCTTATTCGATAAAAATAACATTTGAAGAAATTATTACACTGAAACACAAGTTATTGCCTGAAAATTAAAAGAACGCTTGTTTTAGACCCTTTTTGGCCCCTAATTCCTGAACAGTTTGGACAACTCCCCCCCCAAAATGAATCCCAACTTTCTACTTGTGGTATTGAACCGTGTGGTACAATTTCAGAGCAACCACAATACTTATACACAAGTTATTGTCCTGAAACTATAAAAATGCTTGTTTTGGGCCCCTTTTGGGCCCCTTATTCCTAAACGGTTGGGACCATCACCCCCAAAAACAATCCCAACCTTTTTTTGTGGTATGGAACCTTTTGATTAAATTTCATAGAGATCCATACGCATAAACTAAAATTATTGTTCGGAAACCAAATGTCTTCGGACAATACGACCCCAATTTTTTTTTTGTGGTCGTATAAAAATGACTATAGCACAATATCACAATGGCGGGATGTATAGATACCGATCAACGCCAAACGATTATTACTAAAATTGACTACACGTTTTATTTCAATCAACTGTAAAGGACTGCATATTTATTTATAGCAGCTCAAAAACAGGGTCAAGGGAGGGATGGCAGACATGAGATCCATTAAAACTGAGGGAAAATAGAAACGAAAAAAGTACATATAAATAAAAAGATGTGGTATGAGTGCCAATGAGACAACCCTCTTTCCAAGTCACAATGTATAAAAAGTTAACAATTATAGGTCAGAGTACGGTCTTCAACAAGTAGCCTTGGCTCCAACGAAAAGCAAATAAAAGGGCCCCAAAATGACTAGTGTAAAACAATTCAAACAGGAAAACCTACGGTTTAATCTATATAAATAAACGAGAAACGAAAAAAAATACCTATGAACCACACCAACTCACGACAACCACTGAACAACAGGCTCCTGATTATCTATAACACCTCAGAAAACTTCACTCAATATATTATATAAACAAATGTTTTAAAGATGATTGGCATGTAATCTTAAAATTTACCCAAACTATGTTTTAATAAAAGAACGTGTTTCTCAGACAATGTAAATCATGCATGTTAAAAAGAGAGTATTGGAAAGTTTAAACTGCGAGATTAAACACACTTGGATAGTTGTCTCATCGGCAATCGTACCTCATCTCTTACTATACATTTTGGATAAATGAATTTTTAAGACTGCAAGTTTTTGGTTTTTTTTTGTTGGTTTGATTGGGTTTTGTGTGTGTGGGGGGGGGGGGGGGGGGGTAGGAGATATTATGCTTATACAAAGCATGAATTGCAAATAATTGGGATTTTGTTATACCCCTTACTATTCTGAATCTGAGAAACATTTAACAAAATTGCAACATAATAGAACTCCGGATTTCCATTTTAAATTGAATGTGAAAATATGTCAGCTGTGCAAACGTTCTAAATTTTGAAACACGTACTGCGATGTACATTTACCAAGGACAAGTATATGATACTGATGTCGTGATTAATTATACGTAAACATAATATCATTTTACAGCATTAACAACACGATATATTTATAGTTCTCTTTAAATGGGCAAAAATACATGAATCACCATAAAACTTAACAATGTCAAATCATTAACTTTCTTATTATGTAACATTTGTAAGTGCATTGATAGGGTAGTTGCAATTATTATCCATTGTGAAAGGAGAGATATGCGATCTGTCGTGCAAAATGCAAGACAGTTTTAATTGAATTGCCCTCTTGTTTGAAATCATACTCTATAAGCTATTAATTTGTGAAACTCCTTTCTTTCGTGCTGTTTTTTTTTTGTGTTTTTTTTTAACATAAGGATGCGTATTTAAAACTAATAATTCAGCACAAGTTTTAGGTATAGTTTGGACATAAAAGTTTTTTTTAATTTCAGTCAAAATAGTAGAATTGAACATATATTGCAATGGGGATATATGAGAGAGAGAGAGAGAGAGAGAGAGAGAGAGAGAGAGAGAGAGAGAGAGAGAGAGAGAGAGAGAGAGAGAGAGAGAGAGAGAGAGAGAGAGAGAGAGAGAGAGAGAGAGAGAGAGAGAGAGATTTGGTCCTCAATGCTTTTCAATTTCGTACTTTATTTGGCTTTTCAAACATTTTTTGATTCGAGCGTCACTGATGAGTCTTTTGTAAATGTTCCAGACCATATGAGTATTTGGACCGTACGCATAGTTCAAGCATCATTGTAAATATAACGGAATTTGATGAGACTGCCTGTACAAAGTCAGGAATATGAAAGCTCTTGTCCATCCGTTTTTGATGTGTTTTGTCATTTGATTTTGTTATGTGATTGTGGACTTTTCGATTGGATTTTCCTCTGAGTAACAGTATTTTTGCGATTTTACTTTTGAATTATGAATAACTTTAACGGTACCAATTGGGCTCACCAGATTACGACAAATTACGTCTCTTCAGTGAATCTCGAGGCCAAAGTTATTGAAAGTCTTACCTACCGAATTAGACTATTTACCCCTATTTGTCAAATTGTTTTTGTTGTTTTGTTGCGACTTTCATAGAAATGAGAGGTTTAGCTAGCTTTAAAACCAGGTTCAATCCACCATTTTCTACATTAGAAAATGCCTGTTGTTATGATATTGTAATTATTATGTTTATTTATGTTGGCCTAATTTGTGTTGTATGGCCTGATAGTTGTTTACCAAATAATCTTATAACTGTGCAGTTTAGGAATCACTGGAACAATCACAGAATAATTGGAACTTTCTAGAATGATCCTTATAAAAGATGCGTAATTTAAACTTCTACGTTATTCCAGAAACTTCCGTTGTAACTTTCCAGGATTTTCCACAATGTTCCATTATAGAGTGTTCTAGAATTTTCCATGACAACACTATATATACAGACACTAAAGTTAAACTCTCATAATTAAACTTGGACATATACATTGATAGACATTAGTATTCACAGCATTTGGATTGACACTTTTATTCTACAAACAACATCATACTGGATTGTGACATTAGTAGTGAACGTAATATTCAAATTGGATTCCGAAAGATTTCCGGATACAGATAAAGATAACTGATTGGACTCATATTTTGACAGTAAAGTTAATAATAATATTTGTGTAATATCTTTTGTAAACTTTTGTATATTAAATATTGTTAAATTTTATTATTGATTTGTGTCTTTTGTTGGCTACAATTTAAAGGCGATTTCTGGCCGTAACAGAAATTGGGGGCTCGTCCGGGAGACTGAATTATCTTATTCAAAATTTGTTTAGTAATTTTTATTATAGCTAGCCAACAAAATTCTACAAAATGGCATTTGATGCCGGTAAATTTTTGAAAACGCCTGACCTGGAGGGTTTCATAATTTAAAGAAAGAGGAATTAGTGTTGCTTGCTAAACATCTGAAATTAGATTTTAAAGTATCTATGAGAAAACAAATTATAAAAAATTTGGTTTTAGACAAATTAGTTGACGCCGAAATTTTAGGTGAAGAAGCTCTTGAACTTAAGGTCGAAAATGTTGACGCCTTTAAATTAAAACAGCTTGAATTAGAACATGAACTCAAATTAAAAGAACATGAATTTAAATTAAAACAAGCAGAACTGGAAATGAAGGAAAGGTTGGAAATAGAGAAAAAAGAAAAAGAAGATGAATTTAAATTAAAAGAACTTGAAATGAGAGAAAGGCTAGAGATGGAAAAACTGAAAATTGAAATGGTCAAAGAAGAAAGCAACTCTAGAGTCCAGTCGAAATCAGATTATTTTGATGCAGCAAAAAATATACGTTTGGTTCCCAGATTTTGTGAAAAAACAGTCGATAAATATTTTCCACAGTTTGAGAAAATTGCTCATAATTTGAATTGGCCAAAGCCATATTGGACTACAATGCTACAAAGTGTTTTTGAGGGTAAGGCCGCTGAAATATACTCCGCACTTCCATCAGAAAAAAGTTCCGATTATGACACGGTGAAACAAGAAGTTTTGAAAGCTTATGAGCTAGTACCAGAAGCATATAGACAGAAATTTAGATCTTATAAAAAGTTTGATTCGCAAACCTATGTGGAATTTGCTCGGGAAAAAGAAGATTTATTTGATAAATGGCTTACTTCAAAGAAAACAAAAAACAATTTTGATAACCTAAGACAATTGATGTTATTAGAAGAGTTCAAACAATGTGTTCATTTAGACTTAAAAACACACTTAGACGACAAAACTGTTGGGACAATACATGATGCAGCTGTTATTTCAGATAATTATACCCTTTCACATAAAAGAAGTTTCAAGGGTCAAAATGTTAATACTTCAAGTGGAAATTACAAAAATCAAAGCACTGAGCGTACTGATAGCAAGCCTGTTGCACAGAATAAGAGTCAGTCCAGTTTTAATATGTCTAGTCCAAAATTTGATACTTTTGAGAAGAAGTCACTGATTTGTGCTTATTGTAAGAAGAATGGTCACCTGATGGCTGATTGTTTTAGACTCCAGAAGAAGAATGAACGAGATAATAAGCCGAAGTCCAGTGCGTGTACGACACCTTATATTACCAGTACGTTGGAATGTCCTGCGAGTCAGGCTTTTAAGTCCAGTTTTTGTGATTACATGGAGGAATATAAACCCTTTATGTCTGATGGGTTTATTTCTATTTTAGATGATACCACTCTTCAGCCTATTAAGATTTTACGGGACACTGGAGCTTCTCAGTCTTTATTGTTAGAAGGTGTGTTACCTTTGTCCGAGAAGACTTCTGTTGGTGCCTCCGTTTTGTTACAAGGTGTAGAGTTGGGTTTTATAGATGTTCCTCTTCATCGTATTTATCTGAAGTCAGATTTGATAACTGGACCAGTTATTGTGGGTGTTCGTCCTAATCTCCCTGTTGAGGGTGTTACATTATTGCTAGGAAATGATCTAGCTAGGAACAAAGTGGTTGCAGAACCAATTATTACCAGTGAACCGGTGGTGGATGTTAAATCACCTGAAGATGATGCTGAATTGTATCCAGCTTGTGTTGTTACTAGGGCGATGGCTAGAAAACAACAAGATGAGGATTTGCAAGAAAACCAGTTTGATTACATGGACCTTTCTGACACTTTCCTAACAGACATTGAAGGTCCTTGTAGCTCAGCAAAGGCCATAATAAGATCACCTAGTGTTAACAAGAATGTTATTATGCCATGGCCAGACGTAAACAGCCATTCATTAGACCGAACGAATTTATTCGAAGAACAACATAAAGACCCTGAGGTTCTTCAGCTCTGCAAGAGGGCTCAACCACAGGAGGAAGCAGACAAAGTGGCTGAATGCTATTTCCATCAGGACGGCATTTTAATGAGGAAGTGGAGGCCTCCTGATGCTACCCCAGAAGAGGAATGGAGAGTGGTATACCAAGTGGTGGTGCCTAAAGTTTATAGGCAAGAAATTATTGGTCTTGCCCATGACACCCCCTTGGCTGGACACTTAGGTATAAGGAAGACTTGCCTTAAGATATTGCAGCATTTCTACTGGCCCAGACTTCGAAATGATGTCGCAGAATACTGCAAATCATGCCATATATGCCAGGTTGTTGGTAAGCCTAACCAGAAAATACCACCAGCACCACTTCTGCCTATTCCAGCCTTTGACGAACCTTTTAGCAGAGTTCTAATTGACTGCGTTGGACCTTTACCAAAGACCAAAACTGGAAATGCGTATTTATTGACAATCATGTGTACATCCACTCGCTTTCCTGAGGCTATTCCGCTAAGAAATATCAAGACACCTACTATTGTCAAAGCACTTATCAAATTTTTCACATTAGTAGGACTTCCTAAATCTATACAGTCCGACCAGGGATCAAATTTCATGTCAGGTTTATTTCAGCAAGTCGTGTACCAGTTAGGGATTGCTCAGTATAGATCAAGTGCGTACCATCCAGAATCTCAAGGTGCCTTAGAACGTTTTCATCAAACATTGAAGAACATGATTAGAACTTTTTGTCTTCAATTTGACAGAGACTGGGATGATGGAGTCACCTTTCTACTTTTTGCAGTCCGAGAGGCTGTTCAAGAATCCCTGGGATTTAGTCCCTTTGAGTTGGTATTTGGCCATACTGTAAGGGGACCGTTAAAATTGATTAAGGAAAAGTGGCTTACTGAACATAATGACTTGAATCTTTTAGACTATGTATCTAGATTTAAAGAAAAATTGTACACTGCTTGTCAAATTGCTCAGAAAAACTTAAAAAATGTACAGAACAAGAAGAAAATATGGTATGATAAAGATGCCAGGGACAGAGTTTTTGAGCCTGGAGATAAGGTACTTGTATTTTTACCAGTCCCTGGACATCCTTTACAGGCTAAATATTGTGGTCCTTATACAATAGAGAGTAAAATAAATGATTTGAATTATATTGTAAAAACTCCAGGTCGGCGTAAACAAAACAGAGTGTGTCATATTAATATGTTAAAGCCATATTTTGAGCGTACTAATGAAGGTGAGAGTAAACCAGTTGCCACTTTAGGCATAGTTAAATTTGAGAACAATCATGACAAACCAGAGTTAATTGAACCACCTTTTAACATGTTTAATTCTAAAACTATGGAAGAGACGGTTAGATTGAAAAATTCAGAAATTTTGTCAAATTTAGACTCAAAACTTGCACATCTGTCTTTTGATCGTAGAGAAGAAATAAAAGCTTTGGTATTTTCTTTCAAAAATCTTTTTCCAGATGTGCCAAACAAAACCACTGCTGTTTGTCATGATGTTGATGTTGGAGATGCTTCTCCCATTAAGCAACATCCTTACCGGCTTAATCCACTCAACTTGAAGCTATGAGAAAAGAAATTAAATATATGCTTGACAATGATATTATTGAGCCGAGTAACAGTGAATGGAGCTCTTCTTGTCTTCTTGTGCCAAAACCAGATAAAACCTTTCGTTTCGTGACTGATTTCAGAAAAGTAAATTCAGTCTCAAAATCTGATTCCAATCCGATTCCAAGGATAGACGATTGTATTGACAACATTGGTAAAGCAAAATTTGTGAGCAAATTTGATTTGTTGAAAGGTTATTGGCAAGTTCCATTGACACAGAGAGCTCGTGAAATATCAGCTTTTGTTACACCAGATGGCTTATTTCAATATACTGTAATGCCATTTGGCATGAAAAGTGCACCAGCTACATTTCAAAGAATGATAAATAATGTTATAAAAGATTTAGACTGTTGTTATGCTTATATTGATGATCTTATTGTATGTAGTGATAGCTGGGAACAGCATTTAACACATTTGTATGATACTTTTGATAGATTGTTACATTCAAATTTGACTGTTAATCTTGGTAAAAGTGAATTTTGTCAGGCCACTGTTGATTATTTAGGGCATACAGTTGGCCAAGGTCAAGTAAAACCTATTATGGCTAAAGTGGAAGATATTTCCAAATTTCCACCTCCTACAAATAGAAAACAACTTATGAGATATTTAGGCATGATAGGATTTTACAGGAAATTCTGTTCAAATTTTGCTACTGTTGTTCAACCATTGACTCATCTTTTACGAAAAGATTCTAAATTTATCTGGAGTGAAAATTGTCAAAAAGCTTTTGAAAATAGCAAATCACTTTTAATTAATAGTCCAGTTCTGATTACTCCAGACTTTGAAAAACAATTTAAACTTGCCGTTGATGCAAGCGATGTAGGAATAGGAGCTGTTTTATATCAAGAGACAGATGATAATGTTGAAAAACCTATATCATATTTTTCTAAGAAATTAGATAAACATCAGAAAAAATATTCAACTATTGAAAAAGAGTGTTTTGCAATGTTGTCAGCACTTCAACATTTTGATGTATATTTGAATACCACTGTATATCCTATTCTTGTTTATACTGATCATAATCCTCTCACCTTCATGCATCAAATGAGAAACAAGAATCAGAGGTTGACTAGGTGGAGTTTATTGTTACAGGAATATGATGTAATTGTAAAACATATTAAGGGTAAAGATAATGTAATAGCTGATGCTTTATCTAGAGCTTATTAAATCATTTTGTATATATTATGTATTTTTGTTTATATTATTCATGATAAGTTTTTGTTACACTAAAACTTCTTTTAAGGGGGGAGGTGTTATGATATTGTAATTATTATGTTTATTTATGTTGGCCTTATTTGTGTTGTATGGCCTGATAGTTGTTTACCAAATAATCTTATAACTGTGCAGTTTAGGAATCACTGGAACAATCACAGAATAATTGGAACTTTCTAGAATGATCCTTATAAAAGATGCGTAATTTAAACTTCTACGTTATTCCAGAAACTTCCGTTGTAACTTTCCAGGATTTTCCACAATGTTCCATTATAGAGTGTTCTAGAATTTTCCATGACAACACTATATATACAGACACTAAAGTTAAACTCTCATAATTAAACTTGGACATAGACATTGATAGACATTAGTATTCACAGCATTTGGATTGACACTTTTATTCTACAAACAACATCATACTGGATTGTGACATTAGTAGTGAACGTAACATTCAAATTGGATTCCGAAAGATTTCCGGATACAGATAAAGATAACTGATTGGACTCATATTTTGACAGTTAAGTTAACAGTAATATTTGTGTAATATCTTTTGTAAACTTTTGTATATTAAATATTGTTAAATTTTATTATTGATTTGTGTCTTTTGTTGGCTACAATTTAAAGGCGATTTCTGGCCGTAACACTGTACCAAGTCAGGAAATATGACAGTTGTTATCCATTCGTTTAATGTGTTTGAACTTTTGATTTTGCCATTTGATTGGAGACTTTCCTTTTTGAATTGTCCTTGGAGTTCAGTATTTTTGTGATTTTTTTTCCAAAACCTAACACAAACGTCGAAGAGAACCCTTTAACTTTTAGAGAGTCATCAACCCGAAGAGTTATGTGAATAAAGGGAGATGGGGATGTCTGTCTTTAAATCTGAGGCAGATTTAATCGTAAATGTTCAAAATTCAAAAACGTTGCCATTGACTTCGACAGTCAACCATCCAATCAAGAGTGCCGTTAAATGTTACATTACACGAACAAACTTTTTATATAACTATCATTATTTTACTTAACGGCTGTTTCAACATTAAATGCGTTGCTCTCTTGTATTAAATAGTTTGATGGGAAGATTGTAAGCTTGTCATTCAAATGTCAGATAAATGGGTTTGAGTGGAAATACAAAGGTATTTGTGTGGATAGAGCCACTGGAGAAACAGGAACTGCTACAAAACAAAGCAGAAGAGGTGCAATTGAGTATTCCATGAAAGACCTGTTCCAGAAGCTGGGTTCAATGAACGCATTATAACATTTATATATATATTTGTACTCATTACTATGTTATGTATTATATATCAAAAAGTAGACCGGCGATTTTAAATTTCTATTTTGGTTTTCATATACTTTATGACATGGTGTGAATCTTATTAAACATTTACATCTAGAAAACTTCATTTGGAAAATACACCCATACAGATCAGGCAAACACATATAAAACAGAAAGTGAAGAACTACAAATATAAACTAAAAACATATTTAGTGAACTCAAGTTGTATCGTTCTGTTTTATTATATATATTACACCTACTCTTCTACTTACTCCTATAGTTTTACAATTTAACTAAATCCTAACTGATCATGATAAATTATATATAACAAAAATAAAAAAAAACAATAAACCAACTTGCTTCTTATTTTCGTGCAAACAATACCTACTTATAAGGCCAATGTAAAAGGGTATCAAACTACCAGACATGAAGCACTGACTCTAATGTGTACGAATATGATGTTTGTAATAATTACTATACTATTATGTGTTTATTGGGAAACCCTGTTGTATATTTTCAATTTTACAATCCGGGACCCTTTATATCTAGGCTAGCTATGCAGTATTTTATTTAATCTTACCTAGTGACAATATATATTTGTTTACTACCTTGTCTGTTGGACTCTGGAGATATCTTAATTTGGTAATTAAGCTGCATCTCCTCATACAATTTATATGTTTTTATTTAATCTGTAATTGTAGGAACAGACAAAATTGTTTTACATTTGTCATTTTTTTATAGGCTGACTATGTGGTATGGGATTTGCTCATTGACAGCCATAAAATAGAACAAACTACTGAAAGTGATGTTAGGCAATCTAAAGAAAGGAATCAATTAATCAATTAATCAATCTAAATGTAAAACAATATGTGAATCTTTTTTTTTATCATGGAATCTAAGTCAGATACCCCTAATTACTAAGGGTGTGGGATTGGGGGATACAACGAAAGGCTCCGAAACAATTGTCAATGAGAAAACTCTCCACAAGAGACCAAATGACACAGGCATGAACAACTATATGTCACTGTACGACCTCCAACAATGAGCAAACCCCATACCGCATAGTCAGCTATAACAGGCCCCGAAATGACAAATGTAAAACAATTCAAATGAGAAAATTAACGACCTAAGTTATGTACCAAAAATGAACGAAAAACAAATATGTTAATCATTAACAAACGACAACCACTGAATTAAGACAATATAGTCACCGAAAAAGCAAAGCTTCTGTTTCGTTCTAAATGACATCTCATTCTAATACATTAAACATTATAAAAGCCATTTTTCCTAATGCTTGTAGTTTAAAGATGTGGTTGTCCTACTTGCTTTGTTTGTCTAAATGTTTGTTTAATCATTGTAATTAAGATTGAACAACCATGCATATATACAAACAAAACAAGCAAGTCAACCAAACCTTTAAACTACAAGCATTAGGAAATAGCTCCTGTTTTATACTAGCGTCGTACACAGTACATGAAATATAAGGCATGCAGATGAATTTGTAACAGATCAGCTGAATTATCTATTGCAAATGATCCTACAAATTAATCTAAGATGCAGCCACATACATAAATATATTATAAGTAAGTCTGAATAAGTGACGACTCTACAACAGATTTTATCTATCAGTGATGTTGATACAAGGCTGAAAATGCATTACTGTATATATAAAATATATAATTATGCAAAACAAATTTCGTTTTAAAGGGGTATTTTTTTCCAAAAGACCATAAATAGTGAAAAAGTATATTTTAACAAAACACATTTTATAATACTATGAGTATGCAAGCAAATTCTTAGATACTACATGAACTATAGATAAATAGAGAGAACAAAAGTAGACGATTGAGATATCATATTTTTCTAAGATAATAACCTATACTTTGATGATGATGATGACCGTACGTGCCAGTATTAATAACAGATCGTGAAGGTATAAGAAAGCTTTTAACCATTTAATAAAGTCTTAAACATGTTTGAAAATTATGAGATGATGTTGTTCGTTCGGAGGTTCAAGGTCTCCGCAAGTAGCTCTTTCTCCATAGCTCTTTCAAGTTGTGAACATTACATTCCAGCAGCGCCTGCATACAGAGTATATATTGTTATGATATTGTAATTATTATGTTTATTTATGTTGGCCTAATTTGTGTTGTATGGCCTGATAGTTGTTTACCAAATAACCTTATAACTGTGCAGTTTAGGAATGATTGGAACTTTCTAGAATGATCCTTATAAAAGATGCGTAATTTAAACTTCTACGTTATTCCAGAAATTTCCGTTGTAATTTTCCAGGATTTTCCACAATGTTCCATTATAGAGTGTTCTAGAATTTTCCATGACAACACTATATATATATACAGACACTAAAGTTAAACTCTCATAATTAAACTTGGACATAGACATTGATAGACATTAGTATTCACAGCATTTGGATTGACACTTTTATTCTACAAACAACATCATACTGGATTGTGACCTTAGTAGTGAACATAATATTCAGATTGGATTCCGAAAGATTTCCGGATACAGATAAAGATAAAAGAGTGGACTCATATTTTGACAGTTAAGTTAACAGTAATATTTGTGTTATACCTTTTGTACACTTTTGTATAATAAATATTGTTAAATTTTACTATTGATTTGTGTCTTTTGTTGGCTACAATTTAAAGGCGATTTCTGGCCGTAACAGAAATTGGGGGCTCGTCCGGGATACTGAACATACTTTATTCAAAATTTGTTTAATATTTTTATTATAACTAGCCAACAAAATTCTACAAAATGGCATTTGATGCTGGTAAATTTTTGAAAACGCCAGACCTGGAGAGTTTTGATAATTTAAAGAAAGAGGAACTAGTGTTGCTTGCTAAACAACTGAAATTAGTTTTCAAAGTATCTATGAGAAAACAAATTATAAAAAATTTGATTATAGACAAATTAGTTGACGAAGAAATTTTAGGTGAAGAGGCTCTTGATCTTAAGGTTGAAAATGTTGACGCCTTTAAGTTAAAACAGCTTGAATTAGAACATGAACTTAAATTAAAAGAAATGGAAATGAAGGAGATGGAGAAAAGAAAAGAAGATGAATTTAAATTAAAACAGGCAGAACTGGAAATGAAGGAAAGGTTAGAAATGGAGAAAAAAGAAAAAGAAGATGAATTTAAATTAAAAGAACTGGAAATGAAGGAGAGGGAGAAATTAAAAGAACTTGAAATGAGGGAAAGGCTAGAGATGGAGAAACTGAAAATTGAAATGGTCAAAGAAGAAAGCAACACTAAAGTTCACTCGAAATCAGATTATTTTGATGCAGCAAAAAACATACGTTTGGTTCCAAAATTTTGTGAAAAAACAGTTGATAAATATTTCACACAGTTTGAGAAAATTGCTAACAATTTGAAATGGCCTATGCCGTATTGGACTACGATGCTGCAAAGTGTTTTTGAGGGGAAGGCCGCTGAAATATACTCCGCACTTCCATCAGAAAAAAGTTCCGATTATGACACGGTAAAACAGGAAGTTTTGAAAGCTTATGAGCTAGTACCAGAAGCATATAGACAGAAATTTAGATCTTATAAAAAGTTTGATTCACAAACATATGTGGAATTTGCTCGGGAAAAAGAAGATCTATTTGACAAATGGCTTACGTCAAAGAAAACAGATAACAATTTTGATAACCTAAGACAATTGATATTATTAGAAGAGTTCAAACTATGTGTTCATTTAGACTTAAAAACACATTTAGACGACAAAACTGTTGAGTCAATACATGATGCAGCTGTCATTTCAGATAATTATACTCTTTCACATAAAAGAAGTTTCAAGGGTCAAAATGTTAATACTTCCAGTGGAAATTACAAACATCAAAGCAATGAGCGTACTGATAGTAAGCCTGTTGCACAGAATAAGAGTCAGTCCAGTTATAATATGTCTAGTCCAAAATTTGATACTTTTGAGAAGAAGTCACTGACTTGTGCTTATTGTAAGAAGATTGGTCACCTGATGGCTGATTGTTTTAGACTCCAGAAGAAGAATGAACGAGATAATAAGCCGAAGACCAGTGCTTGTACGACACCTTATAATACCAGTACATTGGAATGCCCTGCGCGTCAGGCTTTTAAGTCCAGTTTTTGTGATTACATGGAGGAATACAAACCCTTTATGTCTGATGGGTTTGTTTCTATTGTTGATGATACCACTCTTCAGCCTATTAAGATTTTACGGGACACTGGAGCTTCTCAGACTTTATTGTTAGAAGGTGTGTTGCCTTTGTCCGAGAATACTTCTGTTGGTGCCTCCATTTTGTTACAAGGTGTAGAGTTAGGTTGTATAGATGTTCCTCTCCATCGTATTTATCTGAAGTCAGATTTGATAACTGGACCAGTTGTTGTAGGTGTTCGTCCTAATCTCCCTGTTGAGGGTGTTACATTATTGCTAGGAAATGATCTAGCTAGGAACAAAGTGGTTGCTGAACCAATTGTTACCAGTGAACCAGTGGTGGATGTTAAATCACCTGAAGATGATGCTGAATTGTATCCAGCTTGTGTTGTTACTAGGGCGATGGCTAGAAAACAACAAGATGAGAATTTGCAAGAAGACCAGTTTGATTACATGGACCTTTCTGACACTTTCCTAGCTGACATTGAAGGTCCTGGTAGCTCAGAAAAGGCCATTACAAGACCACCTAGTGTTTACAAGAATGTTATTATGCCATGGCCAGACGTTAACAGCCATTCATTAGACCGAAAGAATTTATCAGAAGAACAACATAAAGACCCTGAGGTTCTTCAGCTCAGCCAGAGAGCTCAACCACAGGAGGAAGCAGACAAAGTGGACGAATGCTATTACCATCAGGACGGCATTTTAATTAGGAAGTGGAGGCCTCCTGACGCCACCCCAGAGGAGGAATGGAGAGTGCTATACCAAGTGGTGGTGCCTAAAGTTTATAGGCAAGAAATTATTGGTCTTGCCCATGACACCCCCTTGGCTGGGCACTTAGGTATAAGGAAGACTTGCCTAAAAATATTGCAACATTTCTACTGGCCCAGACTTAGAAATGATGTCGCAGAATACTGCAAATCATGCCATATATGCCAGGTTGTTGGTAAACCTAACCAGAAAATACCACCAGCACCACTTCTGCCTATTCCAGCCTTTGACGAACCTTTCAGCAGAGTTCTAATTGACTGTGTTGGACCTTTACCAAAGACCAAGACTGGAAATGCATATTTATTGACAATCATGTGTACATCTACCCGCTTTCCTGAAGCTATTCCGCTCAGAAATATCAAGACACCTACTATCGTCAAAGCTTTGATCAAATTTTTCACATTAGTAGGACTTCCTAAGTCTATACAGTCCGACCAGGGATCAAATTTCATGTCAGGTTTATTTCAGCAAGTCGTATACCAGTTAGGGATTGCTCAGTACAGATCAAGTGCTTATCATCCAGAATCTCAAGGTGCCTTAGAACATTTTCATCAAACATTGAAGAACATGATTAGAACTTTTTGTCTTCAATTTGACAGAGACTGGGATGATGGAGTTCACTTTCTACTCTTTGCGGTTCGAGAGGCTGTTCAAGAATCCCTTGGATTTAGTCCCTTTGAGTTGGTATTTGGTCATACTGTAAGGGGACCGTTAAAATTGATTAAGGAAAAGTGGCTTACTGAACATACTGACTTGAATCTTTTAGACTATGTATCTAGATTTAAAGAAAAATTGTATACTGCTTGTCAAATTGCTCAGAAAAACTTAAAAAATGTACAGAACAAGATGAAAATATGGTATGATAAAGCTGCCAGGGACAGAGTTTTTGAGCCTGGTGATAAGGTACTTGTATTTCTGCCTGTCCCTGGACATCCTTTACAGGCTAAAAATTGTGGTCCTTATACAATAGAGAATAAAATTAATGATTTGAATTATATTGTAAAAACTCCAGGTCGGCGCAAACAAAATAGAGTGTGTCATATTAATATGTTAAAACCATATTTTGAGCGTACTAATGTACTATGTGATAGTAAACCAGTTGCCACTTTAGGCATGGTTAACTTTGAGAACAATCATGACAAACCAGATGTAATTGAACCAACTTTTAGTTGTAAAACTATGGAAGAGACAGTTAGATTGAAAAATTCAGAAATGTTGTCAAATTTAGATTCAAAACTTGCACATCTGTCTTTTGATCGTAGAGAAGAAATAAAAACTTTGGTATTTTCTTTTAAAAATCTTTTTCCAGATGTGCCAAACAAAACCACTGCTGTTTGTCATGATGTTGATGTCGGAGATGCTTCTCCAATTAAGCAACATCCTTACAGGCTCAATCCACTCAAACTTGAAGTTATGAGAAAAGAAATTAAATATATGCTTGACAATGATATTATTGAGCCGAGAAAAAGTGATTGGAGCTCTCCTTGTCTCCTTGTGCCAAAACCAGATAAAACTTTTCGTTTCGTGACTGATTTCAGAAAAGTAAATTCAGTCTCAAAATCGGATTCCTATCCGATTCCAAGGATAGACGATTGTATTGACAATATTGGTCAAGCAAAATTTGTGAGCAAATTTGATTTATTGAAAGGTTATTGGCAAGTTCCATTGACACAGAGAGCTCGTGAAATATCAGCTTTTGTTACACCAGATGGCTTATTTCAATATACTGTAATGCCATTTGGCATGAAAAGTGCTCCAGCTGCATTTCAAAGAATGATCAATAATGTTATAAAAGATTTAGACTGTTGTTATGCTTATATTGATGATCTTATTGTATGTAGTGATAGCTGGGAACAGCATTTAAAACATTTGTATGATACTTTTGATAGATTGTCACATTCAAATTTGACTGTTAATCTTGGTAAAAGTGAATTTTGTCAAGCCACTGTTGATTATTTAGGGCATACAGTTGGCCAAGGTCAAGTGAAACCTATTATGGCTAAAGTGGAAGCTATTTCCAAATTTCCACCTCCTACAAATAGAAAACAACTTATGAGATATTTAGGAATGATAGGATTTTACAGGAAATTCTGTTCAAATTTTGCTACTGTTGTTCAACCACTGACTCATCTTTTACGAAAAGATTCTAAATTTATCTGGAGTGAAAATTGTCAAAAAGCTTTTGAAAATAGCAAATCACTTTTAATTAATAGTCCAGTTCTGATTACTCCAGACTTTGAAAAACAATTTAAACTTGCCGTTGATGCAAGCGATGTAGGAATAGGAGCTGTTTTATACCAAGAGACAAATGATAATGTTGAGAAACCTATATCATATTTTTCTAAGAAATTAGATAAACATCAGAAAAATTATTCAACTATTGAAAAAGAGTGTTTTGCAATGTTGTCAGCACTTCAACATTTTGATGTATATTTGAATCCCACTGTATATCCTATTCTTGTTTATACTGATCATAATCCTCTCACCTTCATGCATAAAATGAGAAACAAGAATCAGAGGTTGACTAGGTGGAGTTTATTGTTACAGGAATATGATGTTATTGTAAAACATATTAAGGGTAAAGATAATGTAATAGCTGATGCTTTATCTAGAGCTTATTAAATCACTTTGTATATATTATGTATTTTTGTTCATATTATTCATGATAAGTTTTTGTTACACTAAAACTTCTTTTAAGGGGGGAGGTGTTATGATATTGTAATTATTGTGTTTATTGATGTTGGCCTAATTTGTGTTGTATGGCCTGATAGTTGTTTACCAAATAACCTTATAACTGTGCAGTTTAGGAATGATTGGAACTTTCTAGAATGATCCTTATAAAAGATGCGTAATTTAAACTTCTACGTTATTCCAGAAACTTCCGTTGTAATTTTCCAGGATTTTCCACAATGTTCCATTATAGAGTGTTCTAGAATTTTCCATGACAACACTATATATATATACAGACACTAAAGTTAAACTCTCATAATTAAACTTGGACATAGACATTGATAGACATTAGTATTCACAGCATTTGGATTGACACTTTTATTCTACAAACAACATCATACTGGATTGTGACCTTAGTAGTGAACATAATATTCAGATTGGATTCCGAAAGATTTCCGGATACAGATAAAGATAAAAGAGTGGACTCATATTTTGACAGTTAAGTTAACAGTAATATTTGTGTAATACCTTTTGTAAACTTTTGTATAATAAATATTGTTAAATTTTACTATTGATTTGTGTCTTTTGTTGGCTACAATTTAAAGGCGATTTCTGGCCGTAACAATATCTCCCAATTGATACGAAATTTCCTTGCTTGTAATTTCTATCATGATTTCCTTGATTAAGGTTGCTGCTCACATGGAAGTTATTAAACCAAGAGTTCCAAATGGTAAAGTTGATATCATCCCTTCGTAAATCTTACGGACGCCATTACGAGTTGTTTTAACTTTATAGAATATCCGTTTCACAGATGATATTGGATACTTTCCTTATGTCGTAACTACAATCCCGTTCCTTTTTTCTCCAAATGTGACTTATCGAATTAGACTATTTTCCGGGTTTGTAATAAAATGAGCTAAACGACGGGTGCTACACTGGTATTAAAATCTCCCTACCTTTCCAGAGCACCTGAGATAACCCTCAGCTTTTGGTGGTCTTTCTGTTGCTTTGTCTTTAGTTTCCATGTTGTGTCCTGTGTACCATTACTTGTCTGTTTGTCTTTTTCTTTATAAGCCATGGTGTTGTCAGTTTATTTTCGATCTATATGTTTGAATTACTGTTAGATCTATAAATAGCACAACGGGAAATTTGAATTAAGAATTCCCTTAAATGGTATATATAAATTCCAAATGATTAATTTTTTTCATTGACATTCACAACTTTGATTAAAGGTAACTAACTTAATTAACTTTTCTTCGAGTCTATCATCATCATGATTTTCAATAATTATTTTTTTATAGGCACAAAATATGTATAATACTAACCAAAAGCTTAATATTTCAACTTTTCACATCTGTTGATAGTTGTTAAATAAATGGTTGAAAGTATCAAACTCATAATCATCATTTTTTTAACCAATAATAGGAAAAATGTGTCGGTATGTTGTTTTTGTTATGTTTTACATGATTCTTATAGTTTAATTGGCTGATGATTGATACTGACTTTGAAATTAATAAATGGAATTCTATATATGTACAATAAAGATATTATCCGAATTGAAGGGTACTGTTTAAGTACCGTTTTAAAATGTCAGTTTATGTCAGAACGACTAATTTTATGCAAATGTGTTGTTTGTCTTTTAGGTTTTTGTTCAGTCCACTGACACTAATGGATAAACTTGGAAACTTCTTGTCCATATTTAAAGCCGCTGAAAATGCACTGGGAACATCTGGCGAGGGACAGGTAAGCAGTTTGAATTTAGTTTTTAATTTGGTTCAACCCACCATTTATTTTTTAAAATGTCGTGTACCAAGTCAGGGAAATGGCCATTGTTATATTATAGTTCGTTTCTGTGTGTGTTACATTTTAATGTTGTGCTTCTGTTGTGTCGTAGTTCTCTTGTATTTGATGCGTTTCCCTCAGTTAAAGTTTGTAACCCGGATTTGTTTTTTCTCATCGACTTTTGAACTTCGAACAGCGGTATACTACTATTGCCTTTATTTAACTTTTGGAAAGACTTTCAAAGAAACAGATTTGATCAGATGTGGGTCCAGGATTTAAAAAAATACGGAAGGATCATCAGTAAGGAAACGTTAGTAATGGGTATTGTAAAAGGTATATAAAATAAACATAAGCTTTATAACTGTTGTATTTATCATTAAACTGATTGCCTTCTTGATTTTTCAATCTTGAAATTTATAGATTGATCGTGGTGATGGAAAGATTGTACGCTGGTCATTTAAAGGTCAGATAGATGGTACTGAGTGGAAATATAAAGGTAAATGTGTGGATGAAACCACTGGAGAAACAGCAACTGCTACACAACAAAGCAGAGGAGGTGCAATTGAGCATTCTATGAAAGACCTGTTCCAGAAGCTGGCATCAATGAACGCATTATAACATTTCTATATTTAGTTTTTACTCAGTACTATGTTATGTATTATATATTAAAAAGAAGACTTCTGCCATTTTTCAATTTCTATTTTTAATTTTATATACTTTATGAAATGTTGTGAATCTTATGAAATATTTAGATCTTTTAGTGATCTTGTATTTGCAAAATACACCCATACGGGTCAAGCAAACACCTATACAAACATATATAATACAGAAAGTGAAGAACAACAAATTTCAACATAAAACATATTTAGCGAACTCAAGTTGTATCGTTCAGTTTTATTACATGTACTAAACCTCCTCTTATACTTATTTCTATAGTTTTATAATCTAACCCTTACCCTAACTGATTAATTGTATATAACAAAAACATAAATAATAAATAAACCAACATGCTTCTTGATTTTGTGTAAACAATACCTACTCATAAGGCCAATGTAAAATGGTATCAAACCACCAGACGTCCAGCACAAACTCCAATGTGTACGAGTATGTTGTATGCACTAACTACTGCTCTATGATTATTGTTAAACCCTGTTGTATATTTCCAATTTTACCTACGGGACCTTTTATATCTAGCTATGCAGTATTTTGTTTAATCTTGCCCGGTGACTTATATAGTTACTTACTACTTTGTCTTTTGGTCTCTGGATATATCTCATTTTGAAATTAAGCTTCATCTCCTCATGCAATGCATATATTTTGATTTAATCTGTACTTTTAGAAACAGACAAAGTTTGCCATTCCGGGGCATTTGATAGCTGAAAATGCGGAATGGGAGTTGCTGATTGTTAAAGGCCGTACTTATATTTGTCAATGTTGGTGTTATTTGGTCTCTTGTGGAAAGTTATTTCATTGACAATCACACCAGACCTTCTTATTTTTATAAAAATTACGTTTTATCTTTTCAATAAGCCATTTGTTTTACACAGCCGCTCCCTAAAACCCTGGAAGTAATTTCTAGTGATGTGGGGATGCTAACTGTCTTATTAGATTCCATGAGAAAAAAAAGTTTTCATGTAGATTGAAAGATTGATTATTTACATTAAATTAATTGTTTTTAACGTCACTTTCAGTCTCTGAGTAGAAAGTTGATGAACCAGGGGTATGTCAAAGAACGTCTCGTCCTTGTTCTAAAACAGTTCATCGGAAGGTACTAAGAGTTTGTTGATAAATAGTCCGTATCAACTTCACAAATAATACATGATGGTCTTGATGTATAGATTCTGCGTACTGATGTTGTTTATCATCTTAACAACGTGTTTTATTGTTCTTTCATTTGTCTTTGTTCCATTATTAATATTACTTTTACTGTTGGATTGTTTTATGTGATATCCATTTGGCGTGACTCGGTACTTATACATCCCGTCAATGTGTTTGTATTGTCTTTCACTCTTTGCTGGTGTGTTTTGTATATACGACTTTTTGTATTTATTTGGTTCTTATAACGTGACTCTGTACTTTAAAAGATCCCGTCAGTATGATATTGTTCTATTTTATATCATTATGATATATTTCTATTATGAATTACAAAATACGTTGAACCAAAAACGTCAAAATAATTCAATCGCGTAGTGGAATTGACTTGTGTTAATATGTCTTTTGATTGAGTTAAATGAAGGCAGCAGTAGTATACTGCTGTTCGAAATTTGTAAAACGATTGAGAAAAAAGGGAGAAAAAAATACTGTTTTTTTCTTCTATCATGCAGATAATCTTCAAATCGCTGTTACAAAGTAACGTATAAAACCAACCTAACTGTTATAGGCATGATTGCAAACGTTTGTACAGGATGTAAAGTCAAATTGTTTTTTAATGAGACAATATAATAAACAAGTTCTCTTTTGGAGCAAAATGTAAGTGAAACCAAATACATGATTAAAACAATGATATTACAAAAGATATCGGTACTGCTATCAGTAACGAGCTTCCAGTGGTTTGTTCTCTCCCTAAATGCGTACTTGGAATAAAAAGCTCGCAAGTTCGATAGTTTGCAAATCTCTTGACAAATCCGTAACTATTTGTAAAATCAAATGTTTTTCAAAGAAGTAGGGCCGGAAAACCTTTCTTAAGCGTCCAACTATAGCTTTAAAAAAATGTAAACTTTAAGCTAATTATTAGCTTGTTGTTACATACATATGGGCTGTTCCGATACGGAACAGGAACGCGGACATTTTTATTTCAGTAGACACTTAATTGTTTAAAATTTTCATCAGATGTATTTCAAACTTATTGAATCATTTGTTAAAAATAGACATAAATTTCCGAAAAGTTTAGAAATTTTCCCGTGTCATTTAATTGATATTTTAATGATAATTTTTTTTAAAATTCATTAAGTTTCGAAGCCATTTACTTTCAATTTAACAAACAGGTAATGCATATGTCTAAATATACATTTAAATCCTATTAAAGGTCGTCATAACTATGAATAGCACAACGGGAAATACCCACAACTGGTACATATATATATATATATATACATTCTAAATCATTTTTTGGGGTTCATTTTTGACAAGTTGATTAAATGTAAATAACTTTATATACTTTTATTCGATTCTCTCATGATTCTTTTACAATTTAGAAAATGATTCATTTAGGAAATGGTTGAATAAATCACACTGATCATTTTTTTTAACTAATAATAGACCAACTGTGTGGATGTGTTGTTCTTTGTGGTATGTTTACATGCTACTTTATCACTATTACATGTATAATTTATTTGGTTTATAATTAATACTGACTTTGAAATCAATATCTGAAATTTTATATTTGTACAATGAAGAAATTATCCGAGGTGCATTGTACTGGATAAGTACCGTTTTAAAATGTCGTTTTATTTCAGAACGACTTATTTCATGAAAATGTGTTGTTCGTCTTTTAGGGTTTTGCTCAGTCGAATAGATACTGAAAAGACAACATTAAAATGTAACAAACACAGAAACGAACTATAATATAACTATGGCCATTTTCCTAAATTAAGCCATTTCAATTTATATTTTATAGAGTGTCTTTCTATATTGTGATGTTACACTTAATTAAGGGTCGGGTACGGGTGAAGTTTGGTACCTATTAAAACGTTCAAACCCACTGCATTAGTTTGTATATGTCCTAAGTCAAGAACTTGGTATTCAGTAGTAGTCGTTTGTTGATGTGATTCATAAGAGGTTCTCCTTTCTCGTTTTTATAAAGATTAGACCTTTGGTTTTCCCGTTTGCATTGTTTTACACTAGTTATTTGTGAGCCCCATTATAGCTTGCTGTTCGGTGTTAGCCAAGGCTCCATGTTGATGACCGTACTTTGACCTTTAATGAGTTGTCTTTTACATTTGGGACTTGGATGGAGAGATGTCTCATTGGCTCTACTATCACATCTCTGTTTATCTTACTAAAGATATATATTTAAGGGATTATTACCAATAATAGACCAAATGTGTGGATGTGTTATTGCTTTTTGTTATGTTTACATGCTACTTTATCACTATAGTTTAATTGGCTTATAATTAAAACTGAATTTTAAATCAATATATGAAATTTATATTTATACAATGAAGATATTATCTGAAATGAATTGCACTAATTAAGTAACGTTTTAAAATGTCAGTTCCTTTCAGAACGAATTTCACTATGCATATGTGTTATTTTTCTTTTAGGTTTTTGTTCAGTCAAATAGATACTAATGGATAAATTCTTAAAAGGTGCTGAAGATATGGCAAATGCACTGGGAACATCTGGTAAAGGGGAGGTAAACTGCTATAACGAGAGCAATAATTCACGGAAGCAATAGATTTGTTGGAAATTTACACATGGCCTGGGACGTGATATTCAATTTTTATCCTCAGGGTCAGTTTGTTTTATTTGTAAGATAGCAATGATACATATGTGGGTCCTGAATTTAAAAAAAAGAGGAGGAACACCAAGAACGAAACGTTAGGAATGGGTCTTGAATCAAATCCCCTGAAAACCTGTCTGCTTTAAAGACGTTCTTCTGATATTAACATTTAAAACACTGTTCACACAAGAATTTTTTTTAAATCGATCTAATTTGAATGGATCTAAATAAAACCTGTTAACGTTTACATTATTTTAAATCATAACGATCTCTATTGGTCTAATGTGAACCGTTGCAATCATACTACACTTAAAAATGCAATCGATTAGACATGATTTCCCGTAAAATTGTAACATAGCGTAAACATAGAAATAATTAATCAAATTAATTTGTTGATACACTGATATACACGTTTCAAAAAATCGGGATAAAGTTTTTTTTTTTAATAACAAATTCAAATCAAATTTTGATACTGGAGTTAATGCAGCTTTTATATTTTAACAAAACAACTGTAGAATATCTTTTATATCTGCGCATAGCTTACGGAAAACTTTCAGATTTCTTCTTGATTTGTGCTCCAATTCGATTTGTACCCTTTTATACCCTATAATTCGATGACAAGGCCATTTTCTTCGTGAATCCATGTATCGGACCTTTTATTTGTATCCTTGAATATCTAATACTTGTGTTGTTTTGACGCTAATCATGCGCATACATTTTTTTGAATTAATCATATTACTTTAAACCTATAAATGCTTTCACAATTTAATTTAGATTGGTTCATATTAGATGGATTCATACCAAACTGTCTCTTTTAATAATTAGTTTCATTTAATTCATTTAATCAATCTAAAGTTAACCGATCTAGTATAAATCGATCTAAATGGACTAGTGTTGAACGGGGTCTCAACACTCTATCATAATCTATTCTAGAATATATTATTGTATATCATTCAGGTGTACTCTTCAACGTAGGTAATGTATTTTTGACTTTGGCTTCAATCTAGCATCACTGAAAAGACGTTAGGTTTCCTAACAGGCAGTTTTTTATGGTGCTGTGAAATTTGTACCGTTTTTATAAATCACCGATCTTTAGATTATAAAAAAAAACAAAACATTGACCTTGAACTGAAAACTATTCTTTTAACTTTAGTACAAATGTATTATTATATATATGATATAGGCTTAATCATATCAAATGAAGTATTTTCTGTTACGATTGAGATTTCAGGACATAAATTGTGTTACTATTTGATAAATTACAGTACTTATTATACATAACTGTTGAGAAGTTTAATGACATGGGATTTCATGACTTTTAAATGTTCATGAAAAAGAGTTAAACATCATTGATGGAGTTCCCAATATACCCCAAACTAATTATATAAAGCCTATGTTTTAAATTTCGTCGTGTGGCGCTGTGTGACTTCTTCGATGATTAACATGAAACTCTCACTGTTAGACTGACATATTTTCTTTTTGCCAATAATACTACGATATCAAAAAGCCTCAACAAGTCTGGATCTCTTTAAACAAAAATATAAGGACTACAATTCTACGATGCCTCTGCTGGTGGACGTTTCGTCCCCGAGGGTATCACCAGCCCACGAAGTGTTGACATGAATATCAATAATGTGGTCATTCTTATAAATTTCCTGCTTACAAAACTTTGAATTTTTCGAAAAAAAATAAGGATGTTCTTATCCCAGGCATAGATTACCTTAGCCGTATTTGGCACAATTTTTTGGAATTTTGGATCCTCAATGCTCTTCAACTTTGTACTTGTTTGGCTTTATAAATATTTTGATATGAGCGTCACTGATGAGTCTTATGTAGACGAAACGAGCGTCTGGCGTAATAAAGTATAATCCTGGTACCTTTGATAACTATTTTCGATATTATCGTAAAATATACTGAAATGGTCACGAAATTTGATGAATGTCAGAGATTAATATGACGTAGTGGAATACGGTGGGAATGGTAAATTAGCAAAATGGCATTAACAATGACCTGCGCACACGACCAGGCGACGTTAGTTTGAGCAAAACTAACCCAGTTATGATTTATATGGTATTAAAAATGAGGTTTCATGCAATGATACTGACAAGAAAGTTGTCTGTGGCTTTTTGTCACTGAAAAGTGTTTCAACAATGTTATCTTAGCTTCAACTTCGACACTACTATAAAAGTATACTAATTAACTAACACTTCACAATAAGGTAAAGTTTTGTTACTTTTGCTAGCGAACTATTGTTAACCGACAAAATTCGAAAAGTAACTCCTGCACTAATCAAGTTGTCTTAATATATTATATTGCAGAAGATTTTTGTATATGCTTTTCATTCACCTAACTGTTGTATTTATCATTTAATTCGTTGCCTTCTTTTATCAAATAGATTGATCGAGGTGATGGAAAGATTGTCAGCTGGTCATTTAAAGGTCAGATAATTGGTATTGAGTGGAAATATATAGGCATTTGTGTGGATAGAACAACTGGTGAAACAACTACTGCTATAACACAAAGCAAAGGAGGGGCCATTGAGCATTCCATGAAAGACCTGTTCCAGAGGCTGGCATCAAAGAATGCGTTATAAAATAATATGCTTATTTATGACTCGGCACTAACATATGTCTTCTATGTAAAACAGTACAAATCCGCCTATTTTCAATATTGATTTTAATACACTTAACGAAATATCGTGCATTATAATTTCAATATTTATTAAGATTTTTGAGTTAACTTAAGTTGTATCGTTTAAATTTATTATATTTATAACTATTTGTTTTATATGTTTACTTCTTTTATAATTTGAATAAAACGATCCGATTTTATACATTTTCGCATTACAATAAACTACATGTATACAACAAAAAAATATGCTTGTTATTTTCGTACAAAGAGACCTACTTTAAGGCAATGGAAGCAAACCAACTAGAATCACGATAAAAGCAAGAACTTGTTTTTACTATCACTGAAAACGTTGCAATTCTCGATCCTCCCTTTCAAAATCATTGATCCACATTAGCTCGTTCGTGTGTAAGACGATTTAAGTGGACATGTCAAAAAGTATAAGAAAGGTGCAAGTATTAAATATTTTAAAATGTGAAATACGATATATGATGCCTTAAAGAAAGTAATAATCTTGTAGAAGATTCATGTACACTTTTAAGAAACTTGCAACGTTGGTATAAGACATTCGATTTTTTTTATCAAGTTTCAATAATTTGCTCTTCAACTTAATGCTTTATTTGGCCTTTTTTAACTTTTTTGGATTCGAGCGTCACTGATGAGTCTTTTGAAGACGAAACACGCGTCTGGCGTATCTACAAAATTTAGTCCTGGTAAATATGATGAGTTTATTTGTACGTTTAACAGACTTTTTTTCGTGGTTACTAAAAGCAAACACAAAAAGATTTCAATTTGGAGTTTAGTATGGTGTTCATCATCGCTGAACCAGTATATATTTGTTTAGGGGCCAGCTGAAGGTCGCCTCCGGGTGCGAGAATTTCTCGTTGCATTGAAGACCTGTTGGTGACCTTCTGCTGTTGTCTGCTCTATGGTCAGGTTGTTGTCTCTTTGGCACATTCCTCATTTCCATTCTCAATTTTATTCAACCAATTTATTTTATGTTGTATTGAAAACACATAACAGGCAAAAGTCTATAGATTATAAATGTGCTTTGTACTTTAGCTCTTTTTTACTTTGCAATTTCAAGGGAAATAAATCTAAATCAACCGTTTGTGTAACAACTACTTGCAACAGTTGTTTGAAAGCACAAAAGAGAATTGCAACATATAGTATTTTTACTATGAATGCAAAAAAATTTCCCGTGAAACAACTACCAAGCTGCAGCTGAGAGTAATCCGAAAACTCTGGATTATAATTCATAAAGCATACGCTGACATTAATCACAAATATACTGAACTCCGAAGAAAATTCAAACAGGAAAGTCCCTCATCAAATGGCAAAATCAAATGATAAAACACATCAAACGAATAAACAACAACTGTCATATTCCTGTCTTGTACAGGCATTTTCAAATGTTGAAAATGGAATGTATGCTCCATGTTCGTGCTACGGTTGGAACGGTAGCAAATTTGGAAACTGAATTGACTTGTGAGTTGTAAGGAAACGGTCTAATGCGCTGATCATAATGTTAAACTTCATGGGAACCCTTTGATTAAAATGGCTACGTTTTCACCTAAAAACATTTTGTTTAGTACAGAAAACCTGTGTAATTGGAAAAGTTTATTTTAAGGTTCATGATAACCCTTTGTCTAATATGTTGGTATCAACACCACACATTGAACTCTGAAGACAGAAAAATCTGTGAACCTGGACAAGTTTCAAGGCATGTCAAGAACTAGATAGTTATTTTTTAAATCCCTTTAATGATTCAGAAATTTATGACCTTTTCTGGCTTTTGCTTTTCATTTCTTTTCATTCCTGCAGAAAGTTTCAAATAAACTAAGTCTCCCCGTATAAAACATGATGTGAAGTGTATTGATTTAAAAAGACAATACATGGACATTAGACATCTACAGACAAGAGGTGATTTAAACTGTGTAACCGAGTTGACCGCATCACTTTGCAACATAATTTTTAAAATGGTAATTACAAGTGGCGTTAAAACACCAAAAAATCAAATCAATTCAAATAAAAAAAACAAAAAAAAAACACGTGGGTTTATGCATTTTGCTGTTTTCTGTTGACTAGAAATAATGCACATAAAAATCCAGACAAGTTCGATTTCTAAAAAAAAAAGACTACAATATAACTTTTATATATTAAGGTTTAGTATTTCCTGTAAAATTTCCTAGATACACAATTTTGTCAGTAGTCATAGTAAATATTGTGGTGCAAATACGGCAATGATTTTCAATTCCTTTTGAATCTTAAGGCTTCGCATGTCCTAGGTAAATAAAGGAAAATGCACTCAATGTTTAAGAACATTAAAACTTAAATGATTTTGCTGTGCATTTAAAAAAGGCAAAAACAAGATTTGAATGCAGATTGTTTACCTCAAAACACGTCCTCCAAAAGTAACTTACAATGTTGCCAATCATTAAACCAAGCATCTTGATAATGAATGTTAGTTTCAGAGAATGTTTGTTTGAAGCAGAGCGATTTTAATTTATCCCTTTTACAACAAGAAACTAGTATCTACATATAAGTATGAAGGTTTATCATTTCATTAACTGCAGTGGACTTTTGTATTTTCTATATGTTGTTCAAAGTGCAGTCTGACCTGATTTATATTTGAATATCATGTCGCAGCCTTGACAAGTACGATATTAAAAAAACTAATTTATATAATGTTTTATTCAGATTAAAATTGCCTCAAAATATAACACCACTTTTCTGAAGAGAAGATTATCATTGATAGTTCGACAAATCTATCATAAAACAAATATTGACTTCAATGTCAATGACATTGACGAGTTAATGTTATATGGAAACTAGAATAATAAATGTTTGGAAGCCCTTTAATGACATGTTATTATTTCAGACTATGATAGATAACTTTTAAAGTACAAACAATGTACTTTTATGAATGATTTTTCTGTGACGTTGACACTCAACGATGTCCTTCACGTTGTTACAAAAAATATTTAATACTGAATGATGAAACCGATTTAATTGAGTCGCAACTCCTCTAAAACCATACAAAGACTGATAAATTTCTGATATGACGTGTAGATGAAGTGTTTTGTACTTCCTAAAAAAAAAAAAATTTCCGCAGAAGAAGAAAATTTTTGAGAAAATTTCAAACCTGGAGAACGTTGTCATTACGGTTTATACGCCTTCCCAAATGCTCAGGTTTTCGGTAATGTATGAAATTTCCGTAGCTCATACAATTATTTAACTAAAAGGGTATAAAACTTGTGAAAATCACACTTTGCCACAGCATTTCAAGGATATTTAATATTTTTTTATTTTCAAACTGAGATGATGTTTGCATCATGTTTCATATTTTCATCTCTTTATAGAAATGCATATAATGCAATAACTGTGTCCAAATCTTTACTCTGTCCATCGTTTTACTGATTCCACACTTTCTGTTTTAATACTTTCTTAATTGTAGATGCTGCTTATCCTTCCTGAGCACCTGATAACACCCCTAGCTTTTGGTGGGGTTCCTGTTGTTTATTTTTTAGTTTTCTATGTTGTGTCATGTGTACTATTGTTTGTCTGTTTGTCTTTTTCATTTTTATCATTGGCGTTGTCAGTTTATTTTCGATTTTTGATTTTGACTGTCCCTTTGGTATTTTTCGTCCCTCTTTTACTCATATTGTTATCTTTTTCTCTAGAACTTCTATAATAAAGTAACTGATTTTTTAACAATTGATCTGGAACCTCTATCGTTCAGTAACCTATGTTGTTTTCGTTTGATCTTAAATCTGTACCATGTAGTAATACATTTTATTAAATTCGCCCCGGAATCTCCTCCATACAGTTACCTTTTTAGTTATCACTTGCTCTGGAACTGCTGTTCATAAGTCATAAATAGATTCAACTGAAGCAGATCTGGGTCACAAATCAAAATAAAAATGAACGAAGCATTCCAACTTTAAGTGAAAAATAAAACGTCAAATACTGCATAATGTTGTATTATAGAACGTGCACTACCAATGTACACTATTGGATGGGAGATTGGATCACATGTACAGGTGCAATATATGAACACCATTGCACATTGATATATTTGTAGAGATTTTATGCACGTACATCCTGCACACTCGATTTGAGATCGGGTTCATGTTACTTAAGCTTTAGTTTTGTTGTGTATAATGCAGTGGACTTTGCATATAGTTATCAAAGGTACCAGATTATAATTGCCAGACGCGCGTTTCGTCTACATAAGACTCAGTAGTGACACTCATCTCGAAAATAGTTTAAAATCCAAACAAGCATACATTTTTGTACAGTAAAAGAACATTGAGGACAAAAAATTGTGGCAATAATTGCCTACATCCACATCATCTGAACTTGAGTTAATAGGTAATTGTCTCAATGGCAATCATACCACATCTCCTTATTTTTATATTGTAAATCGTTTTGTATTTTGGTATTGTCTGGTTTTTTTTTAGGTTCTTGTGGTTATTGTTTCAACTTTGATTTAATTTCCTCCTCCTTTTTATGCAATAAGTAGATATATAAAAAGAATAATTATACTACAATTATAGGTTGAATATACCTGTCAAATCATATAAAATGATCGAACAATCGTTAAGCAAAATTAATATACTGAGTGCCAATGAAAACGCAACACTTGGTTTTTCAAAAATAAAATTTATACTAGAAATGATAATCTTTCAAAATAAATTGTTCTTGAAAATTAACAATTTTAACAATAGATCGATATCAAACAAAAACTGTTTCCTTGTCAACTTTCGTGCGCAATAGGTAAACGAAACATCCAATGTCGAATCATCAACCCACAGTCCTAACACAAAATGTTACAGCCCCGTGGTGCAGTGCAATCTCCACAGCGCCGTGGAGTTGATCATCCCGGGCGTTTAATGTGATCCCGAGGAATTTTATTCCACTTGTCCCGCAAAGCAAACTCAAGCTGACTTTATGATATTGGTGGTGGTTTTCATCGTCTAAACCATGTTAAATCTGATGCAAAATTTGCTCGATTGGACCAAAATCCGGCGAAAAGCAAGACTTTTGGCCAAGGCGCGTGCCAAATGTCTATGTAACCACCACTGATGTTTTTTTGTACATAATGAATGTTTTTTGGTCTACAGAATTCGATGTTTACGCCAGATGGCCGTTTAGATGTCACTAAGGAAAGACTGTGGTGCTCTTTAACAATTTCTGCGCAAATGGTGCTTTACTGAAATTGCTCCAAAGGTTCTACCGTGACCACCATTGAACTCTCGTGACCTTTGAACAGCCATCAGAGTCGATACCGGATATGTTAAAGACCAAATGTATCGGTCTTGCTGAGCGTTTCTTGCTTTTTGTATCCCGGGATGTGGCTTATCATTAAATGATTCATTTTGGTTGAATTTGTGGATGATTTGGGTTATTGTAGAGGCTACAACTTCAGTCTTCTCGTAATTGTATACTGTGAAAGGCTTCATTGGATCAAGCCCAAAACTGCATGTCGCTGGTTGTCAGAAAGTCCTGGCATTTACTCAGCTGTTTATTGCAGTTTGTTAACAATAAGGGCGGGAAAATTCATGACATTAGCCAAGCTTTAATTGGCAAAATCGTGAAAATGGTGGGTATGTTGGAAAGCGGTGAACTCGGTTTATGTCCGTTCAAAATAACCCTTACTTCGCATTTGTTCCAAAAATCACTCAACCGTAAAATTGTCGACAATTGTTTTAAAAGTCATTTTCAACCAACTATATAAAGTTCTAATATAAATAAAATAAAAATTATAAGATTTTTTTGAAAAACAAAAGTGTTGCGTTTTCATTGGCACTCAGTAGTATTTATAAAAGTGAGCTTTTAAATCAAGTGTGGTTAACGACTCGTTGCTTATACAGAAATCTATTATATATTTAATTATTAAAAGACATTAAGCGAGTGACCGGTTACTAGTCAAGTTTTTATCTATATCTACAATTATAAATAATTAAATGGTATCTTTAAAGCGTAAATCACGAATAGAAGCAAAAACAAAATGGTACCTGATTAACACTTACGAGAGAGAATAATTGATACTAGTTATATTACGATGCTGTGTCTGTGTCATTGACTTATGATTTTTTTAGGATAAAAAACGTGAACTGAAAACTAGGCTGTTACATTTAATCCCCCTGAAACAAAAACCCTTTTTTTCTAAAAAAATCCTTCTTTTTTATTTGTTGGTATTTGTAGGGATAAAATAAAAGAAGTTAAACGTCACTGTCACCTAGATCTCAACTTTGAGAGTAAGGCTAGTCGGAAATAATACATAGATGTAATTTATAAAAATCATGTTTCAGAATACATTTATTAACAAGTAAAAAGTAAAATAAAAAATACTGAACTCCGAGGAAAATTCAAAAAAGTTCTCAATCAAATTGCAAAATCAAAAGCTCAAGCACATCAAACGAATAGATACTATACAGTTTGGATCGAAATGTACTTATTACAGCATTTATTCGCCATATTCTAGAATATGAAAACATTTTATGGGATAGTTGTATTTAACAAGAAGCAATTTTATCGGTAAGGGTTCGTAGATTGCTGGTTTGCGACGTACAACTTCTCTTAAACAATTATACACTGAATTAGGTCTTGAAAAATTAGTAGACAGAAGGAAGAAGCATATAGAAATAAACTCATCATAGATACCAGGATTGAAATTTTATATTAACGCCAGACTCGCTTTTCGTATTCAAAAGACTCAGTGAGAATTAGTGACGCTAAAAAAATGTTAAAAGGCTAAATATAGTACGAAAATAAAGAGCATTCAGAACCAACTCTGTCTTAATGTTTTGCAAAATGCACATACTACATGGATTTCCCCCAAGTTATATGATAGATTTATCAGAAACTTGTCTTCTTACATAAAATAATTACAATCTTCGGAGAGATTTTCAGAATTATACCATCTTAAGGTGCAGAACAGTAACGTAATATAGAAGTTTTATACCATCTGTTGTTAAACTTTGGAATGAATTAGATACTAAAAATTATTCATTCTTATTAACATTCCCAATTCTTTATTATATATATTATAATGATTCTTAAAATGTATTAATATAGTTATTAATCACTGTCGTCATTCTTCAGGTGCGATAAATTAGTCAAAATAAGAACATGATATTAAACATCTTGTTTTGAAAAAAGAGTTCTTAAAATGTTAATATTGATCAGCTGAGTGGAGACTGTTTAATATAATGTAAGGCCTCTAAATCAATTTTGGAGTTTATAACCTAGAATATCAGATACAGGGAACAGTAGTATACCACTGTTCGAAAGTTATAAATCTATTGAGAGAAAACAAATATTTTTTAAAAAAAATTTCTGAGTTAACTACATGTTTTTGCAGCATTCTTTGAATATTTGTACTCTTTATCTAACTACTTGAAGCATAATTCCAGTCAGCTATGAGTTAACTACTTGAAGCATACTTCCAGTCAGCTATGCATTAACTACTTGAAGCATACTTTTAGTCAGCGATGGGGTATTTTAGGAAAATCAATTCTGTGTTGCCATTATGTGTGTGTGTGTGTTGCTTTGTTTGATTGTAATATATTGTACCTTGATTTATGGAGAGGGCTGACATAGGCTATACATTTTTTTTTACATAAATAAGGCTGTTAGTTTTCTCGTTTGAATTGTTTTACATTGTCTTATCGGGGCCTTTTATAGTTGATAATGCGGTATGCTCATTGTTGAAGGCCGTACGGTGACCTATAGTTGTTAATGTCTGTGTAATTTTGGTCTTTTGTGGATAGTTGTCTCAGTTTTTTTTCTTAAGTACTAAAAATGTGGTTAAATATATAACGCAGAGAAAACATGTGCATATCTACGTCTTGTCTGGTTTATGGTTGTTTTTTACTAGACATCTGGGTTGGTACCATGCACTATGCATGTAACACTATAATAAAATGAAAGATGCGGATGAGTTCAGTATTTTTGTGATTTTACTTATGACTAACGTTTGTAGATACATTATTATTTAAAGTAGCACATTAATAACTGATGAAGACTCAGTGGGTCCTTTAACAATTATGGTTGTTCTTCCTTGTCCATAACGAAGTTAAAGAGCATGAAAAACACTATTATTATACATCATCATTAGCACACTTGATAATAATTGATTTAAATAGTCATCATATATAGCGGGTATTATCTTATCCTTATCGCTGTGAACGTCAATGGATATCTTAATGGATAAAAACCTTTACGTAAAAGCCTTTTATCTGCTAGATCAAGTAGTCTTTATAGCTTTGTGTAAGATAATTCATGGGATAAAGATACAAATTTAACCGTAGGGATGCAGTTTCTAAGACTTTGTATGTCAAAATAAAAAAAATCAGTCATATATATTGATAAGGAATACTTGTCATTTTTGAAATTAAAGGAACACATAATTGTTCTCGCCAAATAAGATTTTCCTAAGTTTTCAAATCTATTGTATGTGTGATACGTTTTTGAATTTCGTTAATGAAAAGATATATCAATGAGATGAAGATTCAGAAAAAGGAATACACTTCCTTTTTGATATTTGACAGCTAGAATAAATTGAAGCGCCTGTGTGGAAACATGATTTTTTTTTGTAATATGTTTTGGTGTTTCCGTATTTAATCGATAAAAAAATATGAAAAGCATCTTCTAATTGATGTTATATAGTTGAATTGATTCTGACAGAAAACTTTTAATGCAAGAAAACATTTGATAAATGTTATGGCTAATAGAAAAGCATGAATAATATATAAGAAAATCATCATCGTTTTATTCCAGGTTTAATCAAAGAATCAAGTTTCAAAAACATAACAAACAAATAACTAATGTGGAAATAACGGCCACAGTTCACTTCGAATGACGAGGTCTGACATAATTACAGAATGCCGACATGATTGATTTAACTGACAAATTTGTGCACCATTGGTAGCAATGGATGCTCAAGTTCCTAATGGTTCAGCCTAAAGAGAACGAGGGTTATGATCCCCAAATACGTCGGGTCTTATTCGCATCATCCCATGGTTTCAGGGAAGTAAAGATTAACAGGTTCGATATCATAAAACTCTATATGCACGCTGAATACATAGGACATACTATGTATCATACAACAGTCAAGCTCGAACTGGTACCAATTCAGAACCGGTCACTCAGGGTAGACATGAGATGGTCTCAACAGAACTTCCTGCGTTACCGCAGGAAAGTAAAAACTTAATATGACCCGACGTACAATTATGGGAAACGATCATAACCCCTTAATCTTGCCACTTGAGTGTATCTATACACATTCATCAGAATTCCCCCCTTTCCACAACCTAAAGGTCCATTTAAGTGAACTAGCTAAGAAGGCATCAGTCTTTTTTAATACGTTTGAATATTGGACAATCATATTTTTCCTTTTGTAATAGCTTTCTTATCATGGGGCTGTTATCCTTCCATGATATCCCATCAGCAAATTTTGTTTTGGACGATATCACTTCTTTTGTTGTATTATTTATATTATATATATATATATATATATATATATATTGTATATATTTAAATCATCATAAAAACGCAATATTTTAGCAGTAATACATCCACTGAAAAACTGCTCATGAATTATCAATGTTTACTAAAAGAGTTATCTCGCCTTAACCGGCTTAGTTGAACAAATTTATTCTAAAGCATATATGTTTGGTACTTGTTAAAATATTTTAAAATATATAATGCGATAAATCAGGAAGTTTTCATCATAGAGATAAACATTCTTATCAATAAAATTGAACATATGTGTACAAATTCGGAGATTTGGGTAACAACAAGACTGATTGGTCACGGCAAAAGTACAATACAAGATGGTGGTATACCAAGAATCTACCTAATTGCTTTGTTAATCTGTAATACGCACTAAATTAGTTTTCAATTCTCAATTTTATCATCCTCTACAAAGTTTACGAAAATACATTACCTGTATATATAATTTATGCTATTCTAGGCACCCCTTCGAAGTTGAGTACATCTGTATATATTTTTGTTTTCAACAAGTAACGTGACCAGTATTTTAAAACCAAGGGTGTATATCGAACACTTTTAAAAATCAATTTATCCGTATCAATCAATATATAGTACCACATTTCCTGTACTAAGTCGTCAACCACATGCATTCCTAGTAGTACTTAAAATTCGGATGCATCTAAGTAGTCTGTGCAGCTTTTTGGAAAGTTTCAACTTGAATAGTTTTACGTCGAATATATTTTGTGACCTAAAATAACTAAGTGCTAGAGTGAAATTTCATTTGAGTGTATATAGATGCATAGTTGGTTAATTCCGACTTGAATTAAAACGATTGTGTCCATCAACTCTGTATATAGATAAGAATGCTAAATGTTTCTTTTAATAGAAGGAAATAGATCACGAGTATGTGAGTCTCCCATCTGGATAATATGCGTGTTTTTCTGTAAAAGTCCTTAACAGTAACTTATATACCACATATTTGTTTTGTTTCAAAAAATAGTTCTGGGAAAAGTTTGTGCTGACATGTAAAAGAAATGCGATAGTTAAATACAAAAGTATCCTCAATGTTCACATATCCGTGTTAGATGATGCTGACAATCAAAAATATTATGAACAATACATGTATATATAATATATATATACAATTAATCAATAACATTATCGCACTTCTAAGTAAAGAGGATATTGTGTATCATGCTCTGTCTGCTGCTTCACGAGTATATAAAGTACTTTAATAATTTTGTCAAAAGTGCACATAATTCCCTTATTTGTTCTAAGTTGACTTGTTGGTAAAATAATAGTCCTGTCCATGAGCTATAGTGAGCTATCTGAATAACCTATACCAATAGTAATAACAGATCATATGTTGAGGTTGAAAATATCAACTCAGCTTTGCTCGTATAACTATATTTGCTTGAAAAAATATATTAACTCTATTTGCATAAGTCAGAAAATTTAGGGTCGTGCATGATATGTATGATTTAACAACGTAAACATGCGCTCTGGAGATATCTCGAGTTCAACTGACTTGATTTTTAATACAAAAATCCAATATCCAAAGAGCAAAGAGATCGATAACAATAAGTCATTGTACTGCCTTCAACAATGAGCAAGGCCCATACCGCATTAATAACAATAAGTCGTTTTACTGCCTTCAACAATGAGCAGAGCCCATGCCGCATTAATAACAATAAGTCACTTTACTGCCTTCAACAATGACCACGGTCCATACTGCATTAATAACCATAAATCATTGTACTGCCTTCAACAATAAGCGGAACCAATGCCGCATTAATAACAATAAATCATTGCACTGCCTTCAACAATGAGCAGAGCCGATGCCACATTAATAACAATGAATCATTGTACTGCCTTCAACAATGAGCAGAGCCCACGCTGCATTAATAACAATAAATCATTGTACTGCCTTCAACAATGGACAGAGCCTATACCACATTAATAACAATAAATCATTTTACTGCCTTCAACAATGAGCAGAGCCCCTGTCGCATTAATAACAATAAGTCACTTTACTGCCTTCAACAATGAACAGGGCCCACACTGCATTAAAATCATAAATCATTGTACTGCCTTCAACAATGAACAGGGCTCATACTGCATTAATAACCATAAATCATTGTACTGCCTTCAACAATGAGCAGAGCCCATACAGCATTAATAACAATAAATCATTGTACTGCCATCAACAATGAGCAGAGTAATTAAAAACCCCAAAAGAAAAATGTTAAACATGTTAAACAAGTCAAACGAGAAAACTGTAGGCATAAATTATGTACATTTTTTTTATAGTAATGCCGATTTAAGTGTATCAAACAGTGTTGGGAAATATTTAAGACTGTTCAAAGAATTTACACGTGTAAATACTTTAATCGAAGCCATTGACTGAAATATAATATATAGCGTCATCAAATTTTTGTTATTGTCTTCTAACTCTCATATAGTGTATTTCATTTACACGTCAGCTGAGCCATCTAACACATAGTGTATGATAGTGTATAATTAGTGGTATAATGTTATTATTTGAGATAAAGATTGTTCAATGATCTTTACACATACAAAACAAAGAAGCTGGGTGTGTTCCTTGGCATCGGATCGTGTGGTGACATTTACTGACCCTTGCAAATGAAAATCCTTTCTTGGAGAATTACCTTGTCTCTTCAATAGTTTCATATGAATATATTGGAATATGATATGCGGATGTCAATGATTTTTTACAATTACATTTTTTGAAACTTTCACATATCTGGCTACAAGAGTGGCTAGTGCAATGTAATGTTGACGAGGTATGTGACGTTGATTGGCGGGAAACGAGAACCGGATCCGAATGATGCAGTAATCATTTCTCTTAATTAAATTGGTTTATCTTTTAAATGAGATAAACCGTATTATTTTTCAATTATTATCACTTATTTTGTATAAAGCTCTCGCCGCCATGAATTCGTGTTGTTTTCTTGTATGATTTGTAATTTAAATTCATTTACATGTTTTGGAGGTTTGTATGACGTCCATTTTCTCTAAAATTGTACACATTTATGTTTGGGGCAGCTGAAGCCCGTCTCCGGATGCGTAATTTTCTTGCTTGTTGAAGAACCGTGTGTGGCCTTCGGCAGTTTTCTGCTCTTTTGTCATGTTATCTCGTTGACACATTCGCTAATTCTAAATTTTATGACTTATCTATTTGTATCAGTTATACGATTATACACGGAAGTTTTTATAAATGCATTTTTTTAACATTTTGATTATAAAAAACTCGTTTCATATATGACTCAGTAAATCATTATACGACTGATTTAAAACCGCCATTTTTGTTTTGTTTTTAATTTAGCGAATGTGTAAACAAGATGTACATTCCTGTTTTTCCAGAAACCGTCTTTGTCTCAATCTAGTTCTTAAATAGGGTTATTACCCTTAGAATGGTAGTTTGTAGTATAATAAATTTTGCCTAAAAGAGTTCATTCAGCTTGGATACTTCAATTAGTAACTTAATATTAGTTACTCCAAATTTTGACTTATCGGCCTGAACAGTTGATTTTTTTTAGAAAATCAGATATTTAAATAAACAAAAAGTGATCTTATAGTGAAGACAAAGAAGCCCATTAGTGATATTTTCATTCTTAGATTATTATGTATCATACACAACTGTTTGTAGGCAGAGGAGATAAATATTTGATTATTTATTGGTCAATTCTTTATTCTATCATGATACGACTTAATTTTAAATAGTTACAAATATGCTCGATTCGCTTTACATTTCGTCGTCTAATAATATAATAGATTTGTCTATCGTGCTGATTATGACAAAACTTAACAGAAATGCTTGAAATTATCAGTATTACAACACGAAAAGAGATAGTTCATTAAATTCGACTGTTGCAGGAAATAGATCCTACATTGCAATGCAGCCAAATTAAGTTTACATGTAGTCATAAACATATATCTATTGTGTTACGCAATACCATTATTTTTTTCTTTTGGTGTTTCTATAGAATATTCTGGAAACTGTAAGTTACATGGTTACTAAAGCTTGAAAACAGGACAACAGGGCTGAAAATTTGATTTGTTAACTTCGAGTGATGGTTATTTTCTTATATACAATGAATTGTTATGTGAAATTTTGTCTGTAGAACTTGACAAGAAAAATATATACTCATTTAATTCTTTCATATCTTATTATATTCAGTATCACAAAAATTTGAAAAAATGGGATTAACATCCGTATAACACTCCAATTTTGATGTATTTGATTCATCAATCAAACATTTATTTAATACATCTGTGTTTTATTTTGAAAAGTTTGGAATTTGTTGTGTAATACAAGTATTATTGTGGTATTATGATCCATTGGTCAGAACTAAAACAAAAATGTGTCCATAGTACATGGATGTCCACTCCCACTATCATTTTCTATGTTCAGTAGACAAACCTCTACTTAAAATTAGAAAGCTCATATCATAGGGATCATGTGTACTAAGTTTCTAGATGATTGGACTTCAACTTCATCACAAAATACCTTGACCAAAACATAAACAAAACTTTTTTTAACCTGAAGCGGGACAGACGGATGAACGAATATTCGAACGAACGGACGACCGAACGAATAAACAAACGCACGAACGACCGAACTAACTCACGGTTTAAATCGAAATTATAACACAATGTTGACTGCAGTATTATTATTATTATTACTTTTATGTCAGTTTTTCTTGTTCACGCATCGACGTTTATATAATAGAATTTGATGCGACTGTCATACAAGTGATAGGTTTAGCTAGCTATTAAACCAGGTTCAATCCACTCTTTTTTACATATGAAAATGCCCGTACCAATTCAGGAATATGAAAATTGTTATTCATTCGTTTGAGGTGTTTGAGCTTTTGATTTTTCCATTTGATTAGGGGACTTCCGTTTTGACTTTTCCTCAGCGCTCAGTATTTTGGTGATTTTACTTTTTTTTCCAACATCAAGCTACTCACCCACAATTGACCGTTACTCACTTGAAAGGTGTGACAATGTGAGGGCGTCCTTATCAAAACATCATGTAATTAATCAACATGTATCTACGAAATGAATAAAACCAAATCATATGTGGCAATCTCTATCATAGTCAGAACTATACCAAAAATCTAAAACAACATGTTTTTATGCGAACGTCACAGATGAGTCTTTTGAAGACGAATAGCGCATGTGCGAAAATACAAAATGTCATTACAGGTATTTACGATGAGTTTAATTACTATGAATACTGTTAACAATTATACACAAAAAGAAATACAAAACAAATTGATTCTTCATTTCCTAATCAGAAATGATCCCAAAACGATTTCACAAGGATGCAATTAGTATGATTCAATATTCATTAATTAATCAATGCATTAGGACGATTATATCTATCTTTTTATAAAAAAAAAATGGCTGTAGAAGTCTTTATTCCACAGAAATTGACAACACAATTTATGGTTAGTAATTATTAAATGACTCTTAAGTTATTTGGTTGACTCTTCACAAGAACAAAGATGTATTGTATTGATGTGTATCGATAATTCAAACATTACGGACAAAAGTGAAAAATGAACTTGATAATAATCTCCTCAAGTACGAAATCATAATTTGTTTCTATTGTTAATATCCGTTTAATAAAAAAAAGTTTACTATAAATTTGTATTCAATTGTTTAGATCGAATATTTCGTCAAGCCCACAAACAATTGTCGAATGGTATACGTTGTCGACGGTTTAAATAATGCCATGTTTTCTTGACAGCTTCAGTGTTTATGAAAAATAGCAGGAATAGTTATTTACTTGTTTCATGCAACATGTTAAATAAATATGTTACAAAGAAGGGCAGTTACTAGATGTTTCTAGTATATTGTGATTTCTGTACTTTTTCAATCGTAATCCGTTCACTGCTGTTAACATGTTTTTAAAATCTGTCTTAAACAATAAGTAAGCATTCACTAACTTGCATTTAAAAAAGAAGATGTGGTTTGATTGCTATTGTGAAAAATCTCCAAAAGAGACCGATTGACCTAGACATTAACCTCTAAAGGTTATAATATAACCTTCAACAATACGCAAAACTCATACAAAATTGCCAGCTATTACAGGCCTAAAAAAAAGAAATGTAAAACATATGTTCAAAAGAAAAAAAATAAAGGCATAATTTATGTACAAATGTATGAACAAAAAACAAACATAATACATATCAACAAACTACAACCACTGAATAGTCGTCTGACTTGGGTAAGAGACAGATAGAATAAGACGGGGCTACATTAGATTGAAGGCGCCATACATCCTATAGCAGTGGTGTTATATGTCTCTAATTATATTCTTATATATCTATAAAGATAACACAGTTCAGTTTTATAATTATCAAACAAGAAGTTGATACATTGCCGTATTGGTAAGCTATGCTTTGTCGAATATATTAGTAAAGAAATAATGGAATTACCAGAACAACATATCGGTGAAAGTGTCGAGATACATTAACTGTCATTTGAGATCGGGTTTCCCTCTTATTTTATGTATCACATGATCTCACTACAGCTATGGTTGATACCCCGAATACCAAACAATAGCACTGAAATATAATAGCAGCGTAAAATTTGATAAAGTATTGATGTAGTACTAAAACCCACAGTGCCGCCTAGTTTAATTGCACAAGGATAGGAAAATTGTATCCAAGCTAATTTATATTTGATGTGAACAGAAATATTATGCTAAAATACCTATAAAACTAAAGCATGAGAAATAAAAACGAAATCGAGATAATTTAAATTTTACAATCACAAAAGGTGTTTTACGTAGTGGTATTATGAAAAGGATCAATACAAGGAAAAACTTTGAATTGTTTATATTAACATCAATACTTCTCAGGAAAGGTTATATTCTTATGCATTTAGTGGTTACAACCAAAAGAAGCAACTATTTTGATACCGATGAGATCACATGTGTTACGCTAAAAAACGAACGAAGAAAGGTAAATATGCTTTATAGTTCTTAACATAAATTTACTGTCGTTAAATTCAAAGTATTTTAGACATGAAGTTTATTATACTTGCAGATAAAGTTGAACCTATAATTCTTTGTTTGACTTTAAGATTTTTCTTATAAGTTTGGTTAGTTTTCTTAACGAGTTTTATATGTTTGGCTGTAAAATGTGTTGATCTAGTGTCTTAGGTATACGAGTGTTGCGTTAACACGTCATATTCATAATGATTCATCTATAATACGTATCGAATATAAATGTCTTTCATTTTTGTGTGGAAGATTACGTTTGACATTTTTGATATAAATGAATTTTACTGTGTCGATTAATATAAATATAAATAAATAAATGACAAATGAGCCGAAGAAAACTTGTTACTAGCAAAGTGACCTATTATAAGGTGAGACGGATTTTCATAACAAAATAATAAAAAAAAAGACATAATATACAATTTATTGTAGGTGACATACCGATATTTATAGTATACCTGTGCGAATTTCAAATGCGCAATTTTACACCAGTAATGAAAACCTTCTATCATTTATGGGTAGACTTTACATAGATAAATTCAGCCGTATTTGACGTGAAACTGGACTTATGTGTCCTGTCATACTTTGAACTACACCATTATTTTATTTATTTTTTTTACTGTAAGTCTGTTTTTTTGTTATATCTACTTTACGTGAGTCTGCATTTATGTATGCCGTCATACGACAAAATTATTTTTATGTCTACCTGTGCGAATTTCAAACGCACAATTTTACACCAGTAATGAAAACCTTCTTTCATTGATGGGTAGACTTTACATAGATAAATTCAGCCGTATAAGAAAAGCAAAATGAGAATGTTAAATTTGATGTATGCCTTTTTGTGCTACTTTGTTACATTTGTTGTTTATGTAGTGATATTAAGATGATAACACAATATTGACTGTTGTACCCCTATTTTTGACATTTTTACTCTTTGAGTATGTTTGTTTTGTTCATGCATCGTTGACAATGTAATGGAATTTGATGCGACTGTCATACAAGTGAGAGGGTTAGCTAGCTATAAAACCAGGTTCAATCCACCATTTTCTACATTAGAAAATGCCTGTACCAAGTCAGGAATATGACAGTTGTTATCCATTCGTTTGATGTGTTTGGACTTTTGATTTTGCCTTTTGATTTTTGAAATTTCCTTTTTGAATTTTCCTCGGAGTTCAGTATTTTTGTGTTTTTACTCTATACATTAATGATTTATTAAAGTATGATTCATCTGATAGTACTGTTAATATCAAACAGGTTCTAATGGAAAACGGCTACAGTAGGCGACAAGAAGAATTGAAATGTGAACTGCTCTAAAATGTTAAAGTTATTTTCGATTCAAAACATATCGCTCTTAATATTACAAAAAATACCAAACAAAAGTTGGGTGTCCATTAAACTATCCAAATTAAACGTAAGACTTGATAAAAAAAGAAACGAATGAAAAACTACTGTCCTTATCCTAATTTAGTACAGGCATTTTCCGAATTAAATATATACTGCTCAAATTTTCGATATATTGACAAAAGTAATACATTTTTCGTTTGAATTGTTTCACATTTGTCCTTTCATGACCTTTTATAGCTTTCTATGCGGAATCAAATAATATGTTCATTGTTAAAGACCATGTAATGATCTACTTCCGCTTCATTTAAACTTTGGTGGATAGTAGTTTCATTGTCAACCTTAATGACATTTATCTTAATTACTTGTTTTCCTGTGAAGTGTGTTCTTTCATTTTTTTGGTGCTGTGTTTCTGTCGATTGATGTTGTCATCTTAGCGATTTTTTAGTACAAGAGGGGCAAAATATATCAGAAGGACAGCCAAACTCATAGATCGAACTTAAACTGAAAATGACACGGCCATTCAACATTGTCATATAAGTGGAAGGTTTGTTAAAAAAAATCAGATTCATCCTACAATTTTTGTCTAAAATGGTCCTGTAACAAGTCGGAAATATGTCAGTTGTTATCAAATAGTTCGTTTGTATGTATGTCGGCGTTTGTTTTTGTTGCAATTCAGTGTTTCTGTTTTACCTTTGTTTTTCCTCTATTTGTTGATGTGTTTCTTTCGGGTTTGGTTTGTAACCCGGATATGTTTTTTCACAATTGAAATATGACTTTTAAACAGCGGTATTCTACTGTTGCCTTTATATTCCACATCTCTTAGTTTTTAAAAGGTAATTTACGTCTGCGTCATTTGGTCTCTGACGAAGAGTTGTGTCATAAGCAGTTATTTATGTATTAATGTCATTTTGTTGATTTTCTTTTGTTACCTCTTCTGATATCGGACTCGGAATTCTCTTGAATTGATTTGTTCTGTGTGTATTGTTATGCGTTTACTTTCCTACATTGGCCAGAGGTAAAGGGGGAGGGTTGAGATTTAACAAAAAAAAACATGTTTAACTCGCCGCAGTTTGGCGCCTTTCCCAAGTCAGGAGCCTCTGGCCTTTGTTAGTCTTGTATGATTTTCAATTTTAGTTTCTTATGTATGATTCAGAGTTTAGCATGGCGTCCATTATCACTGAACTATAAATGTTTGTTTAGAGTCTAGCTGAAGGACGCTTCCGGATGCGGGAGTTTCTAGCTGCATTGAAGACCTATTGGTGAACTTCTGCTGTTGTCTGTTCTATTGTCGGGTTGTTGTCTCTTTGACATATTCTCCATTTTAAGTCTCAATTTCACATCTCCTCTTTTTTCTTTGACGTCATTGGTTAATATTACTACAAAAAACAAACGATTATACAAATATATGTGTAGATCATTAACAGTTCGTAATTTTTCTGTCTAAAATCTTTGTTCACTCCGACGCATGATCCATACAATTTAAGCTTATGTGTTCCTTTAAACGCCTGGTTTTACGTCCATCCGTACGTCCCGCAAGTAGTTTCCGTTCTTATAGTTCAGCAAATATTGATCGAATTTGGTTGGTTTACTTTTACCGTTCTCGAGTTGTGATATTTTTGAAATGACAAAAATGTGGAATTTGACGATTCTAATCTTTATTGTTAAAAGTTCGAAAAGTTTATTAAATGAAAAAAATAAAGCGGACGGGCAAGAAGGAATTTGAGCTTTGCAGAAACAGAAAGTTTCCTCAATTAAAAAAAAATCCGAACATTTGTTAAAGCAAATTATTATAACACAATATCCGTTGTTCATGCCACTACGAAAATACTGGCTACCTTGATGTCGATACTGTCGAGAACTTACAGCCTGCAGGCAGAGGTTTCCACCAAGGTGTAGTAATAAAATAACTTACGACTATAAATGTCTCTTCAGCTTGAGGCAAAAAGAAAAAGAAAAGACGAGCAAATCCAAAACATAATATGAAGATTGAACTTTTATAATAGCATAAAATGACAAGAACGTAAAGCAAAATAAAAAAAAGGCCGGACAAGGAATCAAATATTTGCACTAGCGATATTTTTTTTTTACAATGATGACATTAGATGTAACAGTTAAAGCTGAAACAACAGGTCCCTTCAAATTACTGTTGAATTCATCCACAGTTGTTGGTCTTTGTGCACCTCAATCTGAAGTTCACTATGTTTATTATTTCTGTGTTATATTTTTTTGTGTTACTCTTTTCTTTTGTTCACGATAGTGACTATGTCTCTTTTAATTCAATATTTTGTATCTTTTGTATGAAAATATAATCATTTAAATACTTCCAGATAATTTAAAGAGGGATAAATTCAATTTATATTCATTGTTTGGTCTTTATAAAAGCTGATATGTGCATCTGTTTAAAAAAAAATATAAATATATCTTTGTTAAAAATGGTGTCAATTACTCCAAATTTCATTGACATGAATATTGTTCAGTAAAGTATTTGTAATTAAATTACCGCTATTCAATTGAAAAATAAGATTCTGCAATCAAGTTTAATTTTTGAATTATGAAGCGTCTTGAAAACCATACCGTCTAACAATGCAATTTCCGTTGTTGTTCTTACGAGTGAATTTCTAACAGAAATTTCATTAAGAGCGTTAGCCTGAATACAAGCAGCTGCCTTTATTTAGAAGACAGAACCTTTTTTATGTATATGATTTGCAGTCAAACGGAAACCATTTAGCTTATAGAACTGGATAACACTGATAAGGTAATTTAAGTTAGTCACAACTAATAACAGATGCAATAGTAGTGTTCCAACAACACAGGTGAAATCATAGCACGAAATTTCTGAAAAAGGTGTATAATCGTACAAATTTGGGAGTAAAATAGCATGAATTAGGCAGATGGAATCCTACTTTGTCAATAGTCAAAAGAAATCTTTAAACGTTATCTTCTTCTTAAAACAAATATATCAATCAGTACACTTTCAACATCCTTATGGAGTTAAAAATAGTGTAAAGAATTGCATGAACAGTCCTTAAAAAATAATATTCTGTGGCGCTAAACTTTAGGTATTGTAAATTTTTGCTAGCCCAGCGTGACGATTCAATTACCTTATCTCCCTTGTGATTATAACGCTGTGCCATTTACCGGTACACAAAAGTACACTCATTCTGAAAGTACTTAATCAATTGGCAAAATCAAAAGCTTGAATCCATCAAACGAATGAATAACAACTGTCATATTCCGATTGCGCGAGAATCATAATAAGACCTTAACTTTGAGTTATTATCCTTTTAAAATAGGTTAATAAAGAAATGATAATTCTACCTGGATCGTATCTTAATGTAATGACTCACCATGTAAGAAGCATACATGGTTAATGATTATAAATTGTCGAAACAGTTTTGTTTAACAATTTACGGTCTCAATATAAAGAAAAATAAAGAAAAATACGGATCTTCGATATTAATCATCACCGTAAAAAAAAGACTGTGATCCTCCGTTTGAAATTAATTTTATAAAAGTATAGACTTAAAAAATACCAAAAATATTTTTGTCAGAATTCAACTGCTATTTTAACCGTAAGCACAAAGTTACGTAAACAACGAAAGTCGGGACGGATTCCATCTCACCGATACATTGGTACTCATTCTATTCTGGTAAAACCTAAATTATATATTTACGTGTAAGTTTCATATTATAATCTTGATTATTATTTTTTATATAAGGTCTGGAACTGAAAAAGTTCAAATAGGTTTTGCTTTTCAGTTTTAGATATTTTCTTGTCATAGTCAATCCAATACTGGTCGGTAAAATGTCGAAGATACATGTAAAAAAATGCAGTTTGTTTTAAAACAGGTAATTAACAATTATTTTAGAGTCTTAAAAAACATTATACTTTTGTTTATGTGTTACATATTTGTTTTTTGTTCATTTTTTTTACATAAATAAGGCCGTTAGTTTTCTCGTTTGAATTGTTTTATATTGTCTTATCGGGGCCTTTTATAGCTGACTATGCGGTATGGACTTTGCTCATTGTTGAAGGCCGTACGGTGACCTATAGTTGTTAATGTCTGTGTCATTTTGGTTTTTTGTGGATAGTTGTCTCATTGGCAATCATACCACATCTTCTTTTTTTATATTATACTTATAGATCATCATGAAATGATCTGCAAACACATGATCATAAAGTAAAAAGGTGATATGTACTAAACGAACATTTAAACTCATTAGCCGAAAATAAAGTGACAATGCTGTACTGACTACTAATCAAATCTGAAATGTGTTACATTATTGGGTTTTCAAACGTTCGGTTGTACACACCTGCTGTAGATTATTGAGGAAACATGTGACTTGCTAAGTATTCAATGTTTTGCACTAATAATGCAAAATTTAGATACAGGATCAACAATGTCCTCAATAAATAGTACAATTTAGTAAATGGGCAGTTATACTATTGTGTGCTACGTTATTGATGTAAAAGATATCCGTATTAATATATTGAAGCTTCAGGTCTCGAACGTTCAAGTTGTGATATAGTATGTACATGATTTAGCGATTACAAATATCAAAGAATCCAATTTATGCAAATCCTTTATCAAACACCGAATGCAATCTAGATGTGACCTTAATTCTTCTGATTTCAATATCATACTAGGCATTTATTCTTACGTGCAGCTGCCATTTTGTTACCCGTTAACAAGCAATTCAAAATGGAAACATGAAGCAATCACTTTTGACGTTATGTTTCCCTTTCAGCTGTCAAGGTTTGGTTTAATACCGATTGATAAGTATACAAACGAAGGAAGACAATCAATTTAGAATCTATAGAAAAGCCAATCTTCATTTGTAAAAGTTATTCATTTAATACTCTTTGGTCTGGGAGTTATTGAGAACTTATTAGAATATATAAGTTGTTTTATGAATACTAGTAAAAGGATTATAAAATTGATTATCAAAATCGAAAAAATCCAGGGAATATAAAATGTTATTTTATTACTTTTAATCCTTATAGAAGTTCTTCAAATTGAAAACGAAACAATATCTAGTATTTTAACCGAAACCGTCTTGATATTTGAAAGCATAGCGATTTGCTTATATTATGTTTTATTTTGGTAAAATTAAAAGAGACATATAATATAACTAATAATAAAAAAAAAATCATTAAATTAAGTTTCGTCTTCATCGACTCATCAGTTACGATCGAATCTCAAAGTTCAAAGGTTTTACCATATAAATAACGAGGTTAAAAAGAAATGAATGACCGGAACATCAAAACAGTTCAAATACGTCAATCAACAAAATGATTTTACGCGTTAATTAAACATTTAACAAACGAAACTAAATTTTCTGTGTTCATAAACATCAGCAGTGACCCAAAACAATGCATTCTATAGATATTTAATTTTTTGGAAATATTTATGTTGTTTCGTAAAGATATAACGTAATCCTAGATCTAATAAGGCAGAAACACCTGTATAAAAAGAAAGAGTATGTTTGTAAATTTATGCATTTCAAACAGCAGTATACTACTGTTGCCTTTAGTAATCACCATATCGTATGACCATTAATACCGACCGAAAATAGTATGGAGACTGTAGATTGGATAATACTTGTCTTTTAATTGCTGTTTCATTGACATATAGCTCACAATGGCATGATATTATGTGCTTTAAACCGGAAAACTAATGGTCTAACTAATGTACATAGTTTTTGACATCGATGTTTAATGGACGGTGTTAACATCTTAGACAAAAGAATAAAGTTTAACAGCATTTTCATATACTGGTTAAACAACAAATATGTTAGAAATACACATTTAACGTTTTAGTATTTTGGGTCCTTAATGCTCTTCAACTTTGTACTTGTTTGGCTTTATAACTATTTTGATCTGAGCGTTATGAGCACTATGAGTATTATGTTGACAAAACGCGCGTCTGGCGTACTAAATTATAAGCCTGGTACCTATGATAACTGTTAATTCAATGATACACTTTATCAACGATTAGAGAATATTACGTTCTGACTTTGCTAATTGATTTCCATACACTGTGTATATCGATCTGTTTTTAATCCATAGTATATGTCGGGAGAAGTACTGAAAGTATTTCAATCAACTGTTCAGACAAATAAGGAATGCAAGACCGATTTTGACAGAGAACAACATGTATTTACGTTAACATCCAAATATTAAAATGTAGTAGTTCCTATTAATTCATCAAGCTTTATTTTTAAGTGCACTGTTTCCTGCTGTTGCAATTGTGCTCGTTCGGAATATGCATGTATTCTGCTGTGGACGTGATAAAGGCAAACAAACTGTTTATCCATTATTTTTTGTAAGTCGATTCGAAAGGATAATGAACATCTAAAATAACATGCATTCACATTTTAAAATATACATTTGCGGATGTCAAAGTATTTTTGCGATATCTTTTAGGAAATAAATGGCAATATCCGCATACATCTTTAATATGCATACAATTAGACATCACTGTACATATAAGTAACCAAGAATATACTTAGTAAAAGATAAATATAACTTTGAAAAACTAATTAATATTATAGTTATGTTTGGTCTTATTGTGTATGAAACATTTGCCACTGGACATTAAGCAATCAATGGCCAATAATTAATTCAAAGGTTGCAAATGAAACTGGCCATTACGCTAAAACGAATCAACTGGCGTTGAACAAACTGATGCTAGTAATGCTTATAAACGTCCTTCTTTCAACTCCGTTATTTATTAACTTTCATTAATTATACCGGTATTTCCCATTTGCTATGGTAGTTGCTTGAAAATACCCCGGTGTATGGAAATCCCTTGTGACAAATACACTCTAGGGACAGGAATATCTCAAATATATAGCAAATTTGTGAATCATTCAATCGAAATACAGCATTATTGCGTAGGGTCGAATTTTAACAAAAGTACCAAACTTAAAAAAGTAATTTAAAAAAGAGGGAAGATCATAAAAAATAGATAAACTCTAAAGCTCGACAGTATTAACTAACGGAGAAAATGTAAGCTAGTGTCTTATTTGTAACTAGGTAAAGACATTTCTCCAGAAAAATGGTGGGCTTTATTGGTATTATTATTGCAACAAATATATAAACAATACATGTACATTGTGAGGAAATATAAAATCTTTTTGAATGAGCTTTCGAAACAGGAGAAAAAAAAACGAGGTTCGACTAGCTTTTCTCCTTGTTTTGTTCCTATTACACACTAATTTGATATTTTTTGACAAGGTACACAAAGTGTTTTTATGCACCACCTACGATAGTAGAGGAGCATTATGGTTTTTTGTCCGTGCGTTCGTTTGTTCGTCCGTCCGTCTGTTCCGCTCAAGTAAATGGTTTGGTTGAAATTTTGGTCAATATAGGTTTTGATGAAGTTGAAGTCCCAACAACTTGAAACTCAGTACACATGTTTCCTATGATCTTTCTAAATTTAATGTCAAATTAGAGTATTTACTCCAATTTCACGGTTCACTGACCATTGTAAATGAAACTACGAGAGGGGCATCCGTGTACTGGGGACACATTCTTGTTATCCTTAAATTTACCCTGACAATAGAAACATTAGTAGTTAAAATCTGAATCATTGTCTCTTATTTTCCAAAGCAATCGACATAATTTAAACGCGGACCGCGGGCAGGATCAAAGTTTAATTGTTTTGCAAAATGAAATATCCACATTTGCTCAACATGACTGCGGGGTAACAGGAAACTTTATTATTACAAGTACAAGTACAAATAAAGCAAATATTTATTTGTGTACCTGTTATCGTACAATAATTGGCTGATTGCAGGATACAAGAAATCGTTTCGATAGTGACTACAAAGCAAGAATATAATTACCTTCATTACACATATTAGTTGAAATAGTGCAAGAACATTTAAAAAATGCAAATAACCTATATTTTTATTTTTACACTCAAATTATGATTTCCTTTGTTTGTTTTCAAATAATTTGATATCCTTTTAATAATTGATTACAAAATTTGGAAATAGGTTTTAAGGCATTAATCATCGTTTTGATTGTTACCCGAGGAAATCTGAACTGTTGCCTTTATCTTTCATTATCCATACAACTGTATTCGGTTTATTACAGACGACAAGAATACATGACAAAAATCATCGATTAAAATAAAAGGTTTTATTTTCATTGCATAGTTTTTTGGAATGATATGATCGTTTCATTTCAATTAAATGACATTTTCCCATGACATCTATCTCCTTTACTACTTTTAATAAAGGAAAACAATTGATTGTATATGCAGATTACCACATACTTTTACATCTGTAAGATAATTCCACTTATAGAGATTTCATGGTTTAAATACAAATGTGTTTTTGCAAAATAATTATTTTTTGTATATACTTTAACATGCCTCTACATAACAATATTCTAGATTCAATACTATAGAGAGACATGAAATATCATTGGCATAAGTATTACCAGCACAGTATTCAATACTATAGAGAGGACAAGAAATATCATTGACATTAGTATTACCAGCACAGTATTCAATACTATAGAGAGGACAAGAAATATCATTGACATTGGTATTACCAGCACAGTATTCACTACTTTAGAGAGGACATGAAATATCATAGACATTGGTCTTACCAGCACAGTATTCAATATTATAGAGAGGACAAGAAATTTCATTGACATTATTATTACCAGCACAGTATTCAATACTATAGAGAGACATGAAATATCATTGACATTGGTATTACCAGCACAGTATTCAATACTATAGAGAGACATGAAATATTATTAACATTAGTATTACCAGCACAGTATTTAATACTATAGAGAGGACAATAAATATCATTGACATTGGCATTACAAGCACAGTATTCAATACTATAGAGAGGACATGAAATATCATTGGCATTGGTATTACCAGCACAGTATTCAATACTATAGAGAGAACATGAAATATCATTGACATTGGTATTACCAGCACAGTATTCAATACTATAGAGAGGACATAAAATATCATTAACATTGGTATTACCAGCACAGTATTCAATACTATAGAGAGACATGAAATATCATTGACATTAGTATTACCAGCACAGTATTCAATACTATAGAGAGACATGAAATATCATTGACTTAAGTATTACAAGCACAGTATTCAAAACTATAGAGAGACATGAAATATCATTGACATTGGTATTACCAGGACAGTATTCAATACTATTGAGAGGACATGCAATATCATTGACATTGGTATTACCAGCACAGTATTCAATACTATAGAGAGGACATGAAATATCATTGACAGTGGTATAACCAGCACAGTATTCCATACTATAGAGAGGACAAGAAATATCATCGACATTATTATTACCAGCACAGTATTCAATACTATAGAGAGACATGAAATATCATAGACATTAGTATTACCAGCACAGTATTCAATACTATAGAGAGACATGAAATATCATTGACTTAAGTATTACAAGCACAGTATTCAAAACTATAGAGAGACATGAAATATCATTGACATTGGTATTACCAGGACAGTATTCAATACTATTGAGAGGACATGCAATATCATTGACATTGGTATTACCAGCACAGTATTCAATACTATAGAGAGGACATGAAATATCATTGACAGTGGTATAACCAGCACAGTATTCAATACTATAGAGAGGACATGAAATATCATTGACATTGGTATTACCAGCACAGTATTCAATACTATAGAGAGACATGAAATATAATTGACATTGGTATTACCAGCACAGTATTCAATACTATAGAGAGACATGAAATATCATAGACATTGGTATTACCAGCACAGTATTCAATACTATAGAGAGGACAAGAAATATCATTGACATTATTATTTCCAGCACAGTATTCGATGCTATAGAGAGACATGAAATATCATTGACATTGGTATTACCAGCACAGTATTCAATTCTATAGAGAGGACAAGAAATATCATTGACATTATTATTACCAGCACAGTATTCAATACTATAGAGAGACATGAAATATCATTGACATTAGTATTACCAGCACAGTATTCAATACTATAGAGAGACATGAAATAGCATTGACTTTAGTATTACAAGCACAGTATTCAATACTATTGAGAGGACATGCAATATCATTGACATTGGTATTACCAGCACAGTATTCAATACTATAGAGAGGACATGAAATATCATTGACAGTGGTATAACAAGCACAGTATTCAATACTATATAGAGGACATGAAATATCATTGACATTGGTATTACCAGCACACTATTCAATACTATAGAGAGACATGAAATATAATTGACATTGGTATTACCAGCACAGTATTCAATACTATAGAGAGACATGAAATATCATAGACATTGGTATTACCAGCACAGTATTCAATACTATAGAGAGGACAAGAAATATCATTGACATTATTATTTCCAGCACAGTATTCGATGCTATAGAGAGACATGAAATATCATTGACATTGGTATTACCAGCACAGTATTCAATTCTATAGAGAGGACAAGAAATATCATTGACATTATTATTACCAGCACAGTATTCAATACTATAGAGAGACATGAAATATCATTGACATTAGTATTACCAGCACAGTATTCAATACTATAGAGAGACATGAAATATCATTAACTTTAGTATTACAAGCACAGTATTCAATACTATAGAGAGACATGAAATATCATTAACTTTAGTATTACAAGCACAGTATTCAATACTATAGAGAGACATGAAATATCATTGACATTGGTATTACCAGCACAGTATTCAATACTATAGAGAGGACATGAAATATCATTGACAGTTGTATTACCAGCACAGTATTCACTACTATAGAGAGGACATGAAATATCATTGACATTGGTATTACCATCACAGTATTCAATACTATAGAGAGACATGAAATATCATTGACATTGGTATTACCAGCACAGTATTTAATACTATAGAGAGACATGAAATATCATTGACATTGGTATTACCAGCACAGTATTCAATACTATAGAGAGGACAAGAAATATCATTGACATTATTATTACCAGCACAGTATTCAATACTATAGAGAGACATGAAATATCATTGACATTAGTATTACCAGCACAGTATTCAATACTATAGAGAGACATGAAATATCATTGACAGTTGTATTACCAGCACAGTATTCACTACTATAGAGAGGACATGAAATATCATTGACATTGGTATTACCAGCACAGTATTCAATACTATAGAGAGACATGAAATATCATTGACATTGGTATTACCAGCACAGTATTCAATACTATAGAGAGGACATGAAATATCATTGACATTGGTATTACCAGCACAGTATTCAATACTAAAGAGAGACATGACATATCATAGACATTGGTATTACCAGCACAGTATTCAATACTATAGAGAGACATGAAATATCATAGACATTGGTATTACCAGCACAGTATTCAATACTATAGAGAGGACAAGAAATATCATTGACATTATTATTTCCAGCACAGTATTCGATGCTATAGAGAGACATGAAATATCATTGACATTAGTATTACCAGCACAGTATTCAATACTATAGAGAGACATGAAATATCATTGACTTTAGTATTACAAGCACAGTATTCAATACTATAGAGAGACATGAAATATCATTGACATTGGTATTACCAGCACAGTATTCAATACTATAGAGAGGACATGAAATATCATTGACAGTTGTATTACCAGCACAGTATTCACTACTATAGAGAGGACATGAAATATCATTGACATTGGTATTACCAGCACAGTATTCAATACTATAGAGAGACATGAAATATCATAGACATTGGTATAACCAGCACAGTATTCAATACTATAGAGAGGACATGAAATATCATTGACATTGGTATTACCAGCACAGTATCTAATACTATAGAGAGACATGAAATATCATTGACATTGGTATTACCAGTACAGTATTCAATACTATAGAGAGAACAAGAAGTATCATTGACATTATTATTACCAGCACAGTATTCAATACTATAGAGAGACATGAAATATCATTGACATTAGTATTACCAGCACAGTATTCAATACTATAGAGAGACATGAAATATCATTGACTTTAGTATTACAAGCACAGTATTCAATACTATAGAGAGACATGAAATATCATTGACATTGGTATTACCAGCACAGTATTCAATACTATAGAGAGGACATGAAATATCATTGACAGTTGTATTACCAGCACAGTATTCACTACTATAGAGAGGACATGAAATATCATTGACATTGGTATTACCAGCACAGTATTCAATACTATAGAGAGACATGAAATATCATTGACATTGGTATTACCAGCACAGTATTCAATACTATAGAGAGGACATGAAATATCATTGACATTGGTATTACCAACACAGTATTCAATACTAAAGAGAGACATGACATATCATAGACATTGGTATTACCAGCACAGTATTCAATATTATAGAGAGGACATGGAATATCATTGACATTGGTATTACCAGTACAGTATTCAATACTATAGAGAGGACATAAAATATCATTGACATTGGTTTAACATGAGGAATTTGCAGTTCTATAGAACGTAGGCCAGGTGTCAAAAGAGTAGCTTACAAGTTTCTGTACCTTCTTCTATATTCTGCATTATACCAATTATATGGACTCATTTCAAACGCCTTTGTGCAGACTTGGGTATTTATAAAAGTTTTTCTCACATTCTGTCTTCAGCTCTATGTTAACAGTGTTGTTATGGTCATAGTGTTCTTTTTCTTTTGTCAGACAGTCATTTCTAAAGCCGCGTTGTATAAAGTTCATATCCTTTCAGTTTGGTCTTTGTTGGAAATGTGAATCCGATGATAGTGGACATTTCCTTTAAAGAGTTTCCGTTTTCATCTCATTCTGTTCATAGAAGTATTGTTTTGACATAAAGATTTCATGTTTTATCTCTGTACTGAAAAATAAAAAAGCAACACAACATAAGGACGACGTCGAATATAAGAAAGGCAAATAGCAAGATATGACAAAGCAAAATTAGTGAACTTGTACATATACTACGAGCTGCCCGGCTGGTTGAATTTGATATACTTTTTAGTGATAAAAATGGAATTCTGTATGGTTATGCAAATGACAATGATACTATATCCTGCTGTAATCCAGATTATGATGTTTAAATTTCTACATTAAAATTTGAAAAACTCAAACTAATTGAATTGTGCACAAACAAATCCTGATCAATTTCAGGCTAACGCAGTTGTCAAATGACGTTCCATACATATCCATGTTTACGGAATAAAAGTGTGTGAGTCTAATGTCAAACGTCTTGTCATTGACATGGATTATCAGTTAAGTTTTGATACTCGTATTAGTCATCAACTTATATTTGAAACGTTTGGGAACGTATTTGAATAAGCTAAGCGAGCTTCCTATATATCATACTTTTATTGTGACTGATTTCAAGTCTGTCCTTTGACATGGTATTTCAGAACTGAGCAAAAATCAAAAGCGTTTGAAAAATAAAAAGAGGACTACTGTTGGTGTTTGAAGATCTTTGAAGCTAAAACCAACAGTTGTTTGAAAAGATTAAGATGCCGTCACTGAATACTACAAGACTAAGATCAATGGAGATTTAAACTTGTAACAGAGTAAATAGTTTTATACCTGTCCGTTACATAATTATAAAAATAAAAAATGTATTCGTATTAATATTTATAATAGTTATCAAAGGTACCAGGATTATAATTTAGTACGCCAGACGCGCGTTTCAACTACACAAGACTCATCAGTGACGCTCATATCAAAATATATATAAAGCCAAACAATTACAAAATTGAAGAGCATTGAGAATCCAAAATTCCAAAAAGTTGTGCCAAATACGTCGTAGGTAATCTATGCCTGGGCTTATCAGCTATCCAGCAAACGTGCGATCAATGTGATATCATAATTTGTTCAGATTTATTTATTTATTTAAGGTTATACAAATATCTTTATTGTGGTTAAACAATTATTAACAGCGACGTGCTATCGAAGTGAATTTTACATCTTTTTATGCACGTGCTAATTAGAATATATCAATATTGAACTAAACTAAAATTGTATTATTATGCATATAGTTAAACATTACAAAAAAAGAACAATAAATCAATAGAATACATTCGAGAAAGTTTATCCTCAAATAATTAGTGATGTAAACGTTATCTCCCTAGTATATATCGTAATATTTAGAAGGAAACAGAATTATTTGTATTCACAGAAATAGAGGATTACCAAGGCATTACCAACTTTATTGTCCTAGACATAACAGGTAAGTGTTTTATAGTAGCATTGAAGAGTTAAGCAATAAAATATAATGATGATATTTATCTATAGTGCCAAATATGTGGTGACATCTTTGACAATAGAAAGACAAAGCTCAGTTATCCTATTAGAACATAGGAACGAAAACACAATTCTTGTGAATACAAATATTGACTTCAAAAACTCATGAAGTGCAATGATGTGCTCTATCAAAGTGCTGCTAATTATAGTGTGTTTGCAGCATTTTTTTTTTTATATTATACACTTTGGAATTAAAAATATTATGCGATTCAAAATATAAATATTTGTTTTATTCATTTAGTAAACGATTAATTGATTGAAAAGTTATATAATTGTTCTCGGATAACGTTACACACTTTGTGATTTGTTTATTTGGTATGAACTTACATCTTGTCGTAAAATCGTGTTTCTAGGCAAAATAATCTAAGTTAGCTCCTATCTGATAAAAAAAGGAATAAAATAATTCAGGCATCAATTTGATAAGATAGACTTTACTTCAAATTTTATTGTTTCTTAATTCGAACGTGAATAATCAAATCAAACACTTTACGTCAAATTGATAATTTGTATAATTAAAAAATGACTGATAGTTTTGAACTTAAAAAAGATAATCAAATACGTTTTCACGCCTTAAAATTCCTCAATTGAAAACAAATAACGATGTTAGGAATGACAATCACTGAGTGTATAAGTCAGCTTTTTACTTTACATACAAATTTGGGTGATGCACAACGTTTAAATGGGGACAATCAGACCCCCTGTTTGAATTTACGTTGGGGTTTTGCTATCTTGTGGATTCTCTATTATTCGTTGGATAATTTCGTGTATATGAATATTGAAATGTTCAACGAATAACATACTTTCAATAGGCTTTGTGCACAGAAATTGACACGAAAATTGAGACCCATGAAAATAAACAAATCAACAGTATTTTGTTTCCATACAAAAATCATTCATGATTATAATAGATAAAACCCCGAGTATAAGGTGTCATACCTCCAATTACTCCCTCAAATTTAGAACGTATGTGAAAGTAGGCCTACTTGGACAAACAATAGTGCATCTGATGTCATTGTTCACCTAAACTAACCAACAAATTTGCAGAAATGAAAGTTTTGTTGAAAGAGAAATATATTAAGACCATTTTGAGCCAAAATTTACCTGTCTATGAGTTTGCATTAAAAATTGAGGATGAATGCGCTCCATAGTATACTAATTTAAGATTTCCAGAAAACCAGGGGTTATTTTTAGTGGTACCTCCTTTCGGAAGCTCTCTGCTTTCTTATATGATTTTGAATGTATGTTGAAAATTGGAATGCAGAAAGGTGACACCTGTACGATTCAGGATATACCTAGTTTCTATGAAGTTAAACTTAAGGTAAAATATTTGGAAAGCTGTGAAAATTGCAAAATTTGGTTGAACAGATAGGGACTTTTAATTGGTGGTATGACACCTTTAAGCAAAATGCGGTGAAACATCAAAATCAGAAAACAATTGTTTTGTTTTTTTTTTGTCTTAACTGATCATTTGAGATAATAGTAGCAACAATTCAATCTTTTTGGGGGCAAAATGTCACATATTGCAAATTAAGAGCCTAAAACTTGAGTTTGTGCTATTTTTAGCTTTTCCCATCCTGACAATATGCTTTTATATAAAAAATGTCCTAAATAATGTTATAAATGCACAGAAAGTTATTTTGTGGTGTTAAACATTGAAACATAAGTTGTTTACTACCCCCAACAAAATTTTGTCATGCAGATTTAATGAAATTATTTGATTTTTAGCCCTTATAGCATTGCGTCATACTATGTACTTGGCAGATAGCATAGCCTAATGTTAGCACTGCAGAAACTCACAAAAACACCATTTATTATTCTAAATGAAATTTTTATATCTTAAATTTTATTAACTGATGTAAATAAACACAGTTAAATGACCATGACTGCACTTATGATCAAATTGTAGTACTTTACTGACACCAGATGAAAAAAAGGGGGGTCAATATTCCTTGACACTTCAATACGTTGGATTTTTTTACTAAACTCATTGCAAAAATTGTTGAAAGTCTTTAACGAAGTAGAACAAACAAGAAAAAATCAGCAAACAATGATCTTGATATTGAAAGTTTATGTTCCTGTAGCCCAAAATGAAAATTTCAAGTATTTTCTATCAAAGTCATACATTACAGTCAGTTTAAATTGAGCTGTGAAATTTTTAATATAAGTCGCATAATGATCAGATAGGCTGTTTTTTTTTACTACAAATTGACTAAGGATTAAGAATAAAGCAAAATAAAAGATTTCTAATCAACTTTTTTGTCTCTTTAGGTGTCATACCACCAATTACTCCCTCAAATTTAGAACTATGTGAAAGTAGGCCTACTCGGACAAAAAAATAGTGCATTTGATATCATTGTTCACCTAAACTAACCAACAAATTTGCAGAAATGAAAGTTTTGTTGAAAGAGAAATATATTAAGACCATTTTGAGCCAAAATTTACCTGTCTATGAGTTTGCATTAAAAATTGAGGATTAATGCGCTCCATAGTATACTAATTTAAGATTTCCAGAAAACCAGGGGTTATTTTTTGTGGTACCTCCTTTCGGAAGCTCTCTGCTTTCTTATATGATTTTGAATGTATGTTGAAAATTGGAATGCAGAAAGGTGACACCTGTACGATTCAGGATATACCAAGTTTCTATGAAGTTAAACTTAAGGTAAAATATTTAGAAAGCTGTGAAAATTGCAAAATTTGGTTGAACAGATAGGGACTTTTAATTGGTGGTATGACACCTATAAGCAAAGATAAAGTAAACAAAGAATGATTGAATTGTCTGTAAGTAATGTGATTGCTCTTTATGTATTAATATAGATAAAGATATTATGTATAGAAGGACGGGAAGTCCATAAAACTTGATAAAATAAAATATAACACACTTTAAACCAATGGTTTAACTTAGCTATCAATCAACCAATGCATAAGTAAAAAACATTGTGTTGATTAACTATTCATTTTTCCCCTTTTCTTTAAAAACTATTTCAAAGTCAAATCATATAGGAAACGAAATTTTACGAAATCAAATTGCTAGTATCACCGCATGTCGTCGATGTTTGTTTGAAGTTTTCCATGAAAATTATCGGTAGTAAGGTCTTCAGCGACTACAGTGTTGATAAGGTAGGATAATTTCTCATAGGATATCAATGTTTGTGTTGTGAACACTGCATAGACATAACAAAAGCTTTATGTTTAACTAATTCAAATTATACTACTAGGTTCGATTGAGGACAAACAATAACTTATTATAGCACCTAATCTTTAGTCACTTTTCTTTCTCCAACGTTATAAATTTTGTTGCTCTCTATTTCAAGATTTTATAAAAAAACAATATCAGTTTACTGTATTAGAGTTATGAATTATGAATTATCGATTCGACCAGTTTCATATTTTTGTTTCATCATGTTTGAAAAGCTAAGTAAGAAAAGATAACAAAAATTCCAATGGAGAATTTAAATAAATCTATTATACAAAATGTATTTGATGACATAACTTTTACACGATTCGTTTAATTTAATTGTTATGAGACATTTGCGTTATCTTTGATTCTCCATACACCTTATCGCTATTTGTCCGCCATTACTGGATATCACACAGGTTCCCGTAAAATTTTGACGTCATAAAACAAAATATCTGACGCCATAATGGAAAAGTGATTGTTTAATGCGTCAAAAGTTCAAGCGGCCGGGTCAGCCGAGATTAGCGAAACGGTATATTGTTCACATACTCCTTTTTATGACCTTTAGTAGTTTCTTACATCCAGCTAATGGATAGCTTTACGACTATTAGTGATAGTTTGCACAACTATGAAGGTGTGTTATGTAATAATGATCTTAGGTCAGCTTATGACATTCAACTTTTCATAAAACATATTAGTTATCTTATGCAGTAGGAAGTTGTCACGAAACAAATTAACTTTCATTTGTTTATAAAGTCACGCTATGGCGTTATGTGGTAGCTACATGGGATACCAACAACATAAATTCTACAGTCTCGTAAAATGCAGCTGATTGCAGACATAAATGTACAGATGTCAGCTAAGTTGTCGACAATGATGTAATTATGACCTTATATTTCCTTCACAGCAGAAAGAATTAAGCATTATTCCATAAGGGTTATCATACTCATAGATACAAGTTTATTATACTTTGGTTGGTTTCTACACCTTTTGTTATTATGTCAATCTGGATCAATGTTGTATGAATAAAAGTATACAGCTCTCTAATAAGTTGGCAGGTTGTCTAAGAATTGAGTAGATATTTAAACAATTCAAAAATTCTCGTCCATGTTAAATGAGTATCATTTCTATTTCTGTTAGATACAGCACGCACTAAATTTATAAAGAGCAATTACAAATTCTTGCATGATATCGCTGTTTGATGATTGATAGTTCGAATCGGTAATAATTTAATCTAAAGCATCTTTTTCTTATGTATGGTTGAAAAAAAGAAACGTTGGTTGTATTTCCCTCGGACAGAGGTTAACTGAGGTGAATTTCACTATTCTTTTTAGTACAATAAGAAGATGTGTAATGATTGGCAATTAGACAATTTTCACCTGTGAACAAATGACGCTGAAGTTATCATAAACAACTATCCGTTATAGTACCGGCTTACACAACGACAAATCATACTGCGTAGCAAAATGTAAAGGTCTCTAAATGTAAACGTGTTGAAAAGTTTCTAATAAAACACTGCATAAAGCTTAACAAAACGTTTGTTTTCAAACAAGCAGATAGTCTTTTATTATACTGAAACATTACTTCAAAGCCAAATTGCTTATTAACAATATATATAAAAATCATCAATAATAAGATAACATTTTCAAAAACGTCAGAAAAGCACACAATGATTGCGGCGGTATGGGAATGTGTCATGTTGATTCCCGTTCTACTATTTATTTATTGAATCTTTAGACGTCTGCTATCACATGTTTCAACCAATAAATAGAATGTTTATCTTTTGTCATAAACATTCATAATTTCAAAAAGCAATTAGAAGATTTAGTTTATAAAAGTCTTTATATTTGAATAAAATAACATTCATTTTTAGTTGAACATGGTTTTAACTTTTTTATTTCATTATACGGTTTGTAGATTTATACGGAACTATGTTTCTCTTGTTTATCAAACCCTTAGAAGCAGTTTTAGTCAATTACGTTTTTGTTTGAATTTCAAGACTTTGTTGAATATTTATTGTATTTCCCTGATGTATGCAAACCTAATGTGACTTCATGATGTCAATTATTGTCCAATAAACCAGTTATTCTTTTCTAAATATACTTATATCAATATAACAGAACTCTATACAAATGACATACAAAGATGTGTTTATGTTTTAAACCTTGTTATTTCATTCGAAAATTCCCTGTAGCAAGTTGTTATTTTTTATGTTAAAAGTTTATATTTCAGAAAGAAGAATGTTATTTTGGAAATAAGGCTCAATCAAAATACCTTATAAGATGGATTCCTTTACACAAGGTGTAAGTAAATAGTTAACATATCGTATAGTGGGTTATTTTCGCAAGATATGATTTTTTTGTCATTTTAGCAGATAGAACAAAATCGTCAAAATAAATTCCGCCAATTTAAAAGTGTACACGCAAAGGTAATGATAAAAATTTTGAATCCACCAACAAAACAACTGCAAAATATTTTGTATATCTTATTCAATGAAAATCACAAAATTTTACACTCGCGAAAATAACCCACTATACGGTATGACGGACAGAAATCAATCCTGACAAATAATATGATTTGAAAAAAAGTTTGGTTAAAATTCCCGTTATAGTGCAGAGTCTCACTCAGTATCGCGAGAATATATTCTTGGGACGGCACCGTTATTTTCTCATGAATTTTGTCACAGTTTGTTTTCCTATGTACTGACTTTAGCATTGATTACCGCCCGTTTGTAAACAGTGCAGTGATTTGTAATTGTTGAATCTGAGTTCATTGATTTTAAATTATCGTTGTTGTTAGAATTAAGATAAAGACAAAGTTTAAGGAAAAGCATAAATTCAACATGAACCGTGATGGTGCGACGTGCTAAGCCTTTGGTGATGTTGATGCATGACTAATTAGAACATTCCTCATTAAGTCGAAATGTCAGAATCTAGAAAAAAAAAACCAATAAGTAAACTACGAATAAGAGAACTTTTCTGTTAACTAAAGACCTACGACTGTTTAAACCTGTACAAAGTCGTATTGGTCAACTACTTCATCTTGTTGACTAAGAAATTATGAAGTGTCGGCTAAAAAATGTAAAACAACACGTTTAATAATTTATTGCGTCCGAAGCGCAATACAGTTCAAAATGTTTATCATATTAAATCTTCATTGTCCGAGTATGTATTCATACGTGTTTCTCGTTTCTCGTTTTTTATGTAGATAAGACCGTTGGTTTTCCCGTTTGAATGGTTTTACACTAGTCATTATTGGGCCCTTTATAGCTTGCTGTTCGGTGTGTGCCTAGGCTCCGTGTTGCAGACCGTACCTTCACCTAAAATTGTTAACTTTTATAAATTGTGACTTAGATGGAGAGTTGTCTCATTGGCACTCACACCACATCTTCCTATATTTAATTAGTAAACTTATGTTACCTGATTTTTTAATATATTCTTGTCGTTTTATTTATTAATGATCAAGCTAAATGTAGCGTACATTGTTTGTTAACAGTTTGATATACAAATGTCTCTAAGTAATCACAAAATGAAATACTTGTTTGCTTATTTATTCACATCGTTGACTGACCAATTAAGTAATAAAAAAAAAGAATGGAGAAAAGTGTTGAACAACAATGCAACAGAAATATAAGTATTAACATGATTAACTCACAATGTCAACAAAAGTGTGGAGAAAATTTAGTACATTTCATGAAATCGCTCTGAAAAAAAACAAACAGATTTACCTTACGAGGAAACATAAAAGATTATCAAAATTCCATATTATTGTGTTTGAATTGTGAATACAAACTATTATTGTCAAATTGTAAGATAAAGCATGATTGTACCTGAAACAATTACCAAGAACGACCAAATGACATTAACCAGTGCTGTTAGTACTAAAAGGGTGTCTTATAATTGATACTTAACCCCTAACGGGAGGGATTGTGCCTGATATTCATATGATGAAGACATAATCTTTCAATCAGTTTAATTGAGGTCTGGAGCTGGCATGTCAGTTAACTGCTAGTAGTCTGTTGTTATTTATGTATTATTGTCATTTTATTTATTTTCTTTTGTTACATTTTCTGGCATCAGACTTAAACTTCTCTTGAACTGAATTTTAATGTGCGTATTGTTATTCGTTTACTTTTCTACATTGGCTAGAGGTATAGGGGGAGGGTTGATATTTCATAAACATGTTAAACCGCGCCGCAGTTTTGCGCCTGTCCCAAGTGAGGAGCCTCTGGCCTTTCTTAGTCGTGTATGATTTTTAATTTTAGTTTCTTGTGTATAATTCGGAGTTTAGAATGACGTCCATTATCACTGTACTAGTATACATATTTTTAAGGGACATGCTGAAGGACGCCTACGGGTGCGGAAGTTTCTCGCTACATTGAAGACCCATTGGTAGACTTCGGCTGTTGTAGTCGCTTTCACACATTCCCCATTTCCTTTCTCAATTTTATTTTTTTCAAATAATTAGCAAAATTCATCTTTTAAGAGGACACAACGGATTGTTAATACAAACTATTATTGTCAAAGTGTAAGACATAGCATGATTATAACTGAAACAATTATCAACAACGGCCAAAGGACATTAAACATTACAGATAGTACTAAAAGGGTGTTTTATAATTGGTAATTTCAAGTACAATAATGTTAAATAATTAGCAAAATTCATATTTGACAAAGAAAATTCAAAACCCTGCAAGGTACAGACTTTTTAATATTTTCCTTTTTACACAGTAATAAACAATATGTATATAGTAAAATGTAGCATTGCAAATTTTAAATACTATTTGTATGCCTTCTTTGAATAACAAATCAACTGCAGTTAAATAAAACTAAGAAATAAAAAGCCAGAAGACAGTATATAAGACGTGAATAAACAAAATCACAAATTTTACAATTAAAAAATGAAAAAAACCTACATATAACACAATATCAAAGTATCATGAAGAATAAACAGGTGGAATGTTGACATCAGTTAATTGATAACGGCACTTAGAAATGAATCAGTCTTCACACTTTAAAAAAGTCTTACATATAGTACATTCAATTTAAATTCTAGAAAATGAAGTTAAGAAATGTTTACATTTTCTAATCAGAAAGTTGTTTTCAATTTGTTTTATAAGATTGATGTTTTGATCTTACTACTTGGTAGAGACTTACGGTTTTTAATTTTCTATGGTGATTGATATTTTGTTATTTTTCATTTTCTATGGTGATTGGTATTTTGTTATTTTTCATTTTCTATGATGATTGGTGTTCTTTTATTTTCCATTTTGTATGGTGATTGGTATTTTGTTATTTCTTATGTTCCATGGTGATTGGTATTTTGTTATTTCTTATTTTCCATGGTAATTGGTATTTTGTTATTTCTTATTTTCCATGGTGATTGGTATTTTGTTATTTTTCATTTTTTATGGTAATTGGTATTTTGTTATTTTTCATTTTCTATGGTAATTGGTATTTTGTTATTTTTCATTTTCTATGGTAATTTGTATTTTGTTATTTTTCATTTTCTATGGTAATTGGTATTTTGTTATTTCTTATTTTCCATGGTAATTGGTATTTTGTTATTTCTTATTTTCCATGGTGATTGGTATTTTGTTATTTTTCATTTTTTATGGTAATTGGTATTTTGTTATTTTTCATTTTCTATGGTAATTGGTATTTTGTTATATTTCATTTTCTATGGTAATTGGTATTTTGTTATTTCTTATTTTCCATGGTAATTGGTATTTTGTTATTTCTTATTTTCCATGGTGATTGGTATTTTGTTATTTTTCATTTTCTATGGTAATTGGTATTTTGTTATTTTTCATTTTCTATGGTAATTGGTATTTTGTTATTTTTCATTTTCTATGGTAATTGGTATTTTGTTATTTTTCATTTTCTATGGTAATTGGTATTTTGTTATTTTTCATTTTCAATGGTAATTGGTATTTTGTTATTTTTCATTTTCAATGGTAATTGGTATTTTGTTAGTTTTAATTTTCTATGGTAATTGGTATTTTGTTATTTTTCATTTTCTATAGTAATCGATATTTTGTTATTTTTCATTTTCTATGGTGATTGGTATTTTGTTAGTTTTAATTTTCTGTGGTGATTGGTATTTTGTTATTTTTCATTTTACTGATTTTCATTTGTCTTTAACCGATGTTGAAAATCCAAATCAAGTTTACACACAGAAACTATAGCATCGTAGAATTTCAAAAAATGGCGTAAACAGATTTAGTCACAAGTTAAACGTCTTCTGCTAGGCCTTGATCTTTCAACATACGAATCCGTCTATGCCTTGATCTTCCAACATACGAATCCACACCCAGTACAATTATCACACTCACGAATAGATCGACTATACTAGATATTAGTGTTCAAAAAGGTTGGAAGTTAATTGAGACACCGACACAGTGTATCGATGAAACCAATGCAAAAAGGGGATTTAAAAATGGTATCAAATGTCGATTTATGCCCTTCTTCCTAACACACATTATGTTTACTAATGAAAAAGTTAGAAACTAGCAAAAGAGCACTCAGAGCTCATATTAAATAATATTTGTACACATAACATTAACTGCGTCGGTTCTTATACATCCGTAGTATTTAGATATTCAGACAAAATGCAATCTATAAAGTGTTGTTATTATCTTTTATATGCCGCTATCTAGTCTATTCACGTATGTGAATATCACCTTGTGTAAAAATATTTTCAGTTTTAAACTTTGAATTTTGTTGATGATATTTCACTAAACAAGTACATTTGACAACTTTAAAGACAAAAAAATAATATTGGTGATTCCTAATAAACAAATAGTAATATAATAATTTGCAATATTTGATATTAATTTCAGTTAAATGAATCAACAGCGATATGTGGTGGAATAAGTGTCTATGACAAACTATTCGACTTTATAAACAATGATTTAAATCAAACAAAATGTGCCTCGATAGACGACAATGCCATATTTGAAGTATACAACACTGGACGCAATTTCTTTGCTTATTTTACTCCAGTTATACTGTTGGTAGGAATTATAGGAAATTCATTATCTCTTAACGTTTTCATTTCCCGGAATATGCGTTGCTTGTCAGCTAGTACATATTTAGCTACATTATCAACATCAGACCTGTTAGTCCTCATATTCTATGTTGCAGTTGAATGGCTCAGAAGAGGACTTGCGTATTTAGTACCAGACGCAAAGCTATATTTTTTAGATATTAATGGCGTTTGTCAAATACAACTTTATCTGTCATATGTTTCACGGTTTTTATCAGCTTGGATAATTGTAGCTTTTACAGTGGAGCGTTACATCGGTGTGTGTCATCCGTTACACAGAAGATATATCTGCAGCTCTAAAAGCACAAAGCAAATTGTCTCCAGCATATTAGTTGTTGCAATAGTAATTGTTATATATAAACCTATTCTAAGTGGAGTTTATAAAAGTAGTGTGGGAACACCATACTGCACTGGAAGCAAGGAGCATGATTTTGTAGCTTTTGTTCTTGATAGTATTTTTGCAATTCTTATAACATTAGTGCCATTTATTGTAATAACAGTGTTGAACATTTTAATAATGAGGAAGCTGTTTACGAGAAACAAACGTCAAAAAGCTTGTAGAGTGATTACTGAAGAGAGTGTAATACGTCTAGAGTTTACAATTATCCTTTTAGCGATATCAATTTGCTTCATTGCCTTTAATACACCCTACTTTGTGTTTTGGTGCAGAAATTTTCTGACGTCTAAATACGTATCTAGATATGTTGACAATGCATCTGATGCTAATCTACAGTACTGGAGAGGTTTACTTTACATCGCTCGTACCATATTTTACATGAACTACTGTGTTAATTTCTTCTTATATAGTATAACTGGCGCGTACTTCCGGCGAGAAGTACGTATGTTATTCACATACTCAAACACTACCGAAACGCGACAACAACCAATATTGGGAAGATATAGCCGCAATTCTCATTCTAATACTCCACTAACGTTGTTGTGATTAACAGATGTATGGTTATTCGAGACATCTGTAATTACGGAGTTTTCTCCTTCTGATTGCTAATTTCTAGTTTTGCTTTAACAAAGTTATATCTTGCAATACCGGAATAGGCAACGGAAACAGGTGTTTTATTCTTGCACCAATATAAATTTTGTACTTTTATTAATATCAACTTTCATGTTTTCACCACTGTATATTGCATCTATACAATGATACAATCTGCTGAAAAAATATATATTCAAATAAAAAAAGGTGGTATGACTGCCAATAAGACAACTCTCCACAAGTAACAAAATGACACAGAAACTCACAACTATAGGTCATTGTTTGACGAGATTACAGCAAAGCATTAAACAAAATAACAAAAAAGACAAACAGCGACAACAACTGAACTTAATGTTCCGGACTTGGGACAGGCGTATGAATTAGTTTACTGCTTTGTACCATACAGACATAGAGAGGCGGATATGTAAATACTATTTCACGAAGAAACAGTCTCAAAAGGGGGACATGTATATTGTTGTTAGATACGTTGATTTGTATATTCTTAATTGATTTATAAGATTAGCAATGCATTTTCTACAAAAAAATTGAGCTAGCTATACAATATGTTTCATTTTCAACTTTCTATATAAGATAATGCCTGTTTCAAGTCAAGAGTGTGACATTTCTTTTCCATTCGTTTGATGTGTTTGAGCTTTTGATATTGTAATTTGTTGAACTAGAAATTAAAGAGACAACAGACACGGCTTCCTCCGCCTCATTTTTAGACTTATACCTCGAATTTGACATACACAGTCATCTTAGTACCAGAATCTATGACAAACGAGACGATTTTGATTTTGAAATTATCAATTTCCCACACCTTAATAGCAATATACCAACTTCACCTGCATATGGAATATACTTTTCCCCACTTATTCGGTATTCAAGAGCTTGCAGCTCCTACTCAGACTTTGTAAAACGTCACCAATGTCTGAGCAGAAAGTTGATGAACCAGGGGTATGTCAAAGAACGTCTCGTCCTTTTTCTAAAAAAAGTTCATCGGAAGGTACCCAGAACTTGTTAATAAATATTCCGTATCAACTTCACAAATAATACACGATGGTCTTGAAGTATAGATTTTGCGTACTGACGTTGTTTATCATCTTAATAACGTGTTATATTATTCTTTTATTTGTCTTTATTAATATTACTTTTACTGTTAAGTCTGTTTTTTGAGATATCCTTTTTGACGTAACTCTGTGCTAATGTATCCCATCATACTTTGAACGACAAAATTATTTTATTTATTAATAGTACTTTTACTGTTAACCCACTTTTTTGTGATATACATTTGACTTGACTCTGTACTTATGTATCCCTTCATACTATGAACCACACTACTATTTTATCTATTATTACTTTATACTGTTTAGTCAGTTTTTGTTATATCTATTTTGCGTGACTGTATTTATGCATCCCGTCATACTTTGAACGACAAAATTATTTCATGTCTACCTGTGCGAATTTCAAACGCGCAATTTTACACCAGTACTCAAAACCCTCCTTCCTTGATGAGTGCATTTTACATAGACAAAAAAAATCGTATAATATAATCAAAATGAGGATGTTAATTTGATGTATGCCTTTTTGTGCTTCTTCGTTACATTTGTTGTTTTCATAGTGATGAAGATGATAACACAATGTTGACTGCTGTACCCCTTTTTTTGACATTTTTAACTATTGTGGCTGTTTGTTTTGATAACGCATCGGTGACAATATAATGGAATGTGATACGACTGTCATACAAGTGAGAGATTTAGCTAGCTATAAAACCAGGTTCAATCCACCATTTTCTACATTTGAAAATGCCTGTACCAAGTCAGGAATATGACAGTTCTTGTCCATTCGTTTTTGATGCGTTTTGTTATTTATTTTGCCATGTGATTATGGAATTTCCGAATTGATTTTCCTCTAAGTTCAGTATTTTTGTGATTTTACTTTTTTGATTATTCATTTTCTGTTTGAATTTTCTTTCTGTAGTTTTGTTATTTTGCTTTTGATGTGTAATAGCGACATCAAATAACACTGTTGCACACTTAGACTTTAGGGCTATAGCATTGGTTCATTTCCAATTACTTTAAATTATAAAGGTCAGAACAATCTTTCTTAATAAAAAAAAATCATTTGCAATAAGTGCAATTCTAAATTGTACATTATATCAAACAATTATTTAACTTTTAACATCTTACATGTGATCATGGTTATAGATTGAACTTCATCAAAATATCACTAACGAGATATTCTGTATAAAAGAAAACCCGTCGCTCTTTATATAGTATATCAAATTTGGACAATAATATTGAAAAACCTGTTCAATGAATTTGATTTTACTTTCTTCTAAGTTAGTGATCATCCTAGCGTATTAAATTATAATCCTGGTACCTTTGATAACTACTCAAAATATATTCATACATTCAGAAAAATCTATGATAGCCTACAATATAATTACAAATAGAATATTATAGACTTGATAACTTCCTGCTATCGAAAAATGTATTACATTGTACTTAATTATTATCAATTTGTCAGAAGAAATATTTTCAATAATGGACAGATCTTCACAAGTATTTCGAGAAAATTATCAGTGACAGGAATATTTCCTACAAAAAATTTCATTCAAAAGAATATGTCAAACAATTCTCATAAAATAAAATAAAACCAAATTCAATTTCCTGTTTCATACGGTATAAAAATTGAAAAAAAATAAACCAATGTTCATGTTTCGTTTCTGAAGGACCTGCACTGAATACGCGTGAAACAATAATGAAATAAAAAAATTACAAACCCTTTTGTACTAACTCTTCAAACCATTTAAGGCTGATATATTATAGTACGGCCGACTTTTAAACTGATAGTAAAAATTCCAAAAACAAATTAATGATGTATTTTATAGACTTCATTTTAATATCGATAGAAAAAAAAATATTTTCTTGTTTCGTTTGTCAAAACGTCGGTATCATCATAATACATGCTTTAATTCCGTAAAACGAGTTTTTTTTTTATCTTGACTTGTTTTAAATATTACTTGTTTGGTATGTATTTCTAAAAAAGGATATTCAATTGAAAATAAAAAAGAAGTTACACATTTTATATTCCGTCATCTATAAGCTGTGAATTATTTGACTTAAATATTGATGAAAAAACAATCAATGACAAAATTGATGACCGTATGAACACTAAACATTATACACTTGAGATAGTTATCCACTAGTAAGGCATGTTAAAATAATCCAATGATTGTATGAGAATGGATGTATTAGTTCGATAAAAGTCTGACACATTGAACTATTAACTGAGAAAGTATGTTACCACCATGCAAATGTTAGCAGATTAGCATGTCATACACTATTAAATCGAAAGTGTCATTCCTTTAACATGTTTTATCTATGGTAAAACAACTATCGTTATTTCCAGTCATAAAACTTTAATACGATATTGATTTATATATTCCTTCGGTGATAACATGAGAACTGTTACAGTTACAATAAAAGTACATTTAATAGATGTATGTTTTTTGGCAACAACAATGAAAATCAATTTCCTTGGATTCGTTTTTGACACTTTACGTGATAACAAAAACACGAGATGATATTCAAAATTCCTTTGTTTACCTTTCCTGAAATTATTACGTTAAGTAATGTTAGTGTTTCAGTATTCTCATCTCATTAAATGTATAATGAATATATTACATACTTCACTATATATAGGAATAATGTTTTATTTCTCATAACCATGCATATCAACATTAGTCGAAGAGATGCAAAAAATTACAAAGATATATTAAAACTCATAAGTCAAAAATAAACTGACAACTCTATAAAACTAGACCCATAGAAAAACAATAGCCCACATTACACAATGTCCAAAAATGAAGGCTAAGCAACACAAAACTACTAAAAATAATTAATAATGATTTAAGGTGCTTCGAAAGGGTAAGCAGATCCTGCTACACATGTGACACACGTCTAGTTGCTCATATTAGTACCAACCAAGTAATAGTTCAATTTAGTTTGGCACATTCGGGAAAAGGGGACGTAGCTAGGAGCATTTTATCTAGTATCTGTGAAACGTCCATATCGACTTTAGTAAATTTTTTTTATTTTTCGAGCGCCACTTTTGTAAACGAAAAACGCGTTTGGCTTACAAAATTTAAAATTTGGTACTTGCTTTGAGCTTATTTACAAACGCTGGGTCTGGCCACTATTTGTGATGGCTACCGAGTAGTAAGCACTTCTGAATTAACATGAATTATTATTAAAATTGTCATAATTTTAAATTCAATGTTTCAGAAATGATTTCGAAATACTTATAATTTTCTTACTCAGAAATATACTTTATTTAGCTGTATTTGGATAGCCGTATCAGAATTGCTTGAACATAAATGCCTTAGTTCGATTGTTTTTGATTTAGTTCGAGTTAAAATGAAGAATCTATGGTAAACGAAATGCACATCTGGTGTACAAATTTAGATTCTGGTATCGATGATGAATTTATTTATTAGACAAATGAATAAATGAACATTGTAGTCTAAACCTTAATTGAACAATGAAGTTCAAACTTGGAATAAATCATTTGTAAACAAAGAGACATAACCGTATAAGAACAAAGACGCTTTTGGTTCTGATTATTGTAACATTTATGCAAACTGAGTAAGAACCTGTACTACTTTTTTTTTAATCTTGTTACGTTTCTATGATTTAGGAGTTTTATAACATACAACTTAACACTTACTTTCTGTGAAATCGTTTGTTATTGTTGTATTTCTCGTCATCCTTTTTTATTAGTATTCATGGTGTAAGTTTCGTTACTATGTAATTTTTTTTTTAATTAAAGGTTACTTTTTGTTTTTGTTGTATATCGGATCTGTAAGTTTAACGATAATTGCTTTTCAACTGTGTGTGGATATCTATGGGAGAAATGGATGTGTAGAAGGAAACTGTTAACCTATCAACGATCCCGGCCTTGTTCCTATTGTTGTTGCTATTTTATCAAGTTTTTGTTTGGTACCCACTTCCTGTGTGTTACTGATTTGTCTTTTCTTGGGTATTGCCTTGATTGTTTCTTTCTAAATTTCTAATTTGTCTGATATTATCGATCGGTCGCAGTGAGAGTGTGTCATTTTTACAAGCACGTCATGTTGAGAACCACAGAGGCGGTTATATTTTGCACCGTGTACGCTCAAATGAAAAACATTTAAACAATAATAGAAAAAAATAAATGAAGCTGTAATAATTTAATTTCTATTTTAATAAACTTTCTGTCTCTTTAATTACCATTTATGAAACTTGCATTCTCATCCTTTATTATAACGTCAGATTTGATTTCTACAAAAAGTCAAACTATATCTATAAATGAAAGGAGTTGTCGGTTTTACGTCAATGATACAGCAAACAATCCACAAAAAGCAACCAATAATCATCCAGAGGGCAACTATGGGTTTTTCGACTAGCTGTACAAACTGTTATTATAAATATGAACTACAGTAATAGGAAGATAAAAGGGAAAAAATCGAAAGGTTAAACAAAATCTAAAACACAAAGACAGAAAAGAGAAAAGATCAAATAAGTCAATGCGTCAAGCTCCTTTCGCCTTTCGTGTTTCAATGCTATTATAAGTTTTGATTTTAGATGACTATATCACGTCAAAATTTCTCTCGTTCATTTCATGCCATAGTAGCTATATATATAGAGTGACAATAAATTACTTTATTTGACTTTCAAAGAGGCAGGATTAGTTGATGCAGATTTTGAAACTTATGATCAACCATATAGCAAAATAAAAGATTCATTAAAGAGTAATTTAAACAGAAATTTATGTTTATTAGTGTGGGTGACCTTCAACGAAGGTAGCAACCTGTCTAGGACGATGTATAAACTATAAATTATGTATTAGATACACATTGAGGTCGATAGCCGGAATGAGTGCATCTAATTAACACCAAGATATTACTGTCAGTGCAGAATGATATAATTCAATAATTTCGGAGGGGTTTTTCAACGATTTGACCATATGCTATTGAAAATCATAATCAATGTAGGTTATCGGATTTCATTTATTTAACATCTTAGTGTAAATAAAGATACAATTTTGCCAGATGAATAGAATATAAAAACTCATTTCTTTACATATTCAATCTTAAATAATTCAAAATTATCATATGGATATTTCTTTAACATGATAGTTCAGAGCAGAATAATGTATGTATGCATTACATGCTTGCACTCTTTGAAATAACGTATTAATTGGTGCAAAGACATATGTCTTATGAAGTCTCTGATAAGAGGGTATGACAGAAAGTCACAATAAAGAATTAAAGGACAAAACGTCAACATATGGTGTTTGGGATCGTTTCTTTTTTTTTGAATTTTTGGCAAAGATTTGAAAACAACAAAACAAACTTTTACATATAGAATACATTTGAGGAAATCACCAAGAGTTACAAATATACCACCATACATTTTTGATAGAAAGACATGCTAGCAATGAGACCTCAGAATTTACTAGCTCCATGACAAAGAAATATAAATCCTTTTTATAGTTCAAATTAATGTAACCTTCATTCAACAATGCGAAGGAACATTTGCCGGAATTGTGAAATGAATTGATTTAAGGAGGCTCGCGGTATAAGATTTTCCGAAAAAAATTAAAGTTTTATTTTTCATTACAAATTTTATTTATTACCTTCAGTAGTTGTTACTTTATCATATGATCCAAAAAAAAAAAAACAATTCGTGTTGGCCCCAGGTGACTTTTAAAATGTTTATATCATTGAAAAAGCTCCAAATTATCTCCCTTTGGTGCAAAAATGCCAGTTTTTGCCATTAAAATTGAAATATCTTTTTTAACTTATCGGTGACCTATATTTTTTATTGTTGTTTTCGAATAAGCTGTACATAAACTAAATAATTGTAACATTTAAGCGATTTCTGTAATTTAGTTCTTTTTTTATTTCGATATTACCGATATTTCTCCTATTAGTTCAACAGAAAAAAAGGACATTAACAAAAATGTATGCTTCTTTCGATGGCAGATTGTGAGCGTAAATGAACGGTGACCCCATTTTTTTATTTCATTTTTCTATTAAGTATAAGATAAAGTTCGTTTATAGAAAAATATAGAGAAATCCTATATTAAATAAAAAAAATTGATTTAGACCCACGAGCCCCCTTAAAACGACTGTACTCATATTAATTTCTGTCCTGTCAATTTTATTACTTTTAAATCTTAGCATTGAATATTGACTGTATAAAAAACAAGTATACCGCTGTAATAAGAGTACTAGACTATGTATACCTTGGAATACATGCTACTTCCTACATAATTTTGTTTTTTTTAGTTAAAAATGTCATTAACGTATACATATATATATATATATATATATATATATATATATATATATGTCTGAGTCAGTGATAACCCTACAACAGATGTATCCATCGGATCGCCATCAATGATGGTGATACATGGCTGTGTACATAATGTATATACAACTCGTCTAAACATCAACTCAACAATGTTAGATCTGTAAATTTGCTTTCGCAAATTTTTGGTTCTTCCCTCGCCGGGATTCGAACCCATGTTACTGTGATATCGTGACACCAAATCGCCTGCACTGCAGCCGTCCCGCTAGACCACACGACCACCTGGGCTCTCAAAAAAAGAGCTTTCGCTGGCCATGTGTTACCTTTCCACGTCAGTTTTAATCTAACGGCGTACTACAGTACATGATATATAAGGCATGAAGATGTTATTGTTATATATATATATATCAAACGTCTGAATAATAGTCAACGATTTTTCCCACGTGGGAGCTGGATCGTTACAAGTAACGATACATGTACACAATAAAATAAATTATATAAACGCCTAAAAAGTGTACATAACAACACCAATGATATAAAAAGGAACTATAAATGTAATTATTTATAAATATTTCGGATAACAGATATCCTTCGTCAGTCAGATTCTGATGTTAAATGAATCATCTTTAAGTCTTCTTAGATTAAACTTTTACTAAATCTTGAAATTTATACAATAAAAAAGGCAAACCGAACATCAGTTAAGACGCTTGCACCATTCTAAAAATTTGTTGAATATGACATAGGTTATATGACTAATTACATCAGAGAGTTCACATATATGCTTTAAATAAAAATAATAATGTGCGATGTGAACTAACACAATTTTAAAGCTTTAACGGTGTCGATATTATGATGTTACAAGAAAGATTGCGTCAATAAGAATTCCAAATAAACAGCACTGAACGGTCTAAATTTCTAAATATTTCAGATTTGACAATATCCAAAAATGTTAGCACTTTCTATTGAGATATATTTGCGATGCAATGCTTCAACAATTACGTGTATATATATATTTTCTGTGACTGTATCTTACATTAATTTGTAGGATCCTTTACTATAGATAATTTAGCTGATCTGTAAGAATAACATCTTCATGCTTTATATATCATGTACTCTAGTACGACGCTAGATTAAAACTGACGTGGAAAGGTAACACCCGGTCACCGAAAGCTTCATTTTATGAAGCCCAGGTGGTCGTGTGGTCTAGCGGGACGGCTACAGTGCAGGCGATTTGGTGTCACGATATCTCAGTAGCATGGGTTCGAATCCCGTCGAGGGAAGAACAGCAAATTTACAGATCTAACATTGTTGGGTTGATGTTTAGACGAGTTGTATATATATATATATATATATATATATATATATATATATATATATATATATATATATATATATATATATGGATAATGCAATGAAATGTGATTTTAATGCGTGATTTTGTTTAATTTAGTCCGAAATATGAAGGTGTCAGACCACCAATTACTCCCTCTAATTTAGAACGTATGTAAAAGTAGCCCTACTCTTACACAAAATAGTGCTTTTGATGTCCTTGTTTACTTAAACTAACCAACAAATTTGAAGAAATGAAACTTTTGTTGAAAGAGAAATATATCTAGACCATTTTGAGCCAAAATTTACTTGTCTATGAGTTTGCATTAAAAATTGAGGATTAATGCGCTCCATAGTATACTAATTTAAGATTTCCAGAAAACCAGGGGTTATTTTTGGAGTACCTCTGTTTGAAGGTCAGTCATTTTGTAAGAAGGCTTTAAAGGTATGCTGAAAATTGGCATGTAGAAAGCTGATACATGTACAATTCAGGATATACCAGGTTTCTATGAAGTTAAACTTAAGGTAAAATTTTTAGAAAGCTGTGAAAATTGCGAAATTTGGTTGAACAGATAGGGATTTTTAACACCTGAAATAAACAAGAAATGATCAAATGTTATATTTTATGTAGTGAGGTGTTTAAACATTATATTTTATGAAGTGAAGTGTTTAAATATAATATTTTAATTTTAACACTGTTTAACTAAGGCAAAATCTCTAATTGAATGCGTTGTACATGTATTTCATTCGACGTTTTGTAAATGTCTTTTAAAATATACTAAATTACAAACAATTTTTTTGTTAATTGTGCTGCAACTAAAGTCTTCAGTTCTTAAGCTAAATTTGAACTTAAAATGCTTTAACATTTCAATTAGGGTCATTTCGATAATGTTAATAAACGTGTTAAGGTTTTAGCTACATAATCGTGTTTGTCACTGCTTACCTGAGGAAGATTGTTCCACAATCCCCTGTAGTGCACCGGCTTACACATGATTTTCATATTCATTTTCGCTAGCTTTTGCATCGAAACTTGAGTGATTATTACCTTTGCTACAAGCATGAAATTTAGCATAGACCTTCCTCAACTATTTCTCTTTCATTTCAGATAGGAAGGCATTTGAAAAAAATATTTCACCTCCGGTAAAATCCAAAATGGCGGACATCATACTTAAATTAGCCTAATATCGAAGGCCAGTAGAAAAGGTGTTATTAACATGCTACTATCATAATATGTGGTACAAACCTTTGATTTGTACTACTTTTGGATATATGATATAGATAAGATGTCTTCAAAAACCCTACTTCCGGTAAAATTCAACATGGCGGATATAGTACTAGAATAAGGTTATTTTTAGGGAGGGTAATTGAAATGTGTTTTAATTATTAAGAAGGGATATAATTACGATACTGTTGTCAAGTCATTAAAGATTGCATATTTTGGCGTTAATATTGAGTCACTGATAAGGTCTTTGCGTCGGAACTAAACACATTTATTCTAAAAACAGTTGTTGGCATGACACGGGTTATGTTCTTCTCATATATGTTATGATGGTATGATACTAAACCCCTAACGGGAAGGATTGTGCCTGATGTTCATATGATGAAATCATAATCTTTCAGTCAGTTTAATTGAAGTCTGGAGCTGGCATGTCAGTTAACTGCTAGTAGTCTGTTGTTATTTATGTATTATTGTCATTTTGTTTATTTTCTTTGGTTACATCTTCTGACATCAGACTCGGACTTCTCTTGAACTGAATTTTAATGTGCGTATTGTTATGCGTTTACTTTTCTACATTGGTTAGAGGTATAGGGGGAGGGTTGAGATCTCACAAACATGTTTAACCTCGCCGCATTTTTGCGCCTGTCCCAAGTCAGGAGCCTCTGGCCTTTGTTAGTCTTGTATTATTTTAATTTTAGTTTCTTGTGTACAATTTGGAAATTAGTATGGCGTTCATTATCACTGAACTAGTATATATTTGTTTAGGGGCCAGCTGTAGGACGCCTCCGGGTGCGGGAATTTCTCGCTACATTGAAGACCTGTTGGTGACCTTCTGCTGTTGTTTTTTTATTTGGTCGGGTTGTTGTCTCTTTGACACATTCCCCATTTCCATTCTCAATTTTATTTAAATTATTGCTACTATCATTATATTGTGCATGAACCTTTCTTTTGTGCTTCTCATGGATACAATGTATAAGGCATATGTTTTTAAAACCTCACTTCCGGTGATATCCAATATGTTTAAATACATTCAAGATTAACACTTCCGGTAAAAAAAACCCAATATGGCGTAAATTAGAAAGATGAGTCCTCAATCCATATCTTCGATGCAGAGTTTTGAATAGATTGATTAAAACAAAATAAAATCACTAAAGCTATAAAAAAAACAGCTTTACAATGACTTATTTATGACCGTAAATACATGTTTATTCACAATCGGAGAGCATATTTTCCAAATTTACAAAGATCGTGGTATTGTTTCTTACATCTGTAATGTACAAGCTCCTGATAAGATGAAGAGGCCTCACAAAGAGTTGTCTAAAAGGGTTCCAATGGATCATATTTTCCTCTTCGCCATTCATACAGCGACGGACTAGTTAGCATAGGAACCAAGACCAAGCTTGTTACTCATTCGCACCCGCCATGGTATATTGCACGTTTTACTTGCTGAAAAAGACTAGACCGAGTCGTGGGAATAGCCTCAATAATTATTTCCTCTTCCAAAAACACATTTTCTCTTGGTTCGTGTACCCCATCTGATAACTTTATTCGATTTTACAACAAAACCACGTACCGTTCTATCAACGACATTGTCAAATCCATATCTGGTGATGTTGGCTGATCAATCGTCATTCTAAATGATAGAGTCACATCTTTAAACACCATACATGTCACCAACGCAGTTCCTTTTCCAGCAAACGTGTAATCTCTCAATGCGTAGTGTATTTGAAAGATCATGGATAGATATGTATCTAAAGCTTTTCCCACTTCCAAATGCAAGCCAATGTTTGTCTGTCCCTATGTCACTGAAAAGCGAAACAGCAATGACAGCAACATCAGTATCGACTGTTCGAGTCATGACTCAGTTAATTCTGTGTTTCACTGCATCATACACATGCATCTTGATTCAAGTGTCAGCTTCTTCACGTGAACCTGATGCTAAGCTTGAAGCATCACCATGTGGTGGATAACGCAGAACATCCTGAGCAATTATTGCTACAACTACTTATTCCTCAAAATCTATTGAGTAAGCTGTTGCGAATGAAAACTTAAAAGTTCTTTCTTTTTGTCGTAATCTTGTTTTGACTCTGGATTCATTTGTGTACTTTTCCCTAAATGTAGCTCTTGCTTCTTATAACAAATGCTCAGGATATTCTTATCTACCTCGAGATTTATTTCAAGTTATCACCATGTTCACATTAAGAGGCTGACAATAGAATCATGGTGCATGTGTCAGATGCAATGAAACACGAACTAAAACGAGTCATGATTCGAATAGTCGTTACTGTTTCGCTATTCCTTGACAGGGGTAGACGAACTATGGATTGTGTTTGGGAGGGCAAAAAGCTTTGGATAAATATATATCAATGACCTATCAAATGCACCTGGCAATGAGTGATTACACACACTTATTGTGATCCATGTCTTTACCAGTTGTGTTATGGTTCTCTGATTTCTTGAAAAGGAAAAACAGACTGCGTGGGAGACATTGATGGCATTTGAAGATGTGACTTTGACATAAAGAATGATGATTGTTCAGCCTAAATCACCGAGGTTTAACTGTAAGATTACACAAACTTATCAGATGGGATTAACATGGTTAACGAATCAAGAAACTAATAGTCCAGTCAAACTAAGATTTAACCTCAAATTAATTGCAACAGAAAATGTTTTAGTTCTAATCTATAGCATTATGCCCTTAATATACACAGAAAAAAGTCCCATAAAATCTAATTTGAGGAAAACTGAAAATCAGCATTTTTAATTTCCTATGGAAATTAACATTGGAAGGGGAGATAACTCCGCAAAAATGAGTCTTTTTTTTTGTCTTTTTAGGTATATTTTCTTGAAATTTAAGTAAAGTATGATACTTTGATGGAGTTATAAGTTTGTTTTTGACTAAATTATATAATCTTCTGCTCATGAAATGTACAAAACCGTAGTGTTATGGGTAGTTTTATTTCTTTTGTGCATTTTTCATTAAAGAAATTGCAAATTTGAAGCTTTGTGACCATTTTGAAAAAATAATGTGAAAATTTGGTATTGTTTATATCTGTATATTATATTTTTTCAGCACCTTACTTGTCTAAAAAAACCTTTAAACCACAAAAAGAAGAATACATGCTTAACTGTTTTTATTAAATTTGAGATTCTTTACCTTGACATGTTGAAAAATTCAATAATTGGTCATATAATGAATGAGGAAATCTAGATTATAGCTTGATAAAAGATATGAAAACACCTTTAGAGTTGTTTGTTATACTCTAAAGACCGCTAAAACATCAAGAAGCAATACATTCTGATGAATAGAAGCGGTAAAGTTGTAATTTTGTATCAATTTTTATTGATATTTCTGCCTTTTTTGCAAGAGTTATCTCCATTTTCAATGCAAATCTCCATAGGAATTTTAAATGGTGATTTTTTTAGTCTCCCTCAAGTAAGATTCTGTTGGACTTTTTTCTGTGTATATTTTGGGTATAATGCTAAAGATTAGAACTTTAAAAAAAGCACGTCCTAAGAGAAACATAACTGCCAAGAAGTTCGAAGAATACCACGCAACAAATATTTTGGAAAAGCAAGTAAAGAATCACTCTAAGTGTTTTGACTTTCCACTAAGCAAAACACCACAATACTCAAACTCATTCTTTGTAAAGACAGTGATCGCGTCGAATCAGCTAGACGACACTGTAGTGCGCGCATCAAGCGTAGAGAGCGTCGTCTGAAATATGCATGTAGCCGCCGGACTAATTATATCTTTTTACGGTTTTTATTTTGTACAGGCAAACTGACAGAACAACAAGATAGAGATGAGGTATGATATATTCTTAATTAATCATGTGTCTTATTTCTCAGCATACATTAGTTTTTTCTCTATTGTCAAGCGGTTCCTTAACTCTAATATACGATTTCACCCGAGAGACGCAATAAAAGCAAATCACTTGATTGATAAAGATATTCATACTGCATTTAACATCGTTAATATTAAACAAAACTTTAGGAAAGATACCAGGCTCAAACATTTGTACGTTTCGTCTTCCTTAGAACTATTAGATACTCTCGATTAAAAAATATCAAAAACGGAATGAAGTTCAAAATTGAAGTGCATTGAAAAACCTTTTATTACTAATGGTTTTGCCAAATACAACTTAGAGTTATTTTTGTCCCCATGCAGATGGAAAATGAAACCACAAAGTGAAACCAACACGCTATAAATATCATGTGATTTGACGTAGTTTCTGTATTACTGAAAACAAATATTCACATCACGATTATTGACTGTATCCTGCTTCGAGAGGACAAATAGTTATCAAATTTACCAGGATTATAATTTAGTACGCCAGACGCGCGTTTCGTCTACATAAGACTCATCCGTGACGCTCATATCAAAATATTTATAAAGCCAAACAAGTACAAAATTGAAGAGCATTGAGGATCCAAAATTCCGAAAAGTTGTGCCAAATACGGCTAAGGTAATCTATGCCTGGGGTAAGAAAATCCTTAGTTTTTTGAAAAATTTAAAGTTTTGTAAACAGAAAATTTATAAAAATGACCACATTATTGATATTCATGGCAACAATACTGGGCTGGTGATACCCTCTGGGGCGAAACGTCTACCAGCAGTGGCATCGCCCAAGTGGTGTAAATTGTTATCAAAGGTACCAGGATTACAATTTCGTACACCAGACGCGCGTTTCGTCTACATAAGACTGATCAGTGACGTTCATATCAAAATATTTATAAAGCCAAACAAGTACAAAGATGAAGAGCATTGAGGATCCAAAATTCCAAAAAGTTGTGCCAAATACGGCTAAGGTAATCTATGCCTAGGAAAAAAAATCCTTAGTTTTTCGAAAAATTACACAACGTCATAAACAATTATCAAACAACCATTGACGTGATGAAATTTTCATGTTTGGTACGAACGGGGAAATGACTTACAATCCGCTTTATTCTAAAGCCGCGAATTTATGATAAGCCTCTGATAGAATCGTTGGAAATATCACTTTTTTATACTTATAAAGAACTATAATATTCAAACACAGGTTGTAGATCGTGTAAAAAGATACAACAACGACAACGCAGACTATGTATTTGTCGATTTTGGACAAGAACAGGACAAAGGTAAATACATTTTTTATTATTCGTGTTTTTAAGAAAATGCAATTACATTGAACGCGTATGAATTTTTTTCACACATAAACAACCACCCGTCTATTTGTATCATTCATGTTATTCAACCCAAACAATAAATACAAAATATATGTATGGTAACTTTTGGTTATCCCCCGAATGGCAGTTAAAACTTTGCCAAAGCTTGGCGTCTGTTTGATTGTATAGTAGGCAAAAATATTCAGCAAGGACACCATTATTCTTGCACATATAGAACCGTTGCAGCAACTGTTTGATAGTTCTGTAGTTGACTTGTTGCAAGATTAAATGATTGTACCATTTTAATTTAATCTTATTTTCCAAAGACAGTAAAAATTAACGCCTATCATTTCGATGGACTGTAAATTATTGGACAAACCTATCAGAGGTAAATCAAACAACAAAAAACAATTCATTTACCAGTAAAGATAATTGCACCCCTCAATGTTCTTTCAATTCAAGGCTCATGTGATAGAATATCTAAAAAAGGGCGAAAGTCATCAAAGGGAATTCAAACTCAAAATTATAAAAAATAAACTGACAACGTAACAGAGAAAAAAAAAGATACACAAAAGTGTTTAAAACACAACATAAAAAACTAAAGACTATGCAACACGAAACCCCACCGAAACTGAGTTGATCTTAGCTGATCTGAAAGGGTAATTAAGCAGATCAAATATGACCTCCATCGTATTTATTTCTAAGTAAAAACCTGGTGTTAAGTTTAATTAGGTTTGTCACTTTTAATCTAGTAACATTGAAATCATACAGAAATCAGTAAAAAAGTGACTGAGATGCATGAATAAGTATCGAAATTGATATTTTACAATGTGTCTGTTCTATATTGTAATATTATGTTACAAATGCAGGTTAGGAGGAAGGTTGGTGACTGTTAAAACGTTTAAACCCGCTGCATTTGTTTGTACCTGTTGGCCAGTTAGTGCTTGATTGTTGATATGGTTCATAAGAGTTTTTCGTTTCTCGTTTTATAAACATAGAATAGACTTGCTATATTGTTTGTTCTTACAGATGAACCTTATGAAGTTGTTGGTGAGTTTTAACATCTCTGTAGTTTTGATAGTTCATACAATAATGAAACATCAACTAATTCGCCGCTTAAAAATCTGATGAACCCCAGGAACTATTTCAAAAGCGCTCAATAAGAATGTATTATTTGCTAAATAAACAACGGGAATCCTACTAATAGTGTGGTGTAATTTTCATTGTTGGATATAGGAAAAAGGTGACATCACTAAAATACTAAACAAACAGACATTATATGTATAAAGTTAACCATTATAAATTAGATGCTGAAACATTGAATTTATGAAGACTGTTTACACGATGATTATTCTGCAGCCAAAGGAAACACAATAAAAAGATTGTAAAGCAATCACAGATTGAAATAGAATCATACTTATGTATTTTTCACCTTTAACTTTATTTAAAAGTTATATAGGCCTAAATTAAATCGGTTAAGGATTTTATTCTTTGAATATTGCATTCTATATCAACACTGATAATATGAAAAAAAGTAAAATTCCAAAATATACCCAATCCCTAATAAATTGACAAAATCAAAATATCGGACAAATCAAATGAATGTAATGAAGCGACATATACAAGATGTACAAGAAGTTACAAATTTCAAAACAATTAACATGATCATGTCAATTAAAGATGATACATTGAAGAAAAGCTAATATGAATTGTTCATTTTCAGAAATAGGAGTACCTGGGCCTCCTGGGAAACAAGGTACACAAGGTAATGCGTATTGCAGATTCATTATCAATTATCATCACGATTTTCAGTGTCTAACGAATGTACAAATTTTCTATAGGAATTTATGCAAAACCACGAATCAAACATCCATGAAAATGCAAATTTAATTTGTTTATGTGGCTATGTTCCGGACCATATGAGTATTTGGACCATACGCGTATGGTCATGACCATATGCGTATACTCATATGGTCGGACCATATGAGTATAATACTCGTTTGGTTATTAACAGGCCGGACCATATGAGTATTTGGACCATATAGGTATATTTATTTTTCCAAATTACATTATAAACGTTTCAATAATACAAGAACTTTATCTAAAAAAAATCAGTGATGGTTTAAAACATGACAATTTTTTAATTTTATTATAAAAAAAACTACGTAAAAATTTAATATTGATGCCATAGTTAGTTTTCATCGCTAGTTACATTAGTGCATGTAGGCTTGGATGACATTCACTTCCACACGGTATCATAGCTTTTTTGCATTTGCAAGTTTTGTGCACGATCTTTTTCATTTACACATTTTGTTTGCGAGTGAAAAACAAGCCTTTTTTTGCAGCTGCGTACAGTGATACCGAGGTCTTTGGCAATTCTGATGTCTACAGTGTTTTTAAGAAGCTCTAGATCTCAAATATCGTAAAATGGTTGACTGCAATACACCATCTTCACAACACAACTTAAATAAACTAATAGCATGCTACTTTCCAGTGACTTCTTATGTAACAGTTCATTAAGAAATTTTTGGAATTTAATTTTTTAGTCGACATATTGCCATTTACTCGTAATAACAAATCGGTTATGACCATCGGTAATGACCATCGGTATAAAATGTGTTTACTTTAAATTTGACAATTAAGTAAAATTAACAATGTGAAACTTCTTATTTTTATTTAGCTTATCTTTTTATTATAATATAACGATAAAATTACCTATATGATAGCGTCTTTTGAATGAACGGTCATACCATATGAAGAGTTTAGAAGTATTAAAAGTAAACTGTAACAGAGTGTTAATTACCCCGACCATACGCGTATTGTCCGACCATACGCGTATGGTCGGACCATATGAGTATATACCCATATGGTCATGACCATACGCGTATTGTCCAAATACTCATATGGTCCGGAACAGCAACATAGAATGAAATTCAAATAACTCATTCCTTCATATTACACATAACATGTTATCTTCATAATTTTTAATGCTGCATAAAATTATTCAAATATTTTTCAAAAAAGTAAACTAAGCAACCGAAGTTAATGTTATCATAGCTACTGTATTCATTTCATTATGTTTGACATTTTGTAGGAATGAGAGGATATCCTGGTCAAGCTGGAACTCCTGGGTCAAAAGGATATAAAGGAGACCCTGGAAAAACAGGACGTGTTGGACCTCGAGGTTTTACTGGGTCTTCAGGAACAAAAGGCCAAATGGGAGATCCTGGAAAAAGCGGTAAAACCGGTCAAATAGGACCTGCTGGACCACCTGGACAAATTGGACCTATTGGACAAAGTGGTGCCCCCGGAATGGACGGAGCCGATGGACCACCTGGTGCTAATGGTTCAAAGGGAAAACAAGGAGAAACAGGACCTCCTGGACCCTCTGGAATCATTGGAATTACTGGGCCACTTGGGCCATCTGGTCCGAGAGGACCATCTGGGTCAACAGGAAAAATGGGAACCACTGGACCAAAGGGAGCAAAGGGATATTCTGGTGATACAGGAGATCAAGGAAACACAGGACCTCGTGGGGAATCTGGACTAACAGGGCCACCTGGATCCACTGGTCCTAAAGGAGATACTGGTCCTCCGGGACCTGCGGGTATTTAGAATTTAAAATATTTGTAGTGCTGTGTCACGCTCAATTTAAAAGAGTTTAAAAGGACAAATAAAGTACGAATTTAAGGAGCGTTTCATCTAGTGTTCGACTGATGTCTTTTTTGTTTTTATATCGATGAATCGTAAATTTCATGGTAGAATGACAAGGGCAAATATGAATAAATCGGCAAAGGTCATGCTTTTGTTATGTGGTACTACAGATAAAAGAGCTCTTATAGTTTTCTTAACATTAAAATAAAACATTGACCTAATGATAATGACAGATTCTTTTCTTTTTAACTTTATAGTAATAAATGCTCATATTAGGTATATCTTATTTTTGGCACAAATCAGTTTAAATGAGGACAACTTGTTCTTAAATCCCAAAATAGATATGATTTACGTGAAGAGACAATATTTCAATAGATAGCATGCATTATGTCTTAACATTAGTTATTTCTAACAAACATTAACTAATCAATGATTTAATAAAATTGTAATAAGAAAACTTCGAATACTGTATTGAAACAAAATTATACAAACCTGCATTGAACTATAGCTTTTGTCGTTAATGAGAAAAAGTATCAAACAATTCAAATTTGTGTCCCTTCATCAATATTAATTCAATCTGCAAACAAGCATTGTACTATACAAATTATGATAACTCATATGAATATTACCTCTCTCAGAACCACGTGATAGTTAAGCGTATGATAATGCAAGTGTATAGATTAATATCTTCCAGAAACCAGTTATCTCTCTAATAAGGGACTAGGGTCACTTAAACAAAAAAACTGCGACCTTACATCGGTCTTTGCAATAACGTACATTTTACATTATCTTGTTTGAATATTTTATCAGTTTAACTCAATGTTGTTGCTATCTATTTAAAAATCCAACCCATATATTTTTCACCTGAAAAGCCCCATGTGTTCCATCATGCCCGGACGGATATTCCTTGTTAGATAACCAAACTATTAGTCCTAATTGTTACTACTACAGTACAACTATAGAAGACACGTGGGAAAGTGCACAGGTTAGTAATTAAACATTATGTAAGTATCATTTATTTTGATTGCTTGATATCTAATGTACATGGATTGAAATGTGTTTATCTTCAAATATTCCCTGAAGCACATGTAAAAGAATATACTTTTGTCTATGTTTGCTTGTGTATTTAAAAAATATGTATAATTTATAAAAAAAAAATCAGAAGAGGTGGTTTACTTGCCAATGAATCAGCTCTTCACAAAAGACTAAATGGCATAGAGGTTAACAATTCAAACTATAGGTCACAGTACGGCCTTCACCAATCATTAAAACCCATAACCGCATAGTAATTTATAAATGAAAATGAAAACAATTGGCCGTTTCAGAATCTAAAGAATCATGGGTAATTTCATTGTTCGTATCCCAAAATGAAAATAACGTCACGTCATTGGTTGAATTTCCATTGTTTATGACATTTTTAACCAATCACGACGTTTTGGTGTACACTTTTAAAAATATTACCCAGGATGCATTAGATTCTGAAACGGCGAATTCAAACGAATGAACAAACGACCTGGTGTCTGTAACACTGATTAACGAAACACAAATCTAATATACAGCAAAACACGATAATCACTAAATTACAGGTGGTTCCTGGCTTAAGACAGGCATGTATAGAATGTAGCGGGTTAAACATGTTAGCGGGAGACCAACCCTCACTTAACCTAGAACAGTGGTGCAACTGTGTAACATTTGAACACTATAAAATCAGTTGTAAAGGACTTAACTTTTTAGATCGATACAAAGCAGAAATGTTTTAAAACAAGTAACAATAGCACTGACCAGACGTGGAAGAATATTAATACATTCCTTCTTCAAAAAACACGATGTACAGATCTGAGAATATACTCGCAGTTTCTGACCGCTTACTTGTTTAACGCCAATAACAAGAAATACAACAACATGTGTTTAGGAATTAAGCATAAAAAACATAACCTAGCTAAACTACAGGTATCAACCGATTCTAGAACTGGGATGCTGTTTATTCCTTACGGAAAGGTTTAATCATTGTTGTCATTCATGAAATGCGACTGTTTTTGTACAACAGCATGGTATAAATAATGAACCATATCATATTGATATTAGTTGTGGATTTCATAATTTGAAGTCTTGTCGGTGATGCTCGACACCAACATGTGGTTATATGAATGTTACACACGTCAATGACCTGATAAAATCACCTATTAATACTTCATTGTTTATAATGTTTTCGAATCTTAAGTCATTTAATTAATTTATATTTGTTGTATTATATTGTGTGTTATAAATGTAAAAACTGGATATGTGTCTCAAAATCACAGGCCAATTGTTCCAATACAGACGGAGCCTACCTTTGGAGGCCAAATAGCGAAGCAGAAGCTGAAGCTGTCAGAGATAAGTTTACTATTCGTACGTTATGAGTGTATATAATTCATTCGGTTTTTTCTAACACAAATGCAGCTATTCATCTACATTTCACCCAAGTTTCTGAGATTTGGCTTCTTTAGATATTATATGTCATTATTATATTCAAATTTCTTTTAGTTTAGTAGCATGCAAATAAACACGTATTATATATTCTTTGCAATGAATGCCATTTTATAACTAAAAAAATCGAGATAAACAGGACCTCAAAATGGGGTAGCTTTTGATTAATAAATGTTTATTAAAAAGACTAAGAAATGTAGTATGCTAATATCTGCCATAGAAAATATCATTATATCAATAGTAAATTGGTTTGTAGTGTTTGCTCTTAGTTTATATGTATAGAAACATGTCAAGTAGACATAAACCAAGTGTGTTAACAAATACTGAGAGACACATTCTGTTAAATTTTAGTTTCAATCCAGATTTGACGGGACCAATATTCCTACGATTAAAATATTCTAGTTAAATGTAATTTTCAAATTTCAAACTTAAGACTGTTAAAAATCATCATATCGCTGAAGATTTTTAATAATTCTATGTCCGTATGATTTAAAGTGTCACTTGTAAAAAAATAATAAAAGGACAACAACGAAAACAAACAGAAAAGGTCAGGAGACATAAGTTAGATTTACATGATGATAAATTTATTGAAAACCACTGGGTCGATGCCACTGCTGGTGGGTATAACCAGCCCAGTAGTTAGCACTACTATGTTGACATAAATTGTCATTGATATGGTCATATTATTTGAATACTAAGGCCTTTCTACTACAGGAATAGATTACCTTAGCTGTATTTAGCCAAACTTTTAGGAATTTTGGTCCTCAATGCTCTTCAACTTCGTACTTTGTCTTGCCTTTATAACTTTTTTTTGGATTCGAGCGTCACTAATGAGTCTTTTTTTTTAGACGAAACGCGCGTCTAACGTAAATACAAAATTTAATCCTGGCATCTTTGATGAGTTTATTTACAACCACTTGGTCGATGCCACTGCTGTTGGAGATTTAGTTACCTGAGGGTATCACCATCCCCGTAGTCATTGGTATGGTCATATTTATTAATGAACTGTTTACAAAACTTTTGAATTTTTGAAACACTAAGGCGTTTCTACCACAGGACTAGATTACCTTAGCTGTATTTGACAAAACTTTTCAACTTTGTACTTTATTTGGCCTTCACAACCTTTTTGGATTTGAGCGTCACTGATGAGTCTTTTGTAGACAAAACGCGCGTCTGGCGTAAATACAAAAAAGATTTAAACCTTGTATCTATGATGAGTTTATATCTTTTTCTCATTCCGAAATTTAGCATTTAGTAAATTTATAGTTAAAAGCAAGCTACTTCATGATGGAAATATCGAAAAAAAAAAGATTCTTCAGTACGAATGATGAACTCAAAGTGTCAGTCTGATATTCAAAATATATAAGAAAAGAATACAGGGGACTGTTTCAATGACATTTAAATTGTTCTTACCCTTCAATGTCTATAGAACTTGAATTAGAGTTATTTGATTCACATTACTTTTTTTCATGATCATATTTTTTTATTCAGTAAGGAACGACATCGAAAGATCAATGTAGGATAAAACAAACAAATAGTTTGGGGTGGGATGGGATAGGATTGGTTTGGGGGTTTGGTAAAATTGCTGCAAGTTTTGTTCATCCAAAATTGATTTTACACATACGATCAGTTCATGCGTTATTCATATCTAGCTAAGGAGTCAAATTGAAGTTCACATTAATACGAATCCAATGAAATCTAATTATTTACTGGCAAGTGAATTGATTTATCCTCAATGTTTCTGAGCCTAATTTGACGAAATTGACCCATACTGGTTTCCTGAAGGGAATTAGTATTTCATTATAACACATTAATGGTTATACAAAAAAATCATACTTTATGTTTTTTTTATATATATATCTTGTAGATATTGTCCCTTTTATATAATAGTCATTAATGTAGTATCTGATGTTCTTTTGTAACATATTTCAAATGTCAAACTTGTAGTTCGAGGCCTTTGTATACAATACACATGATAAAAACACAATTTCATTTGATTTTAATAGTATATGTGTGTTTGCATACTTTATTCATAGTGACACACTCCTATAACACGCATAACAATTCAATTCATATTGCAGAGCTGGTAACAACGTCTGTCTGGACGGGTGCAAATGATCTGGACAAAAACAACACTTTTGAATTTGTCACAGACGGTGGTCTATTTTCATTCACTGCTGTTCCATTTGGAAGAGGTAATTTCAACCTTTTAAGATAAACAAGCATGCGTATTATAAAAAGTGTTTTTTCTTCATTAAAGTAACGTTTTAGTGTTATAGTATTGGTCATTAAGGAATGCTTAAATATAGTTTTTTAAAAGTCTGATTTCAAAGTAAAACAAAATGGGTATCAAAAAGAATTGAGACATAGATCAATTGGACAGTAATTCAACAGGTAACAAAAACAAACGAAATAACTAGGTTTACATGTTGTATGTAAAACTCAATAGCGTATAAACGTGTACAAAAATTTAGACTCAAAATATCTCTAAACAAAAGCCAAGAAAAAAAAATGTGATCCGCATCGACAGTATACACTAGCCATGATCACATGACTGTAGTTTGTGCAAAGTTCCCGATTGTCGTGGTCGTTACGCCCTACATTCTGGTCTGTATAAGTGATTTGATATCTGAACTAGGGATAGCATTTATATCACACTGCTGATGGTAAAAACACTTTCTTCTGTGAATGATCTTGTAATTTAGAATACAACAGTTTGACTCCCAGTAAAGGTTCATAGTGGCTATATGACAAATACGCATTAAACAGCCTTTACTTAAATGTTCTGTTTTAGAGATTAGAATGAAATTCCTCGTCTTGGTTGTAGTTTTCTTTACAATAGATGCAAGCATAGGAAAGAGAGACAAAAGATACCAAAGGGACATTAAAAGTCATAAGTCGAAATAAGCTGACAACGACATGGCCAAAAAATGAAAAAAAACCCACAGACAAACAATAGTACACATAGCACAACCTTTGATAGCCGTGACTTCGGTTTCTTGACTTGAGCCGGCTGCCATTTTGTCTGTATGTCTCAAAGAAAAACAGGAAACAGTACATAAGTTACCGATGGTTATGTTTAAAACAAAGCATGGTGAATTTCAGGAAAAACAAAAATAGCTCAGTTTGGTTGTGTCAACAAGATGTTACCCGTGTCATGCGAATCAAAAGTATCATTATATTACAAACAGGAATGGAACACAAATTAATTGCAAATTTTCAGATCTGATCTGACACTTAGTAACTTAAAATTGTAAACCGCAAAAAGACGTGCTAGTGAGTTGGGCCACGACAGAGCTTAAATGTATCATTATTCGTGATACGGTAATATAAACACCTATTTTGTGTCTATTTCAGTCGCAAGATCTTCATAATTAAGTACATGACACCAAAATTAAATTTCCACGTTCGACACTCAGGTTTTAAAATTGAAACATAATCTTCTAAACATTCCGGGCGCAGACAAGATAACCGTGTTTTCAGTATGTTTCGTGTTAATCTTTGGTGGTCTATGAATAGTTTTGCAGAATTTTGTTTGTCATTTACGTCGTTCTCCTAATTTTACCATGCCGTTTTGATATTATCGTCGACTAATATGTTTGAACATCCCTTAAAATTCTGCGGCCTGTTTTAAGTAGTCAGTGGTATACCCCTGCCCAAGAAGACTGTATTGACTCAACAAGCACCAGCATAGGGTATCATTTGAGATATGTGCACAATATACGATGGCGCAGAGGAGTGTAGTACATTGAGACTTAGCTGGGGAATTGACATTTGGAAAGTTAAAATCGCCCTCCAAAGTTTGTCATAGATTTTTGTTTGTAGTCGTCAATCCGTCTCAATATCAAAGAAAAAGGCCAAGATATGAAGCGAACATTCTAATTTCTGTAGTATCCTTTATCACAAGCTAACTGGGAAATGTAAGTACTGACTGACGAATATGTAGGTAAAAAAAAGAAAGGTAATCTTCAATACATCTGAATTTTGAAATCATAGAACTAAGCAAAACGGTTTACTTTAGGTCTTTAAAAGGTTTAGCATTTCAAATTGCAGTGCGAAATGTAGATATCACTATGTCATGTAGACTTATGCATCATTCGTATCCATTTTTATTATAAACAATTTTCAAGCGAATAGAATGAATCCGATGATAGATGTACATCTATGAAGTAAAGTCACAATTATATGCACAATCTTGTGTATATTTATATTTACACCAATCAACTGTGTCAAAATACCTCAGTTTACTGTACGTTTGTAAAAATAAATCAATTATTTTACTTCTGCATTTAATAAAATAGCACTATTTAGGGTATTAAAATGAATGTTTGCTTCTTTGAAATGAAAACGCAAAGTTTCAATGGACTTTCTAGTTTTGTTATCTTTTTGGGATTTTGTCGGATCCCTATTTCTTAAATAAATCATTGAAAAACTTATTTCGCCTTTTACATAAAATCAAAATAACACAACCTTAAAAAAGAATTACGGACACCAAAATAATTCAACGAAACAATAAAACATCAACAAAAACAAGTAATATCAAGTCCAAATATTACAGGAAAACTATGTCCCAGCCCAATCATGGACGGGACACAACTATCCGGAATATTTTTAAGTAAATGATTGATGAGAAGAGATTTTTGAAATTAAAAAAATATCGTTTTAAACAATATGACCTCATAAAAACATGTGTACATGAAAAGAAAAAATGTAGTTTTATTACTTTATAGTAGATACGATATAATCCATTCATCAGCGCTTTGTTGTATGATGTTTGAATCGGGTAAAACACAAAATATCCCCGTTAACAGTAGTTTTTACCTTCATAATTTGTCATCAAAAGGCTATGAGGATTACCCTTTTTGTCTAATGCATAGAACATTATGTTTCACGTTTAAATAAAACAAAAAAGAAAGATATGCGATGGCAGCTTTTGAATAAAAAGCCAAACTGCATGCCACTTATGATCTGCATTTGATGTCAAATTTGCTGACTAAAAGCTGAAATAAAAAAACTGCACCATACGACTTTTTGACGTCCAATCTTAAATTCAAGTAAAATCATTTTTCTAGGACTGTGCCAACTTTTAGCCGTGTACCATGAAGTGAAATTAAACTCCTTTAATAATCGACTTTTTCCTATTCTGTCACTGCACTATTTGGTTTTGATGTTATATTTGTTATTCTTATCGGATTTTGTCTAATGCTTAGTCCGTTTCTGTGTATGTTACATTTTAATGTTGTGTCGTTGTTCTCCTCTTATATTTAATGCGTTTCCCTCAGTTTTAGTTTGTTACGGTACGTTCACATTCCTTTATATTTGTGTGTACACTTTGTTTTTTAATTTCCGCACTCGTTCCACATATCGAACTACGACACACTCTTTTTCCAGGTGGCCCCAATTTTGTTTTTTGTCCATAGATTTACGACTTTTGAACAGCGGTATACTACTGTTGCCTTTATTTATTCAGAACATATTTTTTTTCATTTGTAATTGTATTTTAACGGCGCTGAGATACTTCACAAAAAGTGTAATGTTTCTGCGGTGCCGTAGTCATCTTATACATTTGTTGTGTTTTCCTCAGTTTTAGTTTTTAACCCGGATTTGTTTTTTTAATCGATTTATGAATTTCGAACAGCGGTATACTACTGTTGCCTTTATCTAGATTTTTCTACTGGTAACATTTGAGGTCCTTTAAGTAGCAGTTTTTTTCCTCAGAATAAATTATACATATGTATCTAATAGACACTATTTATAAACAACATCGGTTTACAATAGTTTGAAGAGCTCCACTCATGAACAGTCAAACTCGTTAATAAAATTCATGAAATAATATGGTAACGGTAGTACACTCTGCCTAAACAGAATGCAGGTAAAAATAACATATCTATGTTGTTGGTAAACGGCGAACAGACACCAAGTGACTGCTTATTTGATTTCCTAGATGTGTATAGCTGAGTTTGGCAATGTTAACATAATTGTACTGATCACCAATACGGCATCCAGTCGTCTTTACACATTTGACATTTTCCCGATTGAGAGGTTTGTTATCTCTCATGTTTCTTCTGATTTTTAAATCTGTTATTTTGTACATAATTTATAATTCTTTGTAAAATTGACAATTTGTCTATCATGTTTTTTAGCTACAGCTTCAGCTGCACAACCCGGTTTATGTGTCGCTATTGGAAACTTCTTTGGCTGGAACTGGGTTCAAACAGATTGTGATGCCAGCCATATGTTTGTTTGCGAAGTACCTACGGTTAGTTTGACATATGCTTTATTAATCTTTTTGGAATCATTTTTGAATATTATATATAGTTTTGTATATATCAATAGATATGAACAACAAGTAGATGCATGCATAGATTTCTCAATCATATCGTAAATTAAGTCTGGCTTTTTGCAAAATAAATGTTTTTAAATTAGTAAGAAATATAGTAAAGCATATTGTTATTAATGATGATATCTGACTGTTATTTATTTCTGAAGGGTTTGTTATCTATAATAAAGTATTCACCAAAGAGTACCATTAGTTGAGAAGGTAAAGTTACGATACTTTGAATGTATATCACAGATAGAAGAGCCATTTGTCAGTTCTTAGATATTTGAAGATGTGATATGAGTGCCAGTGAGACAACTCTTCATCCAAGTCATAATTTGTAAAAGTAAACCTAAATAAATATTTTCGTTTCAAAAAGGTCGAAGACAAACTTAACTTTATATACTGACCGACTTTAGAAACGCAACACTAGATTATTTCTTTGTTATTTGTGAATGAATGTGTCACCGTCAAAAGCGATGACTGCCTGTTACGAACGCCAAAATGGTTGTCAGAAAGGTCAACAAATAATGTTTTGGGTTCTGTTTTACACCTTCTGATTTAGCATTTGTTCAGCTTATCAATTGGTTTTGGCAATTACGCAGTTGGAATTTAAGGGCTTTAAAGATTTTCCTTCAGTGTATTTTTTGGCAGTTCAGTTGAAGGTCAACATTTATGGCATGAATTTGTACGCAATGGCACTCGGCAATTTTATAAGTAGTTGACGTTGCAGCCTTAATCATGTCTGGCAAATGACGTTGCAAAATCATATTCTGTTTACGTTTCATTGTCACACCACGTTGATCTGTCTTTCCATTGATGGCCAACAACAAATCTTGTCTACTTGTATCGTTGTCGGAAGGACAGTAAAACGAGTTTCTGATGTCATACAGTATGGTTACAGCACGTTTATGTTTTCGTGTTTGCAGTATGCTTAAGGGCTAACTCAGTTTTATATTTCTCCGTCTTTGCAATATGGAGATGCAACATTTTTAACTGATTTAAGTGAGGCAAAGGATTAAAAGAATTGTTTAACAAAGCAAAAGAAAAAAAAGCTGAAACAATCTTTCATGGGTCCAAAATTTTGCTTCAATAAATTCGAGCGACTTCAAAAATTCTGTATGTTCAATAACCACAAGTAGGTTAGATTTTTTGTAAAAAGAAAGAAGTATGATAAGAATGAAAAGTAGTTGTAAGAGAATCAAACAAGATTTGGTAAAACAAATCCATAACATGAGTGTTGCGTTTTAAAGTTGTTCAGTATATTTAAAAAAAACAACTTCAGAAAAACCACAATAAATCAATGAATAGAACTGAGAAGTACGAACCAAAGCCAAAAACTAGTGATAATATTAGATGATTCAGAAGTGTATGCAGACTGTATTTAACATGTGACACCCGTTTTGCCACTGGCAGCAAGGGATAATATTAAACGCTCCTGAAATGTAAGCATACTCTTTTAAACATGCGAACCCCGTCATGACACTGAAAGCTATGGATGAAGAGTAAGCAGACTCTATATGTGACACTCGTCAAGAAACTGGCAATCGGAGATGCTATGAGACGCTCCTTAAATGTAATAAGACTCTAGGATCTGTTTAACATGTCATGACACTGGCAGCAAGGTATAATATTAGACGCTCTTGAAATGCAAGCAGGCTCAGTTTAACATGCGACAAACGTCAAGAAACTGGCAATCAGGAATGATACAAGACGCTCCTGAAATGAAAAAATGTGACACCCGTCATGACACAAACAACCAGGGATGATATAAGATTCTCCTAAAGAGTAAGCAGACTACATTTAACATGTGACACCCGTCATGACACTGGCAGCCTTGGTTAATATTAGACGCTAATGTAGAGTAAGCAGATCCTGTTCAACATGTGACACCCGTCATGACACTGAAAACCAGGGATATTATAAAATGCTCCTGAAGAGTAAGCAGATCCTGTTCAACATGTGAAACCTGTCATTTATTGAAAACCAGGGGTGATATTAGATGCTCCTGAAGAGTAAGCAGATCCTGTTAAACATGTGACACCCGTCAAGAAACTGGTAATCAGGGATGATATAAAACGCTCCTGAAGTGTAATAAGATTCTGTTCAACGACGAGACACTCGTCATGACACTGAAATCAAGGGATAATATTAGACACGACTGACGAGTTAGGAAAACCTGGTCAACTTGTGACACTCGTCATGATACTGACAATCAGGGATGATATAAGACGCGGCCCTGAAGAGTAAGCAGATCTAGGTCAACATGTGACATCCGTCATGTTCCATAACCTTGATTAAAGTATTGCAGTACCATGCATTAAAAGTTCATTTTAATTATGGACTTTCCATTTTGAGTTTTTCTCGGCACTCGGTAAATTTTATTATTTTACTTTTGACTGTGTTGACCCATTATCGTTGTAATATTTAAGTTTAAGCTGATCATTATTATACATAAAATTGATAAAGTGAACTACCAATTGAAATGTGTTTTTATTAAGTCGTTTGTGTCTAAACATTATCATGTTCTCTATTACAGACCTGTCCAGTATCAGTTTGACCATAGTCATACTCATACCAACAGACGGATATTTCTGATTTAGAATGAAATAAAATAATTCATTGAAATTATTTTTATTATTGTCTAATTTGTTCTGCCATTATAAAGATATATTCCGGTCATTTCTTTACTCGCCACGTTTGTGTTCGATGATGAATATAACAGGATTCAAATAGCATAGAGAATAAATGTTATATCATGTGGCGGAGGATACGCCAAAGTAAAAACTCACTTAACAAAAGGATTGAAAAGGACATTACAAACAATCTGTACATACTTTGTTTCCGAGTAGTTTCTAATACGCGATTACAGTCAACTATGAAAAATTTGATAAACTTTTTACAAGCTGAGATCAAGCGCACTGATAATATTTTATTTTTATTTTGAACAGGATAAAACTGACATATTTTGACATACTTGCTTTATAACTATTTTGATCTGAGCGTCACTGATAAGTCTTATGTCGATGAAACGCGCGTCTGGCGTAATAAATTATAATCCTGGTACATTTGATAACTATTTACACCACTTAGTCGATGCCACTGCTGGTGGACGTTTCATCTCCGAGAGTATCACCATCCCAGTAGTCAGCACGTCGAAAAACTAAGAATTTCCTTATCCCAGGATAGATTAACTTAGCCGTATTTGGCACAACGTTTTGGAATTTTGGGTCCTCAATGATCTTCAACACATTTAAAGATATATATAAAAGAACAAGTGCAAAATGTTTGCTTTATTGTAATGAAGATTTGTTACATTTAGTCTGATACAATCATATGGCATCTTAAGTTGGTTGACCGCTATGGAATAACCGTTTCACAAATGATATCGGATATGTTCCTTACGTCGTAACTACAATCCCCTTCCCTTTCATAAATGTGACCTACCGAATTAGACTATTTACCGGATTCGTTATCTCATAAGCAACATGACGGGTGCCACATGTAGAGCAAAAATACTGAACTTAGGCCACACCAATTTGATTTGTAGTTCTTTGGATTTTCCCGCACCTGTTTTTTCGAAATTAATTATAAAACAAAACAAAAAAAAAACCAAAAAAAAAAACAACCGCTTCTGCATTTTTTTGGTCCGCATGCCGCTCCGAAATTAGTCTTGCCTTGAAATTTTTTTTTCTCACTGACGATTTTTTTTCCTGTAATCAAAGCTGGGTTCAAACGCACGTGTGATCAATCAATAAAAAGCGAAAGGAAATATCAAAATCAAAATGTCAAGCCATCAGATGTTGTGGTTTCGGTTCAATGCCGAGAGCAGACAATCATTGAATAAACGGCTATTCATTGTTCGTCATGATTTACATATCTTTTATGAAGCCAAAAGGGTAAAGTCTGTCAATATTTCGATATCAAACACATACAAATTCGTCACTAGCCGTCGTCACCTCTCATAGTTCGAGATTACTCTGACGTCCAACGGCTGTTTTGCCAGAAAAGCTGGGGCTAGGTCTTGTCTGGCAAAACAGCCGTTTGAAGTCAGAGTAATGTCGGACTACACCTATCATGAATTTTAAAATAGATAGAACACCCTCCGATCCAAACAATAATTTAAATGAATTACACACAGGTCCCCTTAAAAAATAAGTTAATGAAAAAAAAAATAGAACTTCCTAAAAAAGACTAAAACAAAATCGTGTGAACAGGGCAAGGAAATATTGATAGGCCCAGAGAAACTGTTTTGTGACCTCATTGACCTGGGTAGCACTATAGAGTGTGGGTGGCCTTCAGAAACTATAGAATCAGGGACAACTGTGCAGAATAAACTTCAAAAAGCTTTGACGTTTGTGGTATATAGACCATATCCATATAAAAGACTGAAATTTACAATGAAATATGTCAAAATCCTACTATCAAAATAAAATCTATCCGATATTAAAAATTTATTCATTCCCAAGGTGCATCTTACTATTCACAGTAGTAGCTAGTTTTGATGAGAACACATATCCTTCTGTTTGTCTTTTAGTTTCAAAGCACATCTCTTAATATAACAATAAGGAGATGTGGTTAATTGCCAATAAGACAACTATCCACCAAAATTCAAAAGAAGTAGATTTAAGCAACTAAAGCAACCAAAAATTCTTCAACCATGAGAAAATCACATGTTTTGTTTAGGGCCTTTCCAGAATTAATTGTATGGGGGGAGGAAATTTAAGAAAGATTGCTTGAACATTTAAATGAAATATCCAATTTAAAATGTATGCATGGTGGGGTCAAATAAAACTATTTTAAAATTTCGCATAAGCAATGTTAGCATACAGGGTTAAAAAATCAAAAGTATGTAAGAATTAATTTCAGAAGTAGACCGAGATTTAAAATAATACAAAAGTTGTATAGAATTTATAAGAATCTTTTTGACGTTTGTGGTTCAACATATTTTGTAATTCATAATAGAAAATATACCATAATTGACTGTCCCTCTGGTATCTTTCGTCCCTCTTTTATAGGAGTTAGTGCCCCTGGAATGTCTAATTATAAGGTTAATTGATTATAACTTCAACTTGGTTTATTATAAAGCCATATGACCTTTTACCATAGGTTAGGTTAAATATGACCTTGAAAAATGACAACCGGAAGTACCTTTATTTGCACTTTGTCCATTAAAAGTACTCGGAATTCATATATTTTTCAATTTAGATACACTAACTTATCATTAAAAACTAGAAGTTATTTTCGATAAATCAGAAGTGGCCAATTATCGCCTGGTTTAACGGCAAGAGTATATAGAAACTATATATTTTTGGGATCAGTGTGAAAGAAGCTATCAAATGAGACCGGAAGGGAGATTTACTTCACCGGAAGTAGTACATTATCTTCCTTATTTCACTAAAAAGTATATAGAAACAACTGATTCATCGCATCAGTATAAAGAAACTTATGATTTGTTGCAAATTTCAACTATGAGTAAACAATAACTAGCTTCTTTTCAACAACTTTGAAAATTGATGTGGAAAGACCTTCATTTGTTCTCTGAACAATTGGTGTTTAATTTTCATTTACCTTTGTATATTATTGTATATGGCGGCTTTTTGTTCAAAGTTATTGTTGTTGTTTTTAAATTGTTTAACATCTCACAGATATACTACTGCTGTCTTTACTCATGCACCCCTTATTTTATTGATAATAGATTAACATTGTATCATAAATAAAATTAATTTGTTCAATGGTGTTAATATGTCTTTTGATTGAGTTAATTCATTTCAATTTATATCTTATAGTGTATCTTTCTATGTTGTGATGGTAAAATATTTATTTGTTACAGATAAGGATAAAGGCTGGTACCTATTTAAAAGTTTAAACCCGCTGCATTTGTTTGCAAATGTTCTAATTCAGGAATCTGATGTTCAGTTATTGTTTTTTTATGTGGTTTATATGTGTTTCTACATTCCCGTTTTTTATATACTAGTAGGTTATACCGCTGATTTCTCCGTTTGAATGGTTTTACATTAGTAATTTTTGGGGCTGTTGCTTTCTGTTCGGTGAATAGTTTTACACTAGTATATTAGGGCCTTGCTTGCTGTTCGGTGTAAGCCAAGGCTCCGTGTTGAAGACAGTATTTTGACCTAAAATGGTTTACTATAACAAATTGTGACTTGGATAGAGACTTATCTCATTGGTACGCATACCACAACTTCTTATATCTAATAAGATCAGTGAGGTTTTAATTTATCTTTGATTTAAAAAAAAAAAGTGGAATCATTATGCATGATGGTTTTCTACTATGATTTTACTCATTTAGACAACACTCTTTCGATTTTGCTTGTTACTTGGTAAATTTTTGTCCATTTTAAAAACCATTTCCAGCAATTTGTGAGAAAGAATATACATTTAAGCCTGTCATATAAAAAAGAAGATGTGGTATGATTGCCAACGAGACAACTATCCACAAAAGACCAAAATAACACAGACATTAACAACTATAGGTCAGCGTACGGCCTTCAACAATGAGCAAAGCCCATACCGCATAGTGAGCTATAAAAGGCCCCGATAAGACAATGTAAAACAATTCAAACGAGAAAGGTTATTTGTTTGTTCTTTTTAGGCTAGCAGATTTTTTTCCAAAATCTTTAGAACGACACTCCCCCTCATTCGAAAATTAAATTGAATTATTCTACCTGGTTAACACGAATTTCTGTTTCACTTGGAATGGAAATGGGTGATGTGTCAAAGAACAACAATCCGACCAAAGAGCAGAAAACGGACGAATACTACCTATAGGTCTTCAATACAGCGAGAAAATCCCGCACCCGGAGCCGTGCTTCTGCTGACCCCAAAACAAAAATGTGTACTTGTTAAGTGATAGTGGACGTCATACTTAACTCCAAATATCTAAACGAACTAATATTAAAAATAATGCAAGACAAACAAAGGCCAGAGGCTCCTGACTAGGGCCAGGCGCAAAAATGGGTCGGGGTTAAACTTTTTTTTTCTTACCCGCCACCTACATATACCAATGTTGTTTTTCATTACATAAAATGAGATAATTTTCGATTTTTCACCATATTGACTTTGGCGTTCAGGATTTAAAGTCATGATTGATTTCATGAATGATTCTGCATGTTGCTATGCAGAACTTGTCAACGCCATATATGATCATCTGATCAAATGTCATAATTTTCTGATTTTCATCTTTAAAAATTGTAGTGAGGTATAGTTTGTTCAATTTCGAAGGCCTCACTGTGCATTGCATGCGTACGTTGAAGGTTTTTTGTTATAAATATTTCCAGTTTTTAGAGGAACACAATATAACTTATGGATTGACGCACCGTCATTTACAAATTGTGACTTAAATGGAGATGTTTCTCATTGGAACTATTACCACATCTTCTTTTATTTTTGATAAGTCTATTATTTAAATATCTCAAATGGGCCAAGAATTATCTCATTTTAGATTTACTCTCAGTTTGGCAATCTTAACTGCACTGCCAGTGTCAATGTTTGGCTCTTAAAAGAATTATATGTTCCCGTTAAGAGATCAGACATATTGCTTGCGAACGATCTTGATCAAACTTAGGGAGCAATCATTTAACTCCAACAGGAGGTTATGGTTTTTTTTCCTAGTCAGAATTTTTTCGACGCTATAAAAATATTTATACCACACTATAATTAAGGTATGTTTACATACAATGTAGTACTCCCATATACCGTCTATCAACAGTATTTGTCTATACCTACTGTCGGTGGTTAACATACAATATAGTTCTCCTATATACCGTCTATCAACAGTATTTGTCTATACCTACCGTCGGTAGTTAACATACAATATAATGCTCCTATATACCGTCTATCAACAGTATTTGTCTATACCTACCGTCGGTATTTAATATATAATATAGTGCTCCTATATACCTTCTATCATCAGAATTTGTCTTTACCTACCGTCGGTGGTTAACATACAATATAGTGCTCCTAATGACCGTCTATCAACAGTATTTGTCTATACCTACCGTCGGTAGTTAACATACAATATAGTGCTCCTATATACCGTCTATCAACAGTATTTGTCTATACCCACTGTCGGTAGTTAACATACAATATAGTGCTCCTATATACCGTCTTTCAACAGTATTTGTCTATACCTACTGTCGGTATTTAACATACAATATAGTGCTCCTATATACCGTCTATCAACAGTATTTGTCTATACCTACCGTCGGTGGTTAACATACAATATAGTGCTCCTATATACCGTCTATCAACAGTGTTTGTCTATACCTACCGTCGGTATTTAATATATAATATAGTGCTCCTATATACCGTCTATCAACAGTATTTGTCTATACCTACCGTCGGTGGTTAACATACGATATAGTGCTCCTATATACCGTCTATCAACAGTATTTGTCTATACCTACCGTCGGTGGTTAACATACAATATAGTGCTCCTATATACCGTCTATCAACAGTATTTGTCTATACCTACTGTCGGTAGTTAACATACAATATAGTGCTCCGATATACCGTCTATCAACAGTATTTGTCTATAGCTACCGTCGGTGGTTAACATACAATATAGTGCTCCTATATACCGTCTATCAACAGTATTTGTCTATACCTACTTTCGGTAGTTAACATACAATATAGTGCTCCTATATACCGTCTATCAACAGTATTCGTCTATACCTACCGTCGGTTGTTAACATACGATATATTGCTCCTATATATCGTCTATCAACAGTATTTGGCTATACCTACCGTCAGTGGTTAACATAGAATATAGTGCTCCTATATACTGTCTATCACCAGTATTTGTCTATACCTACCGTCGGTGGTTAACATGGAATATAGTGCTCATATTTACCGTCTATCAATAGTGTTTGTCTATACCTACAAGTCGGTGGTTAACATAGAATATAGTGGTCCTATATACCGAGAGGAACGGATCTGCGTGTAGAATTTATCATGCTGCCCTTGTGTTATCCCTTCATTTTTACATTCATCCCAAATAATACAACAGTAGTCAATTAGGGGCAGAATATCCATTGTATTATGTTTTCTTGCATTTATATTAAATAAAATCTTTATTTAAGAAAGATGGTATATTCTGATGATATATTAGCACAACCTTGGTCAATTTGATTTCTCCAGTTACTTAGTGGGCTGTCAATTTTGAAACTAATATTTTTTCGCATAAAGAATTTTGTAATACTTTAATTTATTATCAAGTTTGGTTGAAAAGTCTGAATAGTTTCTGCTTTGTTCCAGTAATCAAACATTTTGTTTCATTTGCATTTATGAACATGTTATTCATTTTACACCACTCTTCAACCTTGTATAAATCTTCATCGGCTTGAACATCATTATTTATATTTTCTAAATGTTTCCCCCTGATTTATGATGAGGGGTGTCATCAGCATTAACAACGATAAAGGTCTGTTTCACAATTTTTAATGCATAAGGGAAGGTCATTTATCAATAGCACAAACAATAGAGGACAAGGTATAAAACATTGGGGGACACCAAATTTTACATGTTGTTGTTCAGAGTTAATATTACAAATGTATACCTGTTGTTATTCAGGTATGACTTTAAAAAACTAACAGTAGTCTCACTAAATCCATAAATGCCGAGCTTTAAACAAAGAAAGTCATGATCTACCAAATCAAAAGCTTTTTTTAAAATCTTAATAAAATTGCTAGGTTTAAATTACCATCATTCATTTCTTGCAACCATGTGTCAATGATATTAAATAAATGTCAAGCTCAATCCAGTATATATTCCAAGTTATGGACAAATGATAATGCTATTAAAAGTACCAAATCATAACCAGTGCCTTTCTTTTTTTCTATTTACAGTATATGACTAGGTAATAATGATTACTTTTTTGAACTATTTTCCTACTTTTTTTGTTTCCTCTGCTATTGTATCAAGGGCATAATTGTTTATGGCAAACTAAGCATCTGCATATTCAAACTATTCCTAACTATACTCTACCTCAAATTCTGGAAACTGCAGAATTTTTGTCATGGCAGTTTTATGGTAGCTGAACTATTTCTATTTTTTGTAAATCTGGATTAATAAGTCTTTCGTCACTGTTTTAACCCTTCTTGGGCTATAGAAAAAAAAACATTACAGAATTAGGTATCAAATTAATTTGTGTAAAATGATTGTGTGTAGTCATTCAACTAAAAAAGTACAAAAATTATTTTTTTGTGTATAAATAAATAATTGTGATTTTAATGTCTTAATATTATAAAAAAAACTTCAAAAGATTAAATTTAAATTGTCATCTAAACATGAAAGAGCACATAGCAACCTTTTACTCAGATTTATATCTAAAACCAGCTATAACTAGCTATAATATCTTTGACTTCACAAATATCATCATCTAATTTTACAAATCAGTTTTTATTTGGTGGCACTTCCTGCACACTAAGTATGTTATGCCTTAAGTTTAATTTTGATGCAATCACATTTCAGAGGGTACATGTCTTGAACTGTTTTAATGAATAAATTACAGTTTTAAACTCAGTTTAGGCTGACCTGAGGTCAATAGTTTTAAAGAATGTCATCAAACTATCAGTTTTACTGTAATATATTGATATTGTGACATTTATGGGAAAGAGCATATGAGTTAGTCATATTGGTCAATACAATGGAAAGTTTATAGCTGAGACTACTATAACACTATGTGTTATACTAGTAGTATCAGTTTATAACTATGTTTATGTAAATTATATACATGACATAATAATTAAATCATTTAAAAAACTATTCCAAAGATTTCTCTCAAATCAAGTTTACATTTCTTCAGAGAAACTTGAAGAGTCTGTCTGAAACATATTCAGGGGTACTCCAAATAATTATGACTTCTTAAAAAGCTATATTATGGGGAAGGAGGGGGGTCTATTATGGTTTTTTCATACAGGAGAAAGACGTCAAAGCAACAAAAAAACAACAAAACAAAATAAAAGAATAGCCTGCATACGTCATTATATCATAATAATTTGGTCTAGTTTTGGGATAACAATACATTTAACTTCCTTTGATGTCGGGGAGGGGATAAGTTTTGACAATTAATTATTCTTGAAACTAAAAATAATTATTTCTAATTGTTACTTTGTTCAGCGAGCGCGATGTGTGGTTCTCGAGTTATTTAAAAAAAAGGGGTGTGTGTTACTATATTAAATTTACCCAGTTTGGAGACAATAAATATTTAAAATATAACCATAAACTCCAATGTTCCTGCTTTTTTTAGCAGAACAAACACGAGGGCATTCTCGTCTCTGTTTTAATCAATAGTTAACTCATTTCTTCTTCCAGGTTATTTCTTAATCAATTATGATTATCAGCTGTCTATCTATTTACCATGTTTATGTTAAACTGGTCCGTATTTCCATCGTAGTGTATCGATAAGTGAACACAACAGGGATCCAGTTTATTTACGGGTAACGTCTGTAAACCAACAACAAGGATAAAACAGGGAACACAGTTCCGTAATTTCGTATACTTTTCTTATCTTCATACTAAAGAGCTCCAAAAGTAGGCGTGCTTAGGTGCACTGGGCGGGTCTAAAAACCGACTCTCGGTAGTTAACGTCTTTCGATGGTTAACTTTAAGTGCCTACCCTATAAAATACATGTAGAGCAGTGCTTTTATTCATTTGGCTTGAACTTGTTTTTATCCTATATGTGGATGTCTGTAATATTTCTTGTTTCACGTGTACAGTCATAAATTAGACTGTTAATGACATCTTTACACTTAAATCGATTGGATGTGTGCTTATTGATACTTTAGTCTTTAAAAACACATTTTTTACAAGTTGTTATTGACTTTGAACTAGCTGTCAGTAACTGCCAGTCCTGTACAAACAGTAAATACAATACAATTTCAGTCCTAATCAACTGATTTTCATAGTTCAGCGTCATATATGGTACTGTTAGATCGTTGTCCCAGGTTAGAAGGGTGTTTGGCGCTGGCCAACATGTTTAAGCCCACCACTACTGAATTTTTAATGTGCCTGTCCAAGGCAGAGAACCTGTACCAGTGACTGTTTATCATATTTTGTATTTCATTTATTTTTAACATAAATCAGACTGTTAGTTTTCTCTCTGGAATTGTTTTACATTTCAGTTTTGTGGCCTTTTATAGCTAACTCTGCAATTTGTTTTTTTTTTTTTATTGTTGAAAGCAATATGGTCTCATTTAGTTGTTATTAAGTTCCACGTCATTTGGTCTCTAGTGGAAAGTCGTCTCATTTGCAATTATAACCGCATCTTCTTAACTAATTTATTTATGTATAAAAAAATTATTGACAATTATATGTAAATGTTCACTGCAAAAACTTAAAAGACCTAATAATAAAAAGATATACATTTGTATTTGTAAAGTTTGCTTCAAATAATATCTTCCTTGCACCAATTTTGAGCAAAGCTACCATCTACATTCTAGGACTGTTTGACTTATATTTTTTTTATGCATGAACCCAAAAATGCAATCTTAATGTTTATATAAAAATTGCAAAAGACTCAGACCCTATCAGTATAATATAGCAACATGAAATAAAATATTCCGCACTGAATATCTTCTTTTGATCATAAACTATTTTTTCCGAGATTGATGTCTAAAACAAGCTGAAATATGTTTACTGCTTAAATGATTTATATTATCAGCATAACAGATAAAAGTTTACTACAAGTTTAACGATATTAATGATTCATAACAATGAGGTCAAGGTCTGACAGATAAACCAAACGTGACAGACTTGTACACCTTACAATCATTCCATAAACCAAATAGACATTTAGAGACATTTTGTTTCTAGTACGTGTATCTTAGAGGAGGATCCACCATTTGAAAAGTTACACCGACTTATGAACCATGAACAGAGACAGATGATGCATGCCAGCCAGACATGTTAACTTTACAATCTAAATAAATGCATCTTTTGGGTTTATCATATTTCTGTACATGTAGGTAAATGTTGTCACTTTTATAAAAATTGTAAACTCAACACAGTTTTAATCATTTTATAGTTCATAACTTTTTTGTTTTGCACCATTGAACATCTCTACAGCTTTTTCTTGTTCAAAGAATTAACTGTCATCGTTGTATGAATTTCATCAATGCATCCAAATTTGATTAAGTCATCATCAACAGCAAATTGCAAAAATCACTCTTAGTACTGAATCTTCTCTCTCCTCTACTGTTGATAGTAGAATTAGCAAGCAATAGTAGTGTAATGTGATCTTAAGGGCTAGTTTCATGTATACACTTCATGAATGGTTCTCTGCATCTTATTTCCCTACAAAGATATGACACAAGTTCAGACAACTGCTTCATTATTTGGAGACAAACATTATGTATTTAATGAATTACTGCATGCGTTTACTCTTTGAAATTGTTTTGTATTTGACTGTAGGGAGCATTAGGTTTGATTAGACAGTTAAAAAGGTATCTTGATGTGTTCCTTTGGTTATTCTTGTAGTTCAGTTGCTGTCTCTGTTGTAAATACGGCGCGAACACAACGCGGGAACGTCACTTATGTCTTATATTGTAACGTCAAGACTTTGAGACGTGTCACTTGTATACTTGGACATTATATAGATCGATTACATTATTATAACATTGACATTCAGAAGACTCATCAGTGACGCTTAGATTAAAATAGGTATAAAGCTAAACAAGTACAAAGTTGAAGAGCATTGAGGACCATAAATTCCCGAAGTTGTGCCAAATTGTCTCGGTATGTTCATAGTATAAGATCAGATTGAATATCCCTTAATAATACCATGCAAACTATATATCAAATATGTAAAGAAAGAAATACAAACGATCTCAAAATATAGCCATCAATCTCTCATACAGAGTTATCGATCCTTGCTCACAAAAGAGAGAGCAATCGTTTAATCGTAAAATAAATCAAAGATCCGGAAATTTACATGAAATAAAGACTTTTTGTCAAACAAAAGATATTTAGTTTTTAACTTGTTCTTACACAATTATGTAATATTCTTTATCATGTTTAATACATGTATTGTATAATCTTGAAATCGATGAAATGTGTTTTTTTTGTACATATCATTCTCTTTGTTCCGATTTTATGTTTCCCTTTATGGTGATTAAAATTAATGAAGCATGCACCAGACATTTATTGTTTTAATTTTCATATTCGACAGATTTTAAAATCGAAAAAATCGAGAAAAAAAACACAAAGAATAACATTATCCATCCATGACACAAAATCAACACATATGCACTAAAAACTTACGAAAATACTCAAAACAAATGTTTTATTGGTGTTCTTCAAATTCACAATTAGGCCTTCCACACGGAGCAAAATATGAAATTATGTCGAAAACATACATGACATATTGATTATTTATACATGAAATGAATCAGTTGGACTAGACACTTTTTAAATTATAATTTTGAATAATAAAAACATGCACGCATACAACTTAAAGGAAGACATAAAAAAAAACATTTTCTCAGATATATAGTACTTGATTCTGTATATATATCCATTAATCTGACCTTTGTTATATGCCTTTTAATGTTTTTTTGTTAGATATATGAAGTTGATCTGTACTTTTTTCCGTTATTTTACCCCCGCTTTGAAAAAAGGGTGGTATTCTGTTTTACCTCAGTCTGTCCTTCCATAAATCAATCCCTCAGCCCGTCCGTCCTATGAATACGTTTCGTCACATTTATCTCAGGAATTACACTACAAGGATTTCTGAAATTTGGTTTCAGGCTTGATATAAGTCAGCTATACCGTGTGATGCGTTTTCAGATTCATCACGCGCCAACTTCTTGTTTACCGAACACTTGTACGATTTTACACATGATAGTAAAGTTGAAAATTTTTGTCACATTTTTCTCTGGAGCTACAATTAACACAAGGATTTCTGAAATTTGGTTTCAGGGTTTTTATAAGTCCGCTATACCGTCTTATGCGTTTTCAGTTTCATCACTTGACAACTTCCTATTTACCGAACACTTGTATGACTTTACACATGATAGCCAAATTGAAAATTTCCGTCGCATTTTCTCTGGAACTACAATACAATGATTTCTGAAATTTGGTTTCAGGGTTTATAAAAGACAGCTATATCGTGTGATGCGTTTTCAGTTTCATCACTTGACAACTTCCTTTTTACCGAACACTTGTATGATTTTACACATTATAGCCAAGTTGAAAATTTGCGTCACTATTCTCTCAGGAACTTCAATACAAGGATTTCTGAAATTAGGTTTCAAGGTTTATATAAGTCAGCTTTACTGCGTGATGCGTTTTCAGAGTCATCATTCGATAAATTCCTGTTTACCGAACACTTGCATATTTTTACACTATTAATATTATCCACTTGCGGCGGGGTATCATCAGTGAGCAGAGTAGATCGCAGTTTCACTTGTTGTTTTATTGTATAATGCTAAATTTGTGTATTCTTATCTTTATTTTTTGTTAATATGCTTGGTCTTAATACCATTTTGTGCTCCTTTTTTTTTACATATTTGTTTGTTTATTTTTGTGATAAAGATTATGTTGACTGCTGTATTTTTGAATTTTTAACTATTAAGTTTGTTTGTTTGGTTCACGCATCGTTGTCAATATAATGTAATTTGATGCGACTGTCATACAAGTGAGAGGTTTATGCTATGATACAAGGTTCTATCCACCAATTTCCACAAAAGTGTCTGTACCAAGTCAGGAATATGACAGTTGTTAGCCAATCGTTTGATGTGTTTGAGCTTTTGATTTTGCCATTTGATTAGGGAGTTTCCTTTTTGATTTTTTTCTCGGAATTTAGAATGTTTGTGATTTTACTTTTCGTATGTTTAAATTCTCTTCAATGAAATAATTCAGTATTTGAAAATGAAAGATAAGTCGATAAATGTTTTCTTAATGAATAAACAAAGAGAAACATGTTGCTAAAAAACTTCAAAAAGATTATTTGTCAAAAGGATACTTCTTCTAACAAAATAATTTTATTGCTTAGAAGAAGTATATAAATGGATCTCTTTAGAAGTATTCTGCAAAGGATGCAAACACAAAACAAGATGTCAATATATATGTGTCTATGTTATTGCATAGGAGCGCTTGTTGCTATTACGATTGGTGCTAAATCTACGCATAAGATACTCGGTAAGTTCTTACTTTAAAAAATAAGTTCTCTACGTTGATATCATATTATCATATATGTCAACGTACAGTTCATGATTCGTTTATTTTTTTTGTGCAGTGTTTTGCAGATTGTTTATCCGTTTTATGGGTTTTTTTAATACTTAACCATGTCAGATTTATAAATGATGAAACATAGAACCTCACCCTTCCTCACCCTTCCCCAGTTTTTAGCCTCATACAAAAAAGTTGATATTTTATCTGACATTGACCAAATATTGTATATCGAAACGATATATGTATATAAATATCGTCTAAACATCAACCCAACAATGTTAGTTCTGTAAATTTGCTTTCGCAAATATTTTGTTCTTCCCTCGCCGGGATTTGAACCCATGCTACTGAGATATCGATATATATTATAAAAAAGAAGATGTGGTAGTATTGCCAATGAGACAACTATCCACAAAAGACCAAAATAACACAGACATTAACAACTATAGGTCACCGTACGGCCTTCAACAATGAGCAAAGCCCATACCGCATAGTCAGCTATAAAAGGCCCTGATAAGACAATGTAAAACAATTCAAACGAGAAAACTAACGGCCTTATTTATGTAAAAAACAAGAACGAAAAACAAATATGTAACACATAAACAAACGACAACCACTGAATTACAGGCTCCTGACTTGGGACAGGCACATAATATATTGACACCGTATGTTTGTGGCATAACATCGTGGCCACAAGTTATTTTTTTTTTCTGTTTAGTATTAAATTTATATTAAGATCCATTTTGTTACATCTTGTGATCAATTTTATTTGGCAATCGCCAATGGCAGTCAGCAGGGTTAAAGAACATCAGTTGTTCGACCTGTTTGTCAAATGCGTTTTGTTTTAATATACGTTTTCACTTTTTGGTCTTTTGGAAAATGTTGTTTGTGCTGTTTTTAGACCCTTCTACAACGAAATTTGTTTTCCATGCACACGTATAAAAATTGCGTTTTTTATCCAACGTAATCATAGGTTTGAACGTAGTTTTCAATTTAGACTCGTTTATAATTTTTCGTTTGGGCTTGTATCATATTTTCCCTCCGGTTTATATGATCCGTTCATCCTACATTGACTCTTAAAATTCAAGAGTCTATTTGAAAATGAGGGTACTTTTTATATGGCCTTCAAAATACCGTTTCGATCCCTTACATCACTGAAGAGACATTTATTGTCGGAATCCGTATCTGGTGTACTAAAAAAATATTGACACCGTATGTTTGTGGCATAACATCGTGGCCACAAGTTACATTTTTTTCTGTTAAGTATTAAATTGATATCAAGATCCATTTTGTTACATCTTGTGATCAATTTTATTTGGCAGTCAGCAGGGTTAAAGAACATCAGTTGTTCGACCTGTTAGTCAAATGCGATTTGTTTAAATATACTTTTACACTTTTTTGGTCTTTTGGAAAATGTTGTTTGTGCTGTTTTTAGACACTTATACAACCAAATTTGTTTTACATGCACACGTATAAAAATTGCGGTTTTTATCCAACGCAATCATAGGCTTGTTTTCAATTTAGACTCGTATATATATATATGGAAATTCATATCGTCTACAAACATCATATTATACATGTATACTTTAATTATTAGATTTTGCTTTTGAGTTATAGATTAAACATTACAATTCACGGCTTACTAAAACCTAGATTAAACATTACAATTCACGGCTTACTTAAACCTAGATTAAACATTACAATTCACGGCTTACTAAAACCTAGATTAAACATTACAATTCACGGCTTACTAAAACCTAGATTAAACATTACAATTCACGGCTTACTTAAACCGCTATCAAAGTAAATCTAGATTAAACATTACAATTCACGGCTTACTTAAACCGCTATCAAAGTAAATCTAGATTAAACATTACAATACACGGCTTACTAAAATCGCTATCAAAGTAAATCTAGATTAAACATTACAATTCACGGCTTACTAAAACCACTATTAAAGTAAATCTAGATTAAACATTACAATTCACGGCTTACTTAAACCGCTATCAAAGTAAATCTAGATTAAACATTACAATTCACGGCTTACTTAAACCGCTATCAAAGTAAATCTAGATTAAACATTACAATACACGGCTTACTAAAATCGCTATCAAAGTAAATCTAGATTAAACATTACAATTCACGGCTTACTAAAACCACCATTAAAGTAAATCTAGATTAAACATTACAATACACGGCTTACTAAAACCGCTATCAAAGTAAATCTAGATTAAACATTACAATTCACGGCTTACTTAAACCGCTATCAAAGTAAATCTAGATTAAACATTCTAATTCATGGCTTACTAAAACCGCTATCAAAGTAAATCTACATTAAACATAATAATACACAGCTTACTTAAACCGCTATCAAAGTAAATCTAGATTAAACATTACAATTCACGGCTTACTTTAACCGCTATCAAAGTAAATCTAGATTAAACATTACAATTCACGGCTTACTAAAACCGCTATCAAAGTAAATCTAGATTAAACATAACAATACACAGCTTACTATAACCGCTATCAAAGTAAAATTTGCAAGTTTTCACGTCGCCATTTTCGTTATTGTTAAAGCATTGCATCGCAAATATATCTCTATGCTAAATTAGATATACTTAATGTTTAAATCTCGACATTGCGATGTGTGTTTTTATTTAATCAGTTTATGACAGAAAATGTTTCATTACTGTAATTTTGTGATTGTGTAATATATATATATATATATGGATAATGAAATTAAATGTGTTTTTAATGCGTGATTTTGTTTAATTTAGTCCGAAATATGAAATAAACAAGAAGTGATCAAATGTTATACTTTACGTAGTGAGGTGTTTAAATATTATATGTTATGAAGTGAAGTGTTAAAGTATTATATTTTGATTTTAATATCTGTTAAACTAAAGCAAATTCTCTAATTGAATGCGTTGTACATGTATTCCATTCAACGTTTTTTAAACGTATTAAATATCTATACTATTAAACGAGAAGACCTCATTTTGTGTGCCGCTTATCTCCCTTCCACAATAAATCAATCATCATGCCTCTGTGTCTTATAGGTAACATGTGTAGCCGCATTTGTCATCCATTCTTATGATAATTCAGATTGAGATATTTTGGGAGAAAAACGACAAAAAAGAGTCCGGATATGATTCAGTCATCATACTGACTTTTAGTCGTAGATACAACTTATGGTTTGAAACATGCACAAATACAACCAATCGTATGACAGATAACAAAAAATGGAAAATAAATAAGCCAATCAAAGCGGTCTCTATATCATGGTGTTTAGATCGCAAGAACTACAACTATTATACCTCCTTATAAAGGACAATTATTTTTCGCGTTTATCTACATGTAAACTACGATTATACTACTTTAATATATAGAGAGACTCTCTGTATTCTGTCTACTGTTTTCTTTGAAATGTTTACTCTTTAAGGCGTCATACCACTTGCATATATATTAAAATAAGTAAAACATGCTCAACTTCATCTAAAACTACCTCGACCAAAAACTTTAACTTGAAGAGGGACAGACGGACGAACGAACGAACGCACAGATGCACAGACTAGAAAACATATGCTCATATATATATATATATATATATATATATATATAAATGGGGCATAACAATTTATTGTTGAAAGGGAAAATAGTGAATTGCCAAAAATGAAAGTAAGGTAGAGATTAGAGGGAGACAGGACCTTTTTCGGCTCGGGATTTGGGGATTGGTCCTTACGGGATATGAATTTCTTGAAATATTGCTTCTCGGGATCAGGACCTCTCCGACCACCCCTCAAATTAGCCTTAGTCGGTCTTAGTTATTTATACAAAATTCCTACAAAACTCATATCCTACCACTGGCATGCTAATAAGGCTCTAAAAAAAAGCACTGATGAATTGTCCTTGAAGCATATTTTATGAGACTAATAATCATGATAATGGTCTATATATAAGCAATAACAATTATTTGATGTTTGAAACGGTGCAAATTTTTGATTTGATTTGTTTGATTGATTGATTGTTGGTTGCTTAACGTCCAGTGGCAAATATTTCATGCATGTTCAGGACGAAAACAAGTTAAACAATAAATACAATGCGGAGGTCGTGTCATGATAGAGGCCACTCAGGATGATAGTCGGGGAAATTTTGACTGCCACTTTGATTTGACTTTTACCAAAAGAAGCATTGTAGCAAAGGAGAATAGTAATTGTGGTCTGAGACCAGAAACACGAAAATAATTGAATTTAACAGAAAGGAAACAATTATTGGACTTTGGAAAAAGGGCGAGGGATTTTGATACCTTTTATGAAATTCTCCATACATGATATATTTTCCAAAAAATCCTCCTACAACAGTTCACAAGCTGTATATACCCGCGATTTCGCGGGTGTGTTCTAGTACTATTTATACAAAAGCCTGTGTTTTAGCCATACAGTGACGTTGTAAAAAAACAGAATTTGCAAAACAAGTAATTTATTTTATAGATAAGAAAAACATTAGAATATGCATTTTCTGACTTATATACCGTCTAAAAATATTTTTTTTTATAAAGATTTGCCAAAATTTAGCATCCTATTTTAGGTTTTAAAACGCCCGACCGCTCATTTAAAAAGTGAAATAAAGTTCACTTATTAATCTAGAGATAAACCTTAGAAATTATTATCCATACACAATTAAAAATATTACTGTAACTGCATGAAGTAAAAGAGGGACGAAAGATACCAAAGGGACAGTCAAACTCATAAATCTAAAACAAACTGACAACGCCATGGCTAAAAATGAAAAAGACAAACAAACAACAGCACACATGACACAACATAGAAAACTAAAGAATAAACAACACGAACCCCATAAAAAAACTAGGGGTGATCTCAGGTGCTCCGGAAGGGTAAGCAGATCCTGCTCCACATGTGGCACCCGTCGTGTTGCTTATGTGAAAACAAATCCGGTAAATAGTCTAATTCGGTAAGTCACATTCATGAAAGGGAAGGGGATTGTAGTTACGACGTAAGGAACAAACAATGTATGAGTTTGACTGTCCCTCTGGTAACTTTCGTCCCTCTTTTATTCCATAACGGTCAAATTATTATAGTCACATGATACTTACATTTTATACATGAACGTGTATCACTGGTTGAGCTGTTGGATAATTGATTTAAAATATATTCATTGTAAATAGCGTCCCGGTTTCAGTATTTTTTTTATTAAGTGTGCTGCAACTAAAGTCCTCAATCATTAAGCTAAATTTCAGACAGTTCTTGTGCATTCGTTTTTGATGTGTTTTGTCAGTTATTTTTGCCATGTAATTAGGGAGCTACCATTTGATTTTTATGAGGGGGCTAGGATCAAATTTGAAAAAAATAGGCAGGACAGGAGTTTTGAGTAACAAAAAAAGGCAGGATGAGACACTTTGCAAATAAAAGGCAGGATGACAATTCAGGTAAAAAAAGTCAGGATAAACTAATAAAAAAAAAGGCAGGACCGAATATAGTGAAGAATAAAAAGGCAGGACAGAGATTACAACTAAAAAAAATGCAGGACAAAATTTTTCATCCTAGCCCTCCCCCCCCCCCCTTCCCACATAAAAATCAAATGGTAGCTCCCTTAGGGACTTTCAAATTTGAATTTCCTCTGAGTTCAGTATTTTTGTGATTTTACTTTTCACCTTAGAATGCTTTAACTCTCAATTAGGGTCATTTCGATAATGTTAATAAGCGTGTTAAGGGACAAGCTACATAATCGTGTTTGTCATTGCTGACCTAAGAAAGACTGTTCCACAATCCCCTATAGTGCGCCGGCTTACACATGATTTTAATTAAGTAATTGAGTAATTATTATAAATACCTTTGTAAATAATTATATCTTTTCACTGTTTTTATCTTTTACAGGCAAACTGACAGAACAACAAAAAAGAGATGAGGTATGATATATTCTTAATTAATCCTTATATTAACCTTAATTCTCTCCGCGCCAGAAGTCGCATAGGCCTCCACGCGGCTTTTCCACCCTTTTCTATCTTTTGCCGCTGTTCTGACTACGTTCCAACTTGTCCATCCTTGTTGGTTCCTTTCTCTCTCTGTTGTTCTTCTCCATGTAGTTTTTGGCCTTCCTCTAGTTCTTTTCTCGTCAGGTGTCGATGTTTTACTTTGCCATCTTACTTTTAGGATCTTTCTTAGGCATTGGTGTTCTACGGTATTTAGTTTCTTTTCTTCAATGATTGTTAGTTTCCATGTTTCACATTCATACAATAATACAGGTCTAACTAATGATTTATATAGGTGTATTTTTGTTTTTCGGCCGATTCCTCTTGCATACCATATATTTCTTAGACGATGGAATGTCCCTCTTGCTTTCTGTATTCTGTTTTTGATGTCACAACTTCCTCCTCCCTCTTTGTCCATAACTGCTCCCAGGTATGTGAACTTGTCTACATCTTCTACTTTCTGGTCGTATAGTGTTATCAACTCTTTATTCTTTGTTTGCTTGGATCTCAGAGTTTTACACTTTTTGGGGTTAAGTTTCCTTCCAACTCTTTCAGCTTCAGTTGTTAATTTCTGTGTTTTTTCATCAAGGACGCTAAATTTTGTGGAAAGAAGTGCGATGTCGTCAGCAAAGCCAAGATCTTCTAGAACAGTATTAAAGTTCCATCGTATCCCTCTGGCTTTGTCTGCAGTTGTTTTCCGCATGATCCAGTCTACGACTAGAAGGAAAAGAAAACCTGACATTACGCATCCCTGTTTCACTCCTGATTTTTTCTCAAACCATTCTGATGTTTCTCCCTGATCAATGACAGAACACTTAAATCCTTTATATATCTCCTTTATAGTTCTTATTATCTTGTCAGGTATTCCGTAGCTCATCATGATATACCATAGACTCTCTCGGTGGACTGAGTCAAATGCTTTTATTCTTATTAATCACGTGTCGTATTTCTCGTCATATAAATTGTCTTTTCTCTATTGTCAAGCATTCTGCATTTCACATTTTTAATATTAAAACTCCAGGAAAGACACTAGCACGTTTCGTCTCCCTAAGAACTATTATATACTCTCAATTAAAAAAAAAATCAAAAACGGAATGAAGTTGAAAATTGAAGAGCAGTGCAAAACCATTTATTTATAATGGTTTTGCCAAATACAACTTAAAGGTATTTTTGTCCACAGAAGGTTTTAAAACACAAAGTGAAACCAACACGCTATAAATACCATGTGCCTTGACGTAGTTTCTGTAGTACTGAAAACAAATATACACATTACGACTATTCACTTTATCGCACCACGGGTAAATTATCACGTTGTGATTTGTTTAACGCCGTCACTTGTTGACCCCTATTCACCATATCCTGCTTCAATGATGAGAGGATAAACGAAAATAAAACAACCATTGACGTGATGTAATTTTAATGTTTGGTCCGAACGGGAAAACGACTTACAATCCGCTATCTTCTAAAGCGGCAAAATGATGATAAGCCTCTGATCGAATGTTGGAAATATCACTATTTTATACTTACAAGGAACTACAATATTCAAACACAGGTTGTAGATCGTGTAAACAGATACAATAACGACAACACAGACTATGTATTTGTCGATTGTGGACAAGAACAGGACAAAGGTAAATACATCTTTTATTATTCGTGTTATTAAGAAAATGCAATTATTTTGAACGCGTAGGAATCTTTTAACAGATAAACAACAACCCGTCTATTTTATTATTCATGTAATTCAACCCACACAATGGATACAAAATATACGTATGGTAACTTTTGGTTAACCCCGAAAGGCAGTCTGTTTGATTGTATAGTATGCAAACATATTAAGCAAGGACACCATTATTCTTGTACATTTAGAACCGTTGCAGCAACTGTTTGATGGTTCTGTAGTTGACTTGTTGCAAGCTTATATGATTGTTCCATTTTAGTTTATTCTTATTTTCCAAAGACAGTTAAAATTATCGCCTATCATCTCGATGGACTGTAAATTATTGGACATACCTATCAGAGGTAAATCAAACAACAAACAACATTGATTCCAATATATACCGTTAGACAATTCATTTGCCAGTAAAGATTATTGCATCCAGCAGTGTTCTCTCAATTCAAGGCTCATGTGATAGAATTTATAAAAAAAAATGGCAAAGTTATCAAAGGGAATTCAAATTCAAAATTATAAAAAGTAAACTGACAATGTTACAGAGAAAAACAAAGACACACGCATGTGTTCAAAACACAACATAGAAAACTAAAGACTATGCAACACGAAACCCCACCGAAACTGAGTTGATATAAATTCATCTGGAAGGGTAAGCAGACCAAATGTTACTCCGTCATAATAACAAACCTGGTGATAAGTTTAATCAGGATTGCCACTTTAATGACGGGTGCCACATGTGGAGCAGGATCGGCTTACCCTTCTGGAGCACCTGAGATCAACCCTAGTTTTTGGTGGGGTCCGTGTTGCTTATTCTTTAGTTTTCTATGTTGTGTAATGTGTACTATTGTTTACATTCTCAATTTTATTGTTTGTCTGTTTGTCTTTCTCCTTTTTAGCAATGGCGTTGTCAGTTTATTTTCGATTTACGAGTTTGACTGTCCCTCTGGTATCTTTCGTCCCTCTTTTAAATCTAGTAACATTAAAATCATACAGAAATCAGCAAAAAGGTGACTGAGATGTATGAATAAATATCAAAATTGATATTTTACAATGTGTCTGTTCTATATTGTAATATTATGTTACAAATGCAGGTTAGGACGATGGTTGGCGACTGTTTAAAATGTTTAAACCTGCTGCATTTGTTTGTACCTGTTGGTCAGTTAGTGTTTGATTGTTGATGTGGTTCATAAGAATTTCTCGTTTCTCGTTTTATAAACATAGAGTAGACTTGCTATATTATTTGTTCTTACAGATGAACATTATAAAGTAGTTGGTGAGTTTTAACACCTCTGTAGTTTTCATAGTTCATACAATAATGAAACATCAACTAATTTGCCGTTTGAAAATCTAATGAACCCCTTGAAGTATTTTCAAAAACGTTCAATAAGAAGTTGTTATTTGCTAGATACAATGGGAATTCTACTAATAGTATGGTGTAATTTTCATTGTTAGGATATAGGAAAAAGGTGAAATCACTAAAATACTAAACAAACAGACATTATATGTATAAAGTTAACCATTATAAATTAGATGCTGAAACATTGAAGACTGTCTACACCATGATTATTCTGTAGCTAAAGGTAACACAATAAAAAGATTGTAAAGCAGATTAAAACACTTATGTATTTTCACCTTTAACTTTATTTAAAAGTCACATAGGCCTAAACGAAATCGATTAAAATTTTTTTTTTATAGATATTGATTTCTATATCAACACTGATAATATGAAAAAAGTAAAATTCTAAAAAATACCCAATTCCTAATCAAATGACAAAATGAAAATATCTGACAAGTCAAACGAATGGAATGAAGCGGCATATACAGGATGTCCAGAAAGTTACAACTTTCAAAACATTTAACATGATCATGTCAATTAAAAATAATACATTGAAGAAAAGCTAATTTGAATTGCTCATTTTCAGAAATAGGAGTACCTGGGCCTCCTGGGAAACAAGGTGCACAAGGTAATGCTTATTGTAGATTTATAAATAATTATTACCATGATTTTCAGTGTCTAATGAATGTACAAAATTTCCATAGGAATTTATGCAAAAACAATAATCAAACATCCATGAAAATGCAAAGGACAAGGTACACTAAGGGCCGTATTTGGCCCCCTTTTTTGTAATTTTTTTTTTTTCATGAAATAAACGAAATTATAATCGGAAATAATTTGCATATATCTGTTCTTTGGAAGCTTATGCGGATTTTAATTTTTGGTAAAGCAGAAGTCCGATTTTGGGTTGCTTAAAGTTACCTAATTACACCAAAAGGTACCAAAATGTTGATTTTTGGACTGAAATTCTTCGTTTTTAAAGGCCTCCGCCAACGTGAGCCACAGAAAAGAATGGTGATAAGGATAGCATTCAAACAGAATTTTCTGATAATGAAGAGAAACTTTTGGCTCACATTGGCGGAGGCCTTCAAATATGAATAAAACTATCTCCCAAAAAAAAACAACAACTTCGCCGTAATAGTAAAATGGGAGCGAAATCGGAGAAAGGGCTGAAAAACTCCGCATTCAACTGTGATTACCAGACACCACCAACTACATCAAGAATATTTCCAAAGGTGAGGTTTTTAGTTTTGAGATTTGGCAATCATTCTTCAAATTGTATTTTTTTTCTTTTTATCAATCTAGATTTTGTTTAAGGTTCATGTGGACCCTATGGTTAAAATGGCCGTATTTTCACCTCAAAATTTTCTCTGAGTACAGGCACACCTGTACATCTGGAAAAGTTTTAAGGCATAGCATGCCCTAGATAAATAGAATTCAAATGCATTGTATGATTTAGAAAATTCATAACTTAACTGGATTTTGCCGTACACTTTTTTTCGTCTCTGCAGAAGATGATTAAATTAACAAACAGTTGAGTTTACCTTGAAATGGTCCACTCAGGTACACAGTTTAAATAACCAATTATTGTCAGGTATCTATTGTCCATCTAATGTCCATGTCAATTAAAAATGCTCACTTTAATTTTTACCTGTGGGGAAGTTCTCAAACCTGTTTCCCAACTTAGTTTATTTTGGCACCTTCTGGAGGAATGAAAAAAAGTGCACGGCAAAATCCTGGTAAGTTTTTATTTTTCTAAAACATAAAACATACTTAAAATTCATTTATCTAGGGCATGCTATGCCTTAAATGTTTTACAGATGCGCAGGTTTGTCTGTACTCAGAGTAAATTTTGAGGTGAAAATACGGCCATTTTAGCCATAGGGTCCACATGAACCTTAACTAATTTGGATCAACAAACAAATGGTGAAAACGTATCATCGGCATTTGGCACACACGATAAAACAGCCATTTTCATGTGTACCTGAGACCGGTTGAGTCATGATATAAATTACAGCTACAAAGAGTTTGAATGAAAATAATTTTTCGTTTCAAGTAAAAAATATACTCAGAATATGTGAAAATTGGGAACAAAATATCGGTCCGGTTGCAGACGACTTTGCGAAATTGACTACCGCCGAAAACAACCTTTTTTTGCTTTCAGCCTTACAGTATCATTTTTCTTATGAGTTAACATGAAAATTTAACAATTTTTGCAAGGAAAATAATTTCCAATTTCCGTATGAATTCGACTACAAATAGAATAAACGGAGAACATAACAAATTAAAAAAAAAACAATAGTGATAAGTATGTCATTTTACACTGTAATTGTCATGATGACAACGTAGTCGACTGGGAACGCCGTTGCCTTTTGTTCGGGCGTCTTACGTTCGAATCTCACCACTACCATTAGTATTTTTTTTTTCATTTTTTTTACTTGTATCATTTTATCATTTTATTTTATTTCAAAAAAGAAAGAAAAGCAGAAAAATGCTCGAGTTCATGATATAATAGCCAGCAATTTAGTCTGATTTCTAAACATAAAGTTTTAGTCACTTCAAACGGTATGCAACAGATTTTTATTCCAAGTATGAGCCTCAATCAATTTTTTTTGCCCTTGGAATCATTTTTTCAATATGGGACGACATCAAAAGATCAATGAAGTACATTTGTATAGCAAACTTATATCAAATAACTTGGGTGGAATGATAAAATGGCTGCTATTTTTTTTCTTTGACTTCGATTTAACATGTATCCCTATTGGTCAATCATTTTCCCCAAATTAAGTTAAGGGAGTGGGGGGGGGGGGGGGGGAATTAGTGGAAAAACTATGTGAATTTTTATCCTACATTGAACTTTTGATTTCGTCCCTGAGAGAAGTTGAATAGAAGTCATTTGAAGAAATAATATTACAGCCGATTTCATTGAGTGTGTAGCCAAAGGTAACTTGGGCAGTGGCGGATCCAGGGGCGGGGGGGGATCTGGGGGTTTGAATCCCCTTTTTTGGACGATCAATGCATTTGCAAAGAGGATAGTACACCTAACCTAATAATGACTGAATGGTTCAGCTAACAAGCAAGCTTACCAAAGATATTACCTTTGCCTACACACTCAACGAGATCGGCTATAAAGGGAGTTCATATATAAATTGTAGATATAACATAGTTGTTTCAGACATACACGAAATATTTTAAGGTTTAACTTCTATCAACAGATAACATTAACATGTTTTTAAAGATAGATTTTCCGGCCCTTGGTTTTTAAAGTAAAAATGAAAAAATAAATATATATACATATATCATAACATAATTAAACGTTACACAAATGCTCGGACGACCTGATGCTCAAGGTTTCATATAATATATATTTTTCTGTCTTATTACAGATATAGAATTGACATCCTGATTATGTAAACCATGGACACCACATAATGAAATTCATGGACGTTCGTATGCCTGTTACAGTTTTCGAAATTGGTATAGTTATTTTGTTAAACATGTATAATATATAGATATAGGAATATGATGTATGAGTGCGAATGAGACAACTCTCCATCCAAGTAACAATTTATAAAAGTAAACCATTATACATCAAGGTACGGACTGCGACACGGATCCTTGGCTCACAGCGAACAGCAAGCTATAAAGGACCCCAAAAATTACTATAAGACTTAATACTTAATCACTTTTGTTTGAAAAAACTTTCTCTCATATTTCAATTTGGCTCAGTATAAATTCGATATCAGCAGCATGACTGTTGTAGTCTTCGGTCACTTTTTTATCAATTGTATTATAATTCAGAATGTGAAATACATGTCTGTAGCCGATGCCTCCTTACTATATATTTTACAAGATAAGAGAATGTAGCCTTTTTAGGCTGTTTAATAAAGATAAATAATTTTGCAGCCGCTCATTATATATTAGACATATATTTCGATATCTATTTCAGGTACATCCATAAGGGGTTACAGTATTTACATTGATAGAAATGAAGAAACATAAGGAATGGTAAATATATACAACACTATTTTTTAAATTATTTTATACATATTTAACAAAACTGATTGCAATGGTCTTCTCGGCACAAGACCATACAATAAGCACAAGTGTCAGCTGGATTGAAACGATTCGGCATTGAAGGTGATCTGCTATTGAAAAGATGAACAAAAATAATGATATATGGGAAACTTAATGTTGGGTTAACGTCACTGATGAGAGCCACCATTCAAACATCACAATATTCTAAGACTGTTACTGCATGTTTAAATATATGCTGCATGAATTTGCATCTCGTATGGCATACTAGACACTATACAATTAGTCTTATACAGCATATCACACCCGGTCTAAAAGAGGAACTATATTGCATTCGCCTTGTCCATCTGTTGAATATTCAAACTACCGCGACTGTATAATAGCATAACGTTCTCGTCATTATACTTGTGTATAGATACATTTGATTTCTGTTTAATATGGGTATATTACGGAAAATATTGTTCCGAGCCTGGTCAAAAGAGGTATGAACAACTTCCACTTTCTTTTTTGAAACTGGCTTAATCTGCTCCTGTTTTTTGCATTATGGTTCACAGGAAGATAAATAATACAACTAAAAATAAAGGTTAAATTAGAGTAAACGATTTTGGATTAAATAATTAAAGTAATTTCTCCTTCATTTTCATTTTTAGGTAATGCTGTGAGGATGCCTACCCCACGAAATTTCAGTTGCATTATATGTATGAAAACGCATTTAAAAGAGACAAACCGACGAGCAATATTTAATTCTGGATTACGGAACTATGTAGAGTCAATTTTAAAAAGACATGTGTACGAACATGACGCAATTTGCTTAAAATGTAGAACAAGAATTCAACGAGAAATTCAGGCTAACAAATTAGTTAACAATGTGACTGTTGCAGAAAAAAATAAAAGCAATGAAAAAAAAACAACCAAGCTCTGGAGGCGTCCTTAGTCCAAAAACAATACAACTTCCAATATGTTCTACCACAAAATCACACCGTATGTGTATTGTCTGTAAGAAGCAGAATTCAAATAGGCATAGACTTATTGTTGTTCCCAATGAAGCCAAGACACAAACATTTATAGACAAGGGCATCTTTATTTCCACGAACAGTAGGTGTTGTTCTGATCACCTTGTTGGTAAATACTTCAAGCAAGAGGCTCTGAAAGCATTAAAGCATACTTCTCCGTCGACATTCTTCAACCGTATGGATGTAAACAACTTGTTGGATAGAACCAGGTCAATGCTAAAAGATGTTGGAAAACTTAATTTTGATGTCCAGATAGCTATGTCAGATGACGATTTTGTTAATCTCACTGGACTCACCAAACAACAGTTTGACGTTGTCGCCACACATGTTACAGACTTAAGAAACTCTGAGGTACGCTCAATAAGAACATGTCTTGCTATTCTCCTAGTAAAATTACGCACTGGATTATCGAACACAATCTTGGGAACTCTTTTCAGCCTTAAGTCCTACAATATACGGCGAGCCGTACACTCAGCTCGAGAATCTCTAATTAAAAATTTTGTTCCATCATTTTTAGGATTTAACCATATGAGTCATTCCGTTTTTGCCCAGAGCCGTACAACTCCAACTGCCAAAACATTGTTTACAGGAAACAATGAAGACACAGCTGTTCTGATCCTAGATGGGACATACATATACATACAGAAAAGTTCATACCACAAGTTCCAGAAGAAAACCTACAGTATGCACAAAAATCGACCTTTAGTCAAGCCCATGATTATAGTTGGATATGATGGCTACATTTTGAGTGTCTTGGGGCCATATTATGCCAATGGCCACAACAACGATGCCTCAATTACCAAGCATTTATTTAAAACCAATGCTGAAGATATAAAGAAATGGATAAAGGACGATGACGTATTAGTAGTCGACAGAGGTTCAGAGATGCTCAAGCTTTCCTTGAGAGTATGAACTTGAAGGTAGAGATGCCTTGTTTCATCAAAAAGGGACAAAAACAACACACTACTGAGGAGGCAAATTCTTCACGACTTATAACAAAAGTTCGATGGGTAGTTGAAAGCGCCAATGGACGCATTAAACAGTGGCGTTTTCTCGACAAGGTCGTTTCAAACCACTTCGTTCCCTATATTGGAGATTTTGTCAGAATTGTTTCTGCATTTATTAATTGCTTCCGGGCTCCACTGATTAATGATTTTTGCAATGAAGAGATCGGCCAAACTATGCTGGATAAAGCACAGCTTGGTAACCAGGTACAGAAGTATGTCGAGGACAATAAGGCCAATTAAAATTAATTGATAGATTTTCATCCCCGCCCGCCCCTCTGAAATCGCCCCGCCCCGAATTTTTTTATTTTATAAAATTTACGATTTCCGGATTTTATTCATTCCCGTTACCGGTAACCGTTAAAATTTCGTTTCATTCAATGCTTCCTGTTTTAAATTTCGGTTTTGTACCTCAAGTAAATCTAACCAAAATGATTAAGTCGACCTTTCCGCTGCTCTATGATGACAACATCATCTTCCGAGAGTAAAGATTGATAACGAGAATTACATGAAATATTGGTGTTACGAGAAAAACGTTGTTTCCAAGACTGCAAATCGCGGTATGTCACAAATTTCTGTGATTAGAAAACTGCGGACTTTTTTATTTAGGCAATGACTTTGTCTCAGGAAATTTAAACTCTAAATGATACCCAAAGCACAAGATTCGTGGAAACCATTGATACAGAAAACATGACTGAATTATATTGAAACACAAGCACGAACTTGTCAGATTTATGACCGTTTATTGAATTTAAAAAGTCGACTAACATACGCATTTTATTTATGCAAGCCCTTTGATTTTACCCATGGCTGTCTTTTTATGTTGACAAACAGCAAATGTCCCAATACACCCAGAAAGACTCATTGAAGAACAACTTTTTTTTTATTATTAAGTTCATGTTTTACATGATGATTATATTTTCATCTTGCATATAAAGTACCAACCCTATTATTTTCAACACTCTCTGAGTTTTCATTTTATTCTGTACTCATAATAATTGTGTTGCATACCAATGCATTTGCTTCATTTTATGGTAATACAAACCATTGTTTAGAAATCCAAATACATTTTGTGTAGGTAGTCTAACTGAAGAGAGTAGTCTCACACGTTTTGTTGTTAAGTTTTTAAAGCTGCAATTAGATATATTTATTTAAGGATTTGAAATATTTTGTAAGATTCCTCATACTTGTGTATACATAATATAAGCTTAATATTACACTTGCATATATAAAGAACTCGACACAAAAGGGTTTCATATGAAATAAAATTTAAAAAATAAAATCCTCCCACCCGCCCCATTATTTTCAAAAATTTGGATGAAAATCTACTAATTAATTTTAGTTGGCCTAATCTAATTCGCAAACAGGCTATTTATTCTGAAGTAAATGGCACGGAAAACGTTTTAGATTTTCCGAAACTTACTCTCCAACAAATCAGAGATATTACAATGGGAGTATATCAACTGAAGCAAGCCCCAAGATATACAGAAAGCCATCTATCTGATGACAATTACATGCTCCAGACTTGCCGTGACCGTCCTAATCTATTACGAGTAAAACTAACATCCAGACATTCGTCCTCAAGAGTGTACAGTCTATGGATTGAATTTAGTGGAGATGAAGTCACTGGTTGGTATTGCACCTGTAAAGTTGGCGCCCGGGTGGTTGGTTGTTGTGCGCATATTGCATCTACAATGTGGTACCTTGGTTATAGCAGGTGGGAACTAGAGACACCAAGCACGTGTAAATATGCAGATTCAATTTTGAATGCAAAAGATGTGCCACTTGAAACAGATTCCGATTCTGATAGTGACGGTTTCATTGAGGAGTGAATCTCTGACACTCATATTTATTGACAGAGGTTAAGATGTAAATGCATAGATATAGTGAATTTATTCAACAGGGGGTGGGTTTTTTCATTGTTGTATTAACAAACGATTTTTTTTTCGGAGATCAGCATCCGATTAAAATTGTTCTTGTCTTGCGGAATACTTTTAGATTTTAATGTTGAATACTTTTTTTTCTCGCTGATCTACTGTTAATTATCTGCTCACTAATTAAGAATAAGAATATGTTTGTACACATTTTAAGTCACATGTCAGATATATAAAAAAGAAGATGTGTTATGATTGCCAATGAGGTTAGATCCACATGAGTTTTAGTCATAGCTTAGGTATCAGTCTTTTTGCTCTTACTGAACATACTCTACATTAAACAATATTTAAATCTAAATAATGAACTACAATTATACTGAAATAGAAGATAGTTTGGTACACCTTGTCAGCAAATCTTGTTAAAGTTTTTCCTCATTGGAGCTGATTGACGTGTGATAATCACGTGTGATGCTATGTGTCTTTAATAAACAAGACTTTGGTCACTTTGGAGATTAACCTGTTTATGTGGTATTATGTACATATATACCAAAAGAAATGTGTTGATATATGATTATGCACTATGATAGGTTTATCTAATTACCTTCACTTTTAATACAAACATCCGACAGTTTTGATTCAGACCAATGGCGTACATTTTGTTGTCCATATTACACTATATCTTAAGATGCTTTTTACAAGTTTCTGCGTAATACATACTTAACCTAGTAAGTTATACCTGTTTGGCGGTTTATACTCTATACTCAGAATGTTGTCTCTTTGACATGCACATTCCCGATTTCAATTTCATCTATATGCAGTGGAACTTTTTACAAAGGATGATTTTCATTGGTTCCACAAACATTCACAGAACATTGTGTAATTTTGTCAAAGAAAACTGCCTGTTATTTCATTATTTATATAATTGTTTGATCATTGAATAAATCAATAGTTCCAGTAATGCATTCTGTTTTTTTTTTAACTTAACTGCTATTGTACAAGGACTTAACATAATACTTGTTGAGAAGGCCTTGAAGGTCATAATAACTTTTTTTTTTTTTTTTTTTTTTTTTTAAAACTTTTTCGTAAGACTTTATTATTTGTTGTTTTTTTTTTTGGGGGGGGGGGGGGTGGCGTTTTTTTTTTCGTTTAGTAAACACCAAGCTTCAAGTTGGATAGTGATAAATCTACAAAATATCAAAACCGTATAGATGACAAATTAACATAAGAAAAGTACAATATCAGCGTAAATCATATAGAGAAAGGTCGTTGCTACGTAATGGATACGGTTGCTAGGTAGTTTCCAAGCATTAAAAAGCTAACAAAATGTAAGTTATTTACAACTGTCATGTAATCACCTAACAATAGATACCTAGCTTTGGTCAACACATGAGGGTTTGCATAAACCTTGAAGAGATATTAAAGGCTGTGGTTGCTTAGTATACAGTGCTGTTGCTAAGGGTCATTCTTGTGGCTAAGATATGATAAATACTCGTATTTAATAATTCAGATAAATGAGACATTATAGTTAGAGATTTCCATATATGTATTGTACAATGATATATTTTTATTCATATAAAAAAAAACACATTTTTAATGAATATGGTTAAAAATAGCGCATAAATAGCAGATTTTAAATCTGTTGCTAGGCAACCAACAAATGATAATTACAAAAAAAAATTGTCATTTTTTTAAGCTTCTATATTTAGTCTATTAAAATTATAAAATTCAATTCATTTGGACAGGGGGCCAAAAATGGCCCTTATTGTACCTTGTCCTTTAAGTTATTTATGTGGCAAAAAAGAATGAAATGTCAAATAACTCATTCCTTAAATGATGTATTACACATAACTTAAGTTATTATCTTCCTAATATTGAATGCTGGATAAAATTATTTAAGGAATGACTGTAATATTTTTTCTGTCTATGAAGAAATAACATAAAAGATTTGGTGCACACTGAATAACGCGCGTAGCGGGTTATTTAACAGTGTGCACCACATTTTTTATGTTATTTCGAATAGACAGAAAAAAATATTACAGTCATTTCTTATAATTTAATTCTCAATTCCATTTTAAACCGTAGAAAACCTTGAAAAAATTTTGATGACGTCACGGTCACATTACTAAATAATGTCTATGGTCTGATAACAAAATAACGTCGGCCAATCAGAAGACGCGTTACATCCAAAATTAAATTATTCATATATATTTCCAAAAAGTTAACCAAGCAACCGAAATTAATGTTATACATGTAGCTATTGTATTCATTCCATTTATGTTTGACATTTTGTAGGGTCAAAGGGATATAAAGGAGACCCGGGAAAAACAGGACGTGTTGGACCTCGAGGTTTTACTGGGGCTTCAGGACCAAAAGGCCAAATGGGAGATCCTGGAAAAAGTGGTAAAACAGGTCAAATAGGATCTGCTGGACCACCTGGACAAATTGGACCTATTGGACAAAGTGGTGCCCCCGGAATGGACGGAGCAGATGGACCACCTGGTGCTAATGGTTCAAAGGGAAAACAAGGAGAAACAGGACCTCCTGGACCCTCTGGAATCATTGGACTAGCTGGGCCACTTGGGCCATCTGGTCCGACAGGACCATCTGGGTCCTCAGGAGAAACAGGAATCACTGGACCAATGGGAGCAAAGGGATATTCTGGTGACACAGGGGATCAAGGAAACACAGGACCTCGTGGGGAATCTGGACAAACAGGGCCACCTGGATCCACTGGTCCTAAAGGAGATACTGGTCCTCCAGGACCTTCGGGTACTTAAAATTTAAAATATTAGTAGTGCTGTGTCACGCTCGATTAGAAAGAGTTTAAAAGGACAAAGTACGAATTTAAAGAGCGCGTTTCGTCTAGTGTTTGACTGATGTCTCTTTTACATTTATATCGATGAATCATAAGTGTTTATGGTAGAGAAACAAGTGCTCTTGTTTATAAGGGCAAATATGAATTATTCTGTAAAAGTCATGCTTTTTTATGTGGTACTACAGATAAAAGAGCCCTAATAATTTTCTTAACATCAAAATAAAACATTGACCTAATGATGATGCCAGATTCTTTTATGTTTGAATTTATCGTTATTTATGCTCATATTAGTTATATCTGATTTTTGGCACAAATCAGTTTAAATGAAGAAAACTTTTTCTTAAATCCCAAAATAGATATTATTTGCCCGAAGAAACAATAGCATGCAGTATGTTTTAACATTAGTTATTTGTACCACATTCCTTAACATATTGGCAGAAACCATTTGATTTTGTTTTGTGTCCCTTCATCAATATTAATTCAATCTGCAAACAAGTATTTTACTATACAAACTCTGATAATTGATATGAATATTACGTCACTCAGAACCACGTGATAATTTAGCGTATGAGAAGCAAATGTATTGATAAATTTCTACCAGAAACCAGTTATCTATCCAATAAGGAACTAGGGTAGCTTAAACAAAAAAGTGCGACCTTACATCGGTATTTGTTATAACGTACATTTTACATTATATTGTTTGAATATTTTATCAGTTTAACTTAATGTTGTTGCTATCTGTTTAAATATTTAATCCATATTTTTCACCTGATTAGCCCTATGTGTTCCATCATGCCCGGACGGATATTCTTTGTTAGATAACCAAACTGTTAGTCCTAATTGTTACTACTACAGTGCAACAATAATGGACACGTGGCAAAGTGCACAGGTTAGTAATTGAACATTTTGTAAGTATCATTTATTTTGATTGCGTGATATCTAATGTACAGTGCTTGAAATGTGTTTATATTCAACCATTCCCTGGAGCACATGTACAAGAATATACTTTTGTTTGTGTTTGCTTGTGTATTTAAAAAAATTGTATAACTTATAAAAAATCAGAAGAGGTGGTATAAACTTGCCAATAAAACAGCTCTTCACACAAAAGACTTAATGGCGTAGAAGTTAGCAATTCAAACTATAGGTCACAGTACGGCCTTCACCAATCATTAAAACCATAACCGCATAATTATTAATAGATTGAAATGTTAACCAATTCAAATGAGGAAACAAACCACCTAGTGTATGTAATACTGATTAACGAAACACAAATCTAATATACAGCAACACACGATAATCACTAAATTACAAGTGGCTCCTGGCTTATAACAGGCATGTACAGAATGTAGCTGAGTTAAATATGTTAGCGGGGGACCAACCCTCCCTTAACCTAGAACAGTACTTGTGGTGCAACAGTAGATTATTTGAACACTACAAAATCAGTTGAAAAGGACTTTAAAACTATTCAGATCGATACAAAACAGATTTTTTTAAAACAAGTAACAATAGCACTGACCAGACGTGGAAGAATATTTATAGATTCCTTCTACAAAAAACACGATGCACATATCAAAGAATACTCACAGTTTATGACCGCTAGTTTAACAACAATAACAAGAAATACAACAACATGTGTTTAGGAATTAAGCATAAAAACATAACCTAGATAAACTACAGGTATCAACCGATTGTAGAACTGGAATGCTGTTTATTCCTTACGGAAAGGTTTTATAATTGTTGTCATTCATGAAATGCGACTGTTTTTGTACAACAGCATGGTATAAATAATGAACCATATCATATTGATATTAGTTGTGCATTTCATAATTGAAGTCTTTTCGGTGATGCTCGACACCAACGTATGTGGTAATATCCATTTTTGACACGTCAATGACCTGATAATACCAATAATAATACTTCGAGTCTTAAGTCATTTAATTTATGTTTCATTTGTTGTATTATATTATGTGTTATAAATGTAAAAACTGGATATATGTCTTGTTACAACATCACAGGCCAATTGTTCCAATACAGACGGAGCCTACCTTTGGAGGCCAAATAGCGAAGCAGAAGCTGAAGCTGTCAGAGATAAGTTTTTTGATCGTACGTTATGAGTGTATATAATTCATTCGTTTTTTATATAACACAAATGCAATTATTCATCTACATTCCAACCAAGTTTTTAAGATTTGGCTTCTTCAGATATTATTCTGTCTATGAAGACATAACATAAAAAAAAAAAACTGAACACTGAATAACGCGCGTAGCGCGTTATTTAACAGTGTGCACCACATTTTTAATATTATTTCGAATAGACAGAAAAAACTAGTACAGTCATTTTTTATACTTTAATTCTAAATTCCATTTTAAACTGTAGAAAACCACGAAAAAACGTTGACTAAATTATGTCTATGGTCTGATAACAAAATAACGTCAGCTAATCAGAAGATGCGTTACATCTAAAATTAAATTATAATATAATGTCATTATTATTTTCAAATTTTGTTAGTTCAGAAACATGTAAAAAGACACGTATTATATATTCTTTGCTATGAATGCCATATAATAACTAAAAAAAAATAAAATATTAAGATAAGGACCTCAAATAGACTGAAAAAAAAATGAACTAGTGCCGTTGAATTTGTCTGTTGAATTTCATATAATAGATTTAAACGACAGGTTAATCATCGTTTTTACAATAAAAGAAAGTTTTTTTGTGGATCGATTCAGTAAGGAACTACATCGAAAGATCAATGTAGAATACAACAAACTTATATCAAATAGTTTGGGATGGGGTGGAGCTGGAAGGGTTTTGTGGTTTGGTAAAATTGCTGCAAGTTTTGTTTATGTAAAGTCGATTTTACACATACGATCAGTTCAAATATATACAAATCCAATGAAATATAATTATTTACCGGCAGGTGAATAATTTATCCTTAATGTTTCTTAGGCTAATTTGACGAAATTGACGCATACTGATTTCCTGAAAGGAATTATTATTTCATTGTAACACATTAATGGTTTAAAAAAAACATCATACTTTATGTTTTTATATATCTTGTAGACAGTGCCCCTTTTATACATGTTATATAATAGTTATTGGTGTAGTATCTGATGTTCTTTTGAACATATTTCAAATGTCAAACTTGTAGTTCGAGGCCTTTGTATACAATTAACATGATAAAAACACAGTTTCATTTGATTTTAATAGTATTTGTGTGTTTGCATACTTTATTCAGAGTGACACACTCCTTTAACACGCATAACATTTCAATTCATATTACAGCGCTGAGACCGTTTCTCTGGACGGGTGCAAATGATCTGAACAACGACAGCACTTTTGAATTTGTCACAGACGGTGGTCTATTTTCATTCAATGCTGCTCCATTTGGAATAGGTAATTTCAACCTTTTAAGATAATTCAAATATGCGTATTATAAAAAGTGTTTTTCTTATTTCAGGCATAGATTTCTTTAGCCGTATTTGGCACAACTTTTTGGAATATTGGATCCTTGGATGAGCGTCACTAATAAGTCTTATGTAGACGAAACGCCCGTCTGGAATACTAAATTATTATCCTGGTACCTTTGAAAACTATTTTCTTTATTATAGTAACGTATTAGTGTTATAGTATTGGTCATTAAGGAATGCTTAAATATAACTTTTTAAAAGTCTGATTTCAAAGTAAAACAAACTGGGTATAAAAAAGAATTGAGACATAGATCAATTGGACAGTAGTTCAACAGCTCACAAAAACATTAGAAATAACTAGGTTTACATGCTGTTTGCAACAAAAATTAAATGAATTAAAAGTCATTATTAGTAAACAGTATCAAAAGGATGTAAAAGAGGGGCGAAAGATACCAGAGGGACATTCAAATTCATGTAAGATGACGATTTCGCATGTCTGTTCGTCAGGGATACCTATATTATTTTTGAATGTCAAAAACAAAATCAATGTTTGTATCAATAAAAAAAAACCAGGTTCAACCAACCATTTGTTTTCTTAAAATGTCCTGCTCCAAGTCAGGAAAATGGCCATTGTTATATTATAGTTCGTTTTTGTGTGTGTTACATTTTAGTGTTGTGTTTCTGCGATGCCGTAGTCATCTAATATATTTGTTGTGTTTTCCTCAGATTAAGTTTGTAACCCGGATTTGGTTTTTTTTCATTCGATTTATGAATTTCGAACAGCAAAAAATGTGATGTCCTTTATGTAGCAGTGTTTTCCTCAGAATAAAATTGTACAGCAGTTGTATCTAAAAGATGTTATTTATAAACAACGTCGGCGAACAATAGTTTCATCTGATTTTTAAATCTGTTATTTTGTACATAATTTATAATTCTTTGTTAAATTGATAATTTGTCTATCACGTTTTTCAGCTATACCAACAAATGCAACTTTATGTGTCACAATTGTATCCAACGGCGACTGGACTTGGTTTGAAACCGATTGTGGTTTTCGCCATTCCTTTGTTTGCGAATTACCTACGGTTAGTTTTACATATGGTTCATTAATCTTTTTGGAATCATTTTTGAATATTAGATAATAGATGATATCAGATGCTCATGAAGAGTGAGCACTCTGTTAAACATGTGACACCCGTCATCAACTGACAATCAGAAATGATATAAGACACTCCTGAATGTAATAAGAATCTGTTTAACATGTGACACGCGACAAGCCACTGCCAGCAAGAGATAAATTAAGACGCTCCTGACTCAGTTTAATACGCGACAACCGTCATTAAACTGGCAATCAGAGATGATATAAGACGCTCCTGAAATGAAATAAGACTATTGAACATGACACCCGTCCTAACACTGAAAACCAGGGATGATATAAGATGATACTAAAGAGTAAGCAGACTATGTTTAACATGTGACACCCGTCATGACACTGAAAACCAGGGATGATATTCATGATATCAGACGCCCTTGAATAGTAAGCAGACTCTGTTTAACATGTGACACCCGTCATGACACTGAAAACCAGGGATCATATAAGATGCTAATGAAGAGTAAGCAGATCCTGTTCAACATGTGACACTCGTCATGACACTGAAAACCAGGGATGATATTCATGATATTAGACGCTCTTGAAGAGTAAGCAGACTCTGTTTAACATGTGACATCCGTCAAGAAACTGGCAATCAGGGATGATATAAGATGATACTAAAGAGGAAGCAGACTATGTCTAACATGTGACACCCGTCATAACACTGAAAACCAGAGATGATATAAGATGATACTAAAGAGTAAGCAGACTATGTTTAACATGTGACACCCGTCATGACACTGAAAAACCAGGGATGATATAAGATGATACTAAAGAGTAAGCAGACTATGTTTAACATGTGACACCCGTCATGACACTGAAAACCAGGGATCATATAAGATGATACTAAAGAGTAAGCAGACTATGTTTAACATGTGACATCCGTCATGACACTGAAAACCAGGGATGATATTCATGATATTAGACACTCTTGAATAGTAAGCAGACTCTGTTTAACATGTGACTCCCGTCATGACACTGAAAACCAGGGATCATATAAGATGATAATGAAGAGTAAGCAGATCCTGTTCAACATGTGACACCCGTCATGACACTGAAAACCAGGGATGATATTCATGATATTAGACGCTCTTGAATAGTAAGCAGACTCTGTTTAACATGTGACACCAGTCAAGAAACTGGTAATCAGGGATGATATAAAACGCTCCTGAAGTGTAATAAGATTCTGTTCAACGATGAGACACCCGTCATAACACTGAAATCTAGGGATATTAAGTACCATGCATCAAAGTTCATTTTAATTAGGGACTTTCCATTTTCAATTTTTGTCGGCGATCGGTAATTTTTGTTATTTTACTTTTGACTGTGTTGACCCATTATCGTTGTAATATTTAAGTTAAATCTGATCATTATTATACATAAAATTGATAAAGTGAACTACCAATTAAAATGTGTTTTTATTACGTCATTTGTGTAAGTCTAAACATTATCATGTTCTCTATTACAGACCTGTCCAGTATCAGTTTGGCCATAGTCATACTCGTACCAACAGACGGATGATGCAAAATGAAATAAAATAATTGATTGAAATTATTTTTATTCTTGTCTAATTTGTTCAGCCATTATAAAGATATATTCCCGTCATTTCTTTACTCGCCACGTTTGTGTTCGATGATGAATATAACAGGATTCAAATAACATATAATAATAATATATAATATATATATAAACAGAATAAATGTAATATCTTGTGGCGGAGAATACGCCAAAGAAAATACTCACCTAACAAAAGGATTGAAAAAAAGACACTACAAACAATCTGTACATATTTTGTTTCCGAGTAGTTTCTACTACACGATTAAAGCCAACTATGAAAATTTTGATAATATTTTACAAGGTGAGATCAGGCGCTCTGATAATATTTTCTTTTTCTTTTTTACCTTTGTATATTATTGTATATGGCGGCTTTTTGTTCAATGTTATTGTTGTCTTTTTAAAAATTGTTCAAAATCTCAGAGAGGTATTCCACTGCTGTCTTTACTCATTCACCCCTTATTTTATTGATATTTTATATACATTCTATCAGAAATCAAATTAATTCGTTCAATGGTATTAATATGTCTTTTGATTGGGTTATGTCATTTCAATTTATATTTTATAGTGTATCTTTCTATGCTGTGATTGTAAAATATTGTTTCAGATAAGGATGAAGGTTGGTTCCTGTTAAAACGTTTAAACCCCCTCCATTGGTTTGCACATGTTTTAAGTCAGAAATCTGATGTTAAGTTGTCGTTTTTTATGTGGTTCATATGTGTTTCTCAATTCTCGTTTCAAGCTCACCTGGCCGAAAGGGTAAAGTGAGCTTTTCACATCACTTGGCGTCCGTCATCCATCGTTAACTTTTACAAAAATCTTCTCCGCTGAAACTACTTGGCCAAATTTAACCAAACTTGACCACAATCATCATTGGAGCATCTAGTTAAAAATATGTGTCCGGTGACCCGTCCAACTAACCAAAATGGCCGCCATTGCTAAAAATAGAACATAGGGGTAAAATATAGATTTTGGCTTATAACTCTGAAACCAAAGCATTTAGAGCAAATCTGGCATGGGGTTAAATTGATTATCAAGTGAAGATCTAACTGCCCTGAAAATTTTTGGATGAATCGGACAACCGGTTGTTGGGTTGCTGCCCCTGAATTGGTAATTGTAAGGACATTTTGCCGTTTTTTGGTTATTATCTTGAATACTATTATAGATAGAGATAAACTGTAAACAGCTAAATGTTCAGCAAAGTAAGATCTACAAATAAGTCGACATGGCTAAGATGGTAATTCGACCCCTTAAGGAGTTATTGCCCTTTATAGTAATTTTTTAACAATTTTCATTAATTTGGTAATTTTTTGTAAATTAAAAAGGTAATGTAACTAAAGGACCAAGTTTATTATAGATAGAAAAAATTGTAAGTAGCAAGTATGTTCAGTAAAGAAAGATCTACAAACACCTCACCATCATCAAAACACAAGTTTGTCATGAATCCATCTGTGTCCTTTGTTTAATACATGTATGCACATAGACCAAGGTGAGCGACACAGGCTCTTTAGAGCCTCTAGTTTATATACTAGTAGATTATACCGTTGGTTTCTCCGTTTGAATGGTTTTACACTAGTAATTGTTGGGGCCCTTGCTTGCTGTTCGGTGAATAGTTTTACACTAGTAACCACGATGGGTATGGTTGTCCTGCGAGAGAACGTTCTGTGCTGGTGATTCGGTCCTGACGGGTGCTGGTGATCAATGAAAAAATGTAAACAAAGACGAAAATGATGATTTTTGACGTTTTAATTCATAAAAAATGGAAGAAACAGTTGAGATTTTTGACATGTTTGTTAGTGCTCCGCATATATTTATAGAAGAGCTGTAAATTCTAAAAAAAAAAATCTTGTTGTCGTAGATGGTTAAAATTAATCCTCAACAAAATCTCAATAACTTTGTTGGAACGAATAAAGGCTTTAAATCAAATGTTCGTGGACTTTTTAGCTTCCACCCTGACGAGGCATGTTAGCTGTTCGTATGCTGTTGCACCTGACACACGGAAACTTTCACATTTCCATCGCCAGTAAGCAGAGAAAACATAACACATGTGATCGTTATCAAGGCACATTTAATAATCATCGTGAGGCGGTAAACAGTAAAGGGAAATAACCCCTCAATCATACATGTATAATCATGACACATGGAGTAAGGGAGATAATACAGATTAATAGATGTGACAATCACTACAATACATTGGCGCAACTTCTTTCTCCTTTAAAGTCTCTCTGTCTTTCTCTCTTTACAATTGTCAACTAATAATCTCTGTTATTGTAAGAACATGAATGAAAATAAATGTTATCAATATGCATAAACTAAACACATAACTATCAATAAGAAACATAATTATTCTGACATTTTTTTTCTCCTTTAAAGTCTCTATATCTTTATTGAATGCATATTATTATATAAGTAGTTAAGCAAAAAATACTGTGCATATACATTGTAATAAACATAAAATGAGCAGTACATGAAATACGACGTATCTCTAAGTAAACAATTAACCCAAGGTGACGAGTGAGCATCAAATTTAAAAGGAAATGAAATCTTTAAACCGCGCTGGCGTTTTCAATTCGGAGCGCTTACGGAGAACGCGCTTATTATCTTGTTCAGTGCTCGAGTTACTAAGTGTCAAGTCATGTTCGAGACTATTATCATGTTCTGCAGTCGGCTCGTCCAGATTTTGAACATCGTCGATATTTTCGCAAATAAGAATAGGCGGGGGCTCCGCGCGATCTGGTGATAGGTCACGGATAGGGCCAGGAAGGCTATCTTCGTCATGGTCATCTGAATCAGACTCCTGATTGTACACATTCTGAGAATATCTTGGATTTTGCTGGGCACTTATAGTGTTTAAAACTTTATAACATTCTGAAAGTTTTACTTTGTAGGACGAGGCGCGGAGTTGATTGCCTGAGAATTTTTTGATGAAACACCATTCACCATCACGGGCTACAACAAGGTACCGATCTCGCGATTGGGTCTTTGACCTGTCGGTATAAAGGTAAACCAAATCCCCTATATTAATATCAGGGGTCGGACGACCGGGTCGACTGCATTTAGAATTTTCGCTAAATCCGTGATTTTTATTTCGAGCCTCGTGCTGTGCGCGAATAAGGTTCATGTCAGAAATTGGCAATTGTTCATGAGTAAAATGACTTCTTTGAGTCCATAATTCGCGGGAGGACAATCCACGCTGGCGAAGCCTAGAATTAAGTCTCGTAGTAGCAATAACTAGTGTATTTCAGATAGAGGAGAATGATCGCGTTCCTCACGTAGTAACTCGTCTTCGAGCTCAGCGATGGCATTATCGGCAGCTGGATTTTTGTTCCGATTTTTAACACGGCCAATTTCAATTGATATGTTGAGTTGCTTTAAGTATGAATCGTCACATAAAGGGCGAAAACCCGGGGCCGGGTCAACTCGAACAACAACACTGGGACCTTTTTTAAGGATTTAAAGGTATCAATAAGTGTATTAGCCCATCTCGCAAGCTACCCAGTTTTTCGTCTTTGATAAAGCATGTACTAGTGTACGACGTTACAGTTTCTCTGACGACCAGTATGAGTTGACGGTTGCGCTTAAGAACGTCGGCCACGTAAGATATGCCAACCAAGTCCGGTGGGTCTTCTGAAGACTGCTCGACGAGGCTCTTAGGGAACCGTTTTAAAGACGCGCATATGTGACAGGAGTCACTAGCCTGTTCGGCCGCCTTTGGCATATCTAAAGCATAAAAGTGGCGCTTTAAGACGAGGTTTAATTGGTGTTTTGACGGATGGTCCAACTTAATATGTAGAGCGATGACGGGTCCGTCAAGAACGCTACGTGGAACAATGATCAATTCGTTGGGTGGAGCAAGAGGATCACAACGCCGAACAACTAACAAACCGTCTTTAGCGATTGATGCAACATTCAGGTAACGTTTGACGTCTTTGATGTTTGTCAGTTTTTTGGAGGGCTAGTGCCTTGTTTTAAATGAGCGTGAGTGCGTCTAAGATCAGGGCATTCTGATTGAATATTAATCCAGGCCGACCTGGTGGTTAAAGGTAAGCGAAATTCGTCATTGAGAACGTCTGGAATGCTTACGGCTCGAACGATAGAATATTCGGTACGCGATATAAAGCAACAAACCTGACAATTAGGCTCTGTACAAACGGTTGCGTTTCTGCTTGCAAAGTCGGATGGAATATTTGCACGACCGGATAAATGGTTGACGCTGATCTGTTATCGGCTTACAACGGAAAGAAACGATGTGACACGCGGACTGGCCGAAAATTCACCGCGACATAGTTTTTCAAATCCCTGTACGCATGGTTTACTGTCTGTCAACACATTAGCTTGCAGTTTTGACTGAATAATAAAGGGACTGAAATGTTTGACACTAGCGGCAATGGAAAGCGCTTCGATTTCACACGGTAGCCACAACACTTGATGTTTACGCAACTTAGCACTGAAAAATCCTGCTAAGGACACTTTACCGTCACGATTTATGTATAGGGTCGCTCCGCGTTTAGTGACGGATCCGTCTATGACTATCCACAGTTGATCACTGCATTTAGGTAGCGTGATGGCTTTACGGGAGCTCAGAGACTTTTGGGCAAACTCGAAATGTTCTCTTAGCATGTCGGATCAAATAATTTTGTCAGCTGATTTCATACCACTTATTTTCTCTTCTAATGGGGCTATTAAGTTGGAACAATTCGGAATGACGCGGCTTAGCATCTTGTACGCACCGATAAATGAGCTAAGACCCCGCACAGTCTCTGGTACGGGACACGAGGCTAGTGTTGCTACTCTGTGTGTGCTAGCGGAAATTGAACCCTGTGACCAAATCCAACCTAGGATTGTTATCGATTTTGGGCAAATAACAGTTTTGCTAGGTGATAGGCAAATTCCTGATTTTTGTAGCGACTGAAGAACGCACTCTCAATTGTATATAAGCTCCGCCGGGGTATTACCGCCACAAAATAAGTCATCTGCCAACTTAGCTACGCAACCTTTTTGTAACACCGTCAGCTTGTAAAGCGTAATGGTTGCTTTTCTTGATTGTTACGCCGATGTAATCCGCGGAAGAAGCTTTTATCATACTCACCTCAGCACCCGTATCTAGTGTTAGCTCAAGCGGGAAATGTTTATAAAATGCCTTAAAGTAAGGGGACTGTTTAGTGCTCACCCGTCTTAAAGCAGATACAACTATAAGCTTACTAGGACCTACATTATCATTTAAAAATGAGACTTGTTCATTATCAACATTGTCCTCAGACTCACTATCGCCTACTTCTGTACAATAAGATTGCCTTACTCTGGACATATATTGTTTGTCTTAATCAGGTAAATATTTACAAGTACTTAAAATATGTTGGGACGGACGACCTGCTTGCTTACATAAAATACAACACTTTATTTGACGACCAGTTCTTATACTACCTGACATTTTTGCACATCTGTCAAAATGTTTGTCTTTTATTGACGCCCGTAAAACCTTGGCATCAGTGGCTGAATGAATTCAAGTAAACTATCAAGTGCCTGTGAAATTTCAGGTTTCAAAGAAGCTAATGTTTTTGACCGTAACTCAGTTCCATATCGCTGCTTCACTAGGTTGGGTAAGTCACGATTAATAAGTCTTAACCAAGTTAGTACAATCAGGTTTTCCAAAGAAGGCGAGAGTTCTTCGTCGGCTTCAGGTACTTCTCCGTGGTGATGAATATTGCCACCGGCACGAAGCATATTGTCTTCAATAAAACTAGCCAATAGCTGAAATAAGTCCTCAGGACGCTCATCTGGTTCCAAAAAGATGCTATTAAAATAAAGAAAGTGTCCACCAGTAGACTGAAATCCGTAGTGTAGACGAATTGACTGCCAAATAGAATTAATGGATGTCGAATTTTTAATTATAGTGTTTCTTGAAATAATCGGACAGTAATTTGCTATTTGCCCAAGCATAAGGTCCTAATGTGTGCACTTTTGGGCTGATGTTAGTCGGTTAGCTTTGGCAACCGCCTAGCCATCGTCAGCAATGCCACGTAAAGGATTGGCCTTGGTTTTCTTCGGCCATGTAAATCCATCTACAAGGAACGCTGCGAAGTTTTGATCAAGGGACAAGGTATATTGTAATTTTTGTCTCCATGCTTCAAACGATGTTATTGTTTCAACTTTTGAGAGTGACCATTGTTTTGGAGCACGTGTGCCTGCCATTTTGTAAAGATCAGTTAAGTCCAACAATAGAAAATGTTGTCGTGTTAGTCAGAATAATTGACAAATTTTCCTGTTCACCTTTTACTTCTAGAGTGGAATAATGTTCAAATTGTTGAGTTATTTGAGATGTGGGTTTCTTAAACCGCTGCCGCCACGCCGGTTAGCAGAGAAAACATAACACATGTGATCGTTATAAAGGCACATTTAATAATCATCGTGAGGCGGTAAACAGTAAAGGGAAATAACCCATCAGTCATACATGTATAATCATGACACATGGAGTAAGGGAGATAATACAGATTAATACATGTGACAATCAATACAATACATTGGCGCATCTTCCTTTCTGAAATATTTTTCCCAGCTCATACTTGACAGGATTGTTATCCTAGTAAAAGGTGTAACCAATGAATTGAACACAAGTTAAAAATTCCACAATACTATATAATTCATTTTATGTGTCAATTTGTTCGAAAAAAGTCGAAAAGAAGAGAGTTTTTTTAATGTCATGATTATCTGTCGCTTTCTAGATCTATGCTTAGCATTTATTTCAGATGACACTCCTCACCCTGGTGACCCTGTTGCCTTTCATAACTTTATCCGTATACATATATTAATAGATAAATAAAAGGCTGCAACTGGTAGTTTTGTATTTAAAATGATTCGTTGTAACGAGAATATTTGTGGTGAATGGAAACTGTGAGGGACAAAATCTTAAATTGCGTATAAATGTTGCTGGACCCAGTTTCGTTATCTGATCTGAATTTTCTGAAATGTGCAAGGTAGATAGACATTGGCCTTTTGATTTTTTTTACTCAATTGGTTTTTCCCTAATTGCTTGAACTTTTGCAATATTAAAGCCGATTTCAATGAGTGTGTAGACAAAGGGAATATCTTTGGTTATCTTGCTTGCTGAACTAAAAAGTCATTGTAAGGTTATGTAAACTTTACGAGTAGACTAGTCCGACAAAGGTCACATCTTTCTGTATGTAGGACCAGGCTACTTCGAAAGGAGGGTAGTATACCTTACCTAACAATGAATTCACGGTTTAGCTAACAAGCAAGCTAACCAAAGATATTAACTTTGCCTACATACTCAATGGAATCGGCTGTAACTAAAAACTCGAATACATTTTAACAGACAGTGGTCTTATTTGCTGATGAATATTGTTTTTCCTAGATTCACTCTTGAAAAATCATTTGGTAACATTTGGTCAAGTAATTTCAGAAAAGATCTTTTTGTAATTGCGGACGCCAAGACAATACATGAACCTCACACGACCCCTCGACACAGGTGAGCTTATATATGATCTTATAGCGATTCGGGTTGATAACCAGTTGAAAGTAAGCCAGTTTTTTGTGTGTGTAGATTTGTATTGTTTTATATAAAGGCAACAATAGTATATCGCTGTTCAAAACTCATAAATCCATGGACAAAAAACAAAATCGGGGTAACAAACTAAAACCGAGTGAAACGCATTAAATATAAGAGGAGAACAACGACACAACACTAAAATGTAACACACACAGAAACGGACCAAGCATCAGACAAAATCCCACGAGAATAACAAATATAACATCAAAACCAAATACATGAATCTGGGATAGACAAGTACCGTGACACGTCTTATCGCAATGTGAAATTACACTCAAAAATAAGAGAAAACAAACGACGCAACGTTAAAATGTAACACACACAGAAACGAACAATAATATAACAATGGCCATATTCCTGACTTGGTACAGGACATTTTTAAAGGAAAAAATGGTGGGTTGAACCTGGTTTTGTGGCATGCCAAACCCCCCTCTTTTATGGCCATTTGAAATGAAACATTAAAATGACAACACTGTTATGACCTTTTAAAGTTAAATGTAGGTGTTTTATCTAAGAATTTCTTTTTTTTAAACTTATATACTTGTTTTATACTCAATTGGTAGTATGAAGCTACGAGATATTTGAAATATTTGAAATTGAGGGCACAACTAACAAAGCAAACGGTAGTTTCAAATACTTTTAGGATAATGTACCCTTGTGTTGATCCCATGCTAAACATAACAAAAATCTCTGTACAAAGGTTATCTCGTCTTCATTCTCTGACATATTCTAGTCTGCCCTTTCATAAAATAGTGATTTTTTTTAAGTGTTCTATCGAACTTTCGAAAAAAAAAATACCTGATAACCGTTCAGACAAAAAAGAAATATGTTGAAAAATCTTACAGATACAGCAAGTGATTCTTAATAGCTATAAGATACATTTTTCTTTTAAAATACAACTTTTAAATCTTACGAGAAACTATTCCAAGCTTAAAACTTTCACTGTAACCTCGCTCTAACTTATCCCCTATCCCCTAAAAAAAAAAAAAAAAAAAAAAAAAAAAAAAAAAAAAAAGAAACCGCCATACTATTGTCATTCTTACAGTCAGCACTAAATTGTTCACAAACAAATGTGTTTTAAGCTGCTAAAGACATATGATTCAAACGCTCAGAAAGTCCTTTGTTCTATATTTTTGCTCTCCATTTTTATGCAAAACCTTTTACATTTTTATTTTATGGGTTATTGTTGAAGGTCGTACGATGACGTATGGTTGTTAACACATACTTCCTTTGGTTTATTATGGAAATTTGTCCATTGACAACAAACATACCACATCATCTACTTTATATAAGTATTGTATAAATTAAAACGTTTTGTGGTGATCTTGCAAAATGATCGTAATCCCGAAAATCGTAAACATATTTTCCTATCTTTAAAGGGGGCAAGAAGGGTTCCATTAACAGGCCAATAAATAAGATTACAGTTAATTTAAAAAAAAAAAAAAAAGAATAAAAAAATAGGGCTATTTTTTCTCTCATAATAACAGTAAACAGATTCACAACAATGTCAATTTCAAGAAAGCAGACAACAGTTGATTAGTCAATAACAGTATCAATGATCTTGAATATGTGCCATTTTTAACTAAAATATAAAGCACAGAACCAGGACATAGGAGCACAGAACCAGGACCGTTTTTCTTATCACCAGCACAGCGTCAGGACAATTCCGTTTAAGGAACTTGCACGACTTTTGCAATATAATATTGTTGTAATATACTTTACATGATACTTATGACGAAACAGTCGTTTTATTGCCGTCCTGATACAATGTAAACAAACCCACCAGCACAGAATCAGGACCCACCAGCACCTGACAAAACCAAAACACCAGCACAGAACGTTCTCTCGCAGGACAACCATACCCACCGTGAGTAACGGTCGGGGCAATTCCAGCTACTCGGTGTAAGCCGAGGCTACGTGTACATGTTGAAGACTTTGACCTATAATGGTTTACTAAAACAAATTGTAACTTGGATCGAGACTTATCTCATTGGTACTCATACCACATCTTCTAATATTTAATAAGATCAATGCTGTTTTAATTTATCTTTGATTTTCAAAAAAAAAGAGGAATCATTATGCATGATGGTGAATTTTTGCGATCTTTAGATTTCGCCTATTGCTAGGTAAGTTTTTGTCAATTTTTAAAAATCATCATTCCGAGCAATTTTTGAGGAAGAATATACATTTAATCCTGTCATAGGTTATTTTGTTAGTTCTTTTTATGCTAGAAGATTATTTTCCAAAATCTTCAAAACGACACTCCCCCACATTCGAAAATTTAATTGAATTATTCTACCTGGTTAACACGAATTTCTGTTTCACTTGTTCATAATTCTAAACTTATGACACATATCAAATGGACCTGTCAGTGATATTTACCTACTCCTGTATTAAAGGCGAATCTAACGAATTTGACAGTGGTGGTAATGACACCTTCTTTACTTGAACTTATTTTCATTTATCTGAATAATTTCATTTATATCCGTTATGTTTTCCTTTTATTATAGCATATACATGTATTTTTATTTTTTGTTCTTTGTTTGATTCTGTCGTTTCGTCCAATCAGAATAAACATTTGTGACATCATGCTTGCCGTTGTTACAGTGAAGTGTCCTTTTTAAATGTGTCAAAAACCGAAATTAATACTGACTGTGGTCTGTTGCAAGCGGAACACCTCTCCACAAGAGACCAAATGACTCAGAAATTAACAACTATAGTACACAGTACGGCCTTCAACAATGATCAAAACCATACCACATAGTCAGCTAAAAATGGCACCGAAATTACAATTGTATTACAATTCATCGAGAAATCTAAGCTCTAATTAACGAACAAATTTTACCTAATGAAAACAAATAAGCAACAAACGACAACAGCTGAATTATAGGCTCCTGACCTGGTATGTTATAGTGTAATATCGTCAACGCGCTCGCTCATGTTCTTATTGCATTTTATCAATATTATAAAAAAAATATATCTGATGAAGTCATGGTGTCTAAACTTCATACAATTGAGAATGGAAATGGGGGATGTGTCAAAGAAATAATAACCCAACCAAAGAGCAAAAAACTGACGGAGGTCGCCAATGGGTCTACAATACAGCGAGCACCCGGAGCCGTGCTTCAGCTGACCCCTAAACAAAGAAATATTTACTAGTCCTGTGATGATGGACGTCATACTCCGAATATCTAAATGAACTCATTTTAAAAATCATACAAGACTATCAAAGGCCAGAGGCTGCTGACTTGGGCCAGGCATAAACATTGGGCGGGTTAAACATTTTTTTTTATATTACCCTCCCCTACATTATATGTTATTCAGGTCTCAGACAGGGTATATATTGTGACATTCCCGGCTTAGAGTTTATATCCCATGAGCCGACCGTTTCTTACCACAATGAAAATCGCACGTTTAAAGTGGTAGGCCTTGGGTTCTGGGGGATAACTCTTTAAATCAGAGATGGTTTGTAAAAGTAAAGTTTCATCAATGTATTTTTAGCATTTGCCTGAAACAAATTTGAAGTATTCTATGTAACATAGAAGCTTAGTTTATATCAATGAAAATGGTTGACACAAACATTTGTAACTCCTTAAAGGCGGAAATGTTATGCATGATAAAGATGCATAAGGTTGTGATCATGCTGGTACCTTTTACAGCACACTTTATTAGTAGGCTCTACTGTTATGGATTTTGTTCCTCGTTGAATGTCGTACGGTTACCTATAGTTGCTGATATTTATACGTTATTTGATTTCTGGTGGATAGTTCTCTCGTTGGCAATCATTCCACATCGTATTTCTATTTTGAACGTACGTTAATTACAATCTTTTCATACGTAAAACTCTGTAACAACCGTATATTATAAGTTCTGTACGTTCATATCCGTAGATATGGGCATTTTCTGCTTCTGCTATTCGTCGGCCGACATCATTTCTGATTATTCTGTCACTTTTTGTCAAAACTAAAGATTGCGCATACGCTAATTTACAACGAATTTAAAACATATTTTAACACCCTAAAGTACTCCAGTACACCCTCAGGCGAAACCCTTTGACAAAACTACAAGTTTTATTAATTTATTTTAATCACAGTCAAATTATGCTTAATTTGAGAACATTTGTTCTATATATATGTTATTGGTAAGTAATACTGAAGCTTTGTCACACTGTTCATTTATTTTTTTTGGAAGTTGTATCATCTCTTTTTCTCCGGGAATCACATGATTTTGCAATGGCACACAGATCTGTGAAAAGAAACAAAAATACAATTAACAGACACAAATCTGAGTAAATATTGAATTACAGAATATCATGCAGTTTCTTTAATATGGGAAAATGTACACATCTACACAGTGGTGGACTCAGAGAGGGAAAATGTACATATCTACACAGTGGTGGACTCAGAGAGGGAAAATGTACATATCTACACAGTGGTGGACTCAGAGTGGGAAAATGTACATATCTACACTGCGGTGGACCCAGAGAGGGAAAATGTACATATCTACACAGTGGTGGACCCAGAGAGGGAAAATGTACATATCTACACAGTGGTGGACTCAGAGAGGGAAAATGTACATATCTACACAGTGGTGGACTCAGAGAGGGAAAATGTACATATCTACACAGTGGTGGACTCAGAGAGGGAAAATGTACATATCTACACAGTGATGGACTTAGAGAGGGAAAATGTACACATCTACACAGTGGTGGACTCAGAGAGGGAAAATGTACATATCTACACAGTGGTGGACTCAGAGAGGGAAAATGTACATATCTACACAGTGGTGGACTCAGAGAGGGAAAATGTACATATCTACACAGTGGTGTACTTAGAGAGGGAAAATGTACATATCTACATAGTGGTGTACTCAGAGAGGGAAAATGTACATATCTTCACAGTGGTGTACTCAGAGAGGGAAAATGTACATATCTACACAGTGGTGGACTCATAAAGGGAAAATGTACATATCTTCACAGTGGTGGACTCATAGAGGGAAAATGTACATATCTACACAGTGGTGGACTCAGAGAGGGAATAATTGAACTTTACTCCCCCCTCCTCCAATTGTTTTTGGATGGACAAATATATAAAAATTAATTATTATTTGATATGTTGTCTCATGCAATTCATTGTCAAACGGTTCCTTTATTTTTTGCATTCATTTGTTCTTTATTGAGTAATATATACTATAACTGCCAATATCAATATAATTGACATACATGGTCATTTTTGGGGCGCTTTATAGCTTGCTATTTGATGTGAGCTAAGGCTCCATGTTGAATAACCGTACTTTTCCCAATAATGGTTTACTTTTACTAATTGTGACTTGGATGTAGTGCTGTCTCAATGGTACTCATACCACATAGGGAGCCGTGGTGTAGTGGTTGGTGCATCGGACTACTAACACAAAGGTTCCTGGTTCGATTCCCGTTCCGGGATGAAAATTTCAGGGACTGAAATTTCGGCTCTCCCGTTACACCATTTGCGAGTATGGTCTTGAGGAAACGATGATAGTCCGTCAGAAGGGGACGATAAATGGCTGACCCGTGTTAAGAGAAAGCCACATCTCTTGCAGGTTGCTCTTGTAGATTTCGAAAAAGAGCAGGCTAATGCCGCTACAAGGCAGCACACGCACCCTCAAAGTGGAAAGAGATTAATATAAGTTACAAAACTCGTTTCCCAATCCACTATAAATAAATATGTTAAACTAAACTAACTAAACCACATCTTCGTATATCTATATGGATATATCACGAGAAACATTCTTTGAGACAAGCACTCATCCTGAGAGCCCATATACAATCCAAAACTTACTAGTGTGCCGGGTGTTCTGGTAAAGATTTAAAAGATACCAGAGGGACATTCAAACTCATAGATTGAAAATAAACTGACAACGTCATGGTTACACAAAAAAAAGACAAACAGACAAGCAATAGTACACAAAACACAACATATAAAAATGAAGACTAGGGGACACGAACCCCTCTCAAAACTGACTTTCGGAAGGGTAAGCAGATCCTGCTCCGCATGTGGTACCCGTGGTTTTGCTCGTGTTATTACAAAACCGGTTAAAATGATTAACTTACTCAAACCATAGCATAATTGTGTAATACTATTAAAATCAAATCAATCATGTTATTTATTTATGCTTCTACAAACGTCTATATTTTTTAAAACTAAAAACTAAATTCTAAAATGGAAGCTGATTGCCACAAAATTTAAATCTTGTGCTCACCTTATTTAAAATAAGGAGAAAAAGGATTGTTAATTTCTATTGTTTAGATTATCCAGTAAGACATGAGTAAAAGGGGACACTGAGTATACAACACTTCAAATGCAACCTGACAACAAATGTAGCAAGAACTCACCAAGAAGGCAATACAGTCTTCAAAAAATAATTTGTAAAGATGCATGCATGTTCATAGTCATTTCATGCAATTAAACCGTGACAAGTTAATTTTATTTTTTCAAATATGCAAACAAAGTCCCCGAATCACAAAGCTTCCAGATAAATTTGAATAGATGGAAAAATACAACGTTCTGGAAATTGATAATTGAAGCATTAAACTTAACAACTGAGTCTTAAATAGTTTTTGCCAAAAACGATATTAACCAATACCGACATTGGTGATATCTCCCGTACAATACCGACATTGGTGATATCTCCTGTACAGTACTGTCATTGGTGATATCTCCTGTACAGTACCGCAATTGGTGATATCTCCTGTACAGTACTGACATTGGTGATATATCTTGTACAGTGCCGACATTGGTGATATCTCCTGTACAGTGCGACATTGGTGATGTCTCCTGTACAGTACTGACATTAGTGATATAGCCTGTACAGTACTGACATTGGTGATATCTCCTGTACAGTACTGACATTGGTGATATCTCCTGTACAGTACTGATATTGGTGATAACTCCTATACAGTACCGACATTGGTGATATCTTCTGTACAGTACTGACATTGGTGATATATCCAGTACATTACGACATTGGTTATATCTCTTGTACAGTACCGGCGTTGGTGATATCTCCAGTACATTACGACATTGGTGATATCCCAGGTACAATACTTTCATTGGTGAATTCTCCTGTACAGTACTGACATTGGTTATATCTCCAGTACATTACGACATTGGTGATAACTTCTGTATAGTACCGACATTGATGATCTCTCCTATACAATACCAACATTGGTGATATCTGCTGTACAGTATCGACATTGGTGATATTTCTTGTATAGTACCGACATTGGTGATATCTCTTGTGCAGTACCGACATTGGTGATATCTCGTGTTCAGTACCGACATTAGAGATATCTCGTGTACAGTACCGACATTTGTGATATCTCTTGTACAGTACCGACATTGGTGATATCTCGTGTATAATACGAATAAGTGATATATCTCCTGTACAGTACTGACATTGGAATGAGAATAAGAATAAGAATTTAATTATTCTAAAATCCAAACAATAGGATTGTTACTAAAATACAAAGAAAAACAAAAAACAGACAGACAGGCATATTAATTACAAAACGATAAACATTAAACACTACAAACACGTAGCATTGAAAGAAAAAAAATATATAGATTATTAATATTAATTATAATACTATTTTTGACAACATGCCTCCCTTTTAAAATTATCAATTTAAATAGTATGCTTATATATAACATTATAAGTTGAGCCATCAATTACACAGTTCATATATTGTCATTATAATTGTTTCTCTCATTATACATTTCACTTATATAGTTAACAATGATAAGTAAAATATCACATTCTTCGCAGGAAAATATAAAATCAAATTTGTTTTCTTCACTCATTGAATTAAAACTGGGGACAATACTAGAAACTTCATTAAACATTTTGATCCTAGTTTTATTAATTTCTGAACATGTTATGATAAAATGAAATTCATCTTCCACCTCTTTATGGCATAAAGGACATATTCTATTTTCTAAAGCTGTTTTGTTGTATCTACCGCGTTCAGCAGCCAGCATACTATTACTTATTCTTATTTTAGCATATTTCTTTGTAACATTTTTATCTAAATTCAATAAAAGGTACTTTTCTAGTTCATACTTTACTTTAAATTTTCTGTAGGTTCTTAGTTTATTTCCATTTATTGAATTATCATCATTAAAGAGACAATTTTTCCAAAATACAATCTAATTTTCATTGAGCTTCTTTACGACGGCTAAAAGTAATTGTTTTTTAGAAAAGGTACATTGAATTTCCCAAACATGAGTGATTTTCAATTTTGAAAGTAGCATTTTAACTTTTGAAGCAAATCCATTTCTTAAATGCTTGTTAGCTTTATAAACATTATATAATAAAGACTCATTTTCATTTGACTTTAAAATATGTAACCAAAATCCTACAGAAGACTTAAGGGCCTGTATACAAATAGGGTACATTCCCAATTCAGCTAATACAGCTGTATTTACTGCCTTTGAATTAACATTTAGAAGACCTTTCGCAAATTTGATCTGGAGTTTTATTGATTCCATAGATAAGTATTGAGATTCAACAGTTTTGTTGTTCTTCACAATATTTAGCGACCATATCTCACTACAATACAGTAATATTGGGCCAACACAAGAATTTAAAAACAGTTTCATATTGGAAAAAAACATCCTTCTTATCTGAGTAGAGTATTTTTTTAATACAAAACAATGCCTTAGAAGCTTTTTTACAGAGGAAATTTACAGTATTAGTGAAAATTCCTGATGACTTGAATAGTATACCGAAATATTAATATTCTGTGCAACATTCAATTACTTCATTATTCAATACAAACTTGTTTTAGTAAGTTTTTTACCACTTTTATTAAATATCATTGTCAAGATTGACAGTCAAGTTCCATTTTTCACAATAAGTATTTAACTTGTTTAGACAATTTTGTAAACCTTCTGAACATTCTGATATACAAACTTAGTCATCAGCATATACAAAACTAGATAATTTTATGTCATGTAATGTTACAGGATCACATGTGTTATCAAACATTGAGGTTAAATCATTTATATAAAATGAAAATACGGTAGGGCTCAGAATGCAGCCTTGTTTTACTCCAACTGTGGAAGGGAACATGTTAGTAATGCCTTCAGTGACTTTAACTGCAAATAAAACTTCTTTGTACATATCTTTTAGAATATTAAAGAAGGGTTCATTTATGTTAAATTTAGCAAGTTTGTGCAACAGAGCCTCTCTATTTATAGTGTCAAAAGCTTTTTTAAAATCAATAAAACATGCATATATTCTTTTGTTTTATTTAAAAGCTTTATCAATAATAGTTTTCAAAGTAAGAATGTGATAACTAGTTCTGCATCCTTTTTTGAATCCAATCTGTTCACATTGGTGATATCTCCTGTACAATACTGACATTGATGATATCTCCTGTAAAGTACCGAAATCGGTGATATCTCTTGTACAGTACTGACATTGGTGATATCTCCTGTACAGTACCGATATTGGTGATATCTCCTGTACAGTACCGATATTGGTGATATCTCCTGTACAGTACTGACATTGGGGATATATCCTGTACAGTACCGAAATTGGTGACAGCTCTTGAACAATACTGCAATTGGTGACATCTCATGTACAATACCGACATTTGTGATATCTCCTGTACAGTACTGTCATTTATGATATCTCTTGTACAGTACTGATATCGGTGATATCTCTTGTAAAAAACTGCAATTGGTGATATCCCATGTACAATACCGACATTGGTGATATCTCCTGTACAGTACTGACATTTGTGATATCTCTTGTACAGTACCGATATTGGTGATATCTCTTGTACAGTATCGACATTGGTGATATCTCCTGTACAGTACTGACATTAGTGATATCTCCTGTACAGTACTGACATTTCTGATATCTCTTGTACAGTACTGACATCGGTGATATCGCTTGTACAGTACCGATATTGGTGATATCTCTTGTACAGTATCGACATTGGTGACATCTCCTGTACAGTACTGACATTAGTGATATCTCCTGTACAGTACTGACATTTGTGATATCTCTTGTACAATACTCACATCGGTGATATCTTCTTTACAGTACCGAAATTGGTGATATCTCCGTTACAGTACTGACATTGGTGATATCTCTTGTACAGTACCAACATTGGTGGGTGATATCGCCTGTACAGTACTGTCATTGGTGATATCTGCTGTACAATATCGACTTTGGTGATATCTCTTGTACAGAACCGACATTGGTGATATATCCTGTACAGTACCGAAATTGATGACGTCTTCTGTACATTACAACATTGGTGATATCTCCTGTACAGAGCTGACATTAGTGATATCTCCTGTACAGTACTGCAATTGCTGATATCTCTTGTTCAGTACTGACATTGGTGATATCATCTGTACAATACCGACATTGGTGATATCTCTTGCACAGTACCGACATTGTTGTTATCTCTTGTACAGTACTGACATTGGTGATATCTCCTGTACAATACAGCAATTGGTGATATCTCCTGTACAGTACTGACATTGGTGATATCTCATGTACAGTGCAACATTGTTGATATCTCTTGTACAGTACTGCAATTGGTGATATCTCATGTACAATACCGACATTGGTGATATCTCCTGTACAGTACTGACATTTGTGATATCCATTGTACAGTACTGACATCGGTGATATATCTTGTACAGTACCGATATTGGTGATATCTCTTGTACAGTATCGACATTGGTGATATCTCCTGTACAGTACTGACATTAGCGATATCTCCTGTACAGTACTGACATTTGTGATATCTCTTGTACAATACCGACATTGGTGATATCTCCTGTACAGTACTGACATTTGTGATATCCATTGTACAGTACTGACATCGGTGATATATCTTGTACAGTACCGATATTGGTGATATCTCTTGTACAGTATCGACATTGGTGATATCTCCTGTACAGTACTGACATTAGCGATATCTCCTGTACAGTACTGACATTTGTGATATCTCTTGTACAGTACCGATATTGGTGATATCTCTTGTACAGTATCGACATTGGTGATATCTCCTGTACAGTACTGACATTTGTGATATCTCTTGTACAGTACTCACATCGGTGATATCTCCTTTACAGTACCGAAATTGGTGATATCTCCGTTACAGTACTGACATTGGTGATATCTCCTGTACAGTACCAACATTGGTGGGTGATATCGCCTGTACAGTACTGTCATTGGTGATATCTGCTGTACAATACCGACATTGGTGATATCTCTTGTACAGTACCGACATTGTTGATATCTCCTGTACAGTACCGACATTGGTGATATCTTCTGTACAGTTCTGATACTTGTAATATCTCCTGTACAATACCGAAATCGGTAATATCTCTTGTACAGTACTGATATTTTTAATATCACCTGAACATCACGAAATTGGTAATATCTCCTGTACAATACCGACATTGGTGATATCTTCTGTACATTACTGACATTGATGATATATCCGGTACAGTACTGACATTGGTGATATCTCTTGTACAGGACTGACATTGGTGATATCTCTTGTAAGTACCGAAATTGGTGATATCTCCTGTACAGTATCGACATTGGTGATATCTCTTGTACAGTAGTGACATTAGTGATATTTCCTGTACAGTACCGACATTTGTGATATCTCCTGTACAGTACCGACATTGGTGATATCTCCTGTACAGCACCGACATTTGTGATATTTCTTGTGCAGTGCCGACATTGGTTTTATCTTCTGTACAGTACTGACATTGGTGTATCTCTTGTACAGTACTGACATTGGTGATATCTCCTGCACAGTACCGATAATGGTGATATCTCTTGTACAGTACCGAAATTGGTAATATCTCTTGTACAGTACTGATATTTTTAATATCACCTGAACATCACGAAATTGGTAATATCTCCTGTACAATACCGACATTGGTGATATCTCCTGTACATTACTGACATTGGTGATATATCCTGTACAGTACTGACATTGGTGATATCTCTTGTACAGGACTGACATTTGTGATATTTCTTGTGCAGTGCCGACATTGGTTTTATCTTCTGTACAGTACTGACATTAGTGATATCTCCTGTACAGTACCGACATTTGTGATATCTCCTGTACAGTACCGACATTGGTGATATCTCCTGTACAGCACCGACATTTGTGATATTTCTTGTGCAGTGCCGACATTGGTTTTATCTTCTGTACAGTACTGACATTGGTGTATCTCTTGTACAGTACTGACATTGGTGATATCTCCTGCACAGTACCGATAATGCTGATATCTCTTGTTCAGTACTGACATTGGTGATATCATCTGTACAATACCGACATTGGTGATATCTCTTGCACAGTACCGACATTGTTGTTATCTCTTGTACAGTACTGACATTGGTGATATCTCCTGTACAATACAGCAATTGGTGATATCTCCTGTACAGTACTGACATTGGTGATATCTCATGTACAGTGCAACATTGTTGATATCTCTTGTACAGTACTGCAATTGGTGATATCTCATGTACAATACCGACATTGGTGATATCTCCTGTACAGTACTGACATTTGTGATATCCATTGTACAGTACTGACATCGGTGATATATCTTGTACAGTACCGATATTGGTGATATCTCTTGTACAGTATCGACATTGGTGATATCTCCTGTACAGTACTGACATTAGCGATATCTCCTGTACAGTACTGACATTTGTGATATCTCTTGTACAATACCGACATTGGTGATATCTCCTGTACAGTACTGACATTTGTGATATCCATTGTACAGTACTGACATCGGTGATATATCTTGTACAGTACCGATATTGGTGATATCTCTTGTACAGTATCGACATTGGTGATATCTCCTGTACAGTACTGACATTAGCGATATCTCCTGTACAGTACTGACATTTGTGATATCTCTTGTACAGTACCGATATTGGTGATATCTCTTGTACAGTATCGACATTGGTGATATCTCCTGTACAGTACTGACATTTGTGATATCTCTTGTACAGTACTCACATCGGTGATATCTCCTTTACAGTACCGAAATTGGTGATATCTCCGTTACAGTACTGACATTGGTGATATCTCCTGTACAGTACCAACATTGGTGGGTGATATCGCCTGTACAGTACTGTCATTGGTGATATCTGCTGTACAATACCGACATTGGTGATATCTCTTGTACAGTACCGACATTGTTGTTATCTCTTGTACAGTACTGACATTGGTGATATCTCCTGTACAATACAGCAATTGATGATATCTCCTGTACAGTACTGACATTGGTGATATCTCATGTACAGTGCAACATTGTTGATATCTCTTGTACAGTACCGCCATTGGTGATATCTCCTGTACAGTACCAACATTGGTGACGTCTCCTATACAGTACTATCATTGGTGATATCTCCTGTACAGTACCGACATTGTTGATATCTCCTGTACAGTACCGACATTGGTGATATCTTCTGTACAGTTCTGATACTTGTAATATCTCCTGTACAATACCGAAATCGGTAATATCTCTTGTACAGTACTGATATTTTTAATATCACCTGAACATCACGAAATTGGTAATATCTCCTGTACAATACCGACATTGGTGATATCTCCTGTACATTACTGACATTGATGATATATCCTGTACAGTACTGACATTGGTGATATCTCTTGTACAGGACTGACATTGGTGATATCTCTTGTAAGTACCGAAATTGGTGATATCTCCTGTACAGTATCGACATTGGTGATATCTCTTGTACAGTAGTGACATTAGTGATATTTCCTGTACAGTACCGACATTTGTGATATCTCCTGTACAGTACCGACATTGGTGATATCTCCTGTACAGCACCGACATTTGTGATATTTCTTGTGCAGTGCCGACATTGGTTTTATCTTCTGTACAGTACTGACATTGGTGTATCTCTTGTACAGTACTGACATTGGTGATATCTCCTGCACAGTACCGATAATGGTGATATCTCTTGTACAGTACCGAAATTGGTAATATCTCTTGTACAGTACTGATATTTTTAATATCACCTGAACATCACGAAATTGGTAATATCTCCTGTACAATACCGACATTGGTGATATCTCCTGTACATTACTGACATTGGTGATATATCCTGTACAGTACTGACATTGGTGATATCTCTTGTACAGTACTGACATTTGTGATATTTCTTGTGCAGTGCCGACATTGGTTTTATCTTCTGTACAGTACTGACATTAGTGATATCTCCTGTACAGTACCGACATTTGTGATATCTCCTGTACAGTACCGACATTGGTGATATCTCCTGTACAGCACCGACATTTGTGATATTTCTTGTGCAGTGCCGACATTGGTTTTATCTTCTGTACAGTACTGACATTGGTGTATCTCTTGTACAGTACTGACATTGGTGATATCTCCTGCACAGTACCGATAATGGTGATATCTCTTGTACAGTACCACAATTGGTGATATCTCCTGTACAGTACCGGCATTGGTGATATCTACTGATACTGTATAAGATATACTTAATAACATCAATACTTACAGTTTCGTCCTTTGATACCATGCTTTCTCTCAAAATCAAAACTTCTACCATACATCATGAACATTTTCTCAAGAGTTTTAGATTGTCTCGGTGTTAATACCTGTAAATAATTACATTAGATTTACATGTATGTTTCATTATAATACGTTATTTTGATTGGCTTACAGGAATTCTGCATCATTCTAAAATTAACATTCATATAAAAATGAATTGTAACATTCATGATGACACACTAGCTATACTTTTAGACAAATGCGCAGTTAGATATAAGAAAAACTTGATTGTAATCGTGTTTTTATGATTATAGCGAAAAATTGTAATACTAAGTATTAAAAACTTGTTTTAGCAATTTCATATGGTTGTAAAAGCGGTGACCGTGCGCACAGTTCAAGAATGAAGCACTTCCGCGCTTCATATGAAATGTACTCCTGTCAACGCTTTTACATCCCAATGAATTTACAAGAGAAGCATTACATTCCTAAATTAAAAACAAAATTTATTCGCAAACTTGGTTTTTATCTTTTGTTTCACCTGCCACAAAATCTCGCAGGCGTTATACGATCAAAATAACGCATAGGCGAGACATATCTCTTTGCCAAAAGTTTATTTCTTACATGTAGAATGTAACAACATAAATCAGGTCGTTAGTCTGAGGGTTATGATTGACTTGCAACATATTTCAAATGTAGGTTTTCGAAATGATTTACAAATACCAAAGCTGTTTTATT